>NC_136065.1:22255490-22855490 GCF_964261635.1 Lissotriton helveticus
TTGTATTGGTGTCTTGCTCATGCAGGGGCACCCTCACACTTGTAACCATGCACTCTGCCTTCAGAACTGAAGCCCCTCCCATAGGGGTGACTTATAGGTTTTAAGTGCAGTGACCTCAGATATAAGAAATCGTATATCTGTAGTGAGCGGTGCAAGCACCATCTCATAAAGGTTGCAATATCAGGCCTGTAGTCCGAGTTTAAGTGGACTCCCATGGGTGGCACAATACATTCTGCAGACAATGGGACACCCCTGGTGTACCTATGCCCTAGGTACCTTAGTACCTTATACTAGGTGTTAGACCTAGCATCTTTTGGCGTGTTTCCCCTGTCTTTTTGCTTTTCGACCTCCTGTTTTGATGGTATGCTGAATTTCGTTTTTGCTTGGTTAGTTTCTCTGCGTACTTTTTCATTGCTATTCAGTGCTGACGTGCAAGTGCTCCGACTGTAAATTGTGTTATGATTGGCTTTTTATAATTGGTATATATGATTTACAAGTAAGTCCCTAGTACAGTGAACCATGTGTATTCAGGTTCTCTAAATCAAATGATACTAGTGGGCCTGCAGCACTGGTTGTGCCACCCACATAAGTAGCCGTTCAACTGTGTCTCAGACCTGCCACTGCAGTGTCTGCGTGCAGTTTTTAATGCCATGCCAATCAGGCAAGTCCAAACCTTCCCTTTTCTTACATAGAAGTAACCCCTAAGGTAGACCCATGGGTGGGGTGCAGTGTATGGGAAAGGTAGGACATGTAGTAGTGTGTTTTACATGTCATGATGTTAAATACTGTGCATTTTGTTTTTCACTATTGGAAGAATGTCTGTCCCGTAGGTTATAATAAGAGCTGCCTTGTAACATCTTGCAAGTGTAACTCTCCATTGGGACAAGATAGAGAAATGGAGGTGGTTTTTAAATTGTGTGTTTGTAAATGTCACTTTATAAAGTGCAAACAATTAAGAAAGAGGTGGTTGTTTTTTGTTTTACAACATTTTACGAAAGGATCAGTTAATAAATAAACTCAACCTATGTCTTCATATTACAATTCATGAATGAATAGAATTTATGCATTTTTGACAAGTAATGAAAAGGAAAAAAGAATCTTCTTTTACATAAATCAACTGTACCACAGAAACGATGACAGCAAATACATAAACTAATTAGTGATACTAGGGCAAACTTGATAGTGCAATATCTTCAAAATGAGCTTGCTGCTACTTTTTTTAGAACACAAATAACAAAACATATATTAAATACATTTAGACACACACATCTATTGTTTAAACCAGTCCAATGTTCTAAACCAGAGGGTTATACCATGATAGCTCTAGGGTAGCCTAGCCCTTCAGTACTAGCGATCAGGTTCCAAAGCCAAATACTATGAATGGACCAATGATTTTACATTTTCCATAGAGATGCAACGTCAATGGAATCCCCAAAGGGTCTAGCCAACGTGTTTCGAACCACTCAGGCTGGTGTTTACCAGTCAGGGAACCCACCAGAGGGTGGTCGTTTTTCAGGGGACATATCTAAGATGCCCTCTGCGTGCATTTTTCATTAAATCCCACACTGGCATCAGTGTGGATTTATTATGCTGAGAAGTTTGCTACCAAACTTCCCAGAATTCAGTAAAGCCATTATGGTGTTGTGGAGTTCGTAACGACAAACTCCCAGACCATATACTCTGTATGGCTTTACTGCACTTACAATTTCTAAGAATAGACTTAGACACTCTAGGGGTACAGTGCTCAGGCAACTGTACCCTCATCAGTAGTGTAGTGCACCCAGCTAGAGGGGTGTGTTATCTATACCATAGGCAGTGGGTTGCAGGCATGGCACACTGTTATGTGCCATGTCGACCCTTCACTTTTCTCTGCACTAAAACACGCAGCCTGCAATGGCAGTGTGTGTGTGTTAAGATACAGGACCTCTAAGGGTGACACAATATGTGCTGCAGCCCTTAGAGGCCTTCCTTCATCATAGTGCCCTTGGTCATACCACGCGGGAGCAAACACGTGCTGAGGTGCCCACGTGAAAGCAATAGATGCCTGAAATATCGCCAGAGAAGTGCACGTTAAACAGTCTAAATATATTCAGGAGGGTGGAAGATTTTTTAATTGAAGAAAACGGATCGAGAAAGAAAGGAAAGAAGCCACTTATTGAGCGGTTTCCCAAAAAAACAACAAGCATTCGGGCGAGGAAAATCCAGCTGCAACGCCCATGCGCAGAGAGCGAGGCGCGCGCGGAGATAGAGAGGTGCTCGCGCGGAGATAGAGAGGCGCTCGCGCGGTTGTCGGAGCGCGCGTGCGGAGGTGGAGAGGCGCGCGCGCGGAAATAGAGAGGCGCTCGCGCGGAGGTGGAGAGGCGCTCGCGCAGTTGTCGGAGCGCACGCGTGTCCTGGTTGGTGGCTTGTAAGTCTTTGACGAAAAAAAAGTTCAAACAGAAAGGAGCGCGCGCCTGGCCACGGCTGTCCGGAAGGGCGGGGTCTACGGGAGTGAAGAGGATTTTTTTCCCCTTAACCATGACAATAGCCGTGACGTAATAGCGTCGCGTCAGGCCACCCTTTTGTGATAAATTACTGACGAGGCTGAGGGCGGACGATACCACCAGAAGCCCGGGTTAAAAGTAGGGGGGGGGGGGGTCGGTTGGATAACGCCGAACTAAGGCTGACCTGACTTCATTTATTACTCGCATAGATAAAGGGCGCTGAAGCAACGTCACCAAAGAGAGGAGAGCGAGCGTCACTTGCGCGCGAGTTCTCAAATGTTTAAGAAACACAAGCCTCAGTCCCACCCGTATCAGCAGGCCCTGCGCGCGGCCTCCGTCCCCGCCGCGGCGCGCGCGGTTCTCTCATGCAGAACGTGGCCCTGTCAGCCCTTTGAAAATGGCGGCGCCCGCCCCCTGCGGTCCTTGTTTCCTGAACGCGGGGTGCCCCATCCACACTCTGGGCAATACCAAATGCTTAGCTGCCCACCCAGAGAACAACTGCCCCTGTGCCAGCTGTCCACGACACATCTGCCCATCATGTTTAATCCCCCTACATTTTACACACCGGTGCAATACTGTTCCAGACAAGAGTTGCCGGTGTATGCATTTCACCTGTTCTGCCTTTCCCATGGAAAACCCTGCAAACGCACCATGGATCTCCTGCCCTGAAACCAGTACCTGTCAGATGTTTATTTGCAGCTGTGAAAATAACTGCAGCCCCCATGAAGCCTGCCTCCAGTGCACCGGCTCCTGTGACACAAGACCCTGTGAAACCCCGCCAGTGAATCCATCTCCTTGTGTTTCACCTCTTCAAATAGTCGACAACTGCTCTATTCGACCACTGTCTATCTGTTACGCTTTAAACGAACCTGCAGGCAGATGCGCGGGGAATACATCTGATATCAATTTTTTAGAAAGTACAATTTCCCCATTGCACTCTCCTAGGACCTGCGTGGCGTCTGTACTTTGCTCAGAGACTTCCAGTTCTGATTCATCGCCATGTTCCAGTTCCTCTACATCCTCATCATGTTCTAGCTCTTCAACAAATTCCGACTCCTTGTCGAGTTCAAGCTCCTCAACATCCTCGTGTTGTTGTTCCTCCATTTCCTCGTCAAGTTCTAGCCCCTCATCATGTTCAAACTCCTCATTATTGAATTCAAGCTCCTCTGGGAGTTCCAGTTCACCAACCTACTCTTTGGAGAGTCTTTGTTCTTCCGCTGTCACCCGAAGAATTATAGACCCTTCTGTCAAGTCTTCGAGCACTGGCTGCCCCACTGTTATCTACTTGAAGAAAGCTCACCCCACTAGTGTCTCGCCAGGAGCTTCCTACCACTCTGCCCCCTACCCCGGGCTATTCCGCCAAGCAGCTATATCTTCTAAGGGTCCCCTCCGCTCTTTGATTTTGCGTATCCCATTCTGCTTTCTGATCCGTAAGAAATAATTATCACCTGTTAATCCCCTGCGGAATTAAACATTCTCTTCCTCTCTACTATGTTATATTTGTACCATAAGTTATCATTGATTTTCCTCTGCTCTGCTATGTCATATGGGATTGCCTGCCTCTCCACTATGTCATCATAGTTTCCCTGGGCTTCAAGTACATCATCAGGAAGTTTGCCTGAACTTGCCTTCTATTATGTGACTTTGGATTTCTCATTTAATGGGAGACTAATGCTGGACTGCGGGTGGTATTGCTATTAAAGAACAATTGCTTATTTTCTCATAATAGATTCACACCCTTGCTCTTGCTGTAAAAGGAAGAGGCCCCATTCCAAGCTGGCCTTTCATCTCACCCTGTGGCCAACAGAGGATGTATCTCTTTCTTCCAGTGCAACAAAATGAGAAAGACTCTACTGTGGTGTCCCTGTACTAATACGAGAAAACCTCCACATGCGTCTGTCTTAACCCACAAGTTAAGATTTATGGTCAGTGTTCCCTCCTCCAGCACAGGCAGGTTTCCCAGATGAAACTATGCCAAAGTGCAGGCCTGATGAGCAATCCCTGGCAAAATTGGTGAAAATAACTGCAGCAAGGTTTGAGATCTACAGGACAGCTCAGTCTTTCTATGTCGGGCTCAGACCAGGGCCATTGGAATTATGCCACAGTAGAGGAACAAATTGTGTGACAGTTGACTAAATTATGCGGTAAGAAAAGACAAATTATGTATTGTAATGCAGCGTATTTTGTGACTATTACTTGATTATTTTGTCATTTTTGCCCTTCTTAACATTGTTTAGCAAAAGTTTCAACTCATTAGTACCACTTTAGCACTCAAATACAGCAATAAACTACTGAAAAGCGACTAGTCCACCTTCGCGAAGGGCATTCCATTTCGCAGCAACACAGCATTGCGCTGTTAGGAACTTTTGATCTGTTTGAGCAAGAAACATTTGTTTGTTAAGATCTGTAAGGGTATGCAGCAAATGATGGATCAAGGGACAAAAGCAGCAAATCCATTATTTTGGGAAAAACGCAGTGGCCACAGAATAATAATTCCAGTGGCCCTGGCTCGACCTAGCCTGTTAGCCAACTGAAAAAGATGGGGGTGGAGGCTTGCTGTGCATGAAAGAAGAGTTCACACAATTATGTGGAAACCATGTCTTGCTTGTGTAAGGAGAAACAGCAGCAGGATGCTTACAAGCTATTGTGCATAAGAATTAGTGCATTCTCTTATCTACAGATATGAAACTGAAGTAACTTAAGACTCAAGGGACAGCTCTGCAGAAGAGATCATTTGCCAGGCATGTCATTTCCTTATTAGGCATGCACAGGATTGCAAAGGTTTGATGTTCGTTGTGAGACCTCTTCACCAGACCTTGAGAAGAAAGTGGTTATTGGGTGTTATCCATATCAGGTACTATCATTTACAGGTGGTATCCCAGAGTATTTTGTGTAATTACATTTTAGTTGGAGAGCCACTATTCTTTGTACTGCTTGCTGGCTTTCCATTGGTGGCAGCTCTAAGAAAATTATATTTTATATTTATAATTAGGATGTGCATGGTTGTTTATAACAGATGGTCTTAGCATCTTTTTGGATGTAAAATAAATCTAAACATTGTTCTAGCTCTTACAAAAGAGTGTAAATGTTTATACTGGTAAGGCAGAAACTGGAGAGTGCCTTCTGCCATAGCATTGTTTGGTATACTGGGCCTTTAGAGGCTAAAAACTGTTCCAAAATCAGTATTCAGAATGTCTGTGTCTTAGAGATGGAATGATGTTGGCACTCAAAGTTTTAACAGTTTTTTTACTGCTAGAGTGCTACTAGAATGTTAACCGTAGTATGTAAGTTGTAGGATGATGGTTCTAATAGTTTCAAGTTCAGTAAACAAGGCATACATCAATATTTGGGGAGTTTCTAGATTTCTCCGGTGCTCAGAAATGGGCAACATAGGCTCTTCAAAAGATAGACATGGTTCAGTTCACAATACCTGTACTCCTTGTCGTATAGTCTGGGTGTGGATTTGTGATGAAGTATCTGCTGGTTTGCTGACTAATTTGGTTCACTGTGGCGCGAGTGGCTTTATTAGAGTTTAGGAGCTCATTGGTGATTGAAAATAGATTTTGCATTTCATCCTTGAGTTGGACTAGACCTATGGTTAACTCATTGAATGGAGCGGTCACACTTAGTTAAGTGTGTGGGCGTGTTCCCTTATAGTGGTTGTTCCTCCATTATGGGCTGGTTGCGTTGAGATCTGGATGTCAGGTTGAGTGGGGATATCATTATTAGTTTTTGAAGTGGTTAGTTGAGTAAGGATGGTAGTTGGTGGGTCAGAGTAGATGTGAGGTGTAGGTACACCTCCAGTATGGCCTGGTTGCGTTGAGATCTGGATATCAAGTTGAGTTGGGATATCATTATTAGTTTTTGAAGTGATTAGTTGAGTAAGGATGGTAGTTGGTGGGTAAGAGTAGATGTGAGGTGTAGGTACACCTCCAGTATGGCCTGGTTGCGTTGAGATCTGGATATCAAGTTGAGGTTGGGATATCATTATTAGTTTTTGATGGCGTTAGTTGAGTAAGGAGGGTAGTAGGTGGGTCAGGGTAGATATGAGGGATGGCCTTAAGAGGTGCTATCATGAGAGGGGCGGCTGCATGTGAAGAGGGTATGGTCACTGCGTGTAAAGTTTGGATGAGCGGGTAAGGCATCAAAGGCATTAGGGGTTGACCGGGGATCAATTTAAGTGTCGGATCAAGAGGAGATTTGTCAGATAGCTCACCTGCTAGTTGTGCGATTGGGATGTCAGGGGTGGAGTTTCGGTTGGTGCATTCTCCATTGGTCGGCATGTGACTCAGGTGTGGGCCTGCATTGGGGTGGTCGGTACCAAAGCTTATGACTGTCCGAGATGGACACGTGGGCCCTGGTGTGGATGAGTCAGTTGTGAGGGACGTGTAGGGATCAATGGAGGTGTGGTGTTCGTTATCTGCTTATGACTGTCTGAGCTGGACCCGGGGTCCCTGGCGTGGTTTAGTAAGTTGTGAGGGACGTGTAGGGGTCGTTGGTGGTTTGGCGAGATAGAGGGTCCCTTGATGTCGTTTATGGATTAAGTAGCAGAGGTTGCGTGTCTTCCGGGTAAACGGGAGGAGTCGTGTCAGGGAGAGAATTTTTCTTGCTGTTCGCTGCTCTTTTAAGAGTAGTAAAGATCTTGTCTATGAGTGCTAGATTGCTATTAGAAGCTTGTATGAGGATATTACCATTATTGTATATGGATATGGTGGCATTCGCCTTGCAGAAGTCCGAGTCTATAACCGCCGGTTTGAGGGCATGAGGGTTTTTTTGGTATTGGAGATTCGAAGCAAGGAGTAGAGGTTGTTCCTCCACTGTGCACGTTTTTTGGTGTGGAAGATGAGGTCATTCAATAGTATGCCTTTGTTGGTGCAGAAATAAGGGTCTGATATCTGTCTCCGGGTGAGTTTTCAGTATCCTGTGTTTATGCTTCTTGGCTGCGTTTTTGGATAGATTGGGGGAGGGGGGGTTGGAGAAGGTGAAGTCATGGAAACCTGATGTGAGCTTATTTCCATTATTGATTTATTCCTTCTCTTTTCCTCTCTCTTCTTCTCACTTTTTTCTTTCTTTCTTTTTCTCTTCTTCTTTTCCCTATCACTTTTGTCTGTATTTCTTTCTCTCCTTAGTTCTTGGAGTCACGTTCCCTGCTTTCAGCTATTCGTTGGTGGCTTAAGTCTGTTATCTGTCTGGTGGAGGCATTGATGGAAGTTATGGCTGTTCCGCAGCCTTCTCAATGCAATGATGTTGGGTCCTTTGTGTTGGACCTTCTTCAATATGCCCATATGCCTTAGGGATACTCTTTACCTTCCCTTAATGCGTTAGTTTATGTTTAGTCTACGCTTCTTCTTTAGCGGCATCTCTTGTCTGGGCAATGCATTGATTTTTTTTTTTTGATAAACACCATTCCAAGATGACCACCGCTTTAGCTTTACTTGTTCAGTCCTATTTTTAGGCCCATTGTAGTGGGATCTTCCCGTGTGAAGCTGGGAGTCCTCGAGGCAATAGTGAACCCAAAATGGAGGATTGGATCCCTGGACACTGGGGACCCCCTCCCCCTTGCAGTCAGGAAAAACGGGTTTGTAGGCTCAGATGATCCGAGGCGTTAATGAGGACTTTCCCTCCATAACGCCGGCAAGAGGCCCTAGGACGCTTCAGGGCAGTCCGTGGTGGTGAAGCGCTTGGAGACGTGTTAGTGCTCCCGGGATGGGGGGAGGGCTCTCCTCTATAGAGACAGCTGACGCCCCCCGTAATGGGTGTGTGATCGCAGGACTAGGTATTTATCGGGCAGTGACTCAACCGGTTCTTGGATCCTGTGGAATTGGCAGCCGTACACCAGCTTCCCCTGCCGGAGCTGACACCACACACTCAGAAGCTAGTGGGGGCTCTCTTCAGTCGAACGTCAGCAGGGACTGTTGGACTATAAAGCGGGTGCGTAGGGGGAGCGACCCTTGAACCTGTTCAGGTAGGTCGCTCCCCCACGCCGCACAGCTCCACCTGTGTGCACGTATCCTCCCGCTCTCTGCCACCGCCATAGGCTCTTGGACCCTCTGCCTGATTTGTATCATCTTTGCCTTGTTACTCATTTCCGCCATTGTTGCTTTCTTTCAATTGTTATTCATTGTGCACTGTTGTCTCCCTTTGCCCCCTTGTGATCTCTCTGTCCCACTTGCCTTCTGTACCCCTCTCCTGCTCCCGCTGGTGTCCTTGCTTTTGCCACCGTCTCTCTTGCTCGTTCTTTTCTGGCGCTGCGTCCCCTGCGGTCCCGCCCCCCCTGCTGCCCATTCGTTTTCCCGCTCCCGCCCTCCCTGCTGCTCCTCCCTCCCACCTCCCCTTTTATGGCGGCCGCGTGCAGCGGGCGCGCTTAAGGCAAGCCCATCTGCGCCTAGACCGCGCCCAGCGCCAGACCCCTGTTCCCCGCGAATGCGACGCCGCCGCAATAACGCCAGCACCCTCCACGCACTCAACACCGGACGAGCGCACACCTGCTTCCTGGCTGCCCCGAAGCACACCAAAGGACCCTTCTCCTGCCTGAGCTGCAGCTTCACCAGCCGCCAAACCGCGCAATGTAACAGGACGCAACCACCTCAGATGCATACTACTGAACACCCGCTCTGCACGCAAACGCACCATCGAACTCTGGGACCTGCTCGGAACATCCTCCCCGGACGTCGCCTTCCTGACAGAGACCTGGATTAACGCCTCCTCGGGACCCGACATCGCCATAGCCATCCCGGACGGCTACAACATCACCCACCGTGACCGCACCAATGGTGTAGGTGGTGGAATTGCCTTAATCCACAAGAACACTTCCAGATCCACACCGATCCCAACACCACACTCAGAGGAACCCTCGTCTACAGACCCCCCGGGCCCCGGCCTCAGTTCAGCGGCTCCATCGCGGACTTCGTCAGCATGCACGTCTTTGCCTCCACAGACTACGTCCTCCTCGGAGACATGAACTGCCACCTCGAGAACAACACCAACTCCACCACCCTGACTGACAATTTCGCCAATCTTGGGCTCAGACAGCTCGTCACAACACCCACCCACTTTGCCTGCCACACGCTTGACCGCCATCTACTCCGCAAGCCCCCACGTCACCTTCAGCCACACCACCGAACTTCACTGGACCGACCATCGCTGCATTCACTTCACCTTCCGGAAATGCGCCACCGCACCCAACAGATCCGCAGCTGGAGCAAAATCACCGAAGACCAGCTAAACACCACCCACGCCCAAAGCCCACCACCCGCAACCTCAGACGCTGGATCGACAACTGTGCCAACACCCTCGCCCCGATCAAGAAACCCTCCAACTTATACACCAATAAGAAAGCCAGCTGGTTCACCGCAGACCTCCAGGCCTCCAAGCAAACCTGTCAGACACTAGAGAAGAGATGGCACCGCAAACAGACACCAGACAGCTACGCAGCCCACAAGAACGCCATCCGCAGACACCATCACCTCATCAGATCGACCAAAAGGGCTTCCTTCAAGTACCAACTCGACAACAATGCGCACAATAGCAAAGAGCTCTTCAACATCGTGAAGGAACTCTCCAACCCCAGCTCCAACATCGACATCCCACCACCACAAGACCTATGCGACTCCCTCACCACCTTCTTCCATCGCAAGATCGCAGACATCCACGACAACTTCAACAACCTGGCCACCCCAACAGCAACCGACACCTCAAACCCCGCGGCCACCACCCACATCGTTCCCCTACTCACCTGGACCAACATCACTGACGACGACACAGTCAAAATCATGAACACCATCCACTCTGGCTCTCCGTCAGACCCATGCCCTCACCACATCTTCAACAAAGCTAGCTCCACCATCGCACCCCATCTCCGCAAGGCCATAAACATCTCCTTCAAGACTGCGACCTTCCCAGTGAGCTGGAAGCACGCCGAGATCAATGCCTTACTGAAGTAACCCAAGGCGGGTCCGAGGGACCTCAAGAAAGTCCGGCCCATCTCCCTGCTTCCATTCCCGGCGAAGGTCATCGAGAAGACCGTCAACAGACAGCTGACCCGCTACCTCGAGGAGAACTACATCCTGGACCGGGTTCCGCAGCAACCACAGTACCAAGACTTCCCTCATCGCCGCCACCGATGACATCAGGGCCCTGCTGGACAATGGCGAAACTGCGGCCCTCATCCTCCTGGACCTATCAGCCCCCTTTGACACAGTCTGCCACTGTACCCTACACACACGCCTCCACGACGCAGGAATACGACACCAGGCTCTGGAATGGACCACCTCCTTCCTCTCCGGCAGAACCCAGAGCGTCCGCCTCCCACCTTTCCGTTCCGAAGCCTCCGAGATCATATGTGGCGTACCCCAAGGATCATCCCTCAGCCCGACACTGTTCAATGTCTACATGGCACCGCTCGCCCACGTCGCCCGACTGCACGACCTCAACATCATCTTCTACACCGACGAACCCAGCTGATCCTCTCCCTCACCAAGGACCCCCTCACCACCAAAACCAACCTCCAGGAAGGAATGAAAGCCATTGCCGAGTGGATGAAGAACAGCCGCCTGAAGCTGAACTCAGACAAGACAGAGGTCCTCATCCTCGGCTCCACCCCCTCAGCCTGGGACGACTCCTGGTGGCAATCCGCCCTGGGAGCAGCAGCAACACCCACCGACCACGCACGCAACCTGGGGTTTATCCTCAACTCAACACTCTCCATGACCAAACAAGTCTACGCCGTCTCGTCCTCCTGCTTCAACACCCTCCGCAGGCTCTACAGGTGGATCCCCACCGAAACAAGAAGAACGGTTGCCCAGGCCCTCGTCAGCAGCAAGCTGGACTACGGAAACGCCCTCTATGCAGGAGCCTCACCCAAACTCCTGAAATGGCTACAACGCATACAGAACTCCTCTGCCCGCCTGATCCTCGACATCCCGCGCCACCACCAGATCACACCACACCTGAGAAACCTGCACTGGCTTCCTGTCAACAAGAAGATCACCTTCAAGCTCCTCACCCACGCACACAAGGCACTCAACACCGGACCGGCATACCTCAACAGACGACTCTCCTTCTACACCCTGAACTGACAGCACTGCTCTGCCGATCTTGCCCTCGCCACCGTCCCCCGCATCCGAAGAGCGACCACCGGTGGCAGATCATTCTCCCACCTCGCCGCCAATACCTGGAACACCCTCCACATCCTTCTACGGCAGACCCAGGACCTAACCTTTAGGAAGCTTCTCAAGACCTGGCTATTCAAGCAGTAGCGGCACCCTCCCCCAGGGCCTTGAGGCCCTCACGGGTGAATAGTGCACTTTACAAATGTATTGTATTGTATTGTAGGGGTTAGGTCAAGAGGGCAGTGTAGACTGGAGGAGGGCAAGCCAAGCAAGGCCATTACATGACTTGGGCAAAATGCTAGGCTCTGATTAGTCTCTTGTCCAATAAGGACTAGACAGCCAAAATACAGTTGAGCCCAGCATCCCAATGTCAATTTTAATTTGTAGGGCGCAACAGCTACCCCGAAGGGTTTCCCGGCACAAGCCAGAAAGAGCCAAAAGGAGTCAAAGGTAAGAGTCAGACAAGGGAAAATTATTGGTTAAAAAAACAGGTTTTTAAGGATTTATGGAATTTTACTTAATTAGGTTAGCTACGGAGCGATATGGGGAGAGAATTCCACTGTGAAAGTCCCAAGCAAGCAAACGATCCACCGCCCATCCGCGACAATCTGATTCTGGAAACGAAGAATTTCTCCTGGGTGGATGAGCGGAGGGGACTTGAAGGTACGTAGGAATGCACTAAGGTCTGTAGGTACTGGGGGGCATTTCCGGCTCTGATTTTGAACATATAGCTCAGGACTTTGAACTTAATTTGGTTCTCCACCCTGAGCCAATGAAGATCACACAAATGGCCGGGCACAGAGGCAGCTTCCGGGACCTGGCATATCAGTCTAGCAGCGGAATTCTGTACTACCTGTTGCTTTCGTGTTACATCCTTGTTAGACCCCATATAGAGGATGTTACAGTAATCCAGTATAGAGGTGACAAGAGCCTGGACTACGGTTCTCTAAGTGTAAACAGGCAGCATCCAAATGATCTTTTTCAGCCACTTCAGGATGGTAAAGCAAATTGCAGCCACCTTAACGGCTTGGTGTCGCACTGTTAATGCATCGTCTAAGATGAATCCTAAATTGCGGACTTGGCGGGAGGGTTTAGGATGGGCACCCATTTCATTAGGCCAATGTTGTAGACCCCAGAGATCTTTATTCTTCCCTAAAATCAAGACCTCTGTCTTCTCTCTGTTGAGCTTAAGGAAATTTGCTTGCATCCACGATGAAATTTTTCCCAAGCCCAACTGGAGGGGAGATATCTCAGACATCCTCTCAGCAGAGTGTCGTCTGCATTGGAGAACAGAGACAGCCCTGCTTCCTCCACAATGTCAGCCAGGGGTCTGACATATATATTAAATAGTAAGGGGCTAAGAGTAGAGCCCTGAGGTACCCCGTAAGGTGATGCGTGAATATCAGAACTGGCAGTGGGAGAGAAGACACTTTGTATACTTTTTACAAGTTACATACACTCCCTCTCTTTAGGGGTGTAGTTATAGGAAGAGTGTTTTTTGTTTTGCTAATACCATTGATGAATCTTCACAAAACTTACAAAAAAAATTATTTCACCTCAGCTCTTTCTTGGAAATTTTTGAGGTGAGCTGTGAAGTGGGGGACAAAAAAAGAGGGTGTCCCAAAACAGTGATTTCCCATGTTATGTCCCATAGCGAAGTTTAAAAACAACTACAGAAAAAAGTCTTAAATTTGGCAAAAACGTAGGACTTTACTCAGAAAACATGCTTTTTGTTATTTCACCTAAATCTTGTCTGGCTTTTCAGTTCCCTGTGACTGGTAGTGGTCCGGCGGTACCAAGAGATATGATTGGCTGGCAGAAACTCTGCACAAAATTTTGCACCATACATTAAGTCTTTGCAAACTCAGTCCTGTGTCCTGAAGTAAAATAAATAATAATAATTAAGGGGCACTGTAGAGATACCCTGACCCCATGTAACAACAAGCATTTGCAATGCAATAGGTCTCACATTTGCGAGAGTTTGTTATTGGCATTGTAAATGATAGTGCCTTTTATTTATGCTTTAAATACCAACACATAAATAAAAGGCATTGTCATTTAAAATGCCAAGTGCTCAAACTGTTGCAAATACGAGACCTATTGCATTAAAAAAACTTGTTTATTTATCCCTGTAATGTAGGACTACAAGGACACGTTAAAGTAAGAGAGCATGAAAAACTCCCAGGGGAGCATGAAAAACTCATCAGGAACAGAATTCAACCATAACATCTAGAGCGGCAGACCCAGAGCCCCTGGACCTCCGCTCGCCCCTTCACTATCCATGCTGCAAACACAGAATTCAGCGCTAGCTGACACCAGCAAGTATGGTTTTGTTCTAAAATGGAACGTCTCACAAGATACTGACACAGTTGCATGACAAAAAAAAGATATATATATAGATATATATATATATATATATATATATATATATATATATATATATATATATATATATACATAAACATAGAAACGGAGAGTCAACAATGGAAGGTGTGCTGTTTCACTGTCTTGGGCATCCTACACCAGAAATCAATTGTTTATTTTAGTTGTGTAACTGCACAGTTAGAACTGTACAGTTTTCGCCCAGAATTCAGTAACCAATTTCACCAGAACACAGCCCAAACTCTCTCATGACATGCAAGATCATACCAGCCTGTATGTGGGGACAACCAGCTGGGGGCATAATAATAATTTTTTTTTTTGCAGAGTTTTATATAGCGCGAACTAGACCCGAACCGAATCAGGTATCGGAGCGCTTTACATATTTTTCTAGTTACGTTACATGAGGACACACTTTCATTTTAGGCACGGGGAGATTAAGTGATTTGCCCAGAATCACAGTAGGTTTTGGAGTCGTTACCGAGACTCGAACCCAGATCCCCAGGTCCGAGGTTGAGCGCCCTAGCCGTTAGGCCAACTCCTGTCCAACTCCTATTTTTATTTTCACACAAAAAATAGCATGCATGCGACACAGAACGATCCACTCCCTCAGGCACCACCCTCCACGCCTGCCCTCATAAGATTTAAGGAAGGCACTACACCAACAAAATTCGTATTCAATCACAAGATCCTGCAGTAAAACCAATATTATATCACTCAAGACTGCTGACAATCCGAAAGCCAATGCCCCCACCCTTTACTGAGCATGCACACCTATGTCGTCTGGCTTCTTCCTTAAAACTGATTTTCTGCCATTCTTGCAGCATTAGACGGTACATCACAGCATCCTTTACACATGCAGCCCCAGAACATTAACACAGAGATGAAGGCAGTAAAGAAATACGATGCACTGTTCCAAATTCCAAACGCGTAGTACACATTGCTCCAGCCAGCCGCTCAATATAGGACACAATCAGAGGCGCAACTAGAGCCACATTTCGGGGTTGGGGATACTAACATTTTTTGGGGGGGCCTGATTCTTCCAGCAATATGCAGAGTGGAGCTGCAGGGGCTATAAGAAGGAGTGAAAACACAACAAAGCCTTGTTAGCAAGTGAATGGTTTTTTAAAGACCTGTGAAGTGCTCGGGTGCGGCTGTGTGTGTGCTCCGGGAAGCTGTCTCACACAACGGTGGGGGAGGGGGGATGGGGCTCAAGCCCTTTGAGCCTAATGGGTGTTGCGTGCCTGGACACAATCAGCAGCAACATACAAATAACCCAGGGCAGTGGATATGCACCGAAATATTAATATACACAGAAAATACACACAATGGCTGCATATAGCAAGATTACTTTAAAACAGAATATGATAGTTTTATCAAATCAAAAGGACAAATTCCGGTGCAGCACAGCAACTAGCACGCATATTGCTGACAACAAGGGTAGTAGTAGTAAAACAGGGTTGTCGTGTTGGTGATTTTTCAAGCTGTTGCTTGTGTGATCGGATTCTGAAAAGCGTACTGATGAAAGAGTTTCCGCCTTTCTGTCCTACCTATATGCCCCTTTCAGCCTCACTCCTCCCCGCATCCCCCTTTGCCTCTTTTCTCCCTGCCGCCTCCTGTCCCTTCCTCGCTCTCAACCTCCATCTCCCTTTCTTCTCTGCCATATTAGTACAGCTTTCGAGTCTAAAAGCCATCCGTCAAAGTTACACCTCCAGAAAAAAGACCCTGTATCTGCCCAAACCCCGCATTCCTCTGCCCTCTCTTCTGTTGCCCCACCTGCAGGTCGGGCAGCTGGAGCCCGGGTATGTCAGCATGGAGCCGAGGCGCGGGGTACATGTGGGGGCCGAGCTCGGCAGCCATTCCTGGGGCTCTGGGGGGAGAGGGGAGGGCGCACACCGAAGGGCAGCGGGCTCTTTCATAAGTTTCCTGTTAGATATAATGGATGATTTTCTGCAGAGGGTTTAAAATAAAAAAAACTATCGGAAAGTGAAAGAGTGCCATGCGCGCGTTGTGCCTCATGACTGGAATGCCTGAAATGCGGCGAGCACATGAGACGCCGTGCGTGTGCACATCCCCTGTCCGGGCAGGCACAGCAAAAAGGAGACAGGGAGAGAACAAACACGTCTCCCTTCCAATTAAAAGCACAGATTGTTTTACGCGCGCCAATCGGAAACATGGGTGGAGCTTCCACCCCGCTTCCGAAGCTAAATTGACGACAATAGATCTCGCAAGCGAGCAGTGCATGCACTGCGTCGCTAGGCAAGACCTAAAGGTCACCCCACAAGCTTCCCTCACATAGTACAGCGGGACCTTGCTATCTTCATTGGCTCAGACTTGCATGAGGGCGGAGGCAATGTGCTTACACATCACCTGACGTGCAGTGAGTCAGAGACCACACCTTCATTTGAGACATGGCGGCGCCGGGCGTGTTGGTACAGCTCGCGAACGCTGCAGGCTGCTTGAGGCACTTCTCTTGGAGCGCAGTTTGATTTTTTTTTTTTTGTTTTGTTTCAAAGCGACCTTTATTGACATTGTAAACCGTAACACAGCCGGGTGCCTACAACCCATCGGGCCGGCACGGCAGTACTCGACCTTCAGTGCAAAGGGCAGTGGGGGGTGTAAACACAGCAAGCCGCCTACAACCCATTGGGCCGGCCGCGTCAGGTAGGCAATCAGATCAGGCAATGGTCAACTCGGGTCTCCAAAAAACAGAATTCCCCCGAAACAGAACTCAAACGCGATCTAATAGTCATAGTTAAGCCACATCTGTCATCTAATTACTCATTCCAGTTGCCATTCATGTCCCACTTAATCGTACACACTTAATGGTCACTATCCCATGTATTTGTCCTCCACCCTACTACCCCACAAAGGGTTCATGTGAGCCCCCACCCAGGGAATCTCCCATCTCTGCAGGCCCCCTCCGCCCGCCCCTCAATTGCCACCCGTTCCGAGGCTGGCTCTGTCTCCCCAGTGTCAGTATGTGCCAGTAGGTATGCCCGAAGAGGGCCCCAAATATCCTTAGGGCGTGAGGAGGGTGGCATAAGTTCGGCATAAGTGTGCAGCTGTTCCTGGCAGTGTATGAGGTAGTTAAGCTAATCTTTAAATTTAGGAGCTCGGCCGCGCGCCCAGCTAAAGGCTAATCGCCGTTTCGCCAACAAGAGGACCAGGGAAGCAAACCTACGCACCTTGGCGGGAATTTGTTCCTTGTAACCTAACAGGATGGTAAGGGGATCATCAGGCACATGTATTCCAGTCATGTCATCCAGTGCCTGCAGCACTTCCCTCCAGTATTCTCTGACAAGGGGGCAGCCCCAGGCTGTGTCCAAAGTCAGCGTCCCCAGCCCCACATCTGTCGCAGCGGGCATTGTCACGCAAACATAACCGGTGTAATCAGGCACACCTGTAGTATAATCGATGTATGTATTTATAATGTGTCAAGCGTAGTCTACTGTTGGCCGAGATGACCGCTGTTTGACGACAGCAATAGGCCCATTGTTCCTCCGAGATGGGAGTACCCAACTCCGCCTCTCACTTCCCCTTAGCCGGAGCAGGGCCTCTCTCCCATTCCTGTTGAGTTGAGCGATATAATCGCGATACCACATGCTCAGGGGGAGTTTGTTGCAATAGATTATGTAGAGGGACCATAATAGGGGACTCTCCTGGGAAGTCCTGAGTCAGAGAGCGCACGTCTTGCCTAAGCCTTATATAATAAAAACGCTCTAAGGGAGTGGGGGTATTGGGACCAAAAAACTCTTCACTAGTTTTAAACTTCCCGTTTTTGTATAATTGGCCCCAAGTAAGACAGGAGATTTTACGCAACATGCGTCGGCACCCTCCCTCTGTAGTGACTGGTATATCCTGTCTCCCCTGCAAGGGCGCTAACGGCGAGTAAAGAAGAGGGCATTTAAGTGTACGCGCTAGTTCGCGCCAGGCACTAGTCGTGCATTGGACAGTAGTGGCCGCGAAATGTCTAGGTACTGTAGTTGTGCTAAGATAGGCCGTATACGGTGTGGGTGCCATGTATTCATCTTCGATGGCCAGATGAGGCATATATAGGCTTTCCTGTTTTCAGTTTCTATTTTTGGTAAATTCTGGTGGTGTTTTTTCAGTGTTTTGCAGTGATTTCAATACCTCAAAAAAACAGTGCTTTTCTGTGGTTACTCGATTTCACACCATAAAAAACAACCGAAACAGTGTTTTACCGGTGTTTAAGGAACGCTTTGCTTTTATTATTGCTTGTTTCTGGAATACATTTCGTGCAACCATCTATGCTACACCTAGTCAAGGAATCCTTCAACAGAGGCCCTACAGAAGGTGCTTAACTTCCAATTCTAAAGGTAAAAGCATTGGTCTGACGCCTACTGTGCTGTAGCACGTTCCTCCCACAGACACTTATTAATAAATGACTGCCACAAAGGTGCTCGCGAAGAGATGGATATGGTGTGAGTTTCTAAACTTGACTGTGGTTGCGTACCACCGGGGCTGTAGATGGCTTCTCAGTCCATCCCCATTCTGAGATACCTCTCAGTCTATGTGGTGTCAGCGACAGGCATCTCTTGTTGTGTGTGCAGTGTCCATATGTTGCACCTCTTGTGCTCTGGGCAGTGTCTGTAAGTAGCGCCTCTCCTTGCAATGCTATCAGAGAGAGGCACCTCGCATTGACTGCACCTGAGAGACGCGGTCCTAGCTGCCGCGCCACTGGTCAAAGCCCGGAGCACAGGGCATGCCCTGGACCTTTCGTCGACCAATGGTTATGGCAGCTGGAACAATGGCATGATGACATCACAATGTGCGCTGCTCCGATAAATTCCTTAGGCACACATTGTTGGAGGTCTATAGATCCGAAGGGAAGGACTTGAACTAACAAGATTCAAAGAACTTACAGATGAGCAGACAAAAGGGGGTCCATATATGAAGACCAGAAGCCTTGAACCCCAAAATGCTTGAACCTTTCAATGCCTTGGACACCCACATTTCAAGTTAAGTTTGCCATGAAGAACACCATTCTCCAATACTGGTCTTATCGGGAAACTGAAGTACTGATTGGCCTCCCTTGAAACATCTGGACTACAGTTCTGGATCATGATAGATTGCAGAAGGAAAAACTGGACAGAAATATAAACCTGATCCCTCCCTCCCCCATCGGGGGCTCTCCATAGTAAATCTGACGAATTGACCCTACAAGCGTGACTCCTAAACAATGCGTAATGTGGATTGCAAATGACAGTCTAACAGCCCACGATCACCCTGTAACCTTAAAGTTAGCATCAGGCTGGTTCCATGAGCTCAATGTAAATAATATCCACCATGAATGAGGGCAAACAAAATGGAGGGACTGATGCTCAGCATATACTAGTAAACTCCTCTCACCCCTTGGAACACATGCCATTTTAGCAACGCAACATGGCTGTAAAATGGTGCTCCTCGCCAGCCCGCTCAAGCACACAAACACCCATAATCCCCTCTCTATTTTTATTATCTGCTGCCTGCACTAATAAATGGCTTTCAGCACTTTGTACTCTGAGATCTCATCTCAAATCTGGGCCTGTGGATGTGTACCTTTCTAATAAACTAAGTTTCAAACCATGAGAGACAGCGGAAATACCAGTGTTCAAGAGTACTATTTAATATTATCTCTGACAAGGGCCTTAAATACAAATAAACAAAAGCAGAGAGGTCCGATCAATCTCAGAAAACCACAAAGACGGAGTCAAATCAGAATCACACACCCACTTTGGGTGGGAAGGAAAGCCCTCACACACCGACCTAGTCAGTGTCATGCTTCATCATCGGGCCCCACCAAAGAGGCCGAGTGCCTCTTCGGTGTGCTGCGACGCCAGAAAGACTGCGGAGCTGGTTGTGTGAGAAGGGCATGCTGTGATTTAAAAATTAAAAGTGCCTACAAAGGTATCAAAATAACACATTTTAATAAGTGATCCCTAAGGCACAAGACAAAGAGTATTATGTGTCTGAATTTAGCTGCCAAGGTTTTAGGATTGGTTAAATTCAGAAATACTTACAACATGGACTGATGTGGGTTCTCCTGAGATTTAGCTTCGTTGCCCTGTCAGGTAGGAAGCCCGACTGGTCCATATGTACCAGGCCCGTTATGACCGCCCTCAAGCGGACAGCCAAGATGGTCGCCAGCACTTTCACTTTCGAGTTGAGTAAAGATATCGGCCGGTAGGAGGCACAGTCATTCCGCGGTTTGCCCTCCTTGTACAGTGGTATTATAGTGGCCATAGTGAGATCCGGCGGGAGTTCTCCCACCTCTAGGGCACCAACGAGGAGGCCCCGGAGATGAGGGGTCAGTAGGTCCGACGTGCGTTTAAAGAGTTCAGCAGGGAATCCATTTGGGCCTGGGGTTTTGCCTGGTCTGAGCCTGGCTGTAGCACTCGCGATATCATCAAGTGTTATGTCAGCTCCTAGTGTCCCCATGTCTTCCGGGGGATGGACCGGCAAGGTGGTACCTTCTAGGTATTGAAGGGCCTCCTTGCAGGTCGCCAGGTCGCGAGCTGCGTAGAAGGTTTCATAATGGGTAGCGAAGGCCTCTGCTATCTCTGCGTCTGTGTTGACCGCAGTACCCCCTGTCGTGCCAATGCTGTCTATCCATCTCTCAGCTCTCTCTTTTTTGCTGAGCCATGCCAGTAGTTTCCCTGACTTGTCACCCACGTCATATAATCTGTGTAGGGTAGCTAAGGATTGGGTCTTGGATTCGTTGGTCACCAGTTCCCTATATTGCTTCTGGACGTCGAGTAACCGTCTGAGCGTGACTTCGGATTTATGGGTTAAGTATTTGCTCTCCCATCTTAGAATAGCCTGTTCCAGGGCTGCTACCTCTGCCTGAAGTCTTCGTCTGTCCTCCCCTAGTCTAAGTCTAATCCTATCGCGCAGGACTGGTTTCAGGGCCTCCCATAGAATGCTTTTCGAGTCTACCGAGCCTTTATGTCTGCCCTCACATCTCTCAGTATTTTTGCGTTTTGAAGATCCCAGGCTGCGAGGCGCCAGGATCCCGCGTCCCTAGGTCTGTCGCGCCCCACTCTCACATACATAGGTGAATGGTCAGATATACCCCTGGCCCTGTAGTCTGCGATGTCCCCTGTTGTCAGACAGGAAAACATAGTCAAGGCGCGAGAACGTCTGATGCGCCCCGGAATAATAGGAGTAGGCGCGCTGCGTCGGGTGAAGCCACCGCCATACGTCCGTCAGCCCCAGGGTGGACATCAGGTCAAATAGTGCAGTCCTGTGTCCGTCTCCAACTGTGCTGGCAGATCTATCAAGGTTGACATTCATCACATCATTAAAGTCCCCCCCAACCACCTGTATCGTGTCCGCTGTGTCCAAGAGGATGTTCGCAATTGAGGCGTTCGTGCGTGACTGTAGCTTGGGTGGCTCGTACACAGAGATCAGGGTGTATGTGCGCCTGTTCCAGTTACCCTGCACTCCCGCGTATGTGCCCTGCGGGTCAAGCCAGGTACGTGTAATGGAGAAGGGTTGGGATTTTCTAACTATGACTGCCACTCCCCTGGAGTCAGATGTGTAACCCGCATGGACCAACACCCTGTATCTGCCCCTAGCAATGAAGGCACACTGAGTACCCTTAAGATGGGTCTCTTGCAGGAAAATAGTGTTGGGGTCTACCTTTTTAATGTATGTGTTCACTAGCCCTCTCTTAATCTTTGATCCTAACCCATTTACATTCCACGTCAGGATGGTCAGCCTCCTGCCTGCCTCCTGCGATGCTTCTACGGTACCTGCCATTGGATAGTGCTGTAACTATAAGTGACCCAACTCATGCAGTTGGAGGTGGTGCGAAAGCACAACTTGCTTAAGTGATCTTTTACCTGAGTCTTCAATGTCCCCCACCAATTCCCACCCAGTACCCTGTCCCAACAAGCTTGAGAATCCCCCTCCCCCACCCCACCTCCCTCCCCTTCCAGTTGTGTCCGTATGCCAGACATAGCTTTCCGAAGGAGTAGGCCTGTCGCCCACCTACCAAACCCTCCCTAGGAAACACCAAACAACCCTATAAACGAGTCAAACAAAACACAATTAAGGGGGTGTGTCAACTTGCGTGCTTTCCTTCAGCGGGCTGCCGTACCAGTCCTGCAAGTCCATCAAGTCATCGATTAGCCACCTGCTTCTTCATGTCGCTGTAGGCATAGTGCATTGTGCAATTCGGGCCTTTCATCGCTAGGATTTGGAGTCTTGAGTGTCGGCTTCGGGTGCACTGTGCTGTCCTGACAGGTCCTGTTCCAGCACCCGGATCTCTTCTACCAATGGATGATCTGACTGTCCCTCTTCCTCTTCTCCTTCTCCACCTGATGTGTGGCTATCCAGTATCTCCTCCTCATCTCCTTCCGATCGTGTCGCGCTGCGCAGCACCGTAAATCTCGACCCCTGTACGGTTGCACCTCTCGGGGAGGCGGAACGCCCTTTCCGTGTCCTCCCGGTATCGCGCCCTCTATATGGCATCGCTGGGGCTTGCCTCTTAGATCGCCTGGATGTCAGTCTCTGGGGTTTCGGAAGTTCCCAGTGAGTCGCATTCCTCAGGGACCTATCAAGCGCATCTCGCCTCGCTGTTTCCCTGCTTTTGAGGATCGGGCACTCTTCCAGCCACTGCCACGCATCTTCCGGGTGTGTGAAAAAGAGTGTCTGCTCATTGAACATCACTTTGAGTTTCGCCGGGAACAGTAGCATGTAAGGAATTTTTAAGTCTCTAAGTTTGGCCTTTACCGAGTCGAAGGATCGTCTCTGCTTTTGCACCTCCTGGCTGTAGTCTGGGAAGATCATGACGTGCGAGTTTTCCATCCGTATCTCGCCCATCCTCCTCGCCTCTTTCAGTATCAAGTCCCTGTCCGCAAAGTTAAAAAAACTTGCGATAACCGGTCGTGGTCTTGCCTCCTCGGGTGGTAGAACATGACAACCTTGATCCCTCAGAATCGTGGAAACAGTGCTACTAGTCGCTTAGTTATTCGTGATCACTTTGTCTTGGCGAGAGATACACAGAATACATTTTGGAGACGTTTTTCAAAAAAGCATTTATTGAACCAGCATCATTCTAGTGTAAAATAGATGTGCTGAAACAACCATTAGACAGTAACAGATATAAATGATTATAAGCACTAACAGAGTAAAAGGATGGTAGAGTTCTACCAAAGTGCTA
This sequence comes from Lissotriton helveticus, assembly GCF_964261635.1. NCBI lineage: Eukaryota > Metazoa > Chordata > Amphibia > Caudata > Salamandridae > Lissotriton > Lissotriton helveticus. Next base: position 22,278,632 of record NC_136065.1, read on the forward strand.
AAACGATAAATACAGGCAAGTATTAGAATACATGGCCGTAATAAAAGCGTACTCCTACGATGTGACCCTAACTAGATGTACCTAAATGTACCTAGCATGTATGTAGGTGTGGAAGCCAAGAATCCCTCCAAGATAAAGTCAACCCTCTTACCTGAAGTGTGAGACTGTGAGACCCCGTTCTGGTCTCGAGGTGGACACCCCACAAGGGATGTCAGACCACTGCGAGCTGGAGTGTCTGGTTGCTGGAGTCTCAGCGTCTCCCGTCAGTGTGTCGGCATTGAAGTCCTTTTTTCCTCTCTCTACCTTAGAAATAGATGGTGTATATATACCCAAAGTGATTGGGGATATACCTCGCTGTGTCATGTCGAACTAGGATTACGGAAGGAATGACCCTTGTACATAGTTTTTATGCAGGAGATGTTCGGCCTGCTGTCCAGCTGTGATTCCAAGAATCCTCATGCATAATGAAAGAGGCTTAAGCCTTTCAGAGAAAACCCTAGGTCCTCTAGTCAGTACCTTAACTAAGTAAAAGGTTAGTCCTAAGAACCGTTATTTAGTACAATATGAGGGCAATGTAGGTGAAAGGTGCATTTAGTACCTAAACCGATATTGGGGTACCTATATGGAACATATCAGTAGTTCCTGTCAGCTTCTGGCCCTGAAACCCCGGCCTCCTTCTCCCTGTCCTGTGTGAGTGGGCCTGTCGGCGAGTTGGGTGATCGGCCCAAAGCAACTAAAATGGGAGGCGGCCCTCTGCCGCATTGCACGATCGAAGGGCCATGCCGACATGCCAGCGTGATGAGCTGGTCCTCCAGCCCAGCGGGACACCATATGGACTGCCTCCCCACCTGGCACCATTGATAACTGGGGCGCGGGTGACTTTGGCAGGCCTCAAAAAATCTACTCGCCCACTCACTTTGGCGAGTCAGATTTGATCAGGTCGAGCTATTGTTTGTAGCAACTTGCCCATTTTGGCGAGTAAACTTGACCTGCAAAGGAACAGGTGTTCTGCTCATTCAGAAAGGGAATGAGTAATAAAGATGCCTTTAAATGTTGTTTTTATCTTGACAAATTTGTTGTCTGTTCAGTGACAGAGGTCAAATGTCAGTTTGACTTTTTATTAATTGCTGCTTTAACAGGGGTGTGGAATTTATTAAAATATCTACTTGTCCATGGCACAAGTTGCGTCATAAATCTACTTGTCCTGTAACAAAATCCACTTGTCCCTTTGATGTCATGCAGTGCGGCTACAAATTATGGCAGCGATCTCATTATATAAGAGTGCTGATATACCCTCTCTGATTATGCCAGGGCTCATACCATAGTAGTGTTTGAATACTTGCAATCCCCTTATGTTGCCACGTTTCCGCAGATCAACATACTGGGGCTGAAAGTGGTGGTAATCAATAATTCCAGGGTTAGAATGCCCTTTTGACTGTGCAAACACACTAACTTGCATGTTTTAAGGGTTTTCAACAACTTTTCTCTAATCTTTTCCCATACTGAGAAATGTTGGAAATGTACTCCTTACAATGGCAGACGTAAACCTACTTCCAGATTTGGGAAAAAAGTGGTTGGTGGGAAAGTGAACTTGCAAACACACAGATTTTCGCATGAGCAAATCTTCACATGCACATTTGCTCATGCTAAAATGCAGTTCACAAATATTTTCTAGGAGTACAATTTCTTGTCCTTCTTCTGTACATTTTGGGAATTCTCAAAAACAGTATAGCTGTACTTAATGCAAGGACATATACCATGGGTGCACTTTTAAGAATTTCTTTAATAATTGAGCCCCAAATTTGGTCTGGTGTTGATCATGATCTTTTGTGTTTATTAAAATTCTGTCTCTCACTCTCTGTATCTGCTGGCTTCACTGTGAGTGACAGCATTCTGCTCTTTCACAAGGAGCATATCAGCACACAAAGTTGTTTTATTCAGTGCCAGTAACTACTGTGCTTTTTAAGACCAAAAATGTTTTGCTTTTGCCAATGTTTGTTATAATGGTGAGGTCCCGGCAGCTCCCAGACCAATACGGTTTAACAAAAACCATGCTAAAACAATTCACACATTGACAAAACTAAAAAGCTGACCACCAATTGCAGACAATTTCCCATAATCTTATTGAAACTGGTTACACTGATTTCCCATTATGAATATATTTGGGAAATAGTAGCATACATCCACGCATGTTACTGAATGATGCTGCAAAGAAATGGTACCTGCAATATTACAGTAGTTTAGCTAAATGTTTTCTTTTTCCTGCTTTCATATTTTTATGAATATTTTATTTTGAAAGCAAAGAATCATCAATCTTGCTTTCGAGCTTCTTCAAATATTTGAATCAAATCAGAGAGCATTCTGGGAGCATTATACATAGCCTCATATTGCTAAACTTTAAAAACATGTGTACACATTTGTATACTGTAACCACTGTCAGTAGTGCAGTCAGAGCTTACAACATTTACTGAGAGCGCTCACCCTAATGATAAATCAAATAATGAACCATGAATACAAGTTTGAATCGCATTAACATATTGACAGAAATATTACCTTAACTGCAGACAATGCTCTTCCCTGATCCATAATGTAGTACTGCAAACTGGCAGCCAAAGGGTTTGTGCTGCAGGGGGTTGGGCCTACTTGTCCCAAAGACAAAATACACATGAACACATGTTGCCCTTGACCCCAAACAATATGTCCTTGGCGTCGGGCTATAGGGATTCCACATCCCTGCTGCTTAGCTTCTGGGAAAATGGTGTTTACTTTTCTTTCTCTTACTGCAGTTAGACAATTTTGTAAAGGGCGCTGTATGACAATAAATGTAAAAGCTTTAAGATGTCAGGTTTGCTTTCTAACACAACATTTAAATATCTTGTAAATAAATAGTATAACAATTTAAATATATCAGGAATTATGAAAGCACATTTTGTTTTTGTAATTCGGAAGTGTAGTGATATCAATGCTTTAAATAAGAGCAAAGCAAATCAGAACTGCTCTCACGGCTGCTGGAGGTTTGAGAATTATACAATGTGGCCCTGGAATGCCTACAGTGCTGCAACTATAAGACGTATGTGAGCCGAGCCCAAGAGGCTGAGGGAAGGTTGGGGGAACTCTTTGCCTTGCTGGTCCGCCGTTTGAGCGGGGGGTATTACCCGCCTGCTGGCCCCAGGAGGAGCCACCCGTTACTCCTCTAAAAGACATTAACGGGGCGTTTCGAGAATACCTCCCTCTATAGGCCATTAGAGGCTGGCCTTCCAGTGACGTTTTGCCCATTCTTGGATCGCCTGTTCCTCCAGAGCCTCAATGTTAAAGACTAGAAGATGCTGGGGACCCCATCACGGTTCAGGAAATGTTTGAGTCACCCTGATAAAAAAAATCCCACAGGGCTGAAACTATTTTAAGCAGGCCTGCGCCTTGAGTGCAAGCAGGCTGCTCCCTCCACTCTCAATTCTCTGCCTGGGGTTCCTATTTTTGTACTCCTCCTTGAAGTGACTTCTTTGAAGTTGATCATCCCTATTTTGAGGTCTAATTAGTGACATCTTTACACCATTATGGCCCTGTATGACCCATTTGATGTAGAAATAGACCAGGACCCTGAGGACTGTCTTGAACAGAACTTGATAAATGTACTGTACTCTAGTGTTCAGCAGTCAGTGAACAACGCCCTAGTTAGCGCTCTGGGTCCTATTACCCGACACCTACAAGGTTATGCCGGTCAGCAAGGATGGATCCAAATCACCCCTCTCCAACTGAAGATAATGACTGTCCAGGCCCACGACAGGGCAAATCCAAGACCACATCAGTAAGAGTCCCCCACACGGCAGCCTTCAAAAAGATGTCAGACTCCCTCTCTGGAGACCATGACTCTAGCGCACCTTATCTCCTCTCAAATTTGGAGATTCAAACTCTTCAGTTTCCAGTAGCTCTGACCATGAGGACAAGCCAGGTCCCAGCAAGAGAAAGCACAAAACTCACCACTGTAAGTCCCAGAATCATCCCCAGGTGCTTGATTTTGAGCCAGGTGATATCATCCACCCCCGCTCCCCCGGCAAGAGGGGCCTGATTATGTGCAGGCCCTCATACACCAAGGATTTGATAACGAGGCCAGACTGTGCTCTGAATGCCCCTAGCCGTATCTCCCTGGTAAAGTGATCCAAACACTATGGACACTTTCCTTAAGAAGTATTCCAAGGATCCCAAAAGGCCTAGATCGGGCAGGGCACAGTTGTCAGGCCAACTTATTGGATGTCACAGGCCCTCTCACTAAGATCATTGAACTGATTTTCCAAGCCAAAGATTCAACACCTCTCCCCCCCCCCTCCCTCACCCCCGATGTCTTAGTGGGATGGGCCCAAAGAGCCATGTGTCAGCTAGGGAATGCGAACTGGGCAATATCTACAGAGCGAAGGCGTTTGCTCCTCATGAGAATTGACTCCAAATTGAACAAGCTGGCATTTTCTGAAGCGGGTCCGGTAGCCCAGGGTCTCCTATATGCTGCACATTTTCTTAAGGAACTGCCCATGGCTATGTATAGTACACTTGAGAAAGCCCAGGGGTCCTTCAGGAACATTTTCTGCCAAACTCTTCTAGGCAGGGTCAGACGTTTCAGAGGGCCTGCTTGCGGCAGAGGTTATAACCAAGGCCCACAAAGAGATCATTAGGTAGGGGTAGTGAGCAAGAAACCACAAACAACTCCACCTTTCACCTTCAAGTACCCATAGTGGAAATAACCGTTTCAGAAGAGGGCAGTATAGAGGGCCACCGGATCCTCCTTAGAATCTGGAGCTACAGGTGAGACTTTTGGGAGGCAGAGCCAGTCTTTTTCCATACAATTGGCAATGGGTGACTCAAGTCTCCTGGGTCCATACAAGGGTTCAGGTTGGAGTTCTATGATACCCCTTCCATAGTTCTGTGCACAAGGAGATTTTTCTCAAGAAGAGCAGGACTTCATCACATCAGAAATACAAGCTCTCAGAGAGAAAGGGGCTGTAAGTTGAACAACTTCAACCTCACAGTTTTTTCAGCTCCATCTTCCCTTTTTTCATTTATTAATTTTTTTGTAGTCTTTTATAGCGTGAACTTGACCCGAAGGTATCAGAGCGCTTTACATGAGCACTGGTTGCATTACAGATGGGCACATTGTATTTTTAACTGTTTTTGGGCCCGGGGAGATAAAGGGATTTGCCCAGAATCACAGGATGTTTCAGCCTCCTGCTAGACTTGAACCTGGTTCCCCAGCTTCAAAGTCGGCCATTCTATCTGTTAAGCCACATCCTTTCTGCAGGAGAAGAAAGGGGGCGGGTCACGACTAGTTCTAAACCTGAAAGATTTCCGCCTGGATTATGTACTGGCATTTCAAGATGGAAGGTATCCATCTGCAAGACATCCTTCAAGAAGGGGACTGGATGATGCGTTTGGATTTAAAGGACACATCCTTGTGGCGATTGCCGCCACACGTCCCGATATCGGACGCGCGCCACTGTCAAAAATGGGTCCCGGCATGTGCCACAGGGAGCTAACCAACAAAGTCTAGTGCCCCACCCCCTAGCCGCACGGTACAGCCCCCGAGGTGAATTAGAATGCGCGCAGGAGCCAACACAGTTGCCAGCAATTGAAGAAGTTTGCTAGCAGCGTTCTTGCCTGCGTTTTTGTCGGTTGCTCTTTTGGGGCTCATCTTGCATCAGTTGCTAATAGTGGTGGAAACCTACTATTTTATTTGCATTTGTTTTTCCCCCAGTGTTTCTGGAGAACAGAGGCTCTGACAGCGTTTTTGTTGTAGAAACGATACAGCCTTTTTTTGGAATTCACTCACCTGATTTTTTCTGAGAAGGCTTCACTTATCATTTGAATCCAGGAGGCAGTAAGCCTGGTAAGGTGCATAGTATTCTAACTAATAAAATAAACTTACCATTCTGAAAGGACTAGCCACATTGTCTGTGGGTGGGGAAATCCCCTCCTCCTTGTCGCTATCATTGGTTGGAAAGAATCTACAAGAAGAAAAGATTTTAATGTATAAAAGTAAAAATGTCTTGAATGTGTATATGAGAAAAGACTTTACTGAATATATGTATAAAGGTGTTCAGAGAAGGACTATTACAGACGTACAGTGTACCACTACATTCTTCCACCTCCCATTCTTGTTTCCCAATCCCGCAAGGAGGACGTCTCCTTCCCAAAGAGCGAGCAATTACCAAACAATCCTGATTCCAAAGTTTAGGAAAGGAGATACCAGTCATTTCTGCTGCCCATAGTGGCATGCGATGCAGTATTGTTAACAGTGCAGAATTAGCCTGGCAACAGACAGCAGAGGAGTAGAAGATGGTGTTAGAAATGAGGGGTGAGAGAAGGGGGACAGCAGGTAAGTACTGACTGGGAAAGAGAAAGGAACAGAAGGTAAGGGATGTATTCGGTGGCAAAGAGACACGACGATTTTAACTTCGAAGACAATCTGCACAACAACATAAGAAACAACAATAAGGGTATCCTTTGGGTTAGCAAGCTAGGGTGCCAGGCAGAGCCTCCCCAAGTAAATGGAGGGTTGGGGGTGGAGGGTCTGATGCCCATAGTCAGTACATTGCAACCCACTGAGGAGTGCAACTCCTAGAGTAGGATATCGATATGATAATGGCAGCAGGGTCCAGTAGGATCCAGCATGACCAAGAAATATAATACAGTTTTGCTCCAGTCAGTGTTCTCTGATCATTCTGCTGCATGGCATGGACTGTCGCTGATATATGCTACACCTGTCCAGTTGGGGCACCTTCTCCACCTCAAGGATGGCCGACGATGGTTTTGATGCATGCACTGAGCTAGTGGATGGGGACACACTCCCCAAAGTGCTAATCAGAAACTGCCTGTTGAGGATTGTTGAATGTGTGGGCCTTGCCTAGATGTGTGATGAGGAGCTGTGCCGGGTATAGTATGGCATACAGTATTTTTGCTTGTTGAAGTTTCTGCTTTATGGGGGCATACTTTATTCGTGCTTCGTCAACGGCGATTGTAAAATCCAGAAATATGGAAATAGTGTGGCCCTCAAATTGCAGAATGTGTTTCTCTCTAGCTAGTCTCAGGACCATGTCCCTGTAATTTAGCAGTAGGGCGATGATGGGGTGTCGAGCATTTCCCGCTAGGGGACACGCATCAGAGCCATGTGCGCATGCCCTACGATGAGTACTTTAAAGAAGGACTCTGCCTCAAAAATCATTACCAATAGGTGCTGAACAAAGTCCTCCATTCTGCCAGTATTTGTGGTTTCCGGTATTCCCATTATGCGTAGATCGTTTCTGTGCGATTGCACTTCGAGATCTTCATTCTTGGCTGAGATTATCTTAAGGACTCTCTATATTAAGGAACAGTTCGCTCCTATGCGTGACCGTATCCTCCACTGCTGAGATTCTGTGCTCAGTTTTGGTAATGTGCCTGTCGTGCTTTTCTAGTTTGTGTGTGATAGTGCCAATTCTAGCACACATTTGGCTTCAATGGAAGTAAGGCACATACCATTACAAGAGTTCGAAGGCCCCTCTCCAGCAGCCAATGGTGGGCCGCATTTGAATCAAGTCTCCCGCTCATCTTTGGTCCGGTCAACTGTTTAGTAGTTCCCTGGGCCCTCTAGCAAATCCAGCCGGGCTCGCGCAGCCGTGTGGCCCGGACACACTGGAAGGCAGCAGGTGAAAAAAGCAAGGCCGCTCCTGTTTAGATGTGGGGTCCCGCCCGGAAGTCTGCCACACCCCTATGAGTTTCCACTGCTCATCAGTGCGCTCCTCACTTCTCTCATAGATGCCCAGAGTACTCAGTTGGCCTGGGCAGGACACCGGCACAGCCCACAAGCAGGGGATCATCAGTGCTGCGAAAAGCCTCCGGGTCTTCAGGGTCCCGACCTCGATCCAGCTGCCACTCCTCCGACAGCACTCTGACGTGGCCCAGAGGGCCTGGCAGCAATCAGCAGCGCTGCTCCTCCACAACAGGCGGGAACCAGAAGGGACAGGCAGTTTCTCCAGGTAAGTCACCCCTGTTGGCTCTGGTGCCCCGATGTGCAGCTGCCATGTTTCACTTAGCTTGTAGGCCCACACCCACCTGCGGAATTACAGCAGCTTTTCTCATCTCTGGGTTTCAATAAGGGTTGCAAGTGGCTTGCAATCGATGCAGCATACAAATGCCGTCTCCTGTGGGGCCGCTTTTAAAGTTGATGACAACCGCTTGGGCATGATATTGTTGGATGGAGCCCTGGGCAGCAGGAGCCTCACTAAAGTGTGACTATCTTGCTTGCCGGCACACTAGTGCCCAACCCTAGTGCATTTTATAAGTGTACTTTTCAAATGGGAATAGGTAACCAGTTCGTGTTTGGTGTCTCTGGAATCACAGTTTAAAATCCGAACTTATGGTGACGTCAGATTGTAAACTTCAGTTCTGAAACTGGCACTTTTTATGTTAGATATTTGGTGCCTAGAGCCTCACTCCGGTTCACATGTCTGAGTGTGGGTGGCACTTGGGATTTATGTATTCCTCCTAGACAGCCACACACAATGGGGAGCTTAGGTGTGACTGAATGGGCCGTCACTGGCAGAATGGGAGGGAGGAGCTGGGCACAGCCTAACTTACACTTCAATACAGTGTGTCCTGCCCCTATACAAAGGGCGTCTTACCCCCTGTAGTTAGTTTGGAGCAAGGGTCAGGAAGGAATGGTATCTGTGCATCACAAATGTCTGCCTCTAGAAACTTCTCCCCACTTCAAAGTCACAACTGTGTATAAATACTGGACATCAGACACCACCACTTCTGGACCTGTGTATACTCCCTCAGGAAAAAGGAATGCTGTGCCTCTACAAGGACTGCTACTTTGCTGGGCTGCTGCTCTAAAGGAACTGCTGCCCTGCAGTGCTGACCTGCTGTCCTCTTGCCTGGGGAAGGAAAACTGGACCTGCAAAGTCATCTTGACCCAGGATCCAGAGTGACTCCAAGGCTAGTCTGCTGGCCTCCTTATCTGAACCTCAGGGACATAAAAGGCTCCCCAACATCCTGCACTAGCCCCTGAACTCAGCAACAGCAAGTTCTTGACTCCCAAGTGATGCCTCTCAGGCCCAGGACCCTTGGTTTGGCTCAAGGGCACTGAAGGATAAGTTACTTACCTGTAAGCCTAGTTCTCTTCCAGGGGTATCCTCATCAATGTCATAAGCATTGAATTATCCCCGCCCATGTGCGGGATCCCGGAGAAATAACTATATATATATATATATATATATATATATATATATATATATCTATCCACAACAAACCTCCGAAGAAGTAGAAGCCGCACATCCACAGTATTCTTTTACCAAAGATTAATTTATTCTTAAATCATTTATTAGTTCCCAGCACAGGATTAACCCACGCGTTCCGGTATATACATATACCTTGATCACGGTTAACTTTTCAAACATTTTTTTCTTTTTTTATAACATTACTAGGAAACAGTATTACATAATTTCCTATTTATTTCTGAGGCTGCCCCATAGTATTATGGTTTATGTAGTCCCCAAAATGAATCTCAGGACCATGACACCTTTTGACTTGAATCAGTCGGAAGAATTATATATACATCTATAGGCCTCCGTAAAGCTTCTGTAAAAAGAACAAAACACTGGTAGAATCATTGAATGGATATCTTTTGATTTGGCTAAACATGGGCATTTACTGTATATAATGAGGTCCTATAGGAAAATAAACAATAAAGTTTCAACTTAGCCCACTGGAGGGCTGTAAATCAAACAGTGACAAAATGATGTAGACCCACTGGAGGGTAAATAAATAAATAAATATTACTGTACAGGACAAAACAAATAGTAAAATCCCCCAAGGAGGGATTATAAAAATTGATAGAACTTCATCAGTACTTACAAAAGGACTAAGGAATGAAATTAGCCCTAAAAAACGTTTTGGTCATAATACTTATAATATCTGCAAAAAATGTAAAGATATAAAGTTTATAATTCTGTCAGAATGACGTACAAATGATGAACATTTACCGGTTGTTTTAGAAAAATTTATATATCGTAATTCATTTGGGTGACTACATAAACCATAATACTATGGGGCAGCCTCAGAAAGAAATAGGAAATGATGTAATACTGTTTCCTAGTAATGTTATAAAAAAAAAAAAAACGTTTGAAAAGTTAACCATGATCAAGGTATATGTATATACCGGAACGCGTGGGTTAATCCTGTGCTGGGAACTGATAAATGATTTAAGAATAAATAAATCTTTGGGGAATGCATGTTAAGAAATCCCTTGCTGATTCAAGACTTGGTCACCTTTTCACTAACCCTGTTTCAATCACATCAATACAATCAAAACAGTCAAGGGTAGAAACAAGCTTTATTTCGATATATTGCACATATCTTAAAAAGCATTACAATACAATAAAAACATTTGGGTAAAAGAACTCATTACAATAATAAAAACATTTCATTCCATAGTTTACAGGAAAACGATTTAAACATTAGTACAGATAGGGGGAAAATTTTAGGGCAGGATCAATAGCCTCGAAGATCGAGTCCGCCATGCCCAGCCCAAGAATTTAGCAAGGCAACAAGCAAACAGGGGGCAGGGGTCTGATCTTAGGATACGTAGGGCCTCAAGATGGGATCTAGTACCAAGGCTCCTACACAGAGGCTTCAACCAGATGCGGCGCGGGACTATGTAAGCTGGGCACTCAAAAAATAGGTGGGGGACTGTCTCGGGCCTGTTGGCACAGAAGGGGCAAAATGGTGTTGATTGTGAAAATGCCTTCCAGCTGGCAGTCAATTTCCCCACTGGCAGTAACCCCACCCTAAATTTAAAATATAGTGCCCTATCCCAAGATTTAGAAATCAAATCCAAATATGGTTCACAGTAGGGGACCTCCTTAATCATCAGAAATTCAACAGTGGTTCTACAAAATTTAGAGTTGCAATTTCTGCTGTCCGTCACCCATGACCAATAATGCTTCTTTAGGGTCTGCTTTGGCGGGGCAGTTCTGTTAGCCCATGCATCCTCGAGGCCCAGTTCAGTAAGGAGGCACTTAACTTCCTTTAGCCAGCGGATTTTGTACCAACCAGGTGTTAAAAGCAGTTCCCTTAAGCCTTCAGCATAGCTAGACAATTCTGGTACCCTCCAAATTCGTGTCCAGAGGAGGAGGGGGCGCAACCTCGCCTGATCACTTATCGGGCGAGTACCTGTATCTAGAAAAATTGGGAGAGCAGGTGTACTATGCGGTAGGCCCATGAGGTCTTTGTGAAATTTATTTTCCGATCTGGTTAAAAGGTCTACGTTCTGGACACCCCATAATTCAGACCCATAAAGTGCTGCACTCACCCCCCTTGCCCTGTAGATGTCCAATACAGGGCCAATGGGTTTGAGTGAAGAAGCCCGTTGTTCTTTCAAGAGTGCCCCTACCACCTTCTTGTGAACCAGCAGTGCCTTTTGAAGATGGGGTTTCCAGCTCATTGAGTCACAAAGGCGAATGCCTAAATAGTCGAACTCTTTTACCCTCTCAAGTTGGACAGAGTACAGGGATGGGGGAATGACAGTTTTCCTCGGGGGGGTTCAGGACCAGGAACTTAGTTTTACCCACATTAATTGCGAGACCCCTAGCATCACAATAGTTCTTAAAGCTAGTAAGTAGACATTGCAGGCCTGCTGGCGTTTTTGAGATCAGGAGGGTGTCATCTGCGAATAGGAGAGTAGGGATTTTTCTGCCAGCCAGGGAGGGTGCATCAGCTGGGTGTTTAAGAAGATGCTCCACCACTCCGTTGACGTATAAAGAAAACAGAGTGGGGGCTAGCACACAACCCTGGCGGACTCCCCTATTCACAGGAATGCGTGATGTTTTTTGACCCTGGTCACCCCACCTGATCTGCGCAAAATTGTCCTCATGTAATTTTATGAGCATATTAAGTAGGTACGGGGGGATACCCATTGCGTCCAAGACGTGCCACAGTTGTTCCCGTGGGACTAGGTCAAAGGCAGTCCGCAAGTCTATAAAAGCAAGGTACAGACTGCCCTTACCCAGTACAACCACTTTCCAGTAGATCATTAATAACCGGAATGTCTGTTCGATGGTTCCAGTGCCCGATCTGAACCCAGCCTGATAGTCCGAGAGTATATGTTCTTCCTCAATCCACTGTAGAACCCTCCCTAGGACTACCTTTCCCGCTACCTTCTGTGTGGAGTCTAGCAGGCTGATTGGACGATAGTTTGCAGGGTCGTCCCGGCTCCCTTTTTTGAAAATTGGGACGACCTCCGCTCCCTTCCATGAGTCCGGTAGGCGCCCACCCATCAAGGCAGCATTCAAAAGTGAGGCAATAAGACTACTCCACTCTTCTGTATTAACCCTAAGTAGGTCACCTGGAATGCCATCAGGACCCGCGGCCTTGTTCGGGACCAGGCACTTAATCGCCCCCTCTACTTCTTTGGTATAAAAGAGATTGGCCTCATTGTAATCTAGGCTTTCAATGTACAAGTGTTCAGTGAACGGGTGAACCAATGAGCTAGCTGGGGAACCCCCAGTTAAGGAGTAGAGCTGGGAAAAGTGAGAAAACCACGCCTCCCCAGTTATATTACATGTCAGTAGGGAGTCTTCGGGTTTATTCTTCACTCTCAACAGTTCCCAAAAGCCCTTCGAATCTTTCCTGGAACTAGCCGCCATTAAATCAGTCCAGAATTGGGTTTCATGCTCGAGCCTAGCCGTGGCTAGTGCCTTTCGGTAGCTTTTTCAAGCGAGTTTAATATGGTTGGTGTCCTTGGATTTCACTGCTCTAATGAGTTCACATTTTGCAGAGCGACAGGCAGGGGAAAACCAACTTGCTCCGCCCTTAGGAGCACTTTTTTTCTTGAGCCTCCCACCTGCTGGATTGATAATAAACAATTCTCCTAGAGCTTTAGTTGTCTCTGCGAAAAGACACGGGACATCCGGTTTACTAGGACTCGGGGAGTCAAGCCGCGCTTTCGCGTTAGTCATTATGGATTTTACTAGAGTCATCTTTCCTTCGTCCATAGCAATTTTTTTCCATTTGAGCCGCCTTCCACAATTCGAAGGGCAGACTTCATGCGTTGATTTCCAAAAGTGGGGGGGTGGATTTGGGGTCATGCCCGTCCAAAGGGGGGACAAACTCAAAGCTAGTTGATTATGGTCACTGTCAGTGGTTGGTAAAACTTCCATGTCAAGCAAGTGTGCCCAGCGCCTGTGATTCAGAAGTATATAGTCAATCCTGGAGGTATGACCAACCCTATTATATGTATGTGCCCCATTGGAATCAGACTTGGATCTACCGTTGGTTGCCCTTAAGCCAAATTCCATGCAGAGGGCATTAAGATCTATAGCACCCTGGGTCCATTTTTTGATGGGTTTAAGCGTGAGCAGAGGAATGCCTCTCCTAGTGTCTTCGTCCCAAATGTCCAAAATGTCCTCACTGGCAAGTGGTTCGAAGGAACAGTTAAAGTCCCCAGCTAATAGAACAAGAGAATCAGCGTTGCAGGTTCCAAGTTCTTCCTCTATACCTGTGAGTGGCAACATAGAGACACTGCCCCTTGCCCCCCTTAGATAGATGTCAAATACTTCTAACTTTTTCCCCCCCGGGCCTTTAACTGATAGTCTCTGTAGGTCAGAAGATTTTGTGGGCATATGCCTAATGGCTAGGCCCAGTGAAATGCTAACCCAAATTAAAAGGCCACCCGATGGGCGGCCTTTTCTGCCAGGTGGTTGTGATGCTGGGACAAAATAGGTAGTATAACCCACCTTATGTCGGGGTTCTAAGCACCAGGTTTCCTGCAAAATACAGATCCCGAAGGATTCAACAAGAGTATTCCAATCTGGGATATTAAAGTTACGAGCAAGACCTGCTACATTCCAGCTCAGGATCCTTAGCACAGTGCTCCCAGCAACCCTCGGTCCTAGTATAGGAACAGGCACAAGGGGATCAGAATCAAGGCCGGGGCTCCTTGCCGCGGGCACCAATGATAAATCCACAATGTCTTTTCCCGCTATTGAACTTAAACCCTCCACCCTTACGATTTTGTCTTCCGGGAGTTCGGGATCAATAACTGAGTCAAATCTGTGACTAGTTACAGGAACGAGTGGCAGTGATGATAAAGTGATCTTGGGCAGAATGGCCAGAGCCTGGGCTTCCTTATGGGTAAAATTGCTCGGCATCCCCAGATCAACTCCAACATTCAATATTAATTGGTCTAAGGGATGAGTTGTAAAAAAGGGAAAATCTGAAGCACTAGACAGTGACCTATCGAGGTTCTTTGCTAATCCCCTGGTAGGACTGCTCCCACTCGGGTTGCTCTCAGGGGTAAAAGGAACAATTGACGATGGGGGCAATTTATCCTTAACATCAGATGGTAAACCCAGAGGCAGAGAGAGTCAGTCTACCTCTTCTAGACAACCAAACCTATTATCAGTTGGTGCTCCATGCCCCCGTCTATTTGGGCCTTGCCAACCCTCTCTCACCCCTCCTCGGGCCGGGTAGCGAGGCAATGACCAATCCCCCCCGTGATTTGGAATGGGGCGAGGGGGATAAAAGAATGTTAGTGGTCTGGCTACAATTGGTGAATTCTCCCCCCCCGTGTGCCATGAACATATGTGTTGGGCAGTCTGTGGATCCTCGAATGAAACTACAATACAGTCACCTGGAATAGATTTGCGTGAGGGTCCTATCCAGGGAACTCTGCGCACCATTAATACTTTACTTCTCAGGTAACTAGGGATCTGCCTGTTCGTATTCAGCCAATGAATAACCTTATTTTTCAAGGACCAATAGTTTTCTTGGTTATGACTCCCCAATTCAGGAACACCCGCTAATACCGACACATATGGCCTTGCATCTGGGGGAAGATCTATATATCCCCCACGAAAGTTTTCGGTGTTTTGTAGGCCCTGTGAGGTGGTTCGATGGGGCTTAGTATCGTTCACCCTTGGGGCAGCACCTTCTTTATGTGGTTTGGTTGGTTGTTGTAAGGGGTGCATGGGTGGTTTTAAGGGGGGATGAGGGGCTATATGTTCATTGCCATTCGTGCGTGGTTTAGGTATTGGCCTACTAAGGGGCAGTGCTGGTGGAGTGGTGGTAGAAATTAATGTGATTGCATCCGCTTCTGGGGGGGCAATCCTTTTATTGTCTTGGAGGCTAAGGCTTGCTAGGGTTAGAATACTTTTTTCCACCTCTAGCAGGTGATTTTCAATGCGTGAGAGTACTAGATCCAAGGGAGTTAAGAGCTTTTTTAGGGTTGCCCACACTATTTTTAGAAATTCCTCATCTCTTCCCTCTATCTCGCATGTTTGCACCCCATTATCCTCCTGTATGGTGACTATATTATTGGGGTCCAGATTTGGGCAGTTCTCATCAACACTAGGGAGCTCCTGCACTGGGGCTACAGTTCTTTCTACTTCTCTTTGTATGGATAGTTTACTATTAGTAGGACAATGCGCCCTAGCAACTTTGGCCTTCTTCCGTGAGTAGGCGGATCTTATAGTGCGTTTCCTTTTATATACTGAACCCTTAGAATAAGAGCCCTGGGGGTTATCATACTCCTCGATAGTGAGTGGCGTAATTTCAGTAAGGACAACTTCAGTGGGGGTGCCCAAATCCGAGTCAGTAACAAACGAAGAGGAGTTTTGGCTATGTTGTAGTTGAGTGAGGCCTAGGGGCACAGTTGTCCCAGGAGGTAAGGGTGGGGTATGGTGGACCTCGACCTGCGTTGTAATGAGGCGTGGGATCGATAGGTGCTCGGGACTTTTTACAGTTGCTATGTGACCTAAAGAGGATTTTTTCGACATGGCAATGTTTTGAGACAGTCTTCTGGCTGCATCTAGATCCAGGGAAACTCGTTTTTGTATTTTGGTGATTTCATTATCTATAGCGGTGTTTGTTCTAGTAATGAAGTCATCTAAAGTCCCATTTAACATCTTCCCACCCTTAGCGGCTTTGCTACGGCTAGCCCGTGTACACATGATTCCTGTAGGGACTTACTAGGCAATTATAGTGGGAATACCAAGATGTACTAACAATGGACCAAGACAAACGAAAGGGGTGAGGTCCAGTCCGGTCTCTCCGGACCTCAAACGGCCCGCTCTTTGCCCGAGCTCCGTCCCGCGCGCGTCCCGCTGCGCGAGACAGACTGATTTCTGATTTTATCCTCCCAGGCGAGGGGGCGTTGCCGCTGCGGGAAGAGGCTGCAGGTGTGGAAAATCGCCTCCCAGTCCCGCAGCGGTGTAGGCGGTGTGGGCGGGTCCGGGGTCCAGCAGCAGCCGAGGAGCGGGTGCCGCGACCGGGGAACAGGGGAGCAAAATCCAACGAAGTTCCAGGAGCAGAAGCGCCCAGCCAGGTCAGGAACAGCCCCAAACACTGGAAGAATACTGCTTAATAGGCTGAAAAATGAAGCCGGTACGAGGCGTTGAACTCAGTTTGCACCCTGAAGGGATAGCAGGTGAGGCCACCGTGGTCTGAAAGCACCCACCCTGGTGTATCAACGTCAGCTCCCTTTTTTCTGTGCTCTTGACGCTGATTCAGAGCTTCAACTCTTTCTCTGAGAGAATTTTTCCTCACAACAGAATGTTTCAAAAAGTAGTTACTTGTCTTCCCCTAAATAATCTGGTTTTAAACCATGTAGGGATTGTAACTGACACTGGGTTACCTTGCCACCCTACTTGCCACAGGCCTCTCGCTACTCACCCCCTTCCAGAAATGGCTAATGGGTAAAAAAAGATGATAAATACTTGATATCAGAGCTTTACACTATGCTTGCCACCAAACAGGGAGGGGGGCGCACAAAAGGCCAACAGTGCTGGGAGGAGGAGCTGGGGAGGGTCCTTTCGGACAAAGAATGGGTGAACATCCATTACAGTGCTCACCATACAACCCATAACACCGCCGGAACCGAATCCGCATACAAGGTTACATCCTTTTGGTACCTCACACCGGCTCACATCCATTGCTGGGACAAAAATCACACAGAGAAATGTTGGAGGGGTTGTGGGTATGCCGGCACTCTGGTGCATTTACTCTGGCATTGCCCAAGACTGGAGCGCTTCCGGGAGGGGGTGCTGAATGACATAGATGTAGCCTTTGGGACGGAGATTCCACGCTTTCCGGCATACACACTACTAGGGCTTTCAAATGCGCTGATATTCCGCCTGTGCTCCTGGAAGGGTAGGCAAATGTCACTGGCGTTACTGGCAGCGCGGCAGGCAATCCTGGCACACTGGGCCTCTACGACGGTGCCGAATCTTACGGCTTGGCTACACAGACTGTGGCTGACTCTTGCCATGGAACAACTCTCACTAGTTCAAGACCATAAGGGGGAGACCTACGCAGACTTATGGGCCCCTTTCATAACGTTGCTATCAAAAGAGTTTAGAGAAGTCACATGCCCCAAATATCTCCAGATCCCGGGGCGCTGGATTCGACGATGTCCCATATGTAGTGAGGCAAATAAGCGGATCTGATAGTTGGGGGTGAGCAAAATTAAAACAAACTTGTACACAATGGTGCAGGATCCCTTCTTTTATTTTATTTTCGGGGGGTGGTGGGGGTTTATGTCCTTTTCCTTCCTGTGTTGCTAATAGTTTTGTTTCCATTGTAGATAAGTGTACTCGTGCAATCCAGATGACGCTGCCATCCCCGGGTTGTAGGCATTGAAGCTGTATATATTTGATTTGTGCATCAATCCCACGCTGCTGGGCAATGTGGTTGTAGGCACACAGCTGTGTATTGCCGCAGGATTGTCTCGCAAAACGAATAAAAATTTGTTCCATCAACCATGTAGGGAGTGTTGGTGACAGATGTGCATCATGAACTCCCATGCTGTCTGCTTATGGTGTCTGGAGTACGGGGCCTCGCATAACCCCTATCTCCATGGAAGGGGCTTCTTATTAGAGAGCTTTAAAGCACAAGCCTCAGATCATGAGTGGGCAGTGGGTTCCCAATGAATGAATATCCTTTGGTTTAGTAATAACCCTCACCCTAATGACTACAAGGATGCGCTCCCATTATTACCATAAATACAGTACATAATACCCAAATAAATTCTCCTGTCTCGCTCCCCCATCCATCTCATATTGATAGCCCTCAAGTGACACACAGCACTTTGTAAGTTTTGGGAAGGGATCCAGGTGGGCCGGGTCGGCATTCAAATATTTAATTTTCTGGCCATGATCATTATTAATACTTGATCCGGTATACCTTCATAAGCAGGTACTAGTACTCAAAATATTCATATGTTAAGTTTAACACCAAATTGGATGGACTATTATGTTGGACATCGTACTTCTGTAATGTCGCCATCAAGGAACGACAGGCCAAGCTCATTATAGCCAGGGCGAAGGATGAACATCCCTGTCTGAAGCGTTCTCCACATCATTCCCAGCCTCCATCCTCTTCAGCGAGTAAGAAGAAGGTGAAACATAGGAGGAAGGAGAAGAAACCCTCTAGAGGTACTCCCCTTTTTGCTCTCCATCTCCTACATGACAAAATCATGCTGAAGGAGGCAGAGGTTTTGGATTTACAACTACATACCACTGAAGCGAAGACTACCGTCCTCACTGAAGTTCTCCTGCCTCTTCTGAACCTCATCTCTCCTTTAGTGAGGCATTGCTTGAACCCAGCTTGGGAAAAGCCCTCCACTACAACGGCGGTCAACGGGATCGTTGCCCGCAGTGATTGCCCTGCTCCTGGAGATCCAGCTTTTCTCTCCACACGCCCATCAACGGAGAGCTTAATCATCCAAGTTTCTTGTTCAGGGGCTGTCTGGTGCTGCCTTCCCTAAGGCCCTCTCTGAGCGCAAGTCCAACCATCTAGTGGCCTGGGGCAAGAAGGCCTTTTCTGCAGGGAGAATGGCCCTCAATTCTCTTAACGCTAACTTTCTTCTTGCATGCTACAACCATGTGTTATGGGACATGGCGTTGATGTTTCTACCACATGTCCCAGCTGACAAGAAGGATCACTTCCAGGAACTCCTAGCCGACGGCCAGAATACGTTACGACACATCATAAACTCCAGGTTGGACACACCATACTCAGTAGCATGAGCCATGGGTACCTCAGTCATGGTACGATTTCATGCTTGGATCAGGGCGTCCAACTTTTCTTCTGATGTCCAGTCCAGTCTAATGAACCTCCCCTTCTATGGAGTCCACTAGTTTGACGACTAGGTTGATTCAGCGTGGGAGCACTTCACGGCTTGTAAGGCCACAGCTCAATCCTTAGACCTTTAGCTTCCGCCTCCGAGCAGACCACTGACCTTTTCAGAGCTTTCGCAACTTTGAGTGCATCTGCCTTTCGTTAGAGACAGTAACAACCTATACGGCAGCAGCAGCGTAACGCACTCATCAGACAATACAGAGGACGAAAACGAGGAAAGCGACATGGATCCAACTTTCAAACTGCCTCTCTTCCTCTCTCCTCCTCCACTGCATCACCAGGGAAGCAGGCCTAGTTCTCTTCTCAACTCCATGTGGCTCCTGGAGGCCTGGAGTCTGTCTTACTCCTAGCCTGAAAAGCCATTACTTCGGACCAGTGCATCCTTCAAATGGTAGAAAAGGGCTACACTCTTCCCTTCCTTCTGGTTCCACTTCCCGCCTCCTCCCTCTCTTCCTTCTCTCAAACATTATGCCATTCTTCAGCAGGAGGTAGCAGCTCTCATTCTAAAAGTAGCTGCAGAGTTAGTGCTAGAGAAGAAAAAGGGCCAGGGATGTTACACTTGTTACTTTCTGGTACCTATGAAGAACGACAGCCTGCATCTGATTCTAGATCTCAGTAGCCTGAACTTCCTCCTCAAAAAAGAGATGTTCAATGTAGGAGAGTAGGGTCTGCTTCCTATGGTTACCCCCACTTTTTGCTATGCTTCACTGGTTTTTCGACTTTAGTATGGCTGTGGCCCTGCCAATCAGGACCACAGCCTAGCTGTACTCTCTCTAAATTGATACCATGTACTTTAGGTACACACCAGATTGGTTACTGGGTCACCCTTGTGAGCCCCTGTATAAGGTACCATAGGTACTCTGGGCATAGGTGCACCCTAGGCCTACCAGCGGCTGCAGCATGTATTGTGCCACCCCTGGTTAGCCTTCCAAACTGACACCACAGGTCTGCAATTGCAACCTGGGTAAGGTGGTGTAATCACCCCTTACTTAATATACTTACTTAGGGGAGAGGGGTTGGCCTAACGGCTAAGGCGCTCGACCTCGGAATCTGGGTTCGAGTCTCGGTAACGACGCCAAAAACCCCCTGTGATTCTGGGCAAATCACTTAATCTCCCCGTGCCTAAAAAATGAAAGTGTGTCCTCATGTAACGTAACTGGTGCTATGTAAAGCGCTCTGATAACTGATTCGGTTCGGTTCTAGTTCGCGCTATATAAAACTCTGCAAAAAAAAATTATATATATATATATATATATATATATATATATATATATATATATATATATATATATATATATATATATATATATATATATATATATATATATATATATATATATATATATATATATATATATATATATATATATATATATATATATATATATATATATATATATATATATATATATATATATACACACAGACACATAGTAACCTATAAGTCACTCCTATGGCGGGCCTTGACAATCCTGGAGGCAGAGTGCTTGGTTTTGTGTGAGAGGGTGCCCTAGCATGAGCTGAGCCCCTCTGCAGCTTTCGGAACCATCTCCTTATAGCTGTTCTATGATATAGCCATACCATATACTCTTAAGTGCATTATAATTCTCGCGGTTAATGCTAACTTTGGTTTGGCTTCATCAAAACATGTCGTGTAAGGTGTCAAACACATTGAATACTACCCCTTGCCAGTTCTGGCGGCGGGGGTAGCATTCCACCCTTCTCGAGGGAGAAGACATGTAGTTACTGGTAAACCCGGTTAAAGTTAAACAGAGCCTCAGCATCGCAAAATGGATGCTGCTGCCACAGACACAAGTCTGCCCTCTGCTGCTGGATGAAACTCTGGCAGGGGAGGCCTGGACAATAGGTTTCCTGTCCAGGGAGGTGCCCCCAGATAGGCTTTAGTGTATTGGGGCAGGGTGGGTTGCATTCAGTGAATGCTTTTCAGACACTGCCTTGGGCACACTAGGTGCTCCATGCATTTCCCAGTTCCAACCTGTTGCTGGGGCGCTCAGCCCCAGGTCTGGCGAGAACTGGACAAAGGGGAAGGGGTGTAACCACCCCATCCCCAGGTCCTCCCGTAGGTGGGACCCTAGTGTTAATCCAACCCCTAAACTTACTATAAGAATAGGATCCCAGTCCCCAGGACTTTAGATTACCCTGGACGAAACTCTGCAACATATATCTTGGACCTTCGACATTCCATATCGACTGGAAGAC
This sequence comes from Lissotriton helveticus, assembly GCF_964261635.1. NCBI lineage: Eukaryota > Metazoa > Chordata > Amphibia > Caudata > Salamandridae > Lissotriton > Lissotriton helveticus. The sequence goes on from NC_136065.1 coordinate 22,300,010, forward strand.
AGAAGAAATCTCTCTTGTGGTCAAGGAGTGACCACCCTGTTCAAACAGGCACCAACTGCATCTTTGCCGGTCTGCATTTTCAAGGCTCCCGAAGAATCTGCGACACAGGACACGGACTTCCAGACATCTCTGACGCTGACCCAAGCTCCCAGCAAAGCTGAGACCTGTAGCGGACACGAGAGACGTGGGACCGGAACTCCTGGACATCCTGCACCTTTGCAACTGCACTTACTTCCCAAAGTTTACCGAAGTTGTGCATTGGGGTATTTGAAGCCCCTGCCCCGAGCAACTTTTGCACCAAAGCTCAGAGGCCTACACTCCACGAGTATTCCGTGGGCCCGCTTTGTGCATTTCCGCTCGAGGCCCCTTCGCGGTTCCTAGTCCGTTGGCTAGCGAGCCCCCACGAAGGGCCATCTTTGATTTCTTGAGCTTTCCTGGTTGCTCCAGACGTGCTCTCACTCCTCCCCAAAGGAGGAGTTCCTCAGACCTTGCTGGTCTGCACCGAAGCCAATCTTGTCATCTTGCGTGGGTTGCTGCTGCCAAGGCTTGTTGAGTCCAATCGGGATTCCAGCACTGCAGTCAGCTAGATTCTTTGTGTGGGACAGCTCGAATCCAGCTCCTGGTCGTCGTCGACGCCTCCTGGTCCTCGTGGCTGAAGAGTCAAGCTTCACCTCTTCCACCTGAAATCACCCGACATCGGCTGGCAACTTCTCCTCGCCATCCTGGTCACTGGCTAGTGACCCAGACTCTGTCCCCTCTGCTTGCAGGTTCTTCACATCTCCGATCCACCCTTGGATCCTCCCGGACACTTCTCCTCTGGCCGCCTGCAGCATTTCTTCCCAGCTCTCCATTGGAATCGACGACGAAACCCGACATCAAAAGACACCTATGCTCCCGGCTTCCGTGGGTGAGGTAACTAGAGTACTCAGGTGCTCCCATGGGTCTTGACTCTCGAAGTGTCTAAGTCTAAAAGGGTTCCATCGTAGTTCACCTAGAAGTGCCCTTAATCTTTAAACTTGTAACTTGTTCGTTCTCCAGAGAAAGTCAATGGTGATCCGCGGCTGTGTTTCGACACTGCACGTGTCCCCCGTGGGCCTCCTGCATCCTAACTTTTGGTGGTTCCAGGTAGCCCCAGCGGTTCTACAGGCCCTAGGCCTGCTTTCTAACTCTCACGTGGTTCTTATACCACTATTTTAGTATATGGTTTGTGAGGCCCCTAGGGCATAACGTATACTGTGCAAGCTATCGTATGCTAATTAAGTTCCTTGTATTGTACTTTTACCTGTGACCTCATAAAGAGATCAGGGGAGTTGTGTTTAGATTAAATACATATATATTTGATATATACCTTGTGTGGTGTGCTTTCATTTGATCATTCAAGAGATTATAAATGGTAAAACAACTTGCTTAATTCGCCTCTAAGTCTTAGCCTGAAGACTGCTCGCCACAGCTACCATTAGGATAGCTTTCTATAAGGTTGACTTTACAACATACCATCAATAAGGGTTGTTTGGACTAGTGCAAGGTGCCCACTAGAATAGTGACCTCATATGCCAGGCCAACTTCTCACATTCAAGATTCTGACTCTAGCTCAAGTTCTACTGGTGTTAGAGCTTAGAGACTAGGAGTTGTCACACGATGCTTAGGATACATACTTCCACATCCCGATCCTGTGGTCACATCAAAAGTACTTGTGAATAATGGTGGGTTATATGCACTACAAAAAATTTATAAATTAATAAGTATGAGAATGCACACCTTCCCTTTGTTAGTTTTAGTCTTTATCCTTTAATCCAATGCAAATTATTTATTAATAGTGCGTGCGAGCAGATGCTGTGAACCGTCACGTGACACGTGTTTTCAAAGATTCCAAAAAGGGCACTTTCATTTCGCACCCATCCGTCCCACTGCTTAATAGAGAATGATTCCTCACAAAAATTCACTTCCACATAAATTGTCCATGTTACTCTCTGTTTTTCAATTCTCATACTAATCCATATAGCAAACTTGTCCTGCTTCTCAAATCACTGCGGAGACAGCTTGATTGCACAATGAATCTTTATTCAACATTTTCAAATGCCTCCTGCTGTCAATCCAGGCTCTCAACAGCGGCACGTGAGGTCAATCAAGTGCCAGAATGGGTTCATTTAATTTATTTACACCCAATATATTTTGAACCAAATGGCTCTTCGTCAAGGGTTTACTGAAACAAATAGGAAAAACAGCTGCCACAGGGGATGGTCGACGTCATCTCATATGTGTGTTGCCCCTCAACTAAATCTGCATCTTACTGAAGATAGGGCAAGTTGCTGGATGGTGTGCAGACAATGGTGTGGATCCCTTGCAGTCCAAACTGTCTCAAGTGCTGCAATTTGCACTTTCCCTTGCTCAGAGGGAATGTGCCATTGGCACTATAAAAGGCTATTTAGCCCTTTTGTCCACTTCTCTGTCTGCAAGATCAGCTGTTCCTGTTTAAATCCCCTATTGACATGATGTGTTTTTCCCACCCACTCGCTTTGTAGTTCTTAGTTGGGAATTAAATTGGGTTCTTACGTTTTAGGAGGGGGCTCCGTTTGAGCCCCTTCACAGTTGTACCCTTTGTAAGGTTGACTCTCAAAATGTTATTACTGGTTGCAGTCACATCTGCTAAAAGAGTCAGTGAGTTGCAGTCCCTTAACTGTTGCCCTCCTTTCATTACTTACTTTTCAGACAAGTTGGTGTTGCAAAACAGGGCTGCTTTCCTGCATAAGGTGGTTACTCCTTTACATCACCTTTCTGACCTTCCCCCCTCATCATCCTACAAAAGATGAAGGAACAGTTGCATCGATTAGATCTTTGGCATGCGGTTAATTACTACCTGGACCGCATCAAGGAACTCTGGATGGCTGTAGAGCTTTTTGTCGGCTACTGAGGTGACAAAAAAGGTAAGGCAGTACATAAGAGGACTCAATCATGATGGATTATTCTCCTCATAGGGAATTTCTTCGCCTTCACTAAGAAAGTGGCTCCTGAATGGAGCAGAGCCCATTCACCAGGGCTAAGTCAACCCCTTCTGCACTTGCTTGATGTGTCCTGATTGCAGAACTCTGTAAGGCAGAGACTTGGGCAACCTTGCACATCTTTGCAAAGCATTACTCTCTGGATGTGGAGGTGCATAGGGATAGACAGTTTGCCAGGTCTGTTTTGTAAGATTTCCTGGTCTAATCCTCCATCATCCCTCCTACTGGGGGATATTGCTATGAAATCTGTACCATCAGAAGAAAAAGTTACCTACCGTCGGTAACGATTTTTCTGGTGGCTACTCTATCTACCTCCAGATTCCTCATCTCCTGCCCGCCTCCCTGTTTGATAGATGACTTACAGAAAAAGTTAATAAGATCCCATCTTACAATATTTTGGTACTGCAATCTTTCATCAATGTCAATTTGCCCTCTTGCGTCGAAGGCTTGGAAAAAACTGAGGGAATTTGACATCAATACGCTGGGGAGGGCGCTTTATATCCTCGGTGGTGTTGCCTGACATTACTTCCAATGCTGACTAAGTCCAGGGCCCCCAACCGGCAACCTTGATGCTTTGAAGTTTCCAGATCCAGTCTGATGCCTGGGGTTGTTCTACAGGTGAGGAATCTGCTGCTAGATAGAGTATAAAGCGATACCGAAGGGGATGATGGACGGAGTGTTTGAGCAAATCAAACACTCACCCCCAGTCAACTGATCTGGGTTTAATCCATCATCATTCTTGAGCTCCCTCCACCACCCCAATTCAGACATGGCCTTATGCAAATCAGTCTGACCCTGTGCCTCATGGGAACAGTCCAGCCCGAACTGCCAAGCCATGTCTTCCTTGGACCGGAAACAAGCATCCTGGGACCGGTTTCGGATTCATAATCCTCATCAGCCAGGCTATCTTGAATCCAGTGGTAGAGTGAGCAAGGGACCCACGTCTGGGCATACCCTGCCAACTCAGGGCGAACAAAGCGATACCAAAGGGGATGATGGACGGAGTGTTTGAGCAAATCAAACACCCCGCCCCAGTCGACTGATCTGGGTTTAATCCATCATCATTCTTTAGCTCACTCCACCACCCCAGTTCAGACATGGCCATATGCAAATCAGTCTGACCCTGTGCCTCAGTTGACTGGGGATGAGTGTTTGATTTGCTCAAACGCTCCGTCCATCATCCCCTTTTGTATCGCTTTGTTCGCCCTAAGTTGGCAGGGTATGCTCAGACATGAGTCCCTTGCTCACTGTGCCACTGGATTGAAGATAGCCTGGCTGATGAGGGTTATGAACCTAAAACCGGTGCCAGGATGCTTGTTTCCGGTCCAGGGAAGACATGGCTTGGCAGTTCGGGCTGGAATGTTCCCATGAGGCATAGGGTCTGACTGATTTGTATATGGCCATGTCTGAACTGGGGTGGTGGAGTGAGCTAAAGAATGGTGATGGATTAAACCCAGATCAGTTGACTGGGGGTGAGTGTTTGATTTACTCAAACCCTCCGTCCATCATTCCCTTTTGTATCGCTTTGTTCGCCCTAAGTTGGCAGGGGTATGCTCAGACGTGAGTCCCTTGCTCACTTTGCCACTGGATTCAAGATAGCCTGGCTGATAAGGATTATGAACCCAAAACCGGTCCCAGGATGCTTGTTTCCGGTCCAGGGAAGACATGGCTTGGCAGTTCGGGCTGGACTGTTCCCATGAGGCACAGGGTCAGACTGATTTGCATATGGCCATGTCTGTCTGAACTGGGGAGGCGGAGTGAGCTAAAGAATGGTGATGGATTAAACCCAGATCAGTTGACTGGGGATGAGTGTTTGATTTGCTCAAACGCTCCGCTCCGTCCATCATCCCCTTTTGTATCGCTATATAGAGTATACACCAGAAAGATTATTACCGCATGCAAGTAACTTTTTCATATAGCATTCATCATGTGAGGAACCTTTAAAGGGCCAGCTCTTGAGTTCGAAGCTCTTCAGACGGCCACAGTAACCTTTCTAAAGGAAGTGCTGCTAACATCTCCCTCATACACCATCACCATACCCTCAAAATGTCCTAGCATATGTAGAAGTTCAGGTCCGACCACAGGGAAACAAAAGGTCTATTGCTGCCCCTTACACTAGTTGAAATAGTAGGCTTCAGAATTACGATAATTGAGATTTCAAGCTTCGTTCAAGAGACTTCATTTCTGTTAACAAAGTTGTCTGTCAAATATGATGTTAAATCTCCATCTTGCTTACTTTTGACCTTTGTGTGCAAGCTTGATGTACTCCAAAACCATTGGAACCATCCTGGCTTATTGTATTTCATCTTTATGGTGGGCATAGAACCATTCTGCACTCTCCTTTAAAGTTCAATTAAGTAGATTGAAGACTTACTCTTATTCAAGGATATTCCACTTGGTGCTCTTGTCCTCAAGGTGGCTATGGGGCTTTTCAGACTCACAATTAGGGATATACGTTTTCTCTTGTGGGGTTTGGTAGGTTAAGATGAGTCTCAAACAGGAACTGCCCCTTTTGAACCTTAGGCCCAGCTAAAGTCCTGAAGCGACCTGTGATTAAATGGTGGGCTACAATGGTTATATGCAGAAGAAGGAACCTTGTGCAGGGACAATGTGGAATGACTGGGATTTACTGGAGGTGTGCCTTGGCAAGGAGAAACTGCCTTCTCTGGTTATTGTGGTGTGGGCTGTTCTTTGCCTAGCTGGATGAGGAGCAGGTTTGGATTACTGGTTGCCCAAACTGCCTAGGAAGGTACTTGGAGTTATATGGTAACAGGAGAAGTTGAGTTGTGAAGTAGAGGTTATCATTGATGCAGGGAGAATTTTTTTTTTTACTTGTGCTCCAATACCCTTCCACTGTACATGGAACCGAACAGCTGATGTTAACACATGTGGGCAGAGTTGCCTATTTGTAGCAGGAAGAGAAATCCTATGGTGAGAATGGGATGTGAGTTGGCTCTGGATGGATGCAGAGCCACTGCTCCAGTTAAAGGAGACTGGCATTGTATTCTTGAATGGTGTGCGCAGGAAAACAGGTAATGTCCAGGAATTTGCTCTTAGAATTTTCAAAGTTTCTTTATTGATGAAATTTAAACGGTTCACAGAAAGACAGGGAATTTCAGCCAACGCGTTTCGTTCTCATGGAGAACTTCATCAGGGCATCTCAGGAAAATACCCTTCTCGAAGGAGAGAACATCCAAGTTCTCAAAGGTTATCGGAAGAAAAATATCATATACAACGAACCGGAAATGACTTGAACAGTGGCCTAACAAATGTAATCACAATCGCGGGCTATGTGAGGAAATCCAAAGAAGAGTCTTCTATCAGCAAGGTTTAAGTCAATCTAAATTCGATGCAATGTGTGAATAATTTTCACTGTCCAAATCGCGTTAAAAACGAGGTCTATTCACACTAAATATTCAATAGCGGTGAATCCCAGTATCCATCTTTGTATTAGTCCGGTACAGGCGCCCATCTAATGTGTGGCATCCAATCTGAGTATTTCTTGTTCAAGTATAGTAGATCTGCTAGTAGCAGTCGCAAAATGGCAATACATCCTGAAGACTCCAGGTAATATTACTGAAGCCTAGCATGGGAACTAACCCAGTCGCCATAGGGCGGTTGGTGTCTGGGTCTGTAGCGCGGGTCCTTTTTTATAATATAGGGAACTGGCATAGAGGTGCAGGAAGGGTAGTCCACCGTCCGGTATGTTTCTCCTGCTGAGACTGGCATTTTAAGCTGAGGTAGTGTAGAATAAACTCTTTAGGAGGTGCACACAAAGAGTACTGCCAGCCTTATCTACGATCGAAGTAGATCTTGAAACTGTTGGGCAGACAGTGATGAGAGCTGTTGGACAATCTCTGCAGTGTCAGAGGAGCAACTATATCCTGGATGACAGCTACTCTAATTTTTGCTGACACTTGGTGAACTAAAGTTGTGTGTGGGCCAATCGCCCGACTGCAAAGCTACAGGGTTTAGGGTGGGTCAACACTGGGCCCTCAAGGATAACATGCCTGTGAGGAAATAACGCAATTGTCCCCAGGAGCCCCCGACTTACCTCCCGCTCCTCTGCCATGACTTCCACATACCATAGACCCCAAGGACGACGATGGGCGGTGGAGAAAGGCACTGAAACAAAAAACGGACTATTGTTCCCCTCTACAGGGCGGAGAAACAGCAAGTCAGAGGCCGGACCACTCCCAGGGCAAGGGCGTGAGAAAGGAGAGCCAATCCGGTACAAAGGGGGGGAGGAGAAAAGGAGGCAGAAGCAGGAAAGAAGGACTTCAGCAACATCTAGGAGGAGAATGTCAGAAGAGAGGAGGACGTGAAGGTGATCATCCGCAAAGAGGAAAACGTCGAGGAAACAGAGGACACCGACAAGGAGGAGTCCGAAGGCAACGCAGCAGCCCAAGAGGAGAACAACACCCAAGACGCTACGGAGGGCGATGTTGCTGCTGGGGACGTTGAAGCCACAGAGACCCCAGACGAATGGTGTAAAGAGTGGTTGTCCCTGGAGGAAGTTCAAAGGCCGCCGCAACTCCAGAGAGTTGCGGCTTAAGGCGGTACGTGCTGCGGGCACAAGGGACAAGGGTGGGAGGCAGTGTGGGGTAGCAGGCAATATGCACAAAGAACCAAGGCAGAGCTGCTGAATTGCGAATGCACATCTACACACTTCGTCTGTCGGAAAGTAATTTGCAGTTTCTTTTTTTTGTTGATAATCAACTTTATTGGCATTTCGAAAACAACAAAGAAAATTCATTGGTGGCAGCTCAGCAACTATTAGACACAGGTAAAAACATTCAGCAGCATACACAGAAGGGTGAGCAATGTTCCAGTCCGACAGCACAAACGTTTCGATGGAGCAAGACACAGAACAAATATCAACGCTCATGGTGGCAGTAGGTTAAACCATTTCCCCCAAATTTTGGTAAATTGTTCTGGCGCACCCCGGAATTCGCAAAGGGCCTCCTCCTGGACCCCGCACAAGTCCACCCCCCTCCTCCAGCTCTTCACCGTTGGAGCTGAGTCTCGGAGCCAATGACGAGCAATATCTCGCTTGGCCACCGCCGTCCCCAGCAGGCGGTTGTCCGATCTATTGCCATCAAGGCCATCAAATATCCCTAGGAGCAGCCGAATAGGATCACGAGGGACCTCCCAACCCAAGGCCTGTGTTAACTCCCTTTCCACTCCCCTCCAGAACCTCTCCAGTCCCGGGCATGTCCACACCAAATGGAAAAAGTCAGCCTGGTAGCATCCGCATCTAGGGCAGTCTGGGGTGGCTCTCAAGTGGGCCCGAAAGAGCCTCTCTGGGGTGAGGTAGGACGTGTGTAGGTAGTATATCTGTACCAGCCTCCACTTGGAGGACGTCGCCAGGGTGCGTGGGGCCATCAAGGCGTCTCTACAATCGGCCTCCTCCAGGGGTCCCACCCATCCCTCCCATCGGGCACGCAAACGATCAAGGGATGCAGGGCTGTTATTGATTAGGGCACAATAGATTCGGGACACTCCCCCCCCCCTCCCCAGGTCTCCCATCATCACCTGGGCTTCTAATGGGTTAAATTATGGGAGGGTAGTTGGTGCGGGGAGGTGCGCATGGAGGGCGTGTCTCAGCTGCAGGTAATGGAAATGTTGGGTATGTGAGAGGGCGTGAAGTTGCTGTAGTCGGCAAAGGCTCGGACGTGATCTCCCACCCATATATCTCCGAGCACCGACACTCCAATGAGGCCCCAGCGTCGGAACCCGTCCAGGGACGACACCTCTCGGAGCCAGTTCCCATGCCAGAGTGGCGTCTGGCGGGTAAGTGTACGGTCCCATCCCGTGTGGCGTAGGGAGGCTCGCCAGGCCGACAAGACCGCTCTGGTAATGGGGGCCAAGGATTGCGGAATCAGGCAGCCATAGAGCAGGGCTTGAATCCGAGGGAAGTCCGTCTTTGCCAATTCCACCCGCTATGCCGGGTCGGACCAGCCACCCGCATACCAGTCGTGGATAACTATCGGTTTGGTGGCGAGATAGTAGAGGTAGAGATAGGTCACCCCTAGGCCTCCGTCATAGGGCGGAATGCGGCAGTGTGCGAGTGAAATCCGCGGTCGCCCGCCGCCCCAGAGGAACCTGGACAGGGATCCTTCCAGCTCTCGAAACAAGGCTCGGGGGAGTGGGATGGAGGTGTTCTGCAGGGTGTAAAGAAAACGAGGAAGAATCATCATTTTGAAAAGTGCGCTCCGTCCGAGGGGGTTGAGGGGAAGGGAGTGCCATTTCTTTAAGTCCGATCTCATTTGGGTCACCAGGGGCGCGATATTCAGGGCCCATTCCAACTCCGGCAGGAGAGTCACCCATATCCCCAGATATTTGACCGAGTTGTGGCGGATGGGAATAGATGACTGCCAGTCGAAACAATCCCGGGAGGGGTGTAGTGGGACCAGGGTGGACTTGGCCTCGTTAAGCCTGAGGCCAGAGACCCGCTCAAAGTCCCGAAGGAGGTGCAGGCATCTAGGGCCTGAGTCCGCCGGGTCTGCCAAGTACAGAAGCACATCGTCAGCGTAGAGGGCGATCTTATCTACGTGACTCTCATTCCAGGCCCACCCCTGGATGAGGTGATCCTGCCGGATGAGCGTCGCCAGGGGCTCCATCGCTATTGCGAAAAGGAGTGGAGACAGGGGGCACCCCTGGCGCGTCCCTCTACGAACCGGGAACGCCTGCGAGAGCGATCCATTGACTAGTTCTCGGGCCCTGGGATTCGAATAAAGGACCCCAATATAGCTGCGGAACCGCGGGCCAAAACCTATTATCCGTAGCACGTCCTGTAGGTACTCCCAGCCCACCGTATCAAAAGCCTTCTCGAAGTCGAGAAAGAGGAGGACTAGATAGGGAGACAAGCGGGATCGAAGGGCCAAGGCAGATGAAGGCGGCGGATATCAGTGGCGGGTTCCCCTGGCCGGCATGAAGCCACATTGGTCCAGGGAGGACAGGTCCCTGTAGGGGCTTATGTCTTTGGGCCTGTATTGTGGCGAAGAGAATTTCAGTATTAATGAGTGAGATAGAAGATCTCACATAATTTGCAGTTTCTTAATATACTGTGGTGCTCTCCAAGCATAAAGGCTCCCTCCGCCCTTAGGAGACCAAACCAACTCTCTAGGGAGAAAATAATCCCCTTTGAGGTTCACATGGCTGCCTGTTTCTTATGTAATGGGATTTTTGGCATGAAATAAAGGATACACAGAAGGAACCAAAGATCGACTTAGGGAGTTCCTCTTTCCTACTATAATGGTTAATGCCTTCTTCACAGATTTGGACTGTTTTTGGATGTGCCTCGGCAGCATTTGTGCAATATAATATCACAAAAAGGGACACTCCTGTTTTCCACCCTTTATTAAAAGAGCACAGACTTATACAGAGTACAAAGAACGTTTTGGTACTCCGTATTATTAGATCGGTTTTTTTTTCTTGTTTTTTTTTCTTGCACTCAGCACTCCCTTCCCTTTATTCCCCTCCTCACATGATAGCCCCTAACATGTCCTGAGCACAGGAATAGTAGGCAACCGGTCAACAGTGGGACCTAAGAGAAAGGAGTCCACGTGTGCGTGAGAGTGCATGCCACCTCACTTTCTCTCGCTTTCCCTAACTGACTGACTGTTCTCTCTCACTAGGTATATTAAACCAATAGTGGTTTACTTACCGCTTCCGTTTGTTTTGTGTTGTTCTGTCGCCTGAAAGTCTCCTGTGATCCCCTCTTCAAGGCAAGGAGCACCTGAAATAAACAGAGAAGAATAAGAGCGTGAAGAAACGCCCATTCTCCTGTTTTGGTCTTGGACAAACAGCCATAGTGACTTATACATAACAAACGATCTGTTGACAAATAAACATCCATTATTAACCCAATACGGCCTCCTCGCTTCTGATTCCGCCCATCCCTATTGCAGGTGGTGTCAGAAGTAGGATAGGGGGAAATGGAGGCCATTGTGTCCAAAATGGTCGAAGGGCAAGAACGATTGGAGAGGATTATGGGACTGTTCCTAGAGGTAGCGGAGGCTGACCGGGAGACCTTACATAAGACCCTTACAGAATAGAGCCAGTCACAGGGGTCTGTGATTGGAAAAGTAGCGGAAGCGCTTGGACAACCACGAGGTCATACCTCGTTACCCTCGGTGGTGCTACAAAAATATGTTCCAGGAGGAGACCCTGACATTTTCTTCTCTAATTTTGAGAGGATGGCTATAGCCACCATGTGGCCAGAAGAGAAATGAGGACAATATTTAGGCCCTCTTCTGACGGGAAAATTGCAATAAGCCTACCAGGCAGACAATCCACTTGGTACCACACCATATCCTGAAATAAAGCAGAGTGTCCTGGAACGTATGGGGACAGATGAGGAAACCTATAGAGTTAAGCTACGCCAAATTAAGGAAGGGCTGCAGGAAACCCCCAGATCCGTGTACTTTAGAGACAAGGACATGGTAGAGGGATGGCTCAAACCGTTAACTTCCTCCAAAGAAGAGATAGTAGAAAAGATATGCCTAGAACAATTTTTGACGTCCTTACATTCACCCATACATCGATGGGTCAGACAGCATGCCGGTCTTACCCTGGAAAGAGCAGTAGAAATAGGGACAGCTTTTAACCGGGCCCAGGAACTACAAAGGAGAAGAGATGAAACCCCGTGGAAGTAATCCCGGTGGAGGATCTGCGAGACCAGCCAAGGCTCACCCTAACCCCCGAAAACCTGATACAGTGACCTTAGTTCCCAGCCCTGTACATACACCACCACAACCGTCCTTTCCACCGGGGCCACAATGTTTCTATTGCAGAGGTTTTGGTCACATTGCCTGCTCCTGCCCACAGAAGGAAGAACCTATGGAGGTGGGGTATACCCAAGCTCTAATATGCAACCTAAAAGGGAATAACCTCCCTTTTCATCAAGAGTTATGGTCAACGGAGAACCAAGAGACGCCCTGGTGGACACAGGGTGCCTCCAGAGCGTAATGCGACCCCAAGCTGTTCCAGGGGGTGTCCTTCAGACAACAGGAGTTGTTAACATACAATGTGTCCACGGAGACAGCAAAAAGTACCCCGTGACCGATCTAGCTGTCCAACACCAAGCCACTAATCTTCCGGACTCCCTAAAGGTGAGCTTAATCCCAAGACTTCCTGAATCTCTAGTCTTAGGGAATGATTACCCTCACATGGACGATCTCCTCCGCGAAACATGGAAGGAAGGAACCGAATGGAGGGAGACTGCTCCTTTTACCCAAGACCCCGAACCTGACCTGAACAAAGGCAAGGATCGGAAAAGCCAAAAGCAGAAAAGGAAGGAAAAGAAAAACTGGTCCTCAAAGAAAAACTGGTCTTCAACGGTCCTAACCAATATGGGACACGAACTGTGAGCCCATGATAGAAATTACCATGCAGCTCAGCGAAAAGACCCTACACTCCAGGAAGCCTGGCGACAAGCTGCAAATCAGGAAGACCCCCACCAAGTATGTCCCCAGTTTTTATACAACAAGGCTTGCTGTACCGAAAGGGAGGGAAAACCATGCCAATCCAGTTATTAGTGCCTCAACCATTCAGGGAAAAAGTTTTATTCTTAGCACACAGCCATCTTTTGGGGGGACATTTCGGGGAAGACAAAACTGAGAAAGCCATCCTAGACAGGTTCTACTGGCCAGGGATATTCCAACAGGTTCGGAAATATTGTAAGGAGTGTTCGGTATGTCAATAAAATAGCCAATATATTCCCCCTCTGGTTCCGTAAAGACTCCGACCTGTCATTGACAAGCCTTTTTCTAGGGTGGGAATGCATATACTAGGCCCCCTCCTTCCCTCCCGCAGTGGATATCGCTATGTATGTACTAGTCCTTGTAGATTACGCTACGAGATTTCCCGAGGCTGTAGCTCTCCGACACCCCAACACAACACAAATAGCCAAAGCTATGATTAATATATTTTCCCGTGTTGGTTTCCAAAGAGAGATCATTACAGACCAAGGAACCCCCTTTACCTCCCGCTTAATGCGACAAGTGTGTCAGCAGTTTAAGATCCAACAGATTCGCACAGCGGCATACCACACGCAAACAGACGGTTTGGTGGAATGATACAATTCCACTCTCAAGATTACTCTAAAGAAATTGCTAAATCTAGAAGCAAGGAAATGGAAACATATGCTCCCCGTAGCTTTATTTGCCATTCGCTGTGGGCAACAAAAAAGCTTAGGTTACTCCCCTTTTGAATTATTATATGGAAGGCAGCCACAAACTCTACTGGACATGGATAGAGAAGAGTGGGAAGAAGAGAAAGACGACTCAAAACTGCTTTTAGAGTATGTAACTAGTTTAAAAACCCACCATAACCAGGTGAGAGCAATCGTAAAAACTAACATGGAGAAAGCCAATCATCCCAGAAAAAGCAATATGATGAAAAGGCGAAAGTACGAACCCTGGTGGTAGGAGACATGGTTCTTATAATGATGCCTACCTCAGAGCAGAAATTGTTAGGCCAGTGGCAGGGCCCGTATAAGATCACCGAAAGGACAACTCCGGTAACGTACAAACTGGAGTTAGACCCACACAGGAAAAAACACTCAGATATATCATATCAATAGGTTGAAGAAATGGGAAGGCCCGTTGCCTGTTTTAGTGGGAACCAACTCCTTAGCCTTTGCAGAACAAAGCATTGACACAGAATTACCTGAGCCACTAAAGCTGGAATTAAGGGATACCCTACAACCATTGCAAGGGGTCTTTTCCTTACTCCCAGATAGAACAACGATTATAGAGCATGAAATCCATACCTCTCCCGGAAAGAAGGTCAGATTACGCCCATACAGTATACCGGAGGCCAGAAGGGAAGCAATAGACCAAGAAATCCAGCAGATGTTAGCTTTGGGGGGTCATAGAACCGTCCAAAAGCGAATGGACTTCATATAGTGATAGTGATAGTACCCAAACCAGATGGATCAATTAGATTCTGCATCGACTTTCGTGAAGTAAATAAGATTTCCAGCCCTAAAGGTTTATACCAGTTTAAGGTGCTACTCTTTGGATTACATGGCGCACCAGCCACGTTCCAAAGGCTTATGAACATAATACTACAACCTTATACAGATTTCGCAGCGGCCTACATAGATGATATAATCACCTATAGTACTTCCTGGGAGGAACATCTAAAATACCTAACACATATTGTCCAGGCCTTGGGTGACAGTGGATTGACCATAAACCCCGCCAAAAGCCATTTGGCTGCAAAAACAGTAAGATATCTGGGATATCTCATGGGAGAAGGCTATATAAAACCACAAGAGGAAAAAGTTGCCACCATCACCCAGATACCCTTTCCTAAATTCAGAAAAGACCTCAGAGCCTTCTTAGGACTGTTGGGAATATTACAGACTCTTCATCCCCATTTCTCACACATAGCCTCTCCTCTAACCGACCTACTAAAGATGGACTTGAAGACAGAAAAACTTCTCCAATGTCCCACCCAAAAAGAGCAGCAGGCTTCCCATCATCTAAAACAAAGTATCATGTCTCAACCGTTCCTCTTGAGCCCTGACTATACAAAAACATTCTTGTTACAAACTGACGCCTCAGAAAAAGGTTTTGGGGCCGTATTGTCACAGGCAGATGACATGAATCACGAACGACTAATTATATACATTAGTCGAAAGCTCTTTCCACAAGAAACTAAGTATGCCGTTATAGAGAAAGAAGCCCTAGCTTTCAAATGGGCTATTCAGTCTCTTCATTACTACCTAGACGGCAGAGAGTTCCTCCTATACACAGACCATGCCTCCTTGGAATGTCTGTCACGAAACAAAGGGAACAACCCAAGATTTCTACGATGGTTCCTCACATTACAGCCATTTTGCTTTACCATCCTTCATAGGAAAGGAAAGGACCAAGCCAATGTGGACTACCTGTCCAGATACCCATTAGACCCCTTTCTTGTGCACAAGAAAGTTAGGGGGGGGAGGTGTGAGGAAATAACACAATCGTCCCCCGGAGCCCCCGACTTACCTCATGCTCCTCTGCCATGGCTTCCGCATACCATAGGCCCCAACAATGATGTTTTCTAAATCTCTTACAGCGACCCCTGACAAAGAACCAGACAGGTTCGAAATGCATTGGGTTATATTGAAAGTCCTGTACTGAAATATGATTGACTGCACACGCTCATGTTAAAGCTTGGATTGGCTACAGAAAGTGTTTTGAAAATGCATGAATAAAGTATTCAGTGCTATCTATCTGTCTCCGAATTGATTCTACAAAAGTACAGAGATCATGTTAATTAATACGACAAGTTGACTGGTTTAACATGGATTACTTGGTTTACAGTGAAGGCTTGGTTTACTTGGAAAATGTTCTCTTTAACCCCTTAACTGCGGCGGCTATTCCGCCGCAGTGCTAAGGGGGCGGGGCGGCCGCGCGGCGGCCGCATGCTGGTGACGGAACCGCTCCGTCACCAGCGTCGGTTGAGCTGTGCTCATGACGGACCGTATCCGTCACGGCCCGCCCCGCTCAATAGAACGCTCAGCGCAGGCGCGGAATTCGCGCCGCGCATGCGCGTTCTATCGAACTGGGCGGGCCATGACGGAACCGCTCCGTCATCAGCACAGCGCACCCGTAGCTGATGACGGAGCGGTTCCGTCATCAGCATGGAACGGGTTAAAGCAGTGCAGCAGATGGGGCCGCTAAACCTGCAACCTTTTTGTAGTGTCATTGACAAGCTGTGATGGGACGATTCACGGCGGTGCTTGCACGCACTCACATTGGCAGTTTCAGCATAAACTAATGAGAAGATAAGGGAAGGAGTGCACTCACAATTCCATTTACCTTTAAAATCGCATGCCTGGGATGTTACTGCACCACAATGCAGGCCACTTGGTGGTGCCTGCCACTTGGTGCAGCGACATGTAGGGGTGTACCATAGGTACACCCCAAGTGGACATCCCCTCTGACCCCCCACCCTCCTGGAGGCCCGCAACGGGCCCCCAAAGCCAATCCCACCAGCCTTTAAAAAACAACATCCTAATATGGGTGGCGGTGCCTGCTGGGCCCCACCACCATATTAGAGCACCTGCTCCGCCCGGCAGACAATGGTAACGATTGCCTGCTGGCAGAAAAGCGGCAGACGGACTTTCCGTCCGCTTTGATACCCACAGCCATCGTAATATGGCTGGGGGTATTTCACGTTACGCCATCGTAATGAGCCCCTAAATTACTTCTCATCCTATTCCCCTATAAACCCACTACGGAACTTCATACGCAAATTGAAACAAATAAAAATGAATAACTATTAAACTTTTAACACGTATAATAAAAATACAAACAATTCTTATACAAAAAATACAAACATCACACACATAAAATATATACTAAAATACATAACATTAATAAAAAACGATATTTTTAACAACTATATTTTAAAAGCAATATTAAACACTTCAATATTTTTAAAATCGATATTAATTACCTAAAATCGATATTCTTGACCACGAGGATTTTTCTGTCGATATTCCTGACCCACAATATTTTTACCACAATATTTGTGCAATTCGATATTTCTTCCTCCATATTCTTGCTCTGCATCGTTGTAACTTACATGAGTTTCTGGATAATTATTTAATATACCAATAATCAGTTGGCAACAGTAAAATAGGCCAAAGAGCTTAATGGAGAGACCTTGAGCCTTCTTGCTTCAGAATCTCAAGACGCGCTGTTGCGCAGTAGCATTTGATCTTTCATGGTTTCTCAAACAAACTTGACTTGCTGTATTGCTTTGCCCACTTGCGTAATCTGAACTTACGCACACCACTTACTCACATAGAAACTCCAACACTCCACTGGAGGTAAAAATTAGCTTTATTAATATTGTAGGCAATGGCAATAAGTCACTGAAACTAATAAATTCTTAGGCACCGAGTGAAAGGCAATAGACAATGAATACTCCACACTATATACATAAATATGAAACTGTGAATACAGGTATATAAACAGTTAATATACAAAGCACCTCACCAGATTCCTTAGCAGCACCGTAGACTTCAACATCCCTGGGCCAAGCACTGAACACCAAGTCGGGAACCCTGTAGACCGGGGCTCAGGGAGTAATCTCTTCGGGCACCAAAGTTGTCCCACGAGTGCATCCACTCCAAGACTGAGTTCCTGAGCTCCACCCCACAGACACCGCTTTTTAGTTTAAATCAATATGCTCGAGAAGTCTCTAGCAGGCACTCTCGCCCATCGATTTGCAGGTGCTGGCCCCATCTCTGCATCAGACCCGCCCAGACAGACCTGGCCAGATTCTGTTTGGGCGGTGCTGAGGCAAGATATTCCATTCCCAATCTCCGGCCTTGGAGACTTGCACGGCCATCCTCCCTCTGTCCTAGCGATAAGTATGGAATGCATGAAAACACTCTGAAGGTACAACATAACCTCAGGAGGCATCCTCACGAGATGCCTCGCACCTGCTTGTACTGGTTTACGTGAAAAACATGTTTGCTACTGCTGAAGTGTAACTCCCGGTCAAGGCAGCACAAAATGGAAGTGCGATGCAACAAAATGGAAGATCAGAGCATTGCATGGAATCGAGGTCAACATGTGATTTAGCACGTGTAAAATGGCAAATGCAGTACACTTGCTTAGAAGAGCAGTGCTCCCTGCTGACTGCTGGAAAAACAAGCAGTGTGCTCCAGGCTAGGCTACCTATATAGAAGCTAAATCCAAGTTGGCTGATGATATTTCCGAAGTCTTGCAAGATCTTGCCATAACTTCATGAGATCTCAGATCTCACTACCAGGAGCACAATGAACCTGCCCGATAACCCATTGAAATAAACATATAAATATTAAGTCGCCATGCACCAAAACCAGAAGTGCCCCGCAAGGAGGGCGAAGTGTCTTGCAAAGTGTGAGCTTATCTGTATATTGACGAAATTGTCCCTGTGTGCAGTCAGGTAGAAATATGCACAGTTTGAACTTGCACACTTTGGCTCTGAGCAGCGCCGGACTGAGATGGGCTTTTACCATGACAGGTTTCCTGACACCCTATTTGTTAAGGATGGCACTCTGATTCTGGAAAAAAAACATCCTTTCCGAGTGTTCTGGTATTAGAGTATAGCACAGTAACATGTAGACAGTCTTCTGGGTTTTATTGTAACATGAAGGTAGTCTTCTGGGTTTTATCTTGCAGATGGAGAGATGCTTACCCCTGATCACAGTGAACATCTGAAGTGTGTGAAAAGAATTGGATATCTATTGTACAGAAGGCCCGGACGATGATATAAGCAGTGTCCTGCACTGATGAAAGCAAGCAACCATCATATCAGCCACAACCAACCAGAAAAATAAACAACCAAATGTGGCTTGAGCGGTTTGTTTCATCCTAGGGGAGTGTGTCATGGAGTATATACACTGGGTTTCTGTTGTGAGCAGAAGCAAGGCTGATCTATGTAGGTTTATTCCAAGTATGATGTTACAACGCAGAACCCCACCAGGAGCAGCCGTCCTGCAGCTCTGCCCATCAACCAACAGACATCCTCACTCATCCAACATTCCACAGTTACCTCTCATACCAACATTCCACTTCTCAGTCACACTTGCTGAGCAGCAGGTATAACACATCTCCCTTTCTTTATACAAATGAGAATAAATTCCAAAAGAATCACAATATAAATGGTGCATGCAAAAGATGGCAATAAAGTAATGACATGCAACACGGGGGTATTAGAGCAAAAGCAATGTCAGACATGTACCAATGACGATATACATGTATAAAAGATAACTAAGAATAAATATTAGGAAGAAGTAAACACACCAAGCAATCCAGCAATTCTATACACACCACTTCTCCCTTTCCACCATGCAAAAAACAAATCATACGCTCCCTTAAACCAAACCAAGACACAAACTAAACCACAATACCAAATCAAGCTGGCTGGCCAGGCCAACAAGAGATAGAAAGAGTACAGACTAGAAGGCGTGGTAGGAAACCACTCTAAGACCTTAGAAACTGTGGAAGATCATTCCACAGGGGCAAACGGCAGAAACATTGCCCTTCACCATTACCCGTAGTAAGAGTGGTAAGTTTGGCATATAAGTCCACACAGAACCTGAAACTGAACAAAATGGTTCCGGATACAACATCATAGTAAAGAAACATCAAAAACACTTTCGCCCAATGCAATTCAGGGTGGAATGTGTGGGAAACAGACCACACGGCATAACACAACACCCAGTAACTTCTTTACTTCCCCAACGCAAGACGGGTGGAAAGTGTGGGAAACACACCACACGAAACACAATGCATGCGCAGAACGTCACAATCAACAAACTCTAGCACTTCCCCAAAAAAAGATGGGGTGGGATGTGTGGGAAACATTCCACACGGAACATATTCAAGCGCACTACCAACACTCAGCAAGATCAGCACTCAGAAGGAAAGAACACTCACTCTAAAGAAATGTGGCTAAGAACTTGCCCTGAATGGCACTCTCCCAACGCAAACCTTGACGTGCGAGGGAAGAAAGTGTAATGAACACAAACATTACAAGCTTTGAAACAAGAAAAATGAAGTAAGTACCACCACATAATAATGTACACAATCCCAACAAAACCTTGACGTGCGAAGGAAGACTCATGAGCACAGCAGCATAGAGCGACTGCAACTCAACCCACAACACACGAAAACACAACCTCCTGCATAACATCATGAAAAATTTAAAGTAAGAGGTTCCATGTCTAAAACGAGGAGAAAAACACATGGACTCTAAATCAACAAAAAAAAACACTAAATGCATACAGTATAAGTAATAATACATTCAATAATGGTAAGGCATACCTGGAAACAAGTTAAACATGGCATGGAAACAAAATGGCAGTACATTGAGCATGACAAAGCAAGATGACAAGAAGCATTAGTAACACAATGAGCAGAACAGGAATAAACATGTTCAAAGAAAAAAAACTGTTGCTTCAATAGTGGCTGGAATGAACCACAATGAGTCCATGTGGCATAACTATAAAAACAAGACATTGGTGAACAACTTTGTACCCTGAGCACAACGCAGACCTTGTACATAACAGCATAAAAAAACTATTGCCAAACTACGTATAAACTGTCACCTCGCTGAATTCAAACTGTACGATGAACAAATTGACCCAGTTCCACATAGTCCAACGGTGTAGTGAATCTGTGTTTTCCGCCAGCCCTCGCAAGTCAATACTGTAGCACGCAGTAAGATTTTAACCGGAAGCTCCATATTCCAATGAACCAAACGTTAGGAAGGTTGCTCCTTCAATTATCAACTTTGAATTTTAGCGCCTTTAAAGTAGTGCGATGGGCAGGAAACAACGAGAAATTCAGTCAGGAATTAAATCTGGCTTTTGTTGGCGGGTAATGAACGAGATGGCGGCATGCCGTGCCATATGGCTCATGGCACGCTAGAGCAGCAGGACGTCCTTCAGCAGCTCTGAGCCGCCTGGTAGGGATGTAGGCAAGAATTGAAGAAAAATGCAGCGGGGATCCACAAAGCAGGTAAAATCGCGTGCGTAGACAGACACGCGCTGTTCCATTTTTAAAGAATAATTTCAGTGGAACTGCCAGAAAGTAGCGAGGGCTTACCGAAGCCCAAACAATAAAATAAAAATCCACAACACAGGGACAACTCCTTCATGTTTCTCAACGGGTCAGACACAGAGAAGCCAAGCATTCTGACACTCCTACAAAGCGCTTGAAAATAGCTTCTCTACATGTCAGAGTTAAACACAGGAAAAGCGGACTCTCTCTCACCCGACTTGAAGTTCTTCACTGGGAACTTGTAGCTCTTCCCACACAGAGACAGGAAACAATTGCTCTACACCTTAGTTGAAACTCTCCAGAATAACTTCACCAGACTGTTTTTTTTTTTTTTAAATATATTTTTATTGCAGAATCAAAAATAAAACCATTCAATAGGCCAACCTACACACTTATGGCCTCCCGACAGTTAACATGACCGTATTGAATTACACAGCCATTTAGCCCACATCCCGGAGGCTGGGCGGCGCTTCAAAGTTTCATTCTTCGGGAAATGCCTCAGTGTGTGCCCTGTCCGGGCTGCAGGTCAGTTATGTCATGTAATATCTGCTTTTATCCCGCAACACCCCTCCCCCCCCCCCCGCACCTCCAAGCCCCAGGCTGCCCTTATGGTCGCTCCCTGCAGGACTAATCTATCCCTTCCGTGGGCCCTTCAGATTGATATATTGCAGCACGGTACTAACCTACCCACTCCAAGAACACTCCCTCTCCACCCTCCCCCCCCCCCATAACTGCTGCTAATGCGGGCACCCAGAATCTACCACAGCTCCGAGGCACGTCATCCATCAGGATATTCAGACAATCATGCACCTCACATGGAATCTCCGTCAAACTCTAGTCTTCCTCTGCATCGTCTGTGGCATAGTCCCGTAACGCCTGTACCACCAACTCCCAGGACCGTGCCCTTTCAAGACTTTTCTCGTTGCCAGTTCTAGTTGCCTGACGCAACTGAAGCACACTTTCGCAGCCCGACCACCTCAACAGCTCATTCTTCCATCTCCTCACCGATGGGCCTTCCCTAGACTTCCAATGCCAGGTTATTTCACGCTGCGCCAGTATGACCCCCAAATCAATGAATTTGCTCGTCACTTTAGTCTTCTTGGTATGCGGGAACCAGAGGAGCATGCACGCAGCCATATCAAAGTCTATCTCTCTGTCCGTAACAGCATTCAGTAGTTCACCGACTTCCAGCCAGTAGTCCCCTAATTTCGGGCATCCCCACAACATGTGATCAAGATCTACCTCTGGCTCCAAGCAACGCGGACACATGGCATCAAGCACCTGGAAATGCCGCCGTAACCTTTCCGGAGTCAAGTATGCCCTATGGACAATGAAAAAATGCACCTGCTGAAACCGCGCATTTCTCGTCCCTTTCCAGGTCCTATGCAACACCTGGCCCCAGACCGCGTCCGGTATTTGTTTACCTATGCTGACCTCCCAGCGCGATTTTAGCGCCATCAAGGGCGCCAGCCCCTCATTCAGCATCCTGGTATGGAGGCATGTCACAGCCTTAACGGTGCCCGCCGCCATTACCACATATTGGCACGCCATGGTCCCCTCTGGCTCTGCCAGCCCTCCCCCCCAGTATCTCTGCATCGCCGTCACCACCGCTGCATGTAGTAAGAAGGTTCCATCCGGTAAGCCAAATTGTTCCTGTAAAGCCTGATACGGAACCAGTGTCCCGTCCATATAGAGGTCACCTACCATCTGTAAGCCCAGCTCTTCCCACATCAACAATCTGGACCAATCACCCCCATGCGGTAGCACGGTCAACATTCCCAGCGGTATCTCCGGTGCATATGGCCGGGTTTTCTTAGCCCTTTTTAGGCTCCTGTTCCAACACAATTTGAGCGTCTTTTCCTCTATAGCAAGATCCCTCACATCCAGTTTCTGTTGCATGACGATGGACGATAAGACATGCCTCTGAATGCCCGTCCCCCTATCACGATCCGGACCCCTGAATTCCCTGGCCACGTTCTGCGTCAAGACCTGAAGTTGCGCCGCCAGATAATATAACTCGAAGTCGGGAACGGCCATACCCCCCTCGCTTTTGGGCCGAGTCAGAGTAGTCAGTGCTACCCTCCGCCGTCCGTGGCCCCAGAGGAAGCCGGTCACCAATATCTTCAACTCTCTAAAGATTCTTTGTGGGATCCACACTGGCAGTGTCCGGAAATAATAAAGTAGCCGCGGGAGTGCCACAATTTTCAGCAGTGCTACCCGACCCAACACGGACAATGGGAGAGACGCCCAGAACTCCATACAACCCTTTAGTGCTCGAATACAGCGCTCCACGTTCCCCTCTAAGAGGTCCTCAGCGTCGTGGTACATGCGCACCCCCAGGTAAACAAAACAGGAGGGTTCCCATACCACCGGCCTCGTGAGCTGCGGGCAGGGCGTAGCCTTCCGTAAGAGGAACACACATGTCTTGGTCCAGTTCACCTTGAGACCTGACAGCCTCCCGAACCTGCCCAGCATGTCTACCGCACCTTCCAAAGCTCTCCCAGGATCCGCCAAGTACAATAACAGATCATCAGCGTATAATGATATGTAGTGCGAATCAGGCCCCTGCGCTATCCCATCATATACAGTTCCTGACCGTGCCTGTGCCGCCAGTGGCTCCATCGCCAAGGCGAATAACAGAGGAGACAGCGAACAGCCCTGCCGCGTGCCCCTACACACCGAATAAGCTGAAGATACTATGGGCCCTAGCCGCACTCGCGCCTTCGCTGAAGAATAAAGCACTCTCGTCCAACTCCGAAACCCCTCCCCTATTCCAAACTTCTGTAACACACCATCCAGGTACTCCCATTCTAAGCTATCGAATGCCTTTTCGATATCGACTGCTAATACCACAGGATCCCACTCCGCTGTAGCGGCAACGTCAATGATCCTGACCAGTCTACGGATATTCATCGACGTGCTCCTGGTCGGGATGAATCCTGCCTGATCCCCATGCACTAAGGTGGTCATCTGTGGGAGGAGCCTGGAAGCCAAAATGCGACTCAGGATCTTATAGTCCACCGTTAACATAGACAATGGACGGTAAGAGGTCACGTCTAACGCGTCCTTGCCGGGTTTCAACAGCGGCACCACCAGCGCTTCCCTCATTGAGTCTGGTAGCCGCCCCAACCGTTTCGCCTCAGCGTATACAACCAGCAGTCTGGGCGCCAAGATATCCACAAACCTGGCGTAGAATTCAATCGGGAACCCATCCACCCCTGGGGTTTTATTCCGCGCCATATGTTGAATTGCCCCTCGTATCTCTGCTAAAGTGATGGGGTCCCCCAGGTCCTTCGCCTCCTCTGCATCCAACAACGGTAAAGGGATCGGGTCCAGGTATTCACCTATCTCCGAAGCCCCTGCCACCAGGTGGCTCGAGTACAGTCCCCTATAGTAGGATGTGAACCGCTCCAAGACCGCCGATTGAGAATAAACCACTTCCCCATCTTCGCGTCTTATACTCATGATCGGACATCCCCTAGGCACTGGATCGGCCAGCTTGGCAAGAAGTGTGCCCACTTTATCCCGTTCGTCATGCACTTTAACAACATACGACTTATAGTCATAACTACGCAGTCTTTCCGTCTCAGTCGCCACCGCCTCTTTAGCCTGCATCAGTTGGTCCTGCAATTCCGGCCTCTCGGGTCTTCGCTGTTCTAGCCCTCTCAGCGCCTCCTCCACTTTCGCATGGTCATTCAGCACCGTACCTCTCACATTCAGAAACCTACTCATGCATACCCCTCTCATCACCACCTTCATTGCATCCCACTCAATCGACCTCGTGGCTGCTGTGCCTGCATTGTCTGTAAAGTAGCTATCAAGGCCCTGGCGGATCGAGTCGCTGAACACCGGATCTTCCAGTGTGTCAGGACGCAAACGCCAAGATGGAACTGCCGATCTCGTCAGTTGCCACTGCATGGAGATCAACAGGGGATTATGGTCCGAAATGGTCCTGGACAGATATTCAGAATGAGTCACCACACTTGCCAAGGAGCTGCCACACAGCACTGAGTCCAGTCTAACATGTAGGTCGTGCAACACGGAAAAATAAGAGTAATCCCTGGTCTCAGGATGTTGTGCCCTCCAGATATCCAACAATCCCCACCTGTCTTGCCAATCCCGCCTATGGGTTGCCAGCCGGCGAACCGGGGAGTCTACTAGTGGTGGGTGCGACCTATCCAACAGCACATCCGAGATGGAATTAAAATCCCCCGCCAGTAAAATAGGGCCTGCTAAATAATACGCCAGTGAGCGCGATAAATCCTCGAAAAAACGAGCTTGATCAGAGTTGGGGGCATATATGTTACACAGTACCACCTCCCTACCACAGAGACGCCCCTCGACCACTACATACCTTCCCTCCGGATCTATTCTCTGGCTCGTGACTTGAAATGGCGTACCCGCCCTTACCCATATCAATACCCCTCTGGCGAATGCCGAGTATGTCGTGCCAAAGACCTGGCCTCGCCATCTCTTCTGTAATGCCCGCACTCCTTCTTGGTCAGGTGAGTTTCCTGAAGCATTGCGATCTGAACTCCCCTTCTTACCAAGTAGGCATGCACCTTATGGCGTTTTACCATCGTACGAATACCACGTACATTCCATGTGATACACTTCAAGTTAGGTAACGTCCCCATAAAGTGTTGTTCTACACAGTGGCGCTAGCCAATAAATGAGTCCCGCATTGCAGCAATTGCACAGCCCCTTCAAAACAGTTCCCAAAACTCCCTCCACCCCCCTCCCCAGGACAGGACTTAGTAACCCAGCTTCGGCCCCGTTCCAAACCTTAAACACCCCACACATCACACTAACCTGTGGTCGTCACCACAGAAGACCTTAAGGGTCTGAGGAGGACAATGGAGCCCCGAACCAGAACGGCAGAGCTACCACCCCGCGCCCGCTGTCCCATACTGCTTACGCAGCCCCATACCTGGCAGTCCAATATAAGACAGGAGAGTCCATACCGATAGGCGCCCCGGAATCAGGCAATAGCCACGGCCCTCATTCGTTAAACATGCCACCCGAAGTTTGTGGGGTGACCTCCGGTCCCCGCACGCCTCCTACATCCGAGTCGTCGTCTCCGGTTTTCCCTTCTTCCTCCTCCGATGCCGAGCCCTCAGATGGTTTCTCCTGCTGTGACCCCGTGATGATTGCTGTTGCCGCTAACGCACTCTTCCTATCTGCCAGCATTTGTGCATCACGCTTGGCTCGCTGGCGCTTGTTCCGAGAGCGGATGCGCTGGGATTTCCTGATTTTGACCGGTCGCTGCCGATCCTTGTTGGGTCTGTGCGCACGATCCGTCCCCGCCCGATACAGTTCAAGCCAGGACCATGCTTCATCGGGTGTCTGAAAAAAGTGAGTCCTGTCATCAACGACCACTCGAAGCTTGGCGGGAAAAAGCAAGGAGTATTGGATCCCCTCCTCTCGCAGCTCCTTCTTCACTGATAGGAAGGATGCCCTGCCCCGCTGCACCTCTTGCGTGTAGTCCGGGAAGATCGTGACCTTGCTATTATCCACCTGGAAGGGGCCCTGGGATCTCGCCCTCTGTATTAACAGGTCCCGATCCTTATAGTGCAGCAACCTGACCACCATCGGCCGAGGTGGTCGGCCCTCTAGGGGTGGCTTGGCAGGCACCCTATGTGCCCTCTCCAGGGAGAAGAAGGGGGACAGACCCTCCGGCGCCACCACTGTGCGGAACCAGTCCTCCATGTATGCCACCGCATGATCTTTCTCAATTTTCTCCGGAAGCCCCACTACCCTCACGTTGTTCCTCCGGTTACGTCCTTCCGCGTCCTCCGCTCGTCGTTCCAGGAGCGCCAGCCGGCTAATAATGTCTGTCAGTTGATGTTCCGCGGTGACCACGGCCGGTTTCAGCTCTTGAAGCAGTTGTTCGTTCGATTTCACTCTATCAGAGAGCTTGGCGTGGTCTGCTCTCAGTAGGCCCAGCCCCGTCGCCACCTGCGCAATGTCCTGGTGCAGCGCGTCCTTTGTAGCTGTGATCGCGTCCAGAATAGCGTCCAGGCGTTGATTCAGCCTCTGTTCCTGCTGCGAGGTCTCCACCGGGGCCGGGGCCCCGCCATCTTGGGGCAAGGCATTCCTGTCCTCCTGCACTGGCGGCGCGCCGAGGCCTGCACCCATCGCGGCCATCTTGGTTGCAAGAGATGCGCCACCCGATCCGCCGCTACTGATCACAGCTCACCTTGGCACTTCCACTGGCCGCACCGTGCTCAGTCCTCCCCAACACCGCTCAAAGGCAGATAATGAAATGTTCAGCACCCTCTGCCCAAGCTCCAGCCTTATTACTCGGGACCAGTGGGCCCCCCTCTACGTGCAACCGCCAGCCGCCAAATTAGAAGTGCGCACTGCGCAGTGCCATCCATATGCGCACAGCGCCTCCGGTATCCACAATGGGTGGGTAGCGAGCCCAGCGCGCCCTTCCAGGAAGAACCGACGGACGTGGCTCAGGGCAGACTGGGCATACCACTTATGTCAGCATCTCAGCACGCGGGCCCTTATGCGCACCAGTGCCCAGCCACTGTCCCAACAGCTCCGCGCCTCTCCCCGTGCAGACCCCTCTTCTGGTGGCAAGGTCACCGTCCGCTTCCAGGCTCTACTTCTCCCCTGGGCACACAGGAACCGCTGGGGGTCGGGTCACCGCCCAACCCAAGGGGCAGTCCGCTACTCGCCGCTACCCCGGCGCGGTCTTCAGTTGAGCGCCTGGGCCCTCAATCAACGCTGCCCCCGTCCGCCTGGGCTCATCAGCAGCTTTCCCATCCGCCGGCGACCTGCTCAGGCCAACAACATCGCCTCCATGCGAAAGCAAGGCCGACCCCTCCAGCCAGGGACCGGAGAGCCAGAGGGGGGAGGGGCACCGCTCTCACCGGGTTTCCGCCGCGGACCGCAGCGCTGCCCAGGATCCACTGTCACGATCCGCTCCGATACCTTCCGTATCACTAGCGCCGCCCGGCAGACTCCAGTGCGCTTAGTACTCCGCGATGCAGGGATTCCAGCGCTCTCGATCCGGCCGCGCCGCCATCTTGCCTTTTTTCTTCAGTGCGGCCGGCCGGGCTCCCAGCTCCGTTCGCTTGTGTTTCCCGGGGCCCCGCGAGGGTCCAGACCCGCCACTCTGGGTCAGTGACCCTTCCGGACCACGATTGAAGCTGCCACGGGTATCCAGGGCAGGTTGAGCAGGATAAAAGCGAGACTCGGCGCGGAGCAACTCGCTAACGCTGCCATCCCGTTCGGCGCTTAAACCACGCCCTACTTCACCAGACTGGTTGATAGAAGTCCTAAGCGTGAAGGCACTTTACCAACATGTAGAAAGAAAGCTAAGCAGGGACTGGCACACTAAAGTTGTGGGCGACCGATGTCAAGGTCATTGGTGGGGCTCAGGGGTGCCAGTTTGCTTAAATATACAGCTCAAATTTAAAAAAGGTTCCTTTACCTTGACCAAGGGCTGCCAGCTTCTTCAAGTACAACTTCACAGATAATGAGTTACTTCAAGCTTGATATGAAAGTTTTCAGGTAGCACATGTAGGTTCTTTTCCTCAAATTGTTGCCAAAATGTTGTGAACAGAAGCAAATCTGGTCCATGTAGTATTCATGTAGGTTTATTCCAAGTATGATGTTACAACGTAGAACCCCACCAGGAGCAGCCATCCTGCAGCTCAGCCCATCCACCAACAGACATCCTCACTCATCCAACATTCCACAGTCACCTCTCACACCAACATTGCACACCACAGTCACACTGGCTGAGCAGCAGGTATAACAGGGTCCTAATGCTGATGCTTGTGAGCCAGGGCCATGCCAGGCTTTTTACATACAAAGACTCTAACTAGGAATTATTTAGGGGTGGATGGGAAACTCTGCTCCGCGGGTGGACTTCATGGAGTTGACCCAATCCGCGTGGAGTTCTGGAAAAACTCCGCCTACTGCCGCGTTTCAGATTAGTACTGCCCACCCCTAGAAATATATACATAATTGTTGTTACGCAAAAATCTGGGTATATGACTTAAGTCAACAGAGCACAACATTAATTGAGAAGGCCTGTTTTCAAAACATTAAGCGAAGAAATTGTGCTTTTAAGTATATTTTTGCATTTTGAAACACTAACACCTTTCTTATATAAAAATGATCATATTCTTCATGATGCAAAGTCGAAAGGGCCCGTTGCGGCAGAAGATTCCGTGTGTTGAGACAGTGATCGAGCTACCTTGAGGTAGTTGGTTTCAGGGCAGAGCATGCTCCCCTGGTGACCTTAAATAGAGGACAGAGAAAATTGTGAGACTGGTGGCGGTGGGTGAGACTTCGCTCCGGCAGGACTTCCTCAGGCCCAGTGGGCGTGCACATTACACTTTATTCAGCACAACTGCAGGTGGAGAAGCACACAACCCTCTAATTACAAAAAAGAAATGAGGTGGGCTACCCTCCCCCACCCTAAAGCTCCCAGTGGTAGGGAGGTGTCAGGGAGATATGGAATACCCTTAATGATTGTGAGCTCAGAAGATATTCCCCAGCTTCCATCATTGGGAAATGGGGAATATCACTAGAGTTAGAATGGATTCTTCAACCTGCACATTCCTCACCTTCTGAATATCCCAGGTGTTATATTCCCGGGTTTGGCCCATGTAGCAAAGCAGCTTATTTCTTACTTTATCCTCACAAATAACATTCCCAAGCTGTGACCATTTGCACGCATGATAATGTTGGATTAGTTGCTCTGAAACTAAACTTGTTTTACATCTAGCTTCGCACAACATTATCACAACGCACTGAACATCGTGTACAAGGTCTCATTCCTTACTACGTACAAATGTCATCACTATTTATTTATAGAGTTTTATATAGCGCGAACGTGACCCACGAGGGTATCAGAGCGCTTTACAGTAGAAGAATATTAAAGGATGAAGTAGACTACAGTCAACAAAAACAAATTTCAGTTTGTAAAGAAATAGAGATCAGGGGGAAAAAAAAGGAATACATAGCAAACATATAGAATAGAAACATGCATATTCATAGATGTATATACATAAATATATGTATACACATGTACATAAACACAAACACACATATGGATGATCGAGCGTGTCAACATCCAGCCAGTATTGAGCTGCATACAGATATAAGGCAACAAGGGTTGTGATGAAAATCTTAAACTCAAAGACACCCTGTATTTAAACTTATACTTAGGACATGAATTTGATCATTAGTAGTCTTTTTACTTACTTTCTGAAAATAATGAAGGAGGTGATTCCACGCACAAGTGGTGGTAGAGAGTTCCAAATCTTTGGTGCAATCCCTGAGAAAGCTCGACTGCCTGTTCTCTTCTTCCGGAAGGATTGGGGTTTCAGAAGGAAAGTGCTCGCACTTCGTAGTTGTCTACAGCCTCCAGATTTTTCCAACTTTAGCGCCAGATAACTAGGTGTACTATTGTGAATTGCTTTATGCGTCATGCAAGCCACTTTAAGGTGTATTCTTGCCTCATAAGGCAACCAATCCAGTGCTTTCAATGTTGGTGAAATGTGGCTGTTTCTTTTAGTTCCTGAAACCAGTCTAGCCGCAGCATTTAGGGCTGCTCTCAGCGGAGCAAGTCTGTATTTAGGGAGACCAGCGAGGGTGGAGCTTCCGTAATCTAGTCTTGGTAGGACTAGAGCTTGTACTGCAATTTTTAGATCAGCCTGAGGGAGGAAGGGTTTGAGTTTCCTTAATATACTCATCTTGTGATTAGCTCCCTTGGTGGCAATAGAAATGTGCGACTGCATATTCAAATGTTTGTCAATGGAGACACCTAGGGATTTTGCTGAGTCTATGATGAGGGGGACACAGTCAAAGGAGGTTAGATGTTTTAGCCAGAGGTCAATCTTAGGAGCGTGATTTGGAGGTGAGATGAGAATGAATTCAGTTTTTTTGGTGTTCAGCATCAGGTGGTTGTTAGTGAGCCAGCTTTGCGTGTTCATAAGCGTAGTGTTAAGAGCAATGATGTCATCAGGTGAGGTGATTTCCAGGTATAAGCTGGGTGTCATCCGCGTACAGGTGATATAGAATGTTTGCTGATTTCAATGCATTTGCCAGAGGCTCCATTGGGAGATTGAAAAGAATGGGTGAGAGGGACGATCCCTGGGGCACACCAAGATTGACCATGGAAGGTTGCGAGAGTGAATTTTTCATCTTGAATCTTTGAGATCTATTGTTCGGGAAGGAAGAGAACCATTGTAGCACAGTGCCTGAGAGGCCCATCCTTCTTTTCAATAGAGACAAGAGGTTGTCGTGTTTGACCGTATTGAAGGCGGAGGACAGGTCAAGAAGAATCAAAAGGCATGATTCGTTACGGTCAAGCATAGTTAGTATATCATCCAGAATGTGAGTGAGTGCCGATTCTGTGCTGTGCCCTCTTCGGAATCCAGATTGGTGACAATCTAAGAGGTTGAAGTTCTCAATGTGATTGCATAATTGAATTTGAACACATTTCTCCAATAATTTAGCCAAGGTGGGGATCTTGGTTATAGGACGGTAGTTGTTAGGATCGGATGGGGAGGCGTCAGCTTTCTTTAATATAGGAGTGACCTGACCTATTTTAAGACAGTCCGGGATGATACCTTGACTCAGGGAGGCGTTTACAATTTTTGACCATAAAGGTAGTATAGATGTTTTTAGGATCTTAAACAGGGCAGGAGGCAGGGGGTCCGAGAAATGATTGGAGGGGTTGATTGCTTGGAGAGTGTTGTCGATAGATTGTTGAGAAATTGGAGAGGTGTGCCAGGAGGCATTATTTTTTGTGACTTCCCTTGGGTTATTAAAATGAGCTTCAAATAAAGCGCCCATTTTGGGAACTTGTGCCATGGGTTGAGAGGGGGCCAACTTTGATTGGATGTCTAGCTCAATAGCCCTAGTCTTTTCATGAAAGAAATTGGCAAGCACATCACAAGTGGGCGTGGCCAGATCATTTAGCTCACTATGGTTAGTTGTATTGCATGATTGTTGCTTGACGATTTCAAAGAGTTATTTTGGACGGTTGCTAGCTTGGTTCAGCTGAGTTCGGAAAAACTCTGCTTTTGCCTTAAGAATCTTTCTACTGTAAGAATTCCGTGACCTCTAAGGAGCTCCAGGTTGACAGTGTTAGGAGCCGATTTCCAAAGACGTTCAGTGGCTCTTAGCTGTCTACGATCCAAGTTCAGATCTTCATTGAACCAGGGCTTGGAAATCTTAGAGGAGACATTTTTTTCCTGTAACGGCGCTATGGAGTCCAGAGTTTCGAGCATCGTGTCATTGTAGAAGGTTGTAAGGTCATGTACATCAGATATATCAGTCATGAGGGTCAAAGCGGAGTTACATTGGTTTACCAAGGAGATGTAATTGATGTTTTGTAGATTCCGTTTCAATTGCCTTGATTTTGGGGGTTGACTCCTTTTTTTAATAGCTTCGATATTAATGGAGAAGAGGATGGAATAATGATCAGACCAGTCACAAGGGGTGATGGATTCCAGTAGGATGAAGTTTGATTTTGCAATGATGAGGTCCAATGTCTCATCCTTGTTATGTGTTGGACTGTCACAGAATTGGAATAACTCCTGTTCAGCCAAAAATTCTTTGAAACAGCAAACAATCTGATCATTTGCATTGCTCCAGTGGAGGTTGAAATCCCCTAGGTAGATATGAGGAATTAGAGAGTTGGAATTGGATGCCATAATCTCATCTATACAAGTCAAATTGTCACCTGGGGGTGGTAAAAAATGTGTAGCTTACTAGTGATACGCTTAGCATCTGATATGCTAATGCATAGGAAGTCACACAAAGATAGCTCAATGGAATCCGCTTGTTTTACTGATAGTGAATTACGATAAATGCAGGCTACCCCTCCACCAAGTTTCCCGATCCTATCAAATCGGATTAGATCATGTGAGGGAGGAACCAGTAAATCGAGGATGGGAGATGAGGAGCTGTTTAGCCAAGTTTCTGTGAGGACCATAATGTCTAAATCTTCATCTGATATGAGATTGAAGATATCAGTAGCATGTTTGCTGGCAGATCTACAGTTTAAAAGTCCACACTTCAGCTTGTTAATCAAGGGGATTGAGGAAATCTGTTCTAAATTGATATTAGTGAGGTTAACTCTATTAACTGCTCTATTTTTGGGTGTAGGTTCTCTGAGGGGGTTGGTTACAATGGTTTGAATGATGTTGCAGTGGGACTTACTATTAAAAGAGTTCAAGGCATAGGATGTAAGAATCATCAATGTCACTTTCTGAGAGCTCATTGCTTGAACTCTTGGTCCCCGAGAGGGGAGATAAACTGCCTGGAGTGGTGGTTATAGGGAGTGTGACTGTGGGTATGAAGCTACTAGGTTGGACATAGTTTGGGTTGTGCTGAGTAATATTGTCACTGGGGGCATTCGTAGGGCAGAGGTTTCTCATTTGGAGATTGATAATATTCACTGTGTCATTGGTGGCTCTATGTAAGATGAGAAGATCTTTTGTGATGGTTGAAATATTAAGAATATCGTCCTTAAGATGAGATAGGCCTGTCGCTAAATCATTGATTTGATCAATCAGGACAGAGATGGGAGAATATGTAATGGGAGTTGGTGTATGGACTGTTTGGTGAGGCGAACTACTCATAGTGTCATTATGCATATCCAATATGGGAGTGAAAAAGTCGCTAGGCAGCCCGTTAGGGTCTCCTCCTTCAGGATGTGGCGGGGTCAGTGAATTCTGCGAATTGATTGAATGTAGCCATTGTAGGGGTTCCCTCACATAATGTGACAGGTAGTGGGAGAGTGGAGTCTGGGCAATCCAATATGTGGGATTGTATAGATGAGATAAGTGTAGTGGTTGAAAGAATACCCTCAAGCACCACAGCGGATGGAAGGTGCGTGGAGTCTAGATGGTCCCCAATGTGTGAAGGAGGTGGGAGGGAGACAGGGTTGGAGATCTCCAGTAAGGTGCTATCCAACGAGGAGGGCCAGGATAACTTTGGAGTATTAGTCAGGATGTGATCAGTATCGAGGCTTAAGCTAGTATCTTCAGTATTGAGGAAGCCAGGAGTGGTATCAGCCTGCTGGACTAGGGTGCAGTGATTACTGGTGGTTTCAGTCGTACTGATGGTAGGGGCTGAAGGCAGACCTGGCACGCAAGAGTCAGGAGACCCATGTATAGTTACAATAGTGGAGTCTGGCGGGATAGGCGTCAAGATAGGGGTGGCATTGGCCAGGTTGGGAGGGTCAGCTAAGGTATGCTGGAAGGGGGGCGATAAGGAAACATCTAAGTCCAGGCGATGCAAGGATGTAGAAAGTGTGTTATCCCTATTGTTTACTGCTTTCTTGAAAGTGGGGAAGAACCTATCGAAGATATCTAGATTCTCGTCAGAGGATTGTATGAGGATATTGCCATTATTGTAAATAGTAATGGTGGCATTTAAAGGGTAAAGGTCTGAGGCAGTAACCATCAGTTTGATGGCATACGGAGATTTCTTCATTGAGGAGATATGTAGCATAGCGTGGAAGGTAGTTCTCCATTTGGCACGTTTATTCGTGTGGAAGATAAGGTCATTAGCAATAATGCCCTTGTTAGAGCAGAAGTAGGTATCTAAGACGAGAGACTCCATGTTTTTTATCATAAGCCGGTGTTTGAATTTCTTCGATGCATTTTTTGTGAGGTTTGCTGGGTAAAGAATTTTGTAGGAATTTTTTTTTTTCTTCTCCTTTCTCCTTTCTTTTCTTCTTCCTTTCTTCTTTCTTTCTCTTTTCCTCCTTTTCTTTTCCTTTTCCCTTTTTTTTTATCCACCATCAATGCTACCAACACAACCTGGTTCGAGAAGAAGTGAGTAGAGCAGCCAGTACGATCGCCACTTTCCGTATCCCCCGGCTCGAGGATTGAGAGCTGTGCGCAGGGTACGCTTCGTACTGGCCTAAAGAGCGAGACTGTCCCGCTTCCCTCTTCCTCATCACTGAGACTTTACAATCCCTCGATCGCTTGTAAATACGTGTGCATTTTGCCTGAATCTCTACTGTTGATAAAGAACTTGTTTACTGAAATCCATGGTGTGGTGTCCGTTCATAAGTGTGGTGTGATCTCAGTGTGTACGATCCCCGGCGAGGACCTCACGTTATTATTTGTGGGAGAGGTGGGTCACGGAGTGGTCGGGAGAACCTAACCTCGCCCTTGGGGATCGCCCCTTCTAACATTGGTGGCAAGCGACGGGATAAGAGCCTACGTCTAGAGATCGTACAGTAAAACGACTGACACACGACCTGAACGAAGAACAACTATGAGTTCCACTGGACCAAGTGAGAAGCCAACATTCCAAAAGGACCGTGTGGAAGAGTATACCCACAAAGAACTAAAACAATTCTGCAAGGAACTTCACATCACTACCACTGGTTTAAGCACCAAAGAAGACTTCCAAAAAGCCCTGACAGCCTGGGTAGAGGCCGGGGCCCTCCTCCCCCACCGGAAGAAGACGGCGGAGAGGGGGGGCCACAGACCGAAACCAGCGGCCAGGAAGGTGGGAGAACAGACTCCCTGACACGGAGTCTCAGTGCGGAAAGGGGTCTGTCACCAGAGGAGATGACGGACCGAGAACTAACCCGAATCCACGAGCTGGAGCTAGCGCGCCTTAAAATAGGAGAGCTCAAGTTGGCCGAGAAAAAACTGGCCATAGAACAATTACGGTTATAAGGGGAACTAGAAGAAAAGACGCTCCAGAGGGAGCATGAGGGAAAGAAACTACAGCTCGAACATGAGCGCAGCTTAAAAGAACTTGAACTAAAAGCCAGAAGCGAAGACACCCGACCCCCGGGGAACCGAGACACCCCTTCCCCTATGGAGGCCAAAGTACACATCCCCAAGGATGTAGTAAAAGAGTACTATAAGGGGGACGACATCCAGCAGTGGTTCAAAGCGTACGAGGTCGCCATGACCTCCCACCGAGTGCCCGAGAAGGATTGGGGGGCCGGATTGTGGGGCCGCTTCCTCAGTGAGGGAAGAGACACCATGCTGGACCTGCCCTCCACAGTCATGAACTCCTACATCCATATGAAGGACGTTCTCTGCTATACCGATATGGGCTCACCCGGAGATGCATCGGCAGCGGTTCCGAGACTGCAAAAAGATCCCCGGCACCACATGGGTAGAATATGTGAATTTCTACAGCCGGGCCCTGGAAGGGTGGATCAAGGGCAGCCAGGTGACCACCTTTGAGGGACTATTCGACCTCATCGCGTATGAACACCTCACCACAAACTGTTTTGTGGAACTGAGTCAGCACCTTCTGGACCGCAAATTGGCAGACCCCCGGAAGCTTGCTGTCGAGGCAGATCGCTGGGTGAGCACCCGAGTCCCAAGGGGGCCAGTGGGAGACTATGGCCGAAACGAACAAGGATCCTCCCGCCAGAGAGGAGGGGAGGTCAAGGTAGACAGCGGGGGTCCCAGTCCGGGCCCCAGCGTAGCCCCCCCCGGAACCAGTCCGGAAGCTCTCCTCCCGTAGCTAGAGCAGGGCTTGCCTCAGGTAGACAGGGACCCCGAGCCAGCATAGCCTGCTACAGATGTCAGCAACCAGGGCATTATGCCAGTGACCCCCAATGCCCCCTGCTCAAGAAACCCGCTGCTGCCAGTCCCCCCGCGCGCCTGCTAGCCACAGTGGACCTAGAAGAGGAAGAGATAGAGGACCCAAGGGGTGGGAACCAGCAGCCATGTCATTAGTCTCCCATGGGGATAGAGAAATGGTCCCAGGAGCCCCCCTGCCCGACAACACTGAGAAGTACAGGCAACAGGTAACCGTCAACGGGCACCGCATAGGGGCCGTCCGAGACACAGGAGCCAGCATCACCGCAGTGCGCTGTCACCTGGTCACAGAAGACCAAATTATACCCCACGCCTCCTGCAGGGTAATCTCAGCCGACAATTCTATCCGCACCTGCCGAATAGCTCAGGTCCCGTTTGAGTGGGAAGGAGTCTCCGGGGACTTGCGAGTAGCTGTCCGCACCGACATGCCCGTGGACTGTCTACTGGGCAACGATCTGGAGAGCTCCCCGTGGAAGCAGGTAGAGCGAAGGACTCACCTAGAGATGGTGGGCCTGCCCGAATGGGCCTGCGTGAGCACCCGATCCATGACTGCCCGGGTGTCCACCCCCAGGGGGGGTGGAACCCGAGACCCCTCGCCCGGTCTCTGATGACCCGAAGGGCAGCGAGCGACCCGAGGTCCCTGAGTTACCCCCCGGTGACGAAATCTACCCCAAAGCAGGTCCCCTCGGCCCTCCCGTCGAACAGGTCCCGACCTTGGACAACCTCCCTGAGTTAGCCTAGTGGCGCCAGGAAGGCGGACCCTCCCAAGAGGAGTTCTGTCTGGAACAGACCTCCTGTCCTTCTCTAGTTGGGCCGTGGCAGCAGGCCGCCGCCCAGGCTGCTGGTGACCAGTCCGGCTCCCACTTTGTCTTGGGAAAATGGCCTCTTATATAGTGAATAGAAGTCCGCCGAACTAGGGTCAGCCCGGGTGCTGGTGGTACCCCTATGTTTCCGCGGCTTCCTCCTGAACCTGGCCCATGATGTGCCCCTGGCGGGACACCTGGGACAAGACAAAACCTATCACCGTCTAGTCACTCATTTTTATTGGCCCTGCATGCGCACCGATGTAGAGACCCACTGCAAGTCCTGCCCCACGTGCCAGGCCAGCGGGAAGAGCGGGGGGAAGCACAAGGCTCCCCTCCAACCCTTCCCCGTTGTCAGTACCCCCTTTGAGCGAGTGTGAATAGACATCGTGGGGCCCCTGGACCCCCGGACCTCCTTAGGCCACCGGTTCATCCTCGTCCTGGTAGACCATGCCACCCGGTACCCTGAGGCAATTCCCCTCCGAACGGTGACAGCCCCCGTAGTGGGGCGGGCCCTCATGGGGATCTGCGCCAGGGTGGGATTCCCTCAAGAAGTGGTGAGCGACCGAGGAACGAACTTTATCTCCAAATACATGAAGTACCTGTGGGAACAGTGTGGGGTGACGTACAAGTTCACCACCCCATACCACCCCCAAGGGAACGGCCTGGTTGAGCGATTTAACTGTACCCTCAAGGGGATGATCATGGGTCTCAAGGAGCCCCTGAAGCGCAAGTGGGACATCCTCCTACCCTGCCTCCTGTTCGCCTACCGGGAAGTCCCCCAGAAATCCTTGGGGTTTAGCCCCTTCGAGCTGCTCTACGGGCACCCCGTCCGGGAGCCCCTCAGCCTGGTCAAGGAATGTTGGGAAGCGGCACCCCAGGATCCACCAACAGATGTGTTCCAATACATCCTGGCCCTCCGAAACCAGACTCGGAGGTTCCGGGAGCTTGCCGAGGCAAACCTCGAGGCAAGCCAAGAAGAAATGAAACGTTGGTATGACCAGAATGCCACTCTGGTCGAGTTTCAGCCCGGCCAGCAGGTCTGGGTGATGGCCCCAGTGGAACCTTGTGCTCTTCAGGACAAGTGGACCGGGCCCTTCAAAGTGGTGGAACGCAAAATGTAAATGTAAATGTACAGGAATTTATATAGCGCAAATCACCGAGCGGTTTCCAGGGGATGGATTTCACTGTTGAGCACCGGCCTGGTGCTGACCACGCCAACGCGGACGGCCTGTTCCGGTTCTGCTGCCTCAGTGAGGAGAACCCCCAAGGGGATGGGTAGTTCTCTGCCTTTCAGCTGGGGGGGGACGTGTGTTGGACCTGGCCTCGTGGCGTGGTTCCCCCCGTTCCTCAGCACCCCATTAGCCTAGCCCCCCACCCAGAAACCCCTGATCGTCCCGTCTCCTGTCCGCTCCGCTCCCTACACGACCCCACCAACAGACGACTGTCCCCGCATTCTGCCTTCCCTCTTCCCGGTACCGGGCGCCCAGAACCTGCATCAACCCACAGGGCCCCCGGCCGCCATTACCCTTCCCGAGGTCCCTGACTCCCTAGGCCTTGCCTGACCCCGGCCCCAGCGAAACTTAGGCTTCAGACGCGCCATGCCCGGCTGGGGGGTAGAGGGCTTCCTGAGTGAGATAAGGCAAGGAGTTTCGATTGCACCTCCGGCCTCCCCTGGGAAACTGGTTTCTCTCACACCTCTGGCCTCCCCCTGTGGGCCGGTTTCGATCACACCTTTGGCCTCCCCGAGAGCTGGCTCCAGACCCTGCTGGGCGTCTGGGAATTCCCGGACACATCTTCTAAAGGATCAAAGAGCCAGCCGAAGGAACACTCCAACAACCAGCCCCGAGGCATGAGATCCCCGTCCGGACATCAAAGGGCCACAGCGCTATATCAAGGCCCGTCCAAGAACTAGCGGGCAGTTGTATCCTGGACAAGAGAGCCCTGCTGATCTGATCGCGGCTCAACCCTTGGGGAGAAGACTGAACCCCGGAACTTATCGAGCCCTGCTGACGCTGTCGCAGTTCATCCTCGTGAAGACAGAACTGGAACCTCGGTGCCCTGCTGACCTCGTCGCGGCTCCTCAAGAACTGACAGATACTCTGTTCACTCCGGATCGAGCCCTGCTGACCTCGTCGCGGCTCGAGGAGTACTCTGGTCCGGCTGGACCATCAACGCGACCAACACGACCTGGTTCGAGAAGAAGTGAGTAGAGCAGCCAGTACGATCGCCACCTTCCCTATCCCCCGGCTCGAGGATTGAGAGCTGTGCGCAGGGTACGCTTCGTGCTGGCCTAAAGATCGAGACTATCCCGCTTCCCTCTTCCTCATCACTGAGACTTTACAATCCCTCGATCGCTTGTAAATACGTGTGCATTTTGCCTGAATCTCTACTGTTGATAAAGAACTTGCTTACTGAAATCCACTGTGTGGTGTCTGTTCATAAGTGTGGTGTGAACTCAGTTTGTCCGATCCCAGACTCAAAGTCCTCCCCGGTGAGGACCTCACGTTAAGACTCGGCATTATTTGTGGGAGACGTGGGTCACGGAGTGATCGGGAGAACCTAACCTGGCCCTCGGGAATCTGCCCTTCTAACAGTAAACTATTCTCCTTCGCTTGTCCTCTTAGTCTTCCATTCCCCTCCCCAATCCCTCTGGTGATTCATTAGAGACATCTTTGGAGGGTGATATTTTCTTGAACCAGAATATATTGGAAGTCACTGTCTTCATCCATCTCTGGGTGGTGATCATTGTTCCTTTCAATTCTATTCAAGACCCGGCTCTTTCCTATGGAGAGTGGAATTTCCATCTAGATTATCTGTCTTTTAGCAGCACATGGCCACTTTCCTTTAGCTTCCTATTAGCAGCTCGCTGGTGCAGTGCAGAGTTGTTGTTCTTTTCTTGATGTTGCTGACATGCCTAGATGTTGAGATGTGTCCTATCCCACAGAAGTGCTGTTGAGATGGATTAATTTAGCACTCACCCAAACAATGAGGCAGCTGGGGTGCACTTGGTGATGCTGTTGGACATGTTCCTGTATGTTCAAATTATGGAGGACCCATTCTGGGTCTTCCACTTGGTCAACTCCTATTTGAAGAGCCTTGTTTATCATTCTAATGAAACGTTATATGTCTCTGTTTGCCTGAGGCCAACTGGGTGTTATTTTATGGTGGCTAATATTGACTTGGCACAGATACTCTTGAAAGCCATTCAATTTGGAAGCTGGAGTTTTCTGTTCTTACTTCATGTGGTAGGCCAGACGTGACAATATTTTCTCAAGTTTTGGACTCGTGTTCAAAGGAAGTAAGCAATACTAACTTTACTACAGATAATTTTGAGTGTGAGTCTGTTATGACTAAGGTGTGTCTTCCATCAGGGACACTCCCAAAGTCCGCACTAACATTGATACATGGGTACAGGCAAGGATCTTATAGGACAGTAGCAGCCGGGCCAGGTCTATCCCTGGTAATCACAGTTGTTCCTGAATTTGGGTCATAATTTTGGTAACTCCCTGGTGATCAAGTTACTGCAATCTATACTACTATTATAAAGGAAAAACTTTGAACCTTTGAGGCGGGTAAACTCGGGAACAACAGCGCCAATCCACACACCTAATACATCGTTGTAATTGTCAGGGTGTGCAGATGGACATAGGCTATATAAACGAAATAAATATACGTTATTTAAAACATTTACCGAAAAAAAAGTAGTCCCTTGGAAGAAGCGCCGGCCGCGACGTGCGTGCCGACGTGAGGAGCGCGGGGAGGAGCGGCGTCCAGGAGCGCGAGGAGGACCGGCGGACATGGCGCGGGGAGGAGCGGTGAGGAGCGGCGGACAGGCGGTGAGGAGCGGCGGACAGCCGGGGAGGAGCAGTGAGCGGCGGATGAGGTAGGTTATTTATTTAGGAGCGGTGAGTGGTGGAAAAAAGAAGCAAAAAGGAAATCGTGAGCAAGAGGAAGCAAACGGAGCATTACAAAAGTGAGCCAAACGGTGCATTACTGGAGGAAAAAGTTATGTGTGCAGGTTAAAAAAGCGTACATCGTGAGCAAGAGGAAGCAAACGAAGCATTACAAAAGTGAGCCAAACGGTGCATTACAGGAGGAAAAAGTTACGTGTGCAGGTTACAAAAGCGTAGAAAGTAAACATAGAGGTTTAGGAGGAAAAAGTGACGTGTGCAGGTAGCAAAAGGAAGCAAACGGAGCATTAAAAAAGTGAACCAAACGGTGCATTACAGGAGGAAAAAGTTACATGTGCAGGTTACAAAAGCGTACAAAGTAAACATAGAGGTATAATACTGCAATATATGGAGGAAGGCTCCGGGTGGACCCACGGACAACGTCGGGGTGGGCGGGGGCCCTGAAGCCTAATTGCTCCCGGACAACGTCGGGACGGGCTGCTAGTACTAATATAATAAAGAGAGAGCCCAAACCATTGAGGCGGGTAATCTCAGGAACCACAGCACCAATCACTTCTCTGGTCTCCTGAGTGGTGGCCCCCAGAACTCGGTACTGCACCTTGTCCAAAGGAAAATGTAAAAAATCTAGGTGTCAAGCTTGATCAACCCTTGGTACTTAAAGATCATGCCATACAGGTTACAGGAACCTGTATGAGGGTGATTGGATTACTAAGGAGAGTTTTTCCGTACTTAGCTGATCATCATAGAAAAACTCTGGTGCAGACCTTAGTGATCAGCAGACTAGATTACTGCAATGGGCTACTCATATCTGCCAATGAGGAACAGCTGGGGAGGCTACAAGTAGCCCAGAATACGGCTGCCAGGCTGATCCTAAATGCCCCTGTTAGAACTCCCTCTCGTCCCCTGTTAATTAAATTACACTGGCTCCCCATTCGTCAGAGAGTGAAATTCAAGATCTGCTGCACTATCCATAAATGCTTGTTTGGAACTGGGCCCAAATATCTTACAGAAATCTTCAAACATTATCAACCTGGCCGAACCTTACGATCAAAAAAACCAAGCTTTGCTTCAGATCCCTAGGATAAAAAAAAGAGAGACAGGGTGGCAGAGCCCTATCATTTAAAGGCCCCACCCTTTGAAACTCCTTGCCCCTCACTCTTAGGGTGAATCCCAGTCTGCCTACCCTTAGGAAATGCCTGAAGACACACCTATTCTCTAGCCAGTAGCCCAGTATTGGTCATGCCAGTATTGTCAGTCGGACTTTCTCATCTAGATCTGATGTCGGTAGAACAAAGCGCGGAGATATCTCTTCGGAGATCGAATTCCGGCGCTATAAAAGAACCTAAATAAAATAAATAAATAAATAAATCACAACACCCAATACAGTGTTGGAAAGGGCAGTTGCAGCAGAAGGACATAGGCTATGCAGACGCCCACCATATACATTTAAAAGGTAAAAGAACCGTTCCAGCAAAGTAGTCCCTTGTGGGCGTGTCTGCGTTGTGCTGTGGGCGTGTGCTGGGGGCGTGGGCGGGGTGCGGGATTACGGAAAAAAAATCGAGCGTTGTGCCCAATATTTCATTGTTTTTTCTTCCCAGGTTCTGTACATTCCAGCTCCGGGTGTCCACCCTGCTCCCTTTAAATATCCCTGCACCCCATAATCATAATCCCACCCTTGAACACTAACCCATCTTAACCCTATAAATATACCCTGTACCCTAAAACCCAAACCTATCCCTAAACCCTAAAAATACCCCTGTACCCCAAACCCAAACCTAGCCCTGAACCCTATAAATACCCCTGTACCTCAAAACCCAAACCTACCCCTGAACCCTAAAAATACCCCTGTACCCCAAAACCCAAACCTAGCCCTGAACCCTAAAAATACCCCTGTACCCCAAAACCCAAACCTACCCCTGAACCCTAAAATACCCCTGTACCCCAAAACCCAAAGCTAGCCCTGAACCCTTAAAATACCCCTGTACCCCAAAACCCAAACCTACCCCTGAACCCTAAAAATACCCCTGTACCCCAAAACCCAAACCTAGCCCTGAACCATAAAAATAACCCTGTACCCCAAAACCCAAATGTAAGAAATGGGGTTACCAAATCTCCAGGGGGGAAAGCATGAAGCAGACCGGCCAGGCTAAACTACGGAGGACATGTGAAGCACTCACGCAGTATCCACAGACAACATACCAGGCACACTACAAAAGAGTCACAACACCACCTTTGGTTGGAAAAAGAATAAGTTTAGTGATATCTCCAACCTGCAAGGTAAAAAGGAAAAATACACTGGTAATCACAACAAGGCGCCAACTGGCGCCAGAGCCA
Organism: Lissotriton helveticus; assembly: GCF_964261635.1. Taxonomy (NCBI): domain Eukaryota; kingdom Metazoa; phylum Chordata; class Amphibia; order Caudata; family Salamandridae; genus Lissotriton; species Lissotriton helveticus. The sequence continues at coordinate 22,343,181 of NC_136065.1, forward strand.
AGTACATCAGGGGGGATTATTTACATGGGACGAAAGGGTTAAGTCCATAGCTGAAATAAAGAAGAATGTGATTAAGTTATCAGTAGACCTGGGGCCAATCTGGCGGGGCCAACTCAGGCTCTCTTCCTTAGGGGGTGGCTGTAATTTCAAAATCCCACATTAGCGCACATACATCTCATGCGTTATAACGCCAATCCCCACCCCTGTAAGGGAAAAAAAACAACAGAGCATCACAGCACATACTAGACAGGAGCACCTGTAAGAAATCAGTACGGCAGGCTCATTAACAAGGGGCATAAACAGGGGCCTGGAATAACTCATCAGGCCAGCATAGGGGCACACCTGCAATAAAAGGGCACAAAAGCATACAATCCACCTTCAGGGGTAAAACATCAGTATACCTTGGCTGCGGTAACATCAATAGTGACCGTAGGTTCAGGTCACAACATTTCCAGTGACAGTCCCCTCTACACCACTACAAAAGAGGCAATACCGTGGGGAATTATAACCTTGGCATCACAAAGTTGAGCAATATTTCTCGGGGGAGGCCTAGGTATCCACAAGAGGCCTCAACAGGAGCACCTGGGGCATATGTCTCCTTAGCCCACAACCTGCAACAAAAGCATCAGGCAGTTCTTTAGCATTCACAGGGGGGTGGCATTTAAATAGGCACAACTTCTTTATCTGGCCTGGCACTTCAGTAGAGGGACTCCTGGCCTACACAACCTAGTGGCAAACATAAGGTATTTCAGTGACCCACTCCCCTGTAGGTTAAACAGTTCCCCATCAGTCTCAGCATTTCCCTAACCAGGGGTTAATTCGTCCCTGTACCGGTCCCGGGGCCCTACTGAGGTCCTTGCCCAGTTCTAGGACTCTCTCTCTGGTGAGTTAGGGCCAACAGGGCCCAACAACAGTCTCCCCAGAGAAGGGGGGCGGGCACCGACCCTGTGCACCGACTCCAGACCTCTTCAGGTGCAGGTGCCCGCTGCCAGATGGGGCACCTGTAAATTCAGGGTTGTCCCAGGGGCGGGCACCAATTTATGCCCCGACACCCCCCCCCCCCAACTCCACTACACACAGCCCCACTCACCGGGACTCCTGCGGGTGCGGGGGCTCCTACGCAGCTCCGGATGTTCTGGGGCAGGGCTCTACCGACCTCTGGAGGCCCCGCAACAACTTCTGCCAGCTGCTCGGGCCCTTCTTCCTCACTGGGGCCCGGGGTTTCAAAAGCGGCCTCCGCACGACTGCAGGCTTCTTCGGCTTCAGGCGAGGGGGGGGCGCTCCGACCCTCCCACGGTCCGCACGCCATCAGGGCTACAGATGGGAAGGCTCCCTTACTCGCGGGGCGAACGCGGGGCTCCCCTTCCCCCACGGGGGCCCCGCAGCCACTGGTCACCTATGGCCGGCTTCCTCAAGGCGGCCGCAGGCCTCCTCCTGCTGTCCGGCCGCCAATCACAGCGCGGCCGGCCCGAGGCTATGCCCACAGGTCTCCAGTGATGCACGGAGGGCGGGGCGCTGCCGGGCGCCCCGTCACGTGATGCGGGCACTTCATGGCTTCACCTCCTCATCGGCGGCCCCCTCCTGGTACCGGGGGTCGCCGCGACGTTAGTCACAGCGGCGGGGGCCCCTCCACAGTCGCGCCAGGCTGCGGCGGTGATTTCCGGCGGCGATAAGGGGTAGGCTCCCTTTTAATTAATTAATTATCAATCACCAAAAGCGCGCCAAAACGCAGGGTAGGCTCCTGCGGCGCTATTCAGTCATTTGCTCCTTGCTCCCACACAGCAGTTCTGGGGCAGAATAGCGCTTCCAAATTATAGCGCTTCCTAGGGGGAGCACAGCAGGCCCTCAGAACACAGCGCTTTTCTTCCCACAACGCTGGGTAGGCAGTCCAGGGCTTCTAGGGACACGCAGCTCCTCCCAGTCCAGCGCTTAAGGGCAATGTAGCAGCAGCACTTCCAAAGGGGCCACATCTACCTGGGGGCACCAACCTCCCCAAACAGCGTCTGACAGGCGCACCTCACGGAGGGGGGACGAACAGTTCGCCAGCCCCAGGGGCACACTCCTCACCTCCTGGGGGGTTCAAGCCCACAGCATTCCTCCTCTTCTGGGCACCTCTTTCCCTCAGCGCTGGCGTAGTTCAAGGTCCCACAGCGTCAGGGACCTAGGGGGGCTCTCCTTTTGTCAAGGGCCCTGGGGGACAGTGGAGGGGGTGGAATGGATGCAGGGCCCAGCTCACAGGCCCATGTGGCGGTGACTCCTTGCAGCAGGTCCCCTCACGTCCCTGTCCCAGCTCTGTCTCTCCCTCTGGTGGCACTTCCCCCGTACTTATACCCTCCTCCCTCACAGCGCCAAAACCTTCTAGAATGTTGGGAAAAACTGGTTCACACTGGCTCAAGGGGAGGGGTTGAGCACTCTGGGTGCCAGGCTTCCCTCCAAAAGCTAGGGGTGGCTGGGTAATAATAACTAGACCGCCGACCTAACGCAGTCAGGTGGCACTACCCAGGGCCTTGGCATCCATTTTAAAAACACAGTACATTTCAGTCAGGTGCATTTTTAACATGGGGGAATATTTTCTGCACACCATTTCACGACATTTAATTTTACAACAGGGCAACTCTTACCACACATGGCCCTTACATGTTTAATACCATGGGGGAGGCATTTCAATTTAGGGGGGCAAAAAGCGAAAAAAATTTGGGGAAAGGGCCAAGTCCAACACAACTCCCCCCCCAGCCAAAAGCCAGGGTAGGCCAATCATTGCCTTGATGGACTTTCCTGCTTGGGGCGGAAAAAGGTGGACGCAGGCCCGCAACTACAGGAGCACCTGCAGTCTCTCCTCCACTCTGGAACCCGATGGTTCACTCTTGCATCCCTCCCTTCAACAATCAAACCACTCCACTGGTGTTCTCTAGGGGTGTGTGGCCAGGACGGGCCTCTAGGCCGTCCATAGATCTCTGGCCCTTGTTCCTTAACAGAGTGGGAGGCTCTAGCCTCGGGCTGGTAGTACCCTTGAACCACTCTCCTCCTTCCAAATTGCCAGTGGTCCACCTGCCTGGGGTCTACATCCTCAGGTTGACGAGTCAATTTCAATCTTTATTATGTTTCGGAACTCGTTAGAGGTCCACATAAGAACAAAAACACAGATATAAAGCACCATTCGTAATGAAAAAAGACAAATTATAACAATTACTGCAACATAGAGTAGCTCATTAGTACACACGCCAGTCTTCAATAAATATCTAAAAACATTTAAAGAAATTAAAAATGTTGAAACAAAATCTCTCATTAGGAGGGTTATATAAGGCGAACATAAAAGAATTAACATTTACAATACCCATTTGCAAACATATTTGCCTTAACCATTTACAGCGATAAGGGCGCAGCGCTGGGCATATAAAGAGTACATGCGTTCGGTCTTGAGTAGACAGTTGACAAAAATTGCAAATTGCAGGAACTCCGTACCATTTAAACAAAAGATTATTTAGAGGTAACAAATCCTGCCTCAAAAGAAACCAGAATCTCCGGACACCATGGGGCAAATTCCAAGAAACGTAAGGTTGCACAAATTTTCTTGCGAATTAATCAGTGAGGGGATTAACACCCTTCTTAGCAAGGATTGAGGCACTGTCTAGTCTATAGCTAAGGTCCCAAGTAGCCTCTTTCAGGACAGACTTTAATTGGGGAGCGGATAGGGAAAAGAGAGTACTCTCTTCCAACTGCAGGATCGATACAGCCTTTCTAAAGTTATTAACGATCAAGAAATGTTCTTTTAAACTTCCCAATAGTTCCGCCTTTAAGAGGGATCTCATAGTCCCCTCTTCTCCTCTGGCTATGCTTACGACCCAACGTACTACAGCTGCCAGGCCCTGCACCCAACTGCTGCGCAGACCAAACTCAAGTCTGAAAGCAGCCACTGAACAGGCAGAACTAATGGAAGTTATGCTTCTTAGCAGTTTTCCCTCCACCATATTTAAGAAATCCCAGTGCTTAATATCGATTAATTCTAATCCATACAAAAGGGTACTTTTGCCCTAAAGACCTCCAATAAATATGAAAAATGCCTTCTTCCCATTGCCGAATACAATGCACTTAAGCTTCTCCCTTGGGATAAAGCCTTCCGGGCATTGTTATCGGTATGGGGTTTAGCACTTAAATTGTCAGAGATTAATTTTCCTAGGAAAAGATAGCTCTTTACCACCTCAAGTTTGTCATCTCCCACAGACCAGGTAAAGTTCACAAACGTATGTTTTTTCCGGCCTGAGATGCACATAATTTTACTCTTAGATGCATTAATTTTTAGATAATGAGTTTCTGCATACTGATGTAGAGCATGGAGGCGTTTAGCGAGACCTTTAGGCATAAGGTCCATTATTATGATATCATCCGCATATAACATACATGAAATGTGCTTTCCACCCAAAATTGGAGCTATACCATCACAGGAAGAAAGTGAGGCGGGTAAGTCTGCAATATATAATGAAAAAAGTAGTGGGGCAAGGAGACAGCCTTGCTTAAGGCCATTACATGAGGGGATAATCTTAGAGAGGCCCCTATCTCCTCCTTGCAGAACCTGACACCAAGTGTCTGTATGTAGCGCCTGGATCATATCTAACAATTGAGGCGGCATTCCCAAGGCGGAAAGCTTTCTCCACAGCAGCGGGCGATCAACCTTATCGAATGCTGTGGAGAAGTCTATAAAGGCCACGTACACTCTTCCTCCACGTACCCTTATGTATTTATCTGTAATAGTCTGAAGAGCGGAAAGATTATCCAAAGTTCCATGCCCTTTACAAAAACCTACTTGTTCTAGGGGTAAAATTTGTTTTAGAACCACCCAATCGTTAATTTGGGATAATAGGCATTTAGAAAAAACCTTCCCGATAGCGTCTAAGAGGGCTATTTGACGATAGTTAATAGGTAAGTTTCTATCGCCCTTTTTAAACATAGGGACCAGAATGCTCCCCTTCCAAGACGATGGAATAGATTTTTTAATATAACAGATCCTGAAAAGAGGAAATAAGATTTTACTCCAGGATACTGGATCTTGTTTCAGGACTGATATCGGGAGTTCGTCAGGGCCCATAGCACCTGATGGGCGCATATCCCTAATAGCCGATTCTATGGATAATTCTGAGGGGCATTCAATTGTGGAATTACTATCTTCCCCAATTCCCCTTAGTTCCACTTGCAGGTCATTCTTAGCATACAGACTTAGGATATGATTGACCCAGGTTTGTTCTGGGATAGGAATTGGGAGGGGACGCACTCTTGAACCGCAACCCTCCCCAATGAGAGTCCAAAATTGTCTAGAGTTCCCTTGAGCAACGGCTTCCCGCAAACCAATCCATAACGAGTCCTCTTTTTCTTTTTTCATTTTTTTCTTTTTCCTACTTCTCCTTCTTTTAAGGAGAGAAATTTTCTGAGATCTTTCTACTGCTCCACATAAATATTGTTCCCTCACCAATTTGTTGATTTCCTTATTAAGGGAAACAACTGCTTTAGGGAGGGTTTTTTTTTCCAATTAAATTGGATTTTTTTACAGCAGAAATAATCTCCTTCATAAAAACCTCAAAGGAGGACTGTTCGCACCCCTGCCAATTATTTAGATTAGATAGAGTTTTTTCAAGTATAAGTTCCAAACCCTTCATAGCTTTGAAGTCCCAGAAACATCTTCCTGTTTTTTGGAAAGTGACCACGTCCCTGTCAAGCACCCAGGTGTCAGAATTGGGGGGATCTACAAGAAGAGTTAGCATAATAATATTATGGTCACTGAGGGTTGTTTCTACAACAACCAAGTCCCTTAAAAGAGAAAAAATACTGTGGTCAACAATTATATAGTCCAAAATGGATTTACTGTTAGGGGAACTATGTGTATAGTTTGCGGGAACATCGGATGGAAGCCTACCATTGGCTATAAGCCCCTCCGTACTGTACAATTCCTCCAGCAGCAGTTTACCCCGTTTATTTGTTTTTATATTGTCTGGGAAAAGGGCTTGGGGAATCAACATAGCCTCCTCTTTTGCTTTATTCTTAAAGAGATCCAAACTATAGTTGGAAACTTTGCAATTTAAATCGCCAACTAACAGGAAATTAGAGGAAGGAACGGTCTCCTTAATTTGTCTAATAAAAATAAAGACTTGTTTCAGCAGAGTATTAAAAAGATCACCTGGCGGTATGTAGGCATTTATTATCACGAAAGGGTGTCTCTCTCCCGTTTTATCTAAATTGGAGAGAGTCACTGCCTGGAAGAGCTTACTTGAGTCTACATAGTGGGAAAAACTCCACTTTATTCTATTGGTCAATAGGCAAGCAATTCCCCCTTTTGCATGACCCCTACTAGAGGGGGTTGCTGCCACCTCCAACACAAAGTAGTCTCTCCCTACATTCAGTTTGTCAATACACCATGTTTCCTGGATGCAAATTACGCTGGCATTCAAGGAAAAAAGATATAGTAATTTTTCAAGATTATTGTTAATGCCAGCGGCATTCCAGGAAATAACAGAAAAGAAGCTGCTAAAGGTGAGAAAACAGTCTTGGGTTGTCTGTCACCTTGGACGACAAGGCACCAGGTAACCAGTTCCATTGCTGTTCATTCTCAGTTATACCCCTATTTATTGTTATTGGAGGGGGGGTAACATGTGTAACTAGCCTTTTCGTTTTTGAGACACGAATCTTTAGGTCTTCAAAAGGCTGGGAAGAACCGGTTTGACCCGGGCCCCTATAATAGCCGTTCTCATTATGATTATCAGCACATATGGCTGTAAAGGGCACTACGTCAATCCCCTGGCTCTGGAAAGTTTCTGCTTTATTTAATATAAGATTCGCTATCAGGTTTGAATAGAACCTTACCCTGATAAATGACATAGACCCTGATCCTAATATTGTTACTAGATCAATATCACTTGATTTAATTAGTTTTAGGCCCTCAATGTCCTTACAACATTTCAGCAGAAAAGATCTATTCAATACCAAATCAAGGTCAAATAATGGGACAAAATCCAAGATCAATGAATCAGTACGGGTTTCCATCATCTTATAGACAGAACTTTGACCAGAGACTACCCTTTCTGCCAGTGTATGGAAAGAAGGGGCAGTGGGGTTAAGAGAGGTTGATACCACAGGCACAGAATTTCTTACTTCCACTACTGGAAAGTGGACCATGGGCCTTTCTTTTTCTACGCCCAATTCCCTCAAAATTGGGTTAGAACAACTAGTAACAGTTTCATCAGTATTAGCAAAAGGTACCAAAGATTCAGATGACAACATAATTGAGTCATGCCTCAAAGTTCCATTATCAATCTCAACCCTAACGGGGGAGGAGTTATGACAAACTTGGAATCCTCAAAGAATATTTGTCTCTGCCTCCTCTTTTTAAATCTACGAAGAGGCTTCCTCTTTTTTTTCCATTATACTTTTTTTGTTTTCCCACATTTTCCTCTAACTCCAACCCCTTAAAATCTGGGTCAAAAATGGGATATAATACCTTTTCGGAATTGGCATCTGGCAATACAACATTATTTTCCTCTAAAACAATACCTGGATCCAAATCACTTATACAATTATAAGCAGATGATTTAAGAGCAGGGCATAATTCCTTCATCACTGGGGCAACTAGTATATTCTCAGTTGATAAGCAAGGTGCATTAGCTGGAATTGTTTCAGGAAGTGTTGTAGTGGAAGGATCTAAACCGCAGCTCTTTTCTGAGGTTTTTGATAATAAAGCCTTTAAAATTTGAGTAACAGATTCCAATACACAATCTGAGCTACCAACAAATTTACTCAATAACAATAGGATTGAAGATAACAAGTGTTCCAAGGAAATCAGGAGTTCTGATATGGGTTTCTCTGATGATTTTACACTAGGATCATTAATAACCTCAATCCCCGTTATATTGAGCATTGGACTTTTTGACATATTAGTCTGAAAGAATAGATCTTGGGAATTGGGGGAGGGGGTACTACTATAAAGATGAAGACCAGAAGGAGTTGCGCCAATTGGGGTTTTTACTGCATCTAGTAGTTTCCTAGATTCATCTACCAGATAACGTTCACATAACTCTTGGTCAATGTCCAGGGGCTGTAAGTCCTCGTTAGTAACCTCCTTCAACTTGGAGAGGTATAATGTGCCATTATGCGAGACATTTACAGATCTTAAAGGAGCCTTAGTTTTTTTAGAATTATCTAGATTAGAAGTTAAACAGATATCATTCTCAGCAAATATAGGAGGAGAAGATAAGGCACCCAAATTAGAATATGAACTTAAGTTTGAATTTCCCGATTCCACCTCCTTCAATAATTGATTGAGCAATGGGTTATGCGATGGTAATAAAGTGGCGCCCTTATTAGAGTCAGTCTTTTCCGGGGGCACCTTATCCACCGATTTCTCCCAGAGTTGAAATATCTGATTTTGACCCTTCAATTGGATAGTTGAGACATTCTTGTTTCGAAGGGGGTTGGATCTGGTCTTAGCCGTCGACCTTCCCCCCAACAGTCTCCCAAGTTTTTTTGCAGTCATATTACAGGCTATATCAAATAATGAGGGGTAAAATTATAAACAATGCCAGTGATCAAGTTAAAATATGCTCGTTAATTAATATCAAATACAAAACGACACAAAGCCGATGGCGCGTGTCTGTTGAGTCACAAAAGATGCAGCAAATGCCAAGGTCTAAACAAAATGAATGGACAGTAGACTAAAATAATATCTTATAAAATAATATTAATAAGTGGGCCCAGCCCAGCCTACTTCAGCCACTGAGGGCCACAGAGGGTCCGCTCTTTGTCCGCGCTTCTGTCCGCGCGCGTCCCGCGTTCGCGTCAGAAAGCGGTACTAAGTAGGAGGAGGAGGGGGCGGGAAGAGGCACCAGGTGCGCGCGGTGACCAAGCGCTAGCACCTCTGGGCCTCGCAGTCCCGCTCCCGCTGATTAATTTGAGCGCCTCACACCCTCAGCAGTCACGGAAAATCAGAAGTGGAGCACACGGGCTCCCAGGACCACACTAAACGCCTCACAGCAAAGCAGTCCTCGCCGGCGATGTGGTGAACAGAGATCCTCAGTGTCAGACAATTAAAGAAGGCAAGCACTGCGAGCGGCACTCTGGAACCCGATGGTTCACTCTCGCATCCCTCCCTTCAACAATCAAACCACCCCACTGGTGTTCTCTAGGGGGGTGTGGCCAGGACGGGCCTCTAGGCCGTCCATAGGTCTCTGGCCCTTGTTCCTTAACAGAGTGGGAGGCTCTAGCCTCGGGCTGGTAGGACCCTTGAACCACTCTCCTCCTTCCAAATTGCCAGTGGTCCACCTGCCTGGGGTCTACATCCTCGGGTTGACCAGTCACTAGGGGCAAGGCTCTCCTCCCCCTACTTTTCCTCCTAGGGTTCCGCCATCTCCTACGCGGGACACCCTCACAACACTCTCTCCCCAACCTGGAGCCGAAACCCTCAGGTTGACCCGGTGACAGGGGCGAGTCCTCCCTCCCCCTGCACCCTTGCCCAGAGTTCCGCACCCTCCTACCCGGAGAAGTACCCCTGAGAGTCAAACTTGGGGGGACTCTGAACACAGATGTCCCACCCGCCAGGTCCGGCAAATCCTCAACCTGGCCACCCAACCCGGGATCTGCGCCCTGTGGCTGAGCCGGTGACAGAGGAGAGGCTTTCCTCCCTCCGCACCCTCTCCCAGAGTTCCGCACCCTCCTACCCGGAGAAGTACCCCTGGGAGTCAAACTGGTGGGGGCCTGGCTTACAGGTACCCCACACTCCAGGCCAGGCAACTCCTGAACCTGAACCCCCAGTCCAGGATCTAAACCCTGAGACTGGTCAGACCCCCGAACCACTGGAGCTCCGATTATTGATGCTCCGGGTCCTCCTGACATGAGGGGATCCCTTCCTCTGGATGACACATCGGGACAGCCTAGCCTCCCAACCTGGGGTCCCCTAAAAGAACTCTCCAGGCCCTGTGACTGCGGTTGGGGCACCTCGGGACACCTCCTCGTCTCACTCCCTCCATTAGATGGGATGTGAGGCCCTACAACCCTCTCACTTTCCTGGGACCTAGCTGGGTCACTCCTCACCTCACCCGCCACGCTGGGTCAGAAGATCCCTACACCACTCCCTTCAGGATCACTCCCCTCAGCCTTCCCAGACGCTCTGGCACTTACCCAGAGGTCTGCCTCCCGTGCAAGTTCCCTGGGGTCTGAGAACCCACACTGCAACAGATGGTGACGCAGACTGGGGAAACAACTTCTCAGCATGTGCTCCCGGATAACGGCATGGCACAGCCCTTCCCAATCCTCCACTGCTCTCTCCACCAACCAATCCTCCAGTGCGGTCCAACACCCCTCCTCAAACTCTCCCCAGGACTGGTGGGACAGCTTTCCCCTGCCCCTAAACACTAACCCGTCCCCCTCTTCCTGGGAATCAGGCACCGTCTCCTGGGCTTCGGGAGTGGGACTCCTTGCACTGGACCTACACTCGCTGCCACCACTGGATCCCACCCTCCTCGGTGAATCCAGACTCCTAAAACCACTCTCAGGGGACAACCTACCCACCTGAGCTAATCTCTCTCTGGCGAAGGCCCTCTCCGCCTCCGCCATCCTCTCCTGGACTAGGACCATTTTTGTCTCTAGCCTCTGCTCCTGAATCCTGCTCCCTTTCTTCCCTCATATCTACCCACTCTTCTGGGGACAGGGAAAGGGATGGGGCAGTGCCCCCGGGACTGGACCCAGTGCGAGACTCCCTATCTACGGTGTCCTCATCAGCTACTGGCGTCTCCGCCCTCTTCAACTCTTCCTCCTCTTCATCGGGGTAACTACTTCCCAGGGTTCTGGATGGGGAGCCCTCTCTCTGGCCTCCAACCCACTGACCCTTGAAAAACTCGGGAGGGTAGTCAGACAAGTCCCCACCAATCTCTAAGGGCTCTCCCCTCTTGAGGGCCTCATAGAGAAACAACTTTCTCCTAATGTTTCCTACTGGGGGTATCCCTCTCTCCTTGAGGAAATCTATGACTTCCTGCTCGGTGTACTCCATCAGTTCCACTTCCTCCAAAACCAACCCCATCGTGGCGAGGTACACCCGGGACACACCCTCCCAGTGGAACAAGGGGACACAATTCCACAACAACACTTTTCAGGAGGAAGCAATACAAAGTCACAATGTTCAGCCAAACAATAATAATCCCCACAAAAAGGCTTGGATTACGTCCAAAGCTCTATTTGCAGTGTAACCCGTGGCCGCTGTGGTACTGCGCAAACACAAGTCCTATCCCACCGCTTGCCACCAATGTAAGAAATGGGGTTACCAAATCTCCAGGGGGGAAAGCGTGAAGCAGAGCGGCCAGGCTAAACTACGGAGGACATGTGAAGCACTCACGCAGTATCCACAGACGACACACCAGGCACACTACAAAAGAGTCACAACACCACCTTTGGTTGGAAAAAGAATAAGTTTAGTGATATCTCCAACCTGCAAGGTAAAAAGGAAAAATACACTGGTAATCACAACAAGGCGCCAGAGCCAAGTACATCAGGGGGGATTATTTACATGGGACGAAAGGGTTAAGTCCACAGCTGAAATAAAGAAGAATGTGATTAAGTTATCAGTAGACCTGGGGCCAATCTGGCGGGGCCAACTCAGGCTCTCTTCCTTAGGGGGTGGCTGTAATTTCAAAATTCCACATTAGCGCACATACATCTCATGCGTTATAACGCCAATCCCCACCCCTGTAAGGGAAAAAAAACAACAGAGCATCACAGCACATACTAGACAGGAGCACCTGTAAGAAATCAGTACGGCAGGCTCATTAACAAGGGGCATAAACAGGGGCCTGGAATAACTCATCAGGCCAGCATAGGGGCAAACCTGCAATAAAAGGGCACAAAACCATACAATCCACCTTCAGGGGTAAAACATCAGTATACCTTGGCTGCGGTAACATCAATAGTGACCGTAGGCTCAGGTCACAACATTTCCAGTGACAGTCCCCTCTACACCACTACAAAAGAGGCAATACCGTGGGGAATTATAACCTTGGCATCACAAAGTTAAGCAATATTTCTTGGGGGAGGCCTAGGTATCCACAAGAGGCCTCAACAGGAGCACCTGGGGCATATGTCTCCTTAGCCCACAACCTGCAACAAAAGCATCAGGCAGTTCTTTAGCATTCACAGGGGGGTGGCATTTAAATAGGCACAACTTCTTTATCTGGCCTGGCACTTCAGTAGAGGGACTCCTGGCCTACACAACCTAGTGGCAAACATAAGGGATTTCAGTGACCCACTCCCCTGTAGGTTAAACAGTTCCCCATCAGTCTCAGCATTTCCCTAACCAGGGGTTAATTCGTCCCTGTACCGGTCCCGGGGCCTAACTGAGGTCCTTGCCCAGTTCTAGGACTCTCTCTCTGGTGAGTTAGGGCCAACAGGGCCCAACAACAGTCTCCCCAGAGAAGGGGGGCGGGCACAGACCCTGTGCCCCGACTCCAGACCTCTTCAGGTGCAGGTGCCAGATGGGGCACCTGTAAATTCAGGGTTGTCCCAGGGGCGGGCACCGATTTATGCCCCGACACCCCCCCCCCAACTCCACTACACACAGCCCCACTCACCGGGACTCCTGCGGGGGCTCCTCCTACGCAGCTCCGGATGTTCTGGGGCAGGGCTCTCCCGACCTCTGGAGGCCCCGCAACAACTTCTGCCAGCTGCTCGGGCCCTTCTTCCTCACTGGGGCCCGGGGTTTCAAAAGCGGTCTCCGCACGACTGCAGGCTTCTTCGGCTTCAGGCGAGGGGGGGGGGCGCTCCGACCCTCCCACGGTCCGCACGCCCTCAGGGCTACAGATGGGAAGGCTCCCTTACTCGCGGGGCGAACGCGGGGCTCCCCTTCCCCCATGGGGGCCCCGCAGCCACTGGTCACCTCCGGCCGGCTTCCTCAAGGCGGCCGCAGGGCTCCTCCTGCTGCCCGGCCGCCAATCACAGCGCGGCCGGCCCGAGGCTATGCCCACAGGTCTCCAGTGATGCACGGAGGGCGGGGGCGCGGCCAGTGACGTGGCCGGGCGCCCCGTCACGTGATGCGGGCACTTCCTGGCTTCACCTCCTCATCGGCGGCCCCCTCCTGGTACCGGGGGTCGCCGCGACGTTAGTCACAGCGGCGGGGGCCCCTCCACAGTCGCGCCGGGCTGCGGCAGTGATTTCCGGCGGCGATAAGGGGAAGGCTCCCTTTTAATTAATTAATTATCAATCACCAAAAGCGCACCAAAACGCAGGGTAGGCTCCTGCGGCGCTATTCAGTCATTTGCTCCTTGCGCCCACACAGCAGTTCTGGGGCAGAATAGCGCTTCCAAATTATAGTGCTTCCTAGGGGGAGCACAGCAGGCCCTCAGAACACAGCGCTTTTCTTCCCAAAGCGCTGGGTAGGCAGTCCAAGGCTTCTAGGGACACGCAGCTCCTCCCAGTCCAGCGCTTAAGGGCAATGTAGCAGCAGCACTTCCAAAGGGGCCACAGCTACCTGGGGGCACCAACCTCCCCAAACAGCGTCTGACAGGCGCCCCTCACGGAGGGGGGGCGAACAGTACCACAGCCAGCCCCAGGGGCACACTCCTCACCTCCTGGGGGGTTCAAGCCCACAGCATTCCTCCTCTTCTGGGCACCTCTTTCCCTCAGCGCTGGCGTAGTTCAAGGTCCCACAGCGTCAGGGACCTAGGGGGGCTCTCCTTTTGTCAAGGGCCCTGGGGGACAGTGGAGGGGGTGGAATGGATGCAGGGCCCAGCTCACAGGCCCATGTGGCGGTGACTCCTTGCAGCAGGTCCCCTCACGTCCCTGTCCCAGCTCTGTCTCTCCCTCTGGTGGCACTTCCCCCGTACTTATACCCTCCTCCCTCACAGCACCAGAACCTTCTAGAATGTTGGGGAAAACTGGTTCACACTGGCTCAAGGGGAGGGGTTGAGCACCCTGGGTGCCAGGCATTCCTCCAAAAGCTAGGGGTGGCTGGGTAATAATAACTAGACCGCCGACCTAACGCAGTCAGGTGGCACTACCCAGGGCCTTGGCATCCATTTTAAAAACACAGTACATTTCAGTCAGGTGCATTTTTAACATGGGGGAATATTTTCTGCACACCATTTCACGACATTTAATTTTACAACAGGGCAACTCTTACCACACATGGCCCTTACATGTTTAATACCATGGGGGAGGCATTTCAATTTAGGGGGGCAAACAGCGAAAACATTTTGGGGAAAGGGCCAAGTCCAACACCAAACCTACCCCTGAACCCTAAAATACCCCTGTACCCCAAAACCCAAACCTAGCCCTGAACCCTAAAACTATCCCTTACTCGCGGGGCGAACGCGGGGCTCCCATTCCCCCACGGGGGCCCCGCAGCCACTGGTCACCTCCGGCCGGCTTCCTCAAGGCGGCCGCAGGGCTCCTCCTGCTGCCCGGCCGCCAATCACAGCGCGGCCGGCCCGAGGCTATGCCCACAGGTCTCCAGTGATGCACGGAGGGCGGGGGCGCGGCCAGTGACGCGGCCGGGCGCCCCGTCACGTGATGCGGGCACTTCCTGGCTTCACCTCCTCATCGGCGGCCCCCTCCTGGTACCGGGGGTCGCCGCGACGTTAGGCACAGCGGCGGGGGCCCCTCCACAGTCGGGCCGGGCTGCGGCGGTGATTTCCGGCGGCGATAAGGGGTAGGCTCCCTTTTAATTAATTAATTATCAATCACCAAAAGCGCACCAAAACGCAGGGTAGGCTCCTGCGGCGCTATTCAGTCATTTGCTCCTTGCGCCCACACAGCAGTTCTGGGGCAGAATAGCGCTTCCAAATTATAGTGCTTCCTAGGGGGAGCACAGCAGGCCCTCAGAACACAGCGCTTTTCTTCCCACAACGCTGGGTAGGCAGTCCAGGGCTTCTAGGGACACGCAGCTCCTCCCAGTTCAGCGCTTAAGGGCAATGTAACAGCAGCACTTCCAAAGGGGCCACAGCTACCTGGGGGCACCAACCTCCCCAAACAGCGTCTGACAGGCGCCCCTCACGGAGGGGGGGCGAACAGTACCACAGCCAGCCCCAGGGGCACACTCCTCACCTCCTGGGGGGTTCAAGCCCACAGCATTCCTCCTCTTCTGGGCACCTCTTTCCCTCAGCGCTGGCGTAGTTCAAGGTCCCACAGCGTCAGGGACCTAGGGGGGCTCTCCTTTTGTCAAGGGCCGTGGGGGACAGTGGAGGGGGTGGAATGGATGCAGGGCCCAGCTCACAGGCCCATGTGGCGGTGACTCCTTGCAGCAGGTCCCCTCACGTCCCTGTCCCAGCTCTGTCTCTCCCTCTGGTGGCACTTGCCCCGTACTTATACCCTCCTCCCTCACAGCACCAGAACCTTCTAGAATGTTGGGGAAAACTGGTTCACACTGGCTCAAGGGGAGGGGTTGAGCACCCTGGGTGCCAGGCTTCCCTCCAAAAGCTAGGGGTGGCTGGGTAATAATAACTAGACCGCCGACCTAACGCAGTCAGGTGGCACTACCCAGGGCCTTGGCATCCATTTTAAAAAAACAGTACATTTCAGTCAGGTGCATTTTTAACATGGGGGAATATTTTCTGCACACCATTTCACGACATTTAATTTTACAACAGGGCAACTCTTACCACACATGGCCCTTACATGTTTAATACCATGGGGGAGGCATTTCAATTTAGGGGGGGAAACAGCGAAAACATTTTGGGGAAAGGGCCATGTCCAACACCAAACCTACCCCTGAACCCTAAAATACCCCTGTACCCCAAAACCCAAACCTAGCCCTGAACCCTAAAAATACCCCTGTACCCCAAAACCCAAACCTAGCCCTGAACCCTTAAAATACCCCTGTACCCCAAAACCCATACCTATCCCTAAACCCTAAAACTACCCCTGTACCCCATAACCCAAAACTATATCTGAACCTCTTAAAATACCCAAACACCCCAAAACATATACCTCATGAAAGTATGCGGAGTTATGGTATGCGGAAAGAAAATTGCGGAAGAATGGGCGTTTACCCCTCCCCCGGTAAGTACATTGGTGGCACGGCGGCCCACATCTCCAGCAACATACTCACTCGATTTGAAAAGTGCACAGGTCTCTCTCATTGATGGCCAGCACCGACATACACTTTTAGACACACTTCCCACTTTCCCACCACAAGTTCTAGAATTGAGAACTTTAGAGCTGGGGAGCTACGTTCGAATCTCGGCATCAGCTCAACATCCTGTGATTCCAGGCAAATCGCTTTGTCTCCCCGTGCCTACCATAAATGAATGTGTTCTTCTGCAATGTAAATTGTGCTCATGCCATGTTGTCGAGTTTGCGCTATATAATATTGCAAGGAAAAGTAAAGTAGGGAAACTCGAGTTCACACACTACTGAACGCGCACTCTTAAGTGCATCAGCAGTGCACTGTGAATCGGAGCGTTTCACAGGCCTGTCACAGATAAGAAATGCTATCAAAAGGAAATCCTACAAAACAATATACTACTGGCCGGCAGCAATTCATACCCGGACAACGTCGGGACGGGCTGCTAGTGTTCTATAATACTCTTTTTTTACCACTATCTGAAGAACACATGCAATCAAACCATTGTTGGTAGCACTCAACTCAGCTCTGGTTCTCCAGAGTTGGAAGAGATTCTCTCGACATTGATCAAACATCTTTAACTGGTTATGGAATATTTTCTATGTATTTTGGTGCAATGTTTCTTTCACTATCTGCAGGTACTTGTCTGTGTAGGTTTCTTGGTCATCTCCTTAATCACAAGGGCTTCTGAGAAGGAAGCTCGGTTAACAGTGTTTACATACTCTTATGAGTCTGACTTGTGTAGATACACTTTCTACTTGCTTTGGGTGTCTTGACAGAAAGTGAGCCACATTGTCTACTCCAGGGTGGCTTCTCAAGTCCAGATTTCACTGCTGTAACTGCACGACCCACTTTTCCATTCTCGACGGAGGATGCTTTGATGCACCTTGAAAGAGGTTGACCAGTGGCTTGTTGTCGATGTTGACTTTGAAACTCTTGCCATACAAGTAGTGGAACACCTTCTTTGGATTGCTAGTCCATCTCCTTTGATTTGGGTATAGCGAGTTTCCTCGTCTGTCAATGCTCTGCTTGCAAAAGCTACAGGGACCCATTTAATTCTGTCTTGACTCGACTGGGCTGGCATCTACTATCAGTTGGGTCTTGTTTTGTAGGCTAAATTATACCATCTTGGAGCAGGGCATCTTTGATTTTCTGCAAGGTTTGCTCATGGCTCAACCAGCTGCAGTAGTATACAATTCATAGGAAACTCCTGACTCCAGTGGCTGTGGTGGGAGTTGGGGCGATTATGAATATTATATGAATATCTTTTCCTTGTTTAGTTTTACAACATCCTTTGAGAAGATGTAGCCAAAAACACTTCATGTGGTCTTCAAATAATCTTAGCTTTTCTCGGTGTAGCATGAAGTCATGGCCTGAGAGTCTATTAAAAGCAGCTCTCATTTCGATGGTTTTTATCAATTGTTTCTCATTAAGATGTTATCATTTATGTTGATTATGTCTTCTAACCCCAAATGGGTTTCTCTTACTCCATTCAGAAAATCTTCCACTGCGTTGGAAATACTGACGTTCAGCCTTTTATATCTTTGGAGCCATAGATGGGGTGAGAATGTAGTGATGTATCAGCTAGCCAGGTCAAGAAGCTGCTGCTGCTGTTCTGCATTGAGACTGACTTGTGAAAACCATTGTGCTGCTGGGAGGTTTGCACATATGTCGTCCTTGCTCTGTGTGATAGTCGCTTGTGCTTAATAGCTGTTATGGAGCCCCATTTCTATATAGAGCAGTACAGAGCCTGGTTGCTTGGGCTTTGAGTGCTATGACTGTGGGGAATACCTACGGAATTGGTCCGCATACTTTCTCAATCACATCCATTGCTTCAATTCCTGGTCCATTTGGGGATGCTGTTGAACTTGCACTCACTGGTGCCACAGTGCCAGCAGTTTAATCATAGTGCCGATAAGTAGCTTGACTGTCCACCCCAATTGATGGACAGATGTTTGAAGTCTTTGAGTATGCTTTTGGTCTGATGGTCATGGACTTGGCACACAAAGAAAACAAATCCACCTTCTTCTGCTGTACAGCAGCTCTGCGGATGCCCGCCCTTTTCAGTGATGACGAGAAACCTCACTATTTTTATCTTGTGTTGCAAAATGTCCTCAAAGATTTCTGTTATAGGCAGTGGCGAGACACCTCCCTATGCACAGATTCTGGTCTTGGTGGGCCATAGCTTAGGGCCAGGTTTCTGGGCCTTGAATTGTTCATTGTCCATGATCTTCGTGAATGCCACGGTGTCCCTTAGGCCTTTGATACATGTTTTGTAAGCTCTTTTTAACACATTGGCTGGGCATAGGAAATTAGGAAACGTCTTCCTCTTCTTCAAACTCAAAGTACCTTCTGTATATTGATGATCTTCATTGTGCGGGACTATGTGTACTTGATAAGGGGTAGTATTTTGCCTAAGACTTCTTCAGTCTCGCCCCCCTCCTCTGCACGTTCACACAAAGTTGTTTAGTTTATTGCAATTAGAGCAGGTCCTCCCCTGCCCTTGACATTTTGATGATTGCTGTTGTGAGACGCATTGCAAGGCCGCAGTTTGAAATGGGCCCTCTGAACAAGGATCTAGTTCACCTTTCTACGACACTCGAAACCGCCCCTTAAATTTGCTCGGCTCTGCTGTCTGACAACTTGTAGTAAGGAGCAAGTACTAGCACGTCCTACAGCTTCATGCCAGGTTCCTACCGGATGTGCAACCGAGTCTCCAGTTGGGAGTCCATCTGTAGGAGAACTGGTCTGACGATTGCGCAACTTCGGGCGCATCAACAGATTACCTGAGTTTAAAACCGGGGAGGCTCCGGGACAGCTTCTAATCCGAACTCCCAGGCAGAATGGTAGTAATGATCCCTACCAAGGACTTACTTTGAAGTTTGGGGACACAGTTACCCTGTTGCATGACAACTTCGATGCCCCACTTACTGGAAGTATTTAACCACGGAGACTATTGAGAGCTTAGGGGCACATGCATGCTGCCCTTCTCATTCAGATGTACAGGCCAACCAAGGATACCAGGTGCCATTAGTCAGGAAGAAAGGAAATCTCCTACTTCGTATCTGGATAACTACTATTAACCCTCATAAGACGCCTTTTTTGCTCACTACCCTGGCACCCAGGTCATCACAGTCCCGCTCAATCAATCAGGGAAACTGTAAGCGCACTACTCACCTGTGTGGGTCTCAAGGCGCTGGGGGGGGGACGACAGGGGGCAGCACCCTCCTGAGACCCTCCTACCCTTATGGGATTTAAACATCACCACCAAGAAAATGACAGTCTTTAGGCAAAGGCACCTTAAATGCTGTGGTTGCTCCTTCTCTATCTGTCTCAACAACCATTAGACGTCCTTCAAAAATGTCATTAACCTCATACATTTACTGTCTTTTTTACAAATTACTGTATTGTCACTTCTTTTAGTTGCTTGGTTATGGGCACTTCACCTAGGTTTTCTATCACCTTTATCTAAAAAATATTTATAATTGAAACAATATGCTCCTTTTGCTTTCTGTATGTGTAAATACTCATGTTTGGAATCCTTTGGCTCACCATTTGCTTGCACATGCATTTCTTTCCTGCTTGCTAGTCATGTGAAACGCTGTGGCTGTCTTATGTGGCAGTCCCTCAAGCTAGCCAGTGTTATGTGGAGCTGGTAGTTTTATTAGGCCAAAAGTCTGGTCAAAATGAGAGTCCTTAGACCAGAAAATGTCTAGGCAAGTGTGGTTGCAGGTGTTCCCCGCCAGCTGGTGCTATGACGATAAACCTCTCAGGACGGGTGGACCAGCTGTGTACTGAAGGAGAGCGTTGGTTCATCCTCCAGTGATTCAGCAGGAGGTAGGTGAGCAATTAGTGCACATCTCCGGCTGTGTGGAGATAGGCTTGCTGGGTATTACTCTTGTGCCCTTGGGAATTGGAGAGTCAACGCTAATGCGGAGGGGGGGTGGAGGTGGAGAAACCATGGACATGCTAGCTCACCGCAGCACATTTATTTGGTGCAGAATTGGGGGCTACAAATACACATGTATTCCCTGGATTCCTGTTGTCAATGTTGTGAGCACATACCAGGCAAATGGAGATATGCAATGTGAAAGCCAAAACAATGGCACCGGCACAATAGGCTTCTATTCAGGAGTGGGTTGCAAGCGGTACCACGTACTTTTATTAGGTTGAGCCTAAACAGCGCCTGCAAAAACTGAGGTGTCAGACGCAATGCATAGCTGCCACTCTTGTTGCAAAGTAACCAAGAGGGGGAGCAACTAGATTTTCACGCTTGCTTGTAGCAAATCAACAGCAAGCCCAACTATTTGTTTTATTTCCAATTTAGCTGAAAGGTAGGGTGACCAGGAGTCCCGGATTTGCCCAAACAGTCCTGGATTTTCACCAGCTGTCCCGGCAGATTTCAGGAAATTCCTGTCCTGGTTTTTAGAGAGGGTCAACTGAAAACGGCGGGAGGTGTTTTTTATGTTGTACAAAGCAGGGATAGTTAGCAGTTATTTCTAGAAAGCAAGTGTAGCGTTTCAGAAGTAATGCGCAGGACACTAGGTCGAGGTAAAGCAGGTTTTATTTTGTGGAGCACTCGTCTTCTGCGTGTGGCCAGTATGCAGGTACAAACAGGAGTGAAAACGATACGCCTCCTCCTCGTTGTTCCCGTCTCCTAGCGACTCCTCCTTCAATCACCGGGTGTTCTCCTTCCACCGTGTCCCAGGGGTCGGATGGCAGCTTGGGTTTACTCAGGAATCCCAAAAAAGAAGAGGAAAACAGGGGGTAAGTGTTCCTGTGACGTAGTGCGTTTGAAGGGAAAGGGAGTGAGGGAGCAACCCAAACAAACCAGTGGTACACGTCAAGCAGAGAGGAGTGAGCATGTTGGGTTGGGGTTAGCTATATACAACGATCGGTCAGAGGCTGGCGCCTCTATCCTTCAGGCCTCTCCTGCCTCCCTATCCAGCCTGCGAACTGCTCTCGTACCTGTGTTAGCCACGCTCCTCCTGGTGCGTGGCTGCGCGAAGCGTGTTCCCAGAGGCCTCCTGGCTCCCCCGCCGTCTCTGGACTTTCCTCCGCTCCTCCTCGGCTGGATGTTCTCTCCGTATGCCTCCGTTCGCCGCTCTTTGTTACTCCTCTCTCTCCTCGACCTCCGGTGATAACACACACCGTCTTCCGGATCTCGTCTCCTCTTGTTGGTCCGAAGGCTGCGACGTTATCGCTGGGGGCGGAGTCCTCGACTACCGAGTCCCAGGGATCATTTCTGTGGTGTCTGGTTGGGACGAACAGATCCAGTCATCCTGTTGTGGAAAAAGAAGAGGTGCGATGATGCCCTGTACCTCCCACCAGTCTCTTGGTTGATCCATCCTTTCCATGGGTACACCCGCCCCGTGACAGGAAGTTAATTAACAAGCAAACCTCAGGGATTAAAAATAAAAAAATTTGTATGACCATACTGCATGTTCTGTAATTCTCTGCTGAGGAGCGCTGTCATTCTGTGTGCTCGCTTGAAGTAAAACTGTAGTCCGTCTTCTGTTTTCGTGAAATGTCCCGGTTTTGGCTTTATAATTCTGGTCACCCTACTGAAAAGACAAGTCGGTTTGCACGCAGAAATGAAGAGACGGAAAGTCCTCTGTTTGCAGTGCCTTTCTTTAAAAGTGTCTGGCTCAATTGAAATGTAAAGGAAGTGTCACCTTTTCTTTGAAGTCTTGCTGTGGTTGGGGCAGACTATCAGTACAAAGATAAAATGTGCCTCTTTGTCAGGTGCTTCTAAGCCGCCTCCTGTGCTTTTCTGATAACAACTCTTCCGTCTGATTTTCTGACAGTGGTATGTCATTGTCGAAGTGCTCTGTGTTGTGCTGCTGGGGAGGAGGAGGTTGAACTGCAGCCTGCTTCTCAAAAGGCACTCAGGGAAATGTCGCAAGGGCTCAGGCTCTCAGAAGGTATTGGAGTTCTCACCGGCAGAGTCGACTTGAGGGTGTGTGCACTGCAGGAGGGATGACCACCGGAGGCTGGAGCAGAGAGCCAGGAACTCTCACTGTTGCCAGTTTAATGTTAGTGCTTGTGAAAGTCTATGATTGCTTGATATTTTGCTTGTGATAAAGTGTCACTCATAGTCGTTGAATGTCACTCACAATTACACTGAAATTATGTAAATGTCACATATGAGCAATCTGAAACCGTGGCAGCTTTGACACTGTGAGAATCACAGAAACTTAGTTTAAATGTTTAAGCCACACCTAGAACTGCACAGGCCACGCCCCCTTTTTTAGAGACCTCCCACACACTTTATTCATCCCATTTAAAGTCCTGGGCCTGGTTACCAGAGACCTGGCATCACCCATGGTACACTCAGTAAAATCTGGAGCCTGAAAGGGACGTTAGATTGAAAAATAAAAGTAATTCGCTGTAAACATGGAAGCAGCCAAAGCTTGTTGAGGTCAACAGGTTACAAAGGAACTGCCGGAATCTCGAACTTGCGTGTGTTAGAAAAAAACACGTAGTAAAATCTTACATTACAGTAATTTTAACCGTCAAAAACGTGTGTTTCCTTCCGTAGAAGTAACGTCCCCAACTGGGCACTCCTTGTTTGAAAAATTCAATAATCATTCATAAAGGTCGTTTGATGGTATATCCATAGATTAATTTTATTCTTTGTTGATTGTACTATTTCATTCATAGTGCATTTTTAAGAAATGTTTCTCATTCCATGTTGTGCCCAATGCATTTCGGGCAGAAGCCCTTCATCGGGGGGCTTTAATTCTGAAAGTATAAAGTATTGACAATGTTTTCACCATCAGAAATAGGAATTCAACATTTGCATCAAGTCGTGCATCTGTGCTCTATTAAAAACATTTCTCAAACGTGAAAAATGATTCTCATGCGTGAAAATAATAAATACTGTGTCAAAAAATGATCTTGTGTCAATTGTGTTTCTTTCACTAAACACGTATTGCTTACATCATAAACTGCGATAAAAAGTGATTTTGCCGTGTGTATTGTGTGGTGTTTAGCAATCGTGTCTAGAAAAACATGCAAGTGAACCTATATGCGAGCGTGAAAGAACAATGAAATGGAACGCGATCTTTTTTTAATAGAGTGTGCAGGGTGACCGTTAATGGGCGTGTGATTAGCATGCAGAGAGGTGTAGAAGAAAGACGCTTACCGTCGATTTGGTAAGCGTGTTTCTTTGACACCGATACTGGACTTTAAATTAATGTTACCCTTATGACGGAAGTGATCATAAAGCATACTTTTGTACACATTACAGGTGTATTGATGACCTTCAAAATTCGAGTTAACCTTGAATTTACTAAAAGGTTAGAATTTGTTGAATACTTGGTAAACCTCTGCATGCTAATCACACGCCCGTTAACGGTCACTCTGCACGCTCTATTCAAAAAAGATTGCGTTCCATTTCATTGTTCTTGCACGCTTGTATATAGGTTCACTTGCACGTTTTTCTAGACATGATTGCTATTCCCTCAAACACCCCACCGATACACACAGCGAAGTCACTTTTTATCGCAGTTTATGATGTAAGCAATAGTGTGTTACTATCCATGCTTTCTTCCTGCCCAATTGACTACGCCCATTTTCGAGGATGAGCGAGGAGTCGATGCGAGGTGAGGAGGACGCTGTCTCACCTACCTTTGTTCTCGGCGAAAATAATCCAGCGTCCAGCCTCTGTGTTTTTCGGCAGCGGGGGCGAAATCCTGTGCTCCCCCGTGCAGCGGCAGCCGTAGGTTCCCAAAAAAGAAAGCGGCAGGCGGAGGGTTGCAGCAAGCTCCCCGGTAGCGGTCTCAGCTGCCTCTCACAGCCGCGAGTGCCCCACAGCGGGGCTCCGTAGCGGCAGGAGCCGCGAAAACACCCCTCCCTCCCGCCGCGAGCGTTCCGTAGCGGCAGGAGGGCTTCACTGGAGGGCTCCACAGCGAGGGTTTCACAGCGGCAGGAGCCGTGAACCACCACACCCTTACACAGCGGCAGGAGCCGCGAGCGCGCGACATTGGCAAGAGCCACGAGGGCCCCATAGCGGCGGGAGCCGCGAACCTCCAGCAGCGGTTGGATCTTCAACGCATAAGTACAGCAACAGGACCAGCGTGAGGAGAGGCAAGAATAATAAAGCTGCAGCCCCCGTCAGTTGCAGCGGCTGTGTCAGTGGCAGAAAGAAACGGCCGCGTGAGACACTCCCACACTGGATGGAGCAGTGACAGCAAACACAGAAAAAAGCACCAACGCCAGCAACCTCCCCATAAGTTAAGGTAAGGTACGCCGGTCCCCAGGGTATGCACCAGAGGACTAGGAGCCCCTGGAAGTAGCAGTATCACGCCAGCTGCCTATTACCCCTGAATTAGAAAAAAATTTGTGCAAAAGTACGCAACAGACCACCATGAGATCAGGGGAAATAAGGGGGGCACCAGGCGTCCAGCACCTGAAACCTGAAAAAGAGGAAGAGGAGGGAGAGGACTTAACAAAGGACTTAACAGAGGACAAACTAGAATCGGAAAAGCTCAGTAAGCCAAGAGAAAGGGAGCAAGAACAGTTCTTGGAACCAGACTATAAACAGGACACGGGGGGCAAAACAGAAACGGATTAAACACAATTAAACAACAATACCCATACCCCCATCAGGGCAACCGGCTCCCCTATTAAAACCAACATCAAAAGCAGCAAACGGGCTCTCATCACAGATTTCTTAAAAGTATGTCGCAGCTTATCCCCAGGGAAGCAAAAGATGCACAAGGCAGCCAATGAAGCAAAGGAGGCAAAAGAAGCCAAGGAGTACAAGTACAGGGGGGGCAGCGCAGACAATGAGATACATAAGGACAAAGTCAGTAGGTCAATAAGCACTGAGGACACAGAGCATAAGGCCCTTAAGCTGTCCGTGTCGGAGGATGGAAAATGTACTAAATCTATTAAGAGCCCATTATTTGCTAATCATGGACTCCACCAACAGGACATTCAGGCCGTAGTACACAACGAACGGGGATTTAAACGGGAGTCGGCACTTACACCCAAACAATGGACCTGCCAAGCACAAACAAATCAACTAAGGCAGCAAAACCAACAGCCTCAAATAGCCCAACAAACTGCTTGGCAGCCTTGTGAAGAACAGAGCCAGGATGGTGACCTGGTGCTTGAGCAGGAAAGTTATGACAGCTTTGACAGCTCGCATGCAATACTAAACACACCTGTAGACCCACAACCTGATCTACCACTTGTCCAGTTCACGGGTCAAATAACTAACGTACAGGAACAACTTGCCATAAATTCGAAACTACTAAGCAAGCAACCGCAAATAGCACAGCATTTGACGCAGACGTCATGCCAAAGCAAGATAAATGGATCACCTTTCAGACCACCCCAGGAAACTGAACCAGCCAACCTAGCCAGCTACCCAGAACTCCACAAATCACCCTCACCAGGACGATGTACCAAGAAACAAGAGGGACAATACCCCAAGGAACAACAAGAAAGCCCATCAACAGGACCTTTTTGGGATCAGTTACTTGGCATCATGAAGACGATTGGATCAGCAGCAACATATCAAGCTGGACACTCAAGTTGAGCTACTAAACGCACTAGCCTTATATGTGCAGGGAATAGACCAAAAACTACATGACTTAAATGCCATGATAACAAAGGTACAACAAGCACGGGACTTCACTTATTACACGTGTCATTGCCATCAAATAATCGACAAGCTTGCAACTGTCCCGACTATAATGTCAGAGTTGCTGGGGGCAGTAAGGGACACACATTTAAATTCCACAACTTCAACGGAAGGAGAGCTTAAGGAGGTAGACGGAACCAAAAAGGACACCCTTACCATCAATATTAAACCATTAAAAGAGGGAAATAACCTGCCAGTCATAGAGAAAGACTGGGAACGACCAGAGGAACATCGCACTTGGAAAGCTCAACACCATCCCCGAATCAAAGCATTTCATCGAAGGAACCGGCACAAAGCAAGGAACAAGAAACCCTTGCAAAACCTCTTTCAAAACTGGAACGTAAACGCTTGAGGAAAGCAAGGAAAAGTAAAATAAACAAGGTCACCCCACAAGTTTCGCCGACACCAACCCAGAAAAGACCGGATGAAAATAACGAGATTGGCAGTGAGCCATCTAGCACGCGAATCATAAAATCTCAGTATTAAAAGAAACCGCAGCCACAAGAAATCACGACGGAAAAAACTAAATAAAAAATGGAAACTTGTCAACCAATAAAATTTATGACATGTTTAAATCGTCGGCTGAGAAGGAAAAGGACAAAGCAAAAAACAAAGAACTCGTAAAATCAGACATAACGCAAACCTCCAAGAACCCAATTATAAAGGAAAAAGAAACCACAGCGCAGGAAATAGCAATAAGTGGGAAAGGTGAAACGTGGACAAGAAATTGCAATAATGAAACGCAAAATAACCCAGATTTCCAACGCACAATAGAGTACATTGAAAAGATACAACAAGACCAAGTCAAATCAGTCCAGCTCAGCAAAATACATCGACAAGACCCAACAGAACTATTATCAGGGATTTCGATTGATTATAACAAAAAACAATCGCCCACGGCTCAAAGTCAGATAGAATTGATTCCACATTATAAATCGAGAGGAACCCATGACATACTAAATCAAAGTACAATTATAAAGCTACTCAAATCCTTACCAGCCCTGAGCCATATAACATCTAGTGACCTGGAAAGAATTGAATTCAAACCTACCACTAGCCAAATAGGAGTCGAAAAAACAATAGCCACCTGGATAAACTATTCAGTCACTGAACAGATCTTGCGTCACAAGGAGTTATTCGCAGAATGGGGTATAGAACTAAAAGAGGTGGCACCTCCCCGTTACCCGAGTCCCCTACATCACCCCCACTGTATAGAGGGTATCCTAAAAGGAGCAAAAGGCCCAGAGACTCACGATCAAATAAAGGATGACGTCAAATTCACAAGACAAATCACAATTACAATTTTACACCCAGACAAAACTCAAAAAGAGGTCAACCAACACTGGAGATCACCAATTACACAACAAGGAGCTGCATGAACAAAATCCCACACAAAATCAAACACAGCACAGGACATCAACATCTGTTCCTGGAATGTGAATGGCCTAGCGTCTAAAATAGGAGAAACTGACTTCGTTGACTTTATTCTACAGTATGATATACTGCTGCTGCAAGAAACCTGGCAGACAACACATACGCCGATTGTAGGCTATAAAGAACATTTAAATCTAGCTAAAAAGGAGTCAGCAAACGGAAGAGCCAAGGGTGGTCTATCAATATACATTGCCACAGAAATCCGATGGGAAGAAGAAAACATTGATTTAGACTCGAGCTGGATGCAATGCATTAAATTCAAAGTTAACACCACTTGCACATTGATAATAATGAACATTTACATCCACCCAGCTCACAAGCATAAGGGGAGACACATCCAACAACTTGCAGCCACTATCAAAACTTTAAAGGCAATACACCCACACGCCAACATAATATTGTCCGGTGACTGTTGGACAGGCCGCGTGGCTGGGCCGTCCCCCCTCCGCACAACGGGGCCCGGACCCCGGCTCTCCCTGAATCCCCAGCAAGAGCCACCCTGGCATCCCCCCGAGGCAACCCACAACCCGTCCACAACGGGACGCCAGCTCCTGAACCCTCCCGTACCGGCTGGCCCTGGTCCCCGTCAGCACCATGGCCCCGGCCCAGCCGCCATCTTTGGACACTACAGCACGAGGCCGCATGGCCTCGACTCGACCCCAACCCTGGGCCTGGCCCGGCCCCGACATCGCGGCACCAACCTCCACACAGGAGGTAAAGAGACCACTTGGCAGGTCAATGAAAGAAGAAGGCGTCAACGGCTCTCCTCCGCCGGGTGTCGATCACCCCCGGCCTCCCTCGGCGCTGGCTCCAACCCCCTGCTGGGTGTCGGGACCCCCTCATTCCGGACCTCCCGACCTCAAGGCGCGAGGGTCCGGGCATCAAAGGGATCCAGACCTATAACTGGGGAAGCCCCAGACCAGGAGGGCAGTTGTATCCTGGAGTCGAGAGACACCGAGAAGAACTCATCCTTGACGGACTGCTGGCGCTGCCGCAGCCCTGCCCTGTGAACACTTCGTCTTGGCCTGCTGGCGCTGCCGCGGCCCACCCTCGTGAAACCATCATCTTGGCCTGCTGGCGCTGCCGCGGCCCTCTGCAACGTGAACTACCGCCTTGGCCTGCTGGCGCTGCCGCGGCCCTCTGCAACGTGGACTACCACCTTGGCCTGCTGGCGCTGCCGCGGCCCTCTGTACTTGAACCATCACCTTGGCCTGCTGGCGCTGCCGCGGCCCCTTCATTGTCGACCTTCATCGTAGCCGGCTGGCGCTGCCGCGGCCCAACCTTGCAGACTCCTAAGCTCGAGGATTGTGAGCTTCTCTCTTACCACCCTCTGTACCGACCCGGTACCAAGACTGTCCCGCTACTACTTTCCCTACAGAGACTAGAATTGAGAGGACCCTCGAGTCCTGAATCTCCTGTACCGCTGATAACCTTGCCGCAAGAACCCTATATAAAGAGTGTTGATCTCATCCTTGTGTGGTGTCTATCTGTGGGGAGGGAAGTGACTTGTCTGTACGATCGCCGGAGACGGCCCTCATCGGAGGCCTCTCCCCCAGTATTCGGCCGACCCTCTGGGTCCCCGTCTAACATGACTTTAACATGAACTTGATGCAAGCCCAAGAGAAAAACCTACCAAAAGGAATAACCGTCAGGAGCAATAATACAACAAGACGGGACACATCGGGCAGGAAATGCGCCGCACAGTTAGACAAACAAGTATTATACACTCTAAACGGTCAAGGCCCGCAAGATAGCCCGGCAGCTTTCACAAGAGTGACGGCAAAATCAGGAGCAACCATTGACTTCACCTCAGCTGACCCAGATTTATTCCCTAGCATTACAAACTTTCAAATAATAGAAAGAGTAGAAAGTGACCACTATCCCCAATCATTCACATTAATTGACTTCAAGAAATAGTCTCTGCCATCAAGTGCGCTGACGCATTTTACCCAACTGTACAATTTAAATCGGCTAACATGGAACGAAAACACGGTAGATACAATCATGGAGTCTTGTACAGATTTCCTGACCACCATAGGTGCAAAACCATTGGGGATAGAGGCTTGGGAGTCCTTAGTTAACAGCTTGCACAGAATGTTCATACACAGCTCCAAAAACAAAAAAGCGGCCGGGATCAGTGCGTCAGAATGGTAAACTAAAGCGCTAAGGACAAAAAAACAAAAATTAAACAAAGTATTGAGACAAATGCAAACTCATGGTCAACAACCTTCACGGGAGGCCCTTACAACTATTAAACGAATGAAAAGTGACCTAAAAAAAGAGACTTGGGATGCTAAACGTAAATACAACGAGCAGCTCTGGACAAAAATGCTCTATGTAAATCGACAACAAAATTCTAAGCAGTTCTGGGCCCAGATTAATGTTTTATCCAATGGAAAAAAAATCGGCATTTCAACTCTGATATAACCGAGCATGCATGGCGAGCTCACATAGAAGCTACATATAATTTACAGACAGCCCTCAGAGCTACTGCTAAAAACGAAATAGGGAAGGCGATACAAACACACCATAGTACCATCAGTGAGATTCCAACAAGAGAGCAGAGGAAGGTAGAGACACTGAAACGAACCTCGCAGGCCCTAAATAATACGACTAGCAACCCGTACTTGAAACATCAGAGCAACTCACAAGGAAAACAAAAGGAAGGAAAATTGCAGCAAAATTATCCGGAAACACCAATGTCAGACCAATTAGTCGTCGAAAGCCAGATCTCACAAAAACAAGTAATGAATACTATAAAAAAAGCAGGGATCAGATGGGGCACCGGGACCCAATGGTCTGCCGAAACGCCCTATTAAAAAAATACTTACAATTTTGGTCCAAACATCTAACCATACTGTTCGACAATATCTTCGAATCCCACACCATCCCCGACTCCTGGCGAGGAAGTATATTGCATCCAATATTTAAATCAGGGGCTCGTGCAAATCCCTTAAACTACAGGTTGATAGCCCTGTTAGATGTTGAGGCAAAAATCTACGCTGCAAACCTGCTTAAGGATCTAGAAGACTGGGTAGATAACATCAAACTGATCCCCAACTCACAGACAGGCTTTCGAGCTGGAATGGGCACTTTAGCAAACATTTCCGTCGTTACACTCCTGGCCAACCAATCCATCACAAATTCCAAAGTATTGTATTTGTGTGTCGTGGACCTCAAGGCGGCCTTTGATAAGGTCCATAGACAAGCCTTGTGGGCAAAAATGGAATCTTGGGGTGCACCTTCAAATTTATTGAAAGCAACCATCGACCTTTACTCGAAAACATGGGTTCAAATAAAAATGGGAGATGGTCGAAGTCTAACAAATAAAATTACTACCACCAATGGCCTAAAACAGGGATGCATCTTGGCCCCCTGTTTATTTAATATATATACAGCTGACCTAGACAATCGCCTACGTTCAACACTAGGCGATCCTCCAAAATTGGGGAATGTGAGAACAGTAAGCTTGCAATACGCAGATGATATTGTGCTGCTCTCCCAAACGCCTCGTGGCCTACAACGACTAATAAACAAATTGGCAGAATACACAGACCTAAACCAACTACAGATAAACTTTAAAAAAACAAAGGTCATGTGCTTTTCCAGTCCACAGAAAAAAATACCAACATTTATTTGGACGATTAACAGCAACAGTTTGGACCGCGAGGAGACACATAAGCACTTGGGATTAACTCTGGATAGCCATCTTAATTACAAGCAGCACCAAGAACATCGGAAAACAAAAGCTAAACAACTACTGTTTGCATTTAAAACCTTGCTAAAAAAACTTAGTGACAGTTCCACTACCCACTTATTAAAGGTCGTGGCATCAAAAAATTTTACCTGCAATTACATAAGGTTCCAAACTAATAAATGCAAAGGATGCAACATCCTTGAATATCGCCCAAAGCAGCCTCTTTAAAAAACTGTTCAACATCCCGCGCCATATCTCACAAGACCGGATAAGACTTGAATTTGGGCTAAAAAAAAATCAGACCATGGCAAGATAGGGAGCGCTGGTTAAATACTATTGGAGAATGCGGGCAGCAGAGGACGACTCCCTGGTACATTATTGCTGGCTGGAGGTCGAAAAGCAATCAAAACTGACCAATTCGGTCTATTAGTTTTAAAAAAAATCGATTGAGGCTCTAAAGTTAGATGAAGATTGGCACACTACACCGTCCTACTTGGAGTTTAAACAATTGGTCAACAAAACAGTTAACCAAATGTCCCAAGACCAGGATAAAGCCACGTTGTCCACGAAAACAAATGCATGGACGGTGTTGCCGACATATAAAAAGCTAAAGCCCCAACCATACCTTTTGGAACACTTTGCAAATCGAATGAAACAGCAATTAATTCTACTGAGACTGGGTGTGTACCCAACTAAAGATTTAACTCCCAAATGGAAACGTACCTGGCTTTCAATGGACTGTCGCCCTTGCGGACAAGGTGACGAATCAGTGCTCCACCTACTTTGTATTTGTCCGGCACTATTATCCGAACGGAAAAAACTGCTGCGGCCGCTATTGAAAAAAGAGCAGATAAGGACATGCAGATCTGCAGTAATAAATTGTTTAGGAGGATCAACAGTGCAATTGGCATGTAAATCATTAACGCTTTTAAGTCTAGCAGCAAAAGCGCTAGAAAAGAAAGACACAGAACTCGATCCAGAAAAAGATTACGACATTTGCTTCTAAGCAAATATAAGTACAAGAATCAGATTCCTCAAGCTATAACAACTCTATAAGAATAAAAGGCACTAATTGTACTGTTTTCCTTTGCTTTCATTTGCTTTAACGATCAAAAAAATGTTAATGGAAAGTTTACTAAGTAGTATTTACATATGAATTTTAAGTCACAAGTGTCTACGTGTTTTTAGCGGTTAAACCACTCTTTGTATGATTTAAACCAAATCAAATAAAGTATTTTTTTTAAATGTAAGCAATGTGTTTAGTGAAAAACACAATTGACACAAGATCATTTTTTGACCCAGTATTTTTATGTTCACGCATGAGAATAATTTTTCACGTTTGAGTTTTTTTTTTAATATAGCACAGATGCACGACTGGATGCAAATGTTGAATTCCTATGTGTGTGAAAACATTGTCAATACTTTATACTTTCAGAATTAAGGGCTTCTGCCCGAAATGCATTGGGCACAACATGGAATGAAAGCATTTCTTAAAATGCACTATGATTGAAATAGTACAATCAACAAAGAACAAAATTAATCTATGGATATACCATCAAGCAAGACCTTTATGAATGATTTATTGAATTTTTCAAAAAAAGGAGTGCCCAGTTGGGAACGTTACTTCTACGGAAGGAAACACACGTTTTTGATTTAGAAATTACCCTCATGCCCAGGAGGGTTCACCGACACGGCACCCAACCTCCTGGAGAAAACCCAATTGAACTACACTCAATTCCTCGGTCCATTTGGATTTCATCAGTAATTTTAACCGTGTCAGGCTGCACGTTGTAAAAGTTGACAAAACACCTTTCCTCCCTCTATTTCGACAGTTTTTTTCAAAAAGAAAATCAGGCTGAAAACAATGTCCGGCCAGACCTGAGAGCCTCGGCCGGAAAGAGCGCGCGCGCGCCTGCGTGAGTGCGTCAGAGAGACGCGTGACGGAGCGCGAGAACGGGCGATACCACTGGGCCGGGGAAGGCGGGGGGGCGAGATGGGTTATTGTAAAAGCCCCCGCCCGTTATGTGCCAGGTAGGGTGGGGGCCAGGCGCAGGTTATGTTAGCTGAACCTCTGGGCCTCGGATCTCGGCGGGGCGAGAGGCTCTCGCGGCAGCACCTCCCTCTGCCCCCGTCGCCGCCTGTCCTGTTATTGTTCCCCTCCCCTGGCTGGCAGAGCGCGGCGCGGGCCTAGCGTCCTTGTTACGTCACTGCGCACGTCAGGGTTCTCGCGCTCCCACTGAGCCTCGTCTTCACTCCAGGCCTCTCCCGGGCACGATGCGCGTGCTGTTTCCCGCCCTTTCCGAGCCCTCCCCTGTTCCCTCTCCTCTCTGTTCTGTGCAGATGACCCATCCTTAGCTCAGGTAGCCTTCCCCCGTCATTATGACCTGTAACTGCTGTCGAGAAAAAGGATGCCCCTGTTGTCCATCCCCTAGCAACAGTAACCTCAGCAGAGCCCCCTGGCCCCACAATCCTTTGGATATGCATTCCCCAGGGGACTGGGATGCCCGCCCTAACAGCATGCTTGACACCCCTCTCTACCCCAGTGGAAACTACGTAATGACTTCAGCCACAGGGAACACAGACCTCTATGCATCTCTTTCGGCGCATGATTATTGCCCCTGCATTGTCTGCACTAGACCCTGCCCACAGACATCCCGCTCATATCTTATGCCCACAGAAGCTCAAGCCAAGCATGCCTCAACGTCACGTGTTGCAAATGTGAGAGGCAGAACCACACGCACCCCATTCATGTACACCAGTGAAGTAGACACCCCGGCCATGTACACCAGTGAAGTACACACCCCGGCCATGTACACCAGTGAAGTACATACCCCGGTCATGTACACCAGTGAAGTACCCACAGCGGTCATGTACACCAGTGAAGTAGACACCCCGGTTATGTACACCAGTGAAGTACACATCCCAGTCATGTACACCACAGAACTCTTTGTTCCTGTCAAATCCAAGAAAGTTTCAACTGCCTCAATAGAACTTGCACGAGTTAAATCTAGCCATCATGCAACCCAGGCAACCACATCTGACGAAGAAGAAACACCAGTGCAAACCACCATTGAAGAACCCACCCCAGTCAAATCCACCAAAGTTTCAACTGCCTCTATAGTACTTGCTCGCCCCAAGCACACCAAACAAACACCTTACCCAGCCACATCTGATACAGAAGAAAAGGCCTCAGTAAAACCCACCCCCACTAAATCCTCCAAAGTCTCAACTGCTTCTAAAAAACTAGCTCGACGCAAGCATACCAAACAAAAACCTAACCGGGCCACATCTGATGCAGAGAAAGAGGTCCCAGTGCAGCCCACTCCAGTAAAATCCACCAAACGCTCGACTGCCTCTATATTACTTTCTCAACCCAAGCACAACAATAGAACACCTATCCCAGCCACATCTGATGCAGAAAAAGAGGTCCCAGTGAAACCCGCTCCAGTAAAATCCACCAAACGCTCAACTGCCTCTATAATACTTACTCAACCCAAGCACACCAAAAGAACACCTACCCCAGTCACATCTGATGCAGAAGAAGAGGCCCCAGTGAAATCCGCTCCAATAAAATCTACCAAAGTCTCGAGTGCCTATATAAAACTTGCTCAACCCCAGCGCACCAAAAGTACACTTACGTCAGCCAAATCTGATGCAGAAGAGGAGGCTCCAGTGCAACCCGCTCCAGTAAAATCGACCAAAGTCTCGAGGGCCTCTATAGTACTTGCCCGACCCAAGAACACCAAAATTACAACTACCCCAGCCACCTCAGATTCAGAAGAAGAGTACCCAGTGCAACCCGCTCCAGTAAAATCCACCAAAGTCTCGAGGGCCTCTATAGTACTTGCCCAACCCAAGAACACCAACATTACAACTACCCCAGCCACCTCAGATTCAGAAGAAGAGTCCCCAGTGCAACCCGCTCCAGTAAAATCCACCAAAGTCTCGAGTGCCGCTATAGTACTTACTCGACCCAAGCACACCAAAATTAAACCTATCCCAGCCACATCTGATGCAGAAGAGGCCCCTCTGAAATCCACCAAAGTCACTACAGCCTCTATAGAACTCGCCCCAGTCAAACCCACCAAACGGACACAGGACTCGGACATATCTGAGGCAGATGAAGAAAACCCAGTAAAACCTGCCTCACTCAAACCTGTCAAAGCCACAACTGCCTCTATAGTACTCGCCCCAGCCAAAAACACCAAAAAGTAATCCTTTCACAATACTGCCTTTTTAAGCAACTGATCAAAGAATAGCACTCACCCCAATTTATACTGCAACAGGACTAGCAGCCTCTGGGAAATATGCTATAGGAATACCTGCTGCAGGGTTTCCAAAAATAATCCATATCATTTCCCAATTGAACTGTTGCCACTTGCCATGATCCTCCAATGCCCACTGTAACACACCTCATGCTTTCTATATGTGGTTTATCTGCTTTTTGCTTGTCTACATGGCGAAGAATACCCACTGCATGATTTAACCATGGATATCAGTTGTTTTGCCAGGTATGTATAAAGACTGCAACAGTTTTCAGGGAGAACATGCTAGCATCTTTTTACTTTATATCTATTTACTAACATTTATTTAGCAATATAGTGCCTACTCATATCTCAAAGTACATGTGACCCTTTGGATTCGTCATAAAATCTTTGCTACTCATTGCTGAAGTGTAATTTGGTTTATTGCTCTATGCAGTTATCTTTCCAGGTGCTGCCTGCCCACCCAGTACAATTTCCGCCGTGATTACACCCAACACTTTGCTATTGCCTCATGCATTACATTCACCCTTTCACTATTAGTAGGCATTCATTTCTATGTTTATTCTTAGCCCTCTAGACCTGGATCCGGGATTAATGGACATTTATTAAGGCCGTAGGAGACCACCAAGTGTTACGTGGAGGAGGTACCTCCAAAAAGGAGTCAATCATAGCTGACATGTAAGCCTTATACTCTATGTACTCACATTAGCTCCATTCAAAAGAAGGAAAGCGTACAAAAAAGGTTATAACCATTTGGCAAACTGCTTTTAATTTTTGGAGGTTATGCTGTACAATGACACTGCAAGGCCTACCATTGGCTATGACCTACCGTTGGCTATGATTCCTGAACTCTCAAGACATTTGAGAATAGCAGCAGCCATCTTTAATGTTAAGTTTTCCTGTGGGCCCCTGCGTCCTTGCAATGCTGCAGCTGGGATTTTACTGTCTGAAAGCTCGAGGTAGTGTTGACCGGCTTGGAACTTAGCAAATACGAGGAAGCTATATTATAAACCTTCTTGCTCTGAGTCTTTCCCTGGAAAGGCTGATGATTCTTGCAGGGTGTCCATGAAGTCTGGACTGAGGCTTTTCTTTTCTTGGACAACAAACTTAATTTCCCAGCAGGCCATGAACTCTCACATAGGGATTGATTTATTTGCTGGTGAAAAGGGTATTCCATCACAATGGGGACAGAG
The DNA here is from genome assembly GCF_964261635.1 of Lissotriton helveticus. NCBI lineage: Eukaryota > Metazoa > Chordata > Amphibia > Caudata > Salamandridae > Lissotriton > Lissotriton helveticus. The sequence continues at coordinate 22,379,506 of NC_136065.1, forward strand.
TACTCTTTCTGCCACCCAAAGGTGCACCTGCTTCATTTGGAGTCAGGCGGACCTTGAATGTATAGAGGCCGGAGCCTACTCCATCTCCACCACCCCTACACATCTACGACTGCCTGATGGAGGGAGAGGCGTCAGAGGTTTGGCTATGTGTCCGCATGTGCTATTTAGATTGGGCGTACACATGGCCACTTTTCACTGCCTGTCACCGCCATGAAAAACATGTCAGTAAGGAGCAGTGAAAACTTTTAAATGATCCCCACGCCATGGGAGAATGCTACAATGGTGAGGAGATCTTTGTTCTTTAAATTTTCTAAAAGAAAATCCTGCATTGGAATAAAAAAAAAGTTGTAAGTTTGATGTATGCCTCCGTCATGTTAATGGGGCCATCCGTCAAACTTACAATGCATTTCCAGGAACCACAGTGTTAGTGATTACTGGAAATGCTAGATCTGTCTGCAGGGGCAGCGGGCATCCCTAAATATTGAGGGCAGAGTACCCTTGCTATGGCGGGAGTCAAGTACTCGGGCATGGTGACAGTACTCCATCCGCCAAAAATTAAATGAGTCCCATAGGAGGCGTGACGGCCATCTTGAATATTTGGTTGTAAATTTGCTCATAGCCCACTGCAGCTGCAGTCCGAACCTTGCTACACGGATCTAGGATCTCCTTTTGCTAAAGACCTGTTGCTTCCTTGTATTGCATTAAAGAACAATGGGAATACAGAGAACTATTTTTGGAAGTTGTGTTAGCAAAAAATTAACTTTGAACTATTTTGAACATTATAAACTCTTATGAGACTGGTTTGTTGTATGTTTTATGTAATGGGACAGGAAGCACTATTAAGCGCGGACTATGTAACTAATGTTATGTATAACTGTCAAAACATGAGATAGTAGAGTTCCAGTACGTTTTCCTTCAATATGGTTGAACTTGTGATGCCAGACACGAATGTTGCCTCAGAAGTACCAGGAAGGTGATGCTCTTTCCACTGTCTCCCCCTAACCAGTCCACCACCTGCCAGAATGATACCACTGAGCAAGGATAGTGATGCCCGTCAAGGGAAAACAGGGAGACAAAACAAGGAGAGCGGGGGGAACAAACAAACACAGATGTCTTCATACACAGGAGGAGTAACTGTATAACAAGGGGGACCACCAAATCACTGGAATCCTAAGTGAACACAAAGAACAATGATTAGTGTAGTCCTACCTAAAGGGGAGAATGAAGATTGGAAGGGTGAGAATATAACATACTCTACTGATATGAAAGAGCTGGCAATAGGTGCATAGGGTAATAAGGTCTGAGGGTCCAGAATGAGAGTCTTCTGTAATCCTGTGTATGGCGTAAGGAAAACCTAAACCACTGGAACTAGACTCAATATTCCTCTAGTCCCAGGTAAACAAAACGAAACTCCGGTACTAGCTTCAAAGCTAAACTAGCCCCGATAATTAACAAGGGAAGAACAGAGTCTTCCTTTTACATAAAGTCTAATACGAAACACGTGGAACTGACTTCCACCTTCCACAAAAATAACTCAAAGATAACCAGTCCTCTTAAGAAATCAGGGAAACTGGTGAGGCTGTATCAACGACGTGAAAGTCCTCGAGAGTAAATTACAACAACTGCGCCTCACGCTGTAAAGAAATGCGTGTAACCTCTATTCAACATGCTAGTTAGTACTTGCCAGGAGACGACCCTACGCCCGCCGATATCCCGACGGAACCACGCTGCTCGCCACCACCGTGACCCAAACACAAACCAGGAATGACCTCTGAACCGGAACGGAACGCGAAGCGTTCAATGTAGGGAAGGATGTGATTATATGCTGGAAACGATGCATACGCGCATGCTCGACTCTTCGCGCATGTGCTTTGATCTTGCCAAACAGCAGGAGATGGGGAGTGCCAACCACGTCTCCGCACGCAAGCACGACAGTACACCCCTCCTACTCCTCCGCCAATATGTTTGGGTTTGTTAGGATACCGTCGATGGAAAAGGCGTAACAATCTGGGAGCATGTATCTGACTCGCAGGTTCCCAACTACGTTCTTCCATACCATATCCAATCTGGGAGCATGTATCTGACTCGCAGGTTCCCAACTACGTTCTTCCATACCATATCCCTTCCAATGTATCAAGTATTGCAATCTGCCTCTGCAACGTCTAGAATCTATGATCTTTTCTACTTCATACTCTTCTTCCGAATCCACTACCACCGGACACGGTATAGAGGGGAGGCGTGTATCAGGTTCAACAAGTTTGAGGAGGGATACATGGAAAACTGGGTGTATTTTCATTGATTGAGGCAGGTCTAGTTGTAATGCTACAGGATTAATGACTTTCGCCACCTGAAAAGGACCTATAAACTTAGGTTTAAATTTACAGGAACCACGCAAAGCAATATGTCTGGTAGATAGCCACACTTTATCCCCTGTTTGATAAGCAGGTTCTGGTGTTCTATGTGCATCTGCTCCTTTCTTATAAGCCACCTTTGCCCTGTCCAGATTGTCTTGTATGGCAGTGTGAACCGTCTGCAAATGCTGAACCAATGATGTGACCGATGGAGTGTTACATGTAACTGACAGAGGAATGGGTAAGACTCTGGGATGGAAACCATGTGATCCATAAAAGGGAGTAAATAAGGTAGAAAAGTGATGGCTGTTATTGTACGATAGTTCTGCTAACCAGATCATTTCATCCCAATCTTGATTCGTCTGAAGGGACTGACACCTCACGAACTGTTTCAGACTTTGATTGACTCGTTCGGTTTGTCCATCAGTCTGAGGATGATGGCTAGACGACAACCGAACGTCAATCTGTAGCAAAGAACACAATTGTCTCCAAAATCTGGACACGAATTGTGCACCTCGGTCCGTGATAAGAACAGAAGGAATGCTGTGTAGTCTGATAATGTTATGTAGGAAGACTTGTGCCAACGTAACTGATGTAGGGAGACTAGACAGAGGTATGAAATGAGCTGATTTAGTGAATAGATCTACTACTACTAATACCGTGGTGTTTCCCTTCTGAGTGCGTGGTAATTCAACAATGAAGTCCATTGACACCGTGTGCCAAGGGCCGGGTGGAGAGGGAATAGGACATAAAAGTCCTACAGGTTTGATGTGAGAAGCCTTGCCTTGGGCGCAGATTGCGCAGGTTTTGACATAGTGTTGTACATCCTGAGTCAGAGTAGGCCACCAACAATATTGTTTCACCAGTTCTATAGTTTTCTTATATCCTGGATGACCTGCCACCCCGTGAGCATGACACCAAGTCATTACTGTCTGTCTTTGTTGGACTTCAGGTACGTATAACCCATCGTGTACATATTGTAACCCGTGTCTTGTCTGAGTGTTCTGAGTCTGAAGAAAAGCCTTGGCTTCTGTGCTCTGTTGTGCCATGGCTACTTCCTTCAAGAATTGTTCTTCCGTGAATGTACCTTCAATTATCTTGTTGGTGTCTATAATGGAGGGAGGGTGTTCATCGATCGGGGGACTTTCAAAACCCAAATGGGACAAAGCATCCGCTTTACTGTTTCTCCTTCCGGCTCTGAAATGGATTTCAAAATCATACCCACCGAAGAACTGAGTCCAGCGCAGTTGCCTCATGGACAGGGCTTTGGTGGTCTTGAGATACTGTAAGTTACGATGGTCGGTTATTATGGTGACTGTGTATCTGGTACCCAATAAATATTGCCTCCATTCCTCTAGTACCTTCTTTATTGCAAGCAACTCTCGTTCTCCAATGGCATAATTGATTTCTGCTGGCGTGAGCTTATGTGAATAATAAGCCACAGGATGCAATTCTCCTGTCTCTGGATGGGCTTGAGATAACACTCCTCCTACTGCCCCTTGGGACGCATCAACCTCTACTACAAAGGGGCTCTGTTGGTCAGTATGTCTGAGTATAGGGGCCATGGTAAAAGCTTTTTTCAAAGTCTGAAAAGACTGCTCAGCTTCTGAGGACCATACAAAAGGTGTGTCCTTTCTTAGCAGCTTGGTAATGGGTGTTACAATCTCTGAGAAATGCTCTATAAAACGCCTATAAAAATTGGCGAAGCCAAGGAACCGTTGTATCTCCTTGACGGAAACGGGAGACGGCCATTGAATAACAGCCTGTACTTTGTGCGGATCCATTTGCAGTCCCTGGGATGACAATATATATCCCAAAAAGGCAACTCTGGACCTGTGGAAAAAACACTTGTCCAATTTACAGAACAGGTAGTTATCCATTAGTTTCTGTAACACAGCTTGAACATGACTCTCATGGTCTTCCAATGTGGCTGAATAAACAAGGAGATCATCTATATATGCGATGACACATTTATCCAGCAGTTCTTTCAAGACATCATTTATGAAATATTGGAATGCAGAAGGCGCATTACAGAGCCCAAAGGGCATCACCAAATATTCAAACAATCCAAATTTGGTGCAGATCGCCGTCTTCCACTCATCTCCTTCTCTTACTCTCACAAGATGGTATGCCCCCCTTAGATCAAGCTTGGTGAAATACTTAGCGGTCTTGACCTGATCCAGGAGAGAGGAGATGAGTGGCAACGGATATCTGTTCTTGATGGTTACGGCATTAAGGGAACGGTAGTCTATGCAGCAACGCAAACCCCCCTCACGTTTAGGGATAAAAAAAGAGAGCAGATGAAGCGGGGGACCTAGAGACTCTGATGAACCCAAGGTCTAGCATTTTATCCAGATATTCTCTTAGGTAAATGTTTTCTTTCTCTGTCAAAGCATAGACTCGGCTACTTGGTATACGCGCCCCTGCTTGTAGGTCTATTCTACAGTCGTAAACCCTATGAGGGGGTAGACTGGTGGCTTCCTTGGCATCAAATATCGATGAATACCTGATATAGACCTCTGGTAAACTTGCATCAGGTTGATCCACATCTTCTTCCTTCTCCAACACTACTGCCTCACACTCTAGGGGATGAGTCAGGGGTTCACTGTCTGTATGTACTGGTACTGTGGTATTTAAAGTGGATAGCGTATGGTCAATGGGTTGCTTGTGTGTATAGCATGATACAGAGTCAAATAACATCCTTTCTGTCTGCCAATCTATCGTGGGATTATGGAGTCTTAACCAGGGAAGTCCTAATACCACCGGAAATTGCGGGGATTGAATGACATCGAAGCTAAGGGATTCCCAATGGGTGTCAGCTATGATAACTTCTAACTTCTCTGTGGTATGTGTTATGGGGCCAGATTTCAAAGAACTCCCATCGATAGTGTATACCTCTTCCATGATTTTCTTTGGTATGTAGGAAAAGTGGTTCTCTTGTGCCCATTTACCATCCATAAAGTTACCGGAAGCTCCGGAATCAATCATAATGGCGACTTCTACTCGATGAGTATTGCATTGCAACAAAGAAGGTACAAAAAAGTGACTTTGTGAGTGGGAAAAGGAGGAGACCATTGATCCTGAATGACCCGATGCCTTAGTCTCTCTTGGCTTCGGGTCCTCTAGTTTTCCGACTGTCTCTTTTGTTTAGGCTTTACGGGGCAATCCCTCAGGAAATGCCCAGCTTTGCCACAATACAAACACAGTTTAAGATTCCTTCTGCGTTGTCTTTCTGCTTCACTGAGGGGTCCCTTAATGCTCCCAATCTGCATAGGTTCGGGGGCTTCTACACTTCCTTCTGTCTCCGTCTTGCTATCTTTGAAGGGTATCCTATTGAAATCACCCCTAGTTTTATACTTCCTTCTTTCACCTAAACGATGATCCAGTTTTACCACTACATCAATTAACTCTGGACATGTATCCGGGGGGTCGACAACATGAGCTAAGGCGTCTTTTAAGTCATCACGCAGCCCCTTATAAAATAAGGTGCTACGCTTCTCTCTAGGCCATTCAGCTTCTGCCACTAAACGATGGAAAGTGGATATGTATGTAGCTAGATCTTTAGATCCTTGTTTGAGTGTCAAGAGTTCTGTATCAGCTGCGTGAGTGAATGTGTGTTTGTCGAACAATTTCCGCAATTCTCTCTTGAACGCGTTATAGTCAAGAAGTAGGGGATCATCCCGCTCTATTAGGGGAATGGCCCAATTTGCAGCAGGACCCCCTAAATATGAAAGGGTGAAAGCCACCTTGGCCTGATCTGTAGGGAAACATGTAGCCTTACACATGAAGTGCAATTGGCACTGACTAATGAATGCCGCGCATTTGGCGGGATCCCCATTGAATCTTTCTGGGGGAGCTAATGGTATAGGAGGGCGTGGAGTGACCACTTGTATAACAGGAGTTTGTGAGCCTGTAGCATTTGCCCCACCATCTATGTCCATTCTATCCAGTCTATCGGCCAATGCTTGTGTCTCCTTCTGGAGACTACCCATCATGTTTGCCAGGTCGCCTAAAGTCACCTCCATGGTACTTGGGTGGCAAATAGATAAAGGCTTCGCGTTCTGTGATGCCAGACACGAATGTTGCCTCAGAAGTACCAGGAAGGTGATGCTCTTTCCACTGTCTCCCCCTAACCGGTCCACCACCTGCCAGAATGATACCACTGAGCAAGGATAGTGATGCCCGTCAAGGGAAAACAGGGAGACAAAACAAGGAGAGCGGGGGGAACAAACAAACACAGATGTCTTCATACACAGGAGGAGTAACTGTATAACATGGGGGACCACCAAATCTCTGGACACTGGAATCCTAAGTGAACACAAAGAACAATGATTAGTGTAGTCCTACCTAAAGGGGAGAATGAAGATTGGAAGGGTGAGAATATAACATACTCTACTGATATGAAAGAGCTGGCAATAGGTGCATAGGGTAATAAGGTCTGAGGGTCCAGAATGAGAGTCTTCTGTAATCCTGTGTATGGCGTAAGGAAAACCTAAGGTATCAAGATTAAGGAGTAAAGGGCAATTACTGTTCTATGAAGAACAGAAGGTCCAGACACGACGTGCCCTGAAAGTACATTTATATAAAGAGTTGTCGTGCTGTTCCTAACGAGAAGGACGGATTGGTACAGTCAGTGATGTGAATGGATTATGGGAGGGTGGTCAGAAGTTCACCCAGGGAATCCATTTTGTTGGATTTAATGCCCTCACACACCCTTTCAGGTGTCATGCTTCATCATCTGGGCTTGCTCCTCGTTGGGTCGGCGGTGCAATACCCAACGGGCGACACCTCAAAGAGGGGCTCTTTGGCGGAGATCTTTTTCCAACTGCCGTATAGATGAAGTGTGGGTATGGGGCCAGATACAGGTGGTAGACGTGGGTATTGTGAGTTAAAATAAAGCTAGTGGTACCTAGGGTACTTTATTCAGAGGGCCACTGCTTTGGTTAAAAATGATTACCCTGGAGGGGAGTAATGTAAAATAATGTTTCCAACTCTGATCCAAAGGTTGTTGTAGTCAGGTCAACATGTTTCACGCTATAAGGAGAATATCTAGCGATTCTTCAGAATCACAGTTGACTATATTAGCAGGTATCTAAGTGTGGGGGAAACTGTCTACACTAATTTCTATGGGGTGTGGTGTATATATGCTCCTATGGCTACCACAATCTATGTATTTTGGAAGGATAACACTATTATATTACCCTTCTTGCGTTGCGATTGTCAATACCTAGCGTTAAAAACAATCGAACAACGACAGTGTCCAGCGGGTAAAGCTTTAGGGAGATCTTCCACCATGAGGTTGGTAGTATCCTGAGCTGCGTGTCTAACACCTACCCATCGCCGCTGGGTTCCAGCGGCGATGGGTAGGTGTTAGACACGCAAGAAGGGTAATAAGAAGGGTAATATAATAGTGTTATCCTTCCAAAATACATAGATTGTGGTAGCCATAGGAGCATATATACACCACACCCCATAGAAATTAGTGTAGACAGTTTCCCCCATACTTAGATACCTGCTTATATAGTCAACTGTGGTCCTGAAGAATCGCTAGATATTCTCCTTATAGCGTGAAACATGTTGACCTGACTACAACAACCTTTGGATCAGAGTTGGAAACATTATTTTCCATTACTCCCCTCCAGGGTAATCATTTTTAACCAAAGCAGTGGCCCTCTGAATAAAGTACCCTAGGTACCACTAGCTTTATTTTAACTCACAATACCCACGTCTACCACCTGTATCTGGCCCCATACCCACACTTCATCTATACGGCAGTTGGAAAAAGATCTCCGCCAAAGAGCCCCTCTTTGAGGTGTCGCCCGTTGGGTATTGCACCGCCGACCCAACGAGGAGCAAGCCCAGATGATGAAGCATGACACCTGAAAGGGTGTGTGAGGGCATTAAATCCAACAAAATGGATTCCCTGGGTGAACTTCTGACCACCCTCCCATAATCCATTCACATCACTGACTGTACCAATCCGTCCTTCTCGTTAGGAACAGCAAGACAACTCTTTATATAAATGTAAGGAAAACCTAAACCACTGGAACTAGACTCAATATTCCTCTAGTCCCAGGTAAACAAAACGAAACTCCGGTACTAGCTTCAAAGCTAAACTAGCCCCGATAATTAACAAGGGAAGAACAGAGTCTTCCTTTTACATAAAGTCTAATACGAAACACGTGGAACTGACTTCCACCTTCCACAAAAATAACTCAAAGATAACCAGTCCTCTTAAGAAATCAGGGAAACTGGCGAGGCTGTATCAACGACGTGAAAGTCCTCGAGAGTAAATTACAACAACTGCGCCTCACGCTGTAAAGAAATGCGTGTAACCTCTATTCAACATGCTAGTTAGTACTTGCCAGGAGACGACCCGACGCCCGCCGATATCCCGACGGAACCACGCTGCTCGCCACCACCGTGACCCGAACACGAACCAGGAATGACCTCTGAACCGGAACGGAACGCGAAGCGTTCAATGTAGGGAAGGATGTGATTATATGCTGGAAACGATGCATACGCGCATGCTCGACTCTTCGCGCATGTGCTTTGATCTTGCCAACCAGCAGGAGATGGGGAGTGCCAACCACGTCTCCGCACGCAAGCACGACAGAACTTAACTGCTCTTTTGTAATGTTTGATTGTAGTGGTAGAGAAGTCTGATTCAGTGGCTCCTGCCTTTCGCCACAGAAGAAGCTTCTTGTTCTCATGACCTCAGCAACCAACATACATGCTCACCCATTTTTGTTCTCTGCGCTCCGTCCATAAACTCTTTGTGTTTGCTATGTTTGCCCCAAGTTGGCAGGGTATGCCCAGACGTGAGTCCCTTGCTCACTTTGCCACTGGATTCAAGCTAGCCTGGCTGAAGAGGGGTGTTAATCCGAAACCGGACCAGGCTTATTTCCGGTTCAGGGAAGACCTGGCTTGGCAGTTCGGGCTGGACTGTTCCCATGAGGCACAGGGTCAAGACTGTCTGACCTAGGGTGGCAAAGTGAGCTAAAGAACGATGATGGATTCAACCCAGATCTGTGACTGGGGGCGAGTGTCTGAAAACATTTAGCGCTCCGGCCATCATCTCTTTTTTGTTTGCTAGTGTAGACTGTGTCTAGATTTCTGCAGAAAGTACTAGAGGTTGACTACTTCACTCCATCTCATCACAGACAACTTTTACAAGTCCTGCACTTGCCCTGCACTGTTTGAAGAACACTGACCCCATATAACCCATGTATCCAGTGGAGAAGTGTGGCTCAATGGTTATAGCGGCAGACCCTGATGCAGAGGTCTGGCCCGGGACCAGGGTTCAATTCCCGCCTCGGCGGGTCTTGGGCTTAATTTCCTCGGTCCTGATAATTCTCGCCTCTGTGCCTATTCTAATCATGGGTCCCACTCTGTGACTCTGGGCAATAGCTTGCTTCATCTCCAAAACGGCCCCAACAGCGCTGGGATGCTTGGCTTCACCGTGGGGGTGCCCAGGAGTGGGAATTTCACAGGGCAAAGCCAGGAAGGGTTCCACAGCGGTATGTGTACAGCGCTATGAGACCTCTGGGTAGAAGTGCGCTATATAAATACAAATACATTTACATTTACCCAAGAGTGAGTACTAAGGTCTAATAACCTTTGTTTAATGCAGATTCCTAAGTTATTGAAGGCACGCTGCGGAGGTAACTCATTCACAGTTCTTACAGCCAAGCTTTGGAACAGTTTGCCATCCAAACTACGAGGTTGAATGCTTGCAGCTGTTGCCCTACCTGTGTTGGTGTGCACTCTTGCTTCATTCTGTGCACACTTTTTTCTGTCTCCATGTGTGTCTGTGTGAACAATTGCATCTGTCTTTATCACATGGCATCTACTTTCCTGGTGCTGTGGATTGTGATTTATTTCACTCCGAAATGATATCTTTCTAGATTTTAAAACTCATCATGAATTAGCCTTTCGTGTTTCTGTGGTCAGTAAAATACTTACAGGAAAGTTGAGAACTGTTCCATTCACTTTTATAAATCTCTGCAAAGTCATGATGTATGGGCCCTGAATCTCACTGACCAAGCTACACCCCTAATGCACCATAGACCGCTGTTGACTATCTGTAAAGCGTAGCATAAAGATAACTTGGGAGATGAATTAGGAAAGAAACTAAAAGAGAGCATCAAACCGAAGGCACCAGAATCCACCTTATAGTAAGTATGCTACGGTCCTACAGAATATCTCCACCAAATTCTAAAACACATAATTTCACTCCAGAAAATACATTTAAATTCGCCACAGCACATAATTCCACACCATATAATACCATTCTACACCATGCCACGTAATACAACTCCAAACCACCCCACAGCATTTCACAACCAAACACAATTCAATGCCACACAATTCTAAACCACACAATATAATTACATTCCACATAATACCATGCAGTGCCACACAATTACACTTCACATAATTACACTTTACTCAGTACAACATAAAAACACCCCGCATAAATACATTCTATGCCACATCCCAACAATACACATAAATGCACTACACACCATGACACATTATTCCAGTAAGCATAATTTCACCCAATGCCACAAAGTTCCAAGCCATACAAATGCGCCTGCGGTCGGCTCTCCCCTTGTTTATTATTCTCACATACTCTTTCTGCTCCTCTGTCTGGAGCTCATTCACCACTTTGTGCATAAACTCCCTATCTCTCTCTATCTTCCTTTCAATTTGTTCTGTGCAGTTCTCATCCCAATCTATGTGCCATACCACATAATTCCACTACACACCACAGTTCCACCACACACATTCCACAACTATAACTAACAATTCAAATTCAAGCCACATAATTTCACTCCAAACCGCATACATACTGATTGCATTGCCAATGCTTGTTTGCCTCACTGACAGGCACAGGGAGAAACTGACTTGGGCCTGAACACCAGAGCTCTCTCACTATTGTGGCTGTTGTAAACACCTGTAGGTGACTCGGTTTAAAGCATGCACGCTAAAACAGCAATATGCTAAAAGTAAAAAGAAATAGAGAAACATAACATCCTGGGATTAGCTAACACTCTAATGCAGTACATTCATTAAAATATGACATATAAACAGGAGCTAAATTATTGACATGGACTTTTATTACATTAATTGTTCAGGAATTGTTAGTGTTTTCCTTGTAAATGTAAGGACATGAATATAGGGATATGTTTCAATGTCCTTCGTAAAATACTACCGGGTCTCAGACCCAGAGGGACCTGCCCACTCAAAGCCCTGGGTACAACTTTAACACTCATATTGAATCATATAGATTTTCAGGTAATGATAGACAGCAATACTGATGTCAGTAACTTTCGACACTGCAGATTTCTACAGCAGTGCACAAAAACATAGAGGACTGCATAGCAGTTTTGACATCCCCTAGAATGTACAAATGTCACCTATAGTGAGCCACCTGGTTGCTGGTGAGGACAGCATCATGTAACACCCACCATTCAAACAGGCAAGCCAAATGTATATACAAGCAAGTTTGAGCTATTGGCATTGTAAATAACTGCGAGTGTTTATGTTTTGGTTTTTAAAACATAAATAAAAGGCATTGTCATTTGCAATACCAATAGCTTGAACTCTCGCAAATGCAAGACCTATTGCATTCCAAATGCTTCACCCTCCTGTAGTAAGAAAAACTCATTAAAGAAAATAGAGCTTACAAGATGTACCGTGTAACAACCACAGCAAAATGGGCAGTCCTCATTGGACGTTACAAATGAAGGCAAGGCGGTACTAAGGTGGGACTAACAAGCCTAATAACGAATCAGAAGCCAGCATTTACGAAGGACAAATACACAAGCCAATGACAAATATGGGCGGAGTGTAGGCGAGACTTCAAGTATATAGAGATAGGTGGTAGAGTGGATAGATGGATGGCCTAGTGGATGCATTTACGGATGAATGGTAGAGTGGTTGAAGGATAGATTGGACGGGTGGCAGAGTGGATGGATGGATGACAGAGTGGATGAATGGCTAGATAGATGTGTGGACAGGCAAAAGAATGACAGAGCAAAAGGGATGAATGGAAAGGTGAAAGGATGACAGAGGAAGGGATGAATGGATGAGTGAGCGAAAAGATGAGTAAATGGATGGCAGATTGGATGGATAGATGGCAGAGTGGATAGATGGATGCTGGATCGATGGCAGGGTGAATGGATGACTCAGTGGATGGATGCAGAGTGGAAAGATAGGTGATAAGACTGGATGGATGGCATAGTGGATGCATGAACAGATGAATGGCAGAGTAGATGAATGGTAGAGTGGACCGGTGGCAGAGTGTATGGATGGATGGAAAGATGGATAGCAGAGTGTCTAGATGCATGGATGGCAGATTGGATGGATGGAGGGCAGAGTGCATGGATGGCAGATTGGATGGATGGATGGCAGTTTGGATGACAGAGTGGATAGATGGAATGATAGACGGACAAATGTCAGATTGGATGGATGGAAGAATGGGAAAAGTATGGATGAAATCATGAATGGATGACATAAAGTAAAGGTGAAGCAGTTGGATGGGGGGTGAAAGAATTAATGAATGAAAAGACAAGCTGTTCTAGGAAGGGTTCAGCTCACTTGCTTCGCTTGGTTGGTAGCATCAGCGCTTTTGTTTCAAGTGGGGGCTATTTTAATTTTCTGGCTATTCCCTTGTTTTAGACTGTATTATATGACCCTGCAAAAGAGCTAAAGCTTTCTCTATGCCAGACCTAAAAATGACATAAAACAAGCAGGAATAGTGAATTCACACCCATGACACTTGGTGTTTGGATATTATCTTTAGGGCCTGCTGACTTTTTTATTCCATGGGCTGAAGCAACTAGAGACCAGTTCTGATAGCCCAGGGCCAGTGAAGGTGCTTCTGCCACTTTTCTCATCTCTCAGAGGTTACTTGCAGCAGGCACGCAGAGGGGAGGGCTCCAGTAGAGAGAGAAACGGGGAGGAGGTGGAGAGAAAGAGATCAGAGACGGAGAAGGGGGAGAGCAAGAGAAATAATAGATGGCTAGAAATAGAGAGAGATACAGAGAATAGGATGGAGGCGGGGTTTTTAAGCATTTTTGCCAGCTGCTTTTTGTTCTTCAGCCCAGCCTTGATTAGAAAATGCTCATGTTAGGGCTCCACACCGTTAATTTAATGACGCGGCATTGCCTTCAAAGATAAACTTTATTCTGACTGAAAGACGCATATATTTTAACATAACTAAACAATAGGGGCCACAAACTTTCAAGAACGGCTCTCTAAGAATTTCAAATGAATCATGCTGCAGTAATCACCCTGTGTCAAGGCCGCTCGGTCATTTCTTGCTCACCCTTTACAAGTGGGGCATAGCATTTTCACAAAAATAAAGTCAAGAATGGACCAGCAGCATTGCATAGTGCCATATGACAGGGCCCCTCTCACAGATATACATCGCCCTTGTCCCGAAGGGTCCACCGTTGAAGGCTCCCCTGCGGGGCTGCAGGAGTTTGCCATTGAGAGCTATGAGCGTCACGTAGTGGAAGGCATAGAAGCAGTAACTTTTGAAACCTCAGATATGGCTGTCCGGGTGGAGCTCAGCCTTTTTAGCCACAGGAGGGAATAGTGCTGTTTCTTCTTCGTGAGAAGACTGGATGGTAGCCCAGAGGAGGATGCCTGCGCCTCATCCCTGCAGCACACGTACAGCTGTAGAGATGTGGGACCGTGCTCTCCATGCCACTGGAGTCAAGATAGCCTGGCTGATGAGGGTGAAACCCCAAAACCGGCCCTAGGCTGCTTGTTTCCAGTCCAGGGAGGACCTGACTTGGCAGTTGGGGCTGGACTGTTCCCATGGCAAACAGGGTCAAGACTGATTTGCACATGGCTGGGTCTAAACTGGAATGGCATGGGGAGCAAAATAACAATGGATTTAGGCCCAGATCTCTGTACTGTGTGAATGTATGATATTGTTCAACATTAAAGTAAAGTAAAGTAAAAGTCCACATTTGTAAAGCGCACAATCACCCGTAAGGGTCTCTAGGCGCTGGGGGCCGTCGGGAAGATTAAGCGAGCTATTGCCCAGAGTCACATGGTGCTGGGCTAACCTGCCGCCGGAGCCGGGGATCGAACCGTGGTCCCCAGATTCCAGCGTCAGTCGCCCTGGCCGCGGCGCCACACCTCTTCCGTCCATCAATTGTTCTTTTTGCATTTGTCACCCCGAGTGGGAAGGGCATGCCCAGTACTCTCCATGCCACGGGAGTCAAGCTAGCCTGGCTGATTTGTAGAGTGTGACATTCATCCCAAGGGACATCACGGTGCTAGGATAAGTAGGAACCTGTTTGGGGAGGATATGTGACATACAGTGTCGGGTCTGGAGTAATCATCCATGGACAACAGTGCTTTAGTACTGAGAAAAAACACGTCTTCAGCTTCATTGAATCTCACATGCTCCTCAGTGAGACGACGCTTTAACAGGAGTTTGTTCCAGTGAGTAGCTGCCAAAAAAGGAAAAGGAGCGACCCCCAGCTCTGACTTTCTTTAGGAGTATGGTTTTGGCTAGAGCGTGGTTGCCTGACCCAACGTCTCACGAGGGAACATAAAATTCCAGTTTGTCCTGCAAACTTCGGGGTTCAAGTTTGAATAAAGCTATGTGCGCATAGCATAGTTGTTTGAACTTGGCTCTTTGTCTCATAGGCAGCCAGTGAAGTTCTTTCAAGCAAGCTGGAGTCGAACTATACTTGTTCTTGTTACGAACCAGTTTGGTGTATTCTGAATGACTTGTAGACAGGAAAATAAATAGTCAGCTATGCCAACATGAAGCACCTTCCCCTAGTCCATATTGCTGGTCAGTAGGGCCTCGGTGATGGTTTTCCTCCAGTTCAAAGGGATCCACTGAAAAAGTCTCCTGAGTAGTTTTAGCATGGCAAAACCTTTACCACACAGTACTCTGACTTGGTCTTGCATGTTTAGTGCACTGTCTACCAGGAATCCCACATTTTTTACAACACGTTTAGGCACGGTTGTGTCTAATAGTTGGGGCCACTATGTTGAGTCCTAGACTAGGTGTGTGCTACCAAAGAGCAGTAACTCAGGTTTTTCCGCGTTTAACTTCAGGCAGTCGTCTGACATCCAATTAGCAGTTTCTGAGAGGCAGTTGTTCTGGTTATTTTTGGTGTTCTCATATTTTTCCTCTAACACAATCACCAACTGTGTATCATCAGAGTGTGACCAGATGTTGAAACCCCATTTCCTACCAATTGTGGGCAGAGGGGAGACATAAGCATTAAAATGGGTTGGGCTAAGGGAGGCTACCTGTGAAACACCGCACCTTATAGTTTTATGGTTGGAGGAAAAGGAGTCCATCTGTACTGTTTGGATTCTGTTCAACAGAAAGGAGTTGAACCATTGAAGGGTTTTAGAGTGAAGCCCTTTTTAGGTTGAGCCTAGCGGGTGCGTGCATGCTCTGCTCGCTCTGTGAGGCATGCTGTATAGAGGTATGCACTGGAAGCTCCGCCCATATTTGTCATTGGCTTGTTGTCATTGTCCTTCGGAAAATACTGGCTTCTGATTCGCTATTAGGCTTGCTAGTCCCTCCTTAGAACCGCCTGGTCTTCATTTGTAACCTCCCATGAGGACTGGCCCTTTTACTTCGGTTGTTACACAGTACTGTTCTTAAGTCTATCAGCACTATTTTCTTTAATGAGTTTCTCCTAATGCAGGATGCGCATTTGTCACCACTGGCTTGTTTTTTTAGCCAGCGTTGTAGTTGCTCCTCATTGCTGCGCCATCTTGCTCCGGTCGCGCGCTACACTTTCAACATTAGCAACAACACGGGCACCATGTTTAATATTTCAGCAGGAGCCCGCTTAACTTGCTGACCTTGCCAATGTTCTTTTCACATTTCAGTTATCAACAAAAGAGAACAACCTGGCACTCTATTTTGAGCCGCTGTTTATTTAAGCAGACCAAAGCTAAGAATAATCAGTTCTTAAGCTTTAAGTGTCATAATCACATCTTTTTTATCATGTACGACACATTTGTATAATCATTTGTCACATGTCAGAGTTAAATACACTCACGAATACAAAACAACTTTGATACATATAAAGTGCCTCAAAGCAGAAACATTGTGATATAAAAATACTGGACATTCATGAATAATACACAAAATTAATACACATTATGCAGTAATTACACCAGCAAGATCTTAGTATAAATACAAGGCAGTTCCAAAAGGCCCTACAATTTGGTGCAGTTAAGGGAACTGTTGCCACATGGGATAAATACTTCTCTGTGGGGTACAAAAGCTTCTGGGAACCCTCTGCAGAGATCCGTTGTTTTCAATGAATACCCTTTGTGGCAAAAAGAGAATGAAAGTTGCAGACCCGTTTCCAATCCCGAATCACAATATACGGGATTTTCTTCAGGGCATAAAGCACGGTGTAACCTGTGGATTCAAAATTAAATAACAATAGGTTACCTACAAGGATTTCCCCTTTCTCTAATATTCAAGTGTGGCCGTGATCTTTTGACACAAATGATACCTGAATTTGACAAATTGCACCTTTTATGCTTCACACAAGGGGCAATAATCACGTGTCCGGGACCTAAAAGCAACCAGGACATTGACATTCAGCGTATCTCCATGGTTGTTTTATAGCCCACATCTATTGAAAGTTAGAGTGCGTGAGACTTACGAGTGCAGGTGGGGACCAAAAGGATAAGCCTTCAAACTTGCACAAGGTTCAAAATTTTTCCATAGTTATTTTGCAGTCCTGTGACAAGTACAGAGTTCACTGTAAAGAAGATTAGATACACGTATTTCATTGTTGTTATTTCATGAATTATTCTGACTAATTCCGCGCTACAGTCTATTTAGAATGAACGGTGCTACTCAGTAACAACCACAAAACTGTATACGGGCAGGACCACTTACTTGAAAGCTTCTTGGTGCCGAAGTTTAATTAGGTCCTTTCGCCGCTTGGATAAATCAAACAGTGATCTACATCCTGTTGAACAGGAAATACTCGGCCAGTCAAGTACGGTGGCTTATGGGAATTTTGGTTCTCTCTAAGTAATAAGAGCGCATATTAACTGTTACGGGGCTGTCCTTGTAGTTTTACGGCTCAAATCATCGCACCCTTTTTTTTTACATACTCATACTGAATTTAACAATTAATGTTTTTGTTAACCAATTCGAGGTCTGTGAAATTTTAACACATTGAGTGTTTTAAACATTTATGGGCACTACGGAGGGAAGTTATGTAAAGGAAACAATTTTAACAAAACATATGCAGTAGGCATATTTCTCAGACAAATATAAGTTGTATTGCAATCAGTGAGTTTACAGAGGACTCAACGCAAAAATTGATGTAGTTAAGACATTTCATTTAAACCCTCTACAACGCAATTGTATTTCATGATCAAGGAAGGTGGCTTATCTCCTCACTCCTGAAGCTCTCCTGCAAGTAATCATGGCCCTTGTCCTCTCCCGCTTAGATTTTTCGAATGCTATCTATCATGGTCTGCCCAAAACATCTCTCTGCAGACTACAATTCGTTCAGAACCAAGCGGCGAGATTGGCCTATGGGATTCCGAAATGGCAATCCGCCAAACCCCTCCTTCTAAAACTGCACTGGCTCCCCGTCATCTCGAGGGCAGCCTTTAAGATCGGCTGCCTCACCTTTAAATCCTTATCTGGTTCCTGTCCTGTTTTTTTTTTAAATCTCTCATCAGGACCTACAGCCCCTCTCGGAACCTGAGATCCTCTCATCTGCACCTCTTACTCACTCCCCCTGTCAAACTCTGCAGATCCGGAGGCCGGAGACTTGCATTTCTGGCCCCCAAACTCTGGAATTCCTTCCCCCTCTCTCTTAAAACCTCCAATTCCCTTACCCTCTTCCGTAAATCCCTAAAAACTTGGCTCTTCCCTCAATCTGGCTAAACCCTCCCAGTCCCCCAGTTGTCTGCCAGCGCCAGGAAACCCATGGTGTCAGCACGCTTTATAAATTCCCCTTACAATACAATACAAAGTAGGCTTCTCTTTTCTACAATAATGTTTCAACATCACCACCTCTTGGTATTGTTTTAATTCCTGATAAGACTGTCCACATAAATTCTTTCTCAAAATGTTAATTTTCTACAGTGTGGAACCATTGGTGCTGTTAGAACTTGTTTTATCCTGGAGCGATGTTGAAAAATTCTGTTTTATTTGTTGTAATGTACAGCTTCAAGCAAGGACACATAATGGCATACACAATATTCTTGGTCTTACAGTTTGTGAATTCTTTGTGTGTCCATTTAATTGAGTTGTGCGTAAATTCGGTTCTCTCTACTGTATTGTTGCATGCTGAACACGTGCCACACTTGTGGTGTCCCTCATTTGGCTTCAAATTCCATAGTGTTCGTAAATCTGGCTTGGGTTTGATATTTCTTAAATTGGCAAGTATAATTTGTTGACCGATACTCTTGTTATTTCGCATAGCAAAAAGTGGCCTTTCCAGGGGACATTCAAGATCAGTCAACAAATGCCAGTTGATCAAAAATGCCTTGCGGAATTTGTGAGTATGTGGGCCAAATGTGGATACACATACCTGTCTGTCCAGGGGTTCCTTGCTCTTTTTAGTCAAACTCTTCTCTTGGTGTGTACTATGCTCTCTTTGTTGCATGTTTCAGCATCTATTTTGGTTACCCTCTCTTTTTGTGTTGCTTGCACAGTACTTCAGCATGGATCATGAAGTCCTCTTTGCGGGCGCAATTACGCCTGATTCTTAACAGTTGGTTGTACGGCAGATTGTCTTTTAGGCTTCTCGGATTAAAGCTCTGATAATGTAGAATAGTATTTTTGTCTGTGGGCTTGCGATGTAAGGTTGTAGTTAGCTTTTAATCTAATATGAACACCTCAACTTTCAAAAATGTTAAGCAGGTATTATTTTTCGTCATGCTAAATTTAATATCAGCATGTCTACTGTTAAGCCACTCAAAAAAGTTGGATAATTCATCTTCCGTGCCTTCCCACAGGCACCACACATCATCCTTATAGCGGTACCATGATGAAATGTTCCCACTGAATGGATTGTGCTTGAAGATAAACTGGTCCTCAAACAAGGCCATGAAGAGCACCGCCATCTCTGGGGCACAAGGACACCCCATGGCAGTCCCCATTGCCTGCATGAAGAACATACCTTCGAATTTAAAATAGTTCCTTTTGAGGGCGATTCTGGTTAAATCAAGGATGAACTCAGTTGGAACTCTTTGTGGTTTTGTTCGTGTTTCTAGAAAGAACTCCATGGCCTCCAGGCACTCCTTTTGAGGATCTGGGTATATAATGAATTGACGTCAAACAAGACCATCCTTTGCTGCCGAGTCAAATGGAAGGCCTTCAATCTTAGTGATAAAGTCTGGTGTGTCTCTAAGGCGTGATGGTACCTGGTCCAGGAAAGGTTTAAGGAAGACATCAACGTATTTTGCTAACGGTTCAAGAACCGAGTCGCACCCCGATACAATCGGTCTTCTAGGTGGTTGTTCCATATTTTTATGAATTTTTGGAAAAGTATATCACTGGAATCCTCGTGTTTTCTATTTAAGAATGAAAATTCTTTGGGACCCAAGATCCCTTGTTTCAGTCCCCATTTGAGTTTGGTGTTGATTTCATACTCTATTTGCATAGTGGGGTCCTCCGTTAGTTTCCTGTACCATTAAGTATTAAGAATTTGACTGTTCGCTTTAGCTCGATATTTATCCTTAGACCACAAGACAAGTACTCCCCCTTTATCTGCGGGTTTCACCACTAGTGAAAAGCGTTCCGAATATATAGTCATCCAATCCTTCTCTTCTCAACCACTGACAAAGCCAATCGTCCAAGCTGGTTTAAGATGCATGTCAGTTGCTTTGTTGTTATATTTGGATGCAATAACAGAAATCCCAGAGAGACCGGTTGGGTTACACACTGAAGCCCTGCCAAGTAACCGCATCAGAGGTTAGACTAATGCAGCACCCCTTTCACTCCACCAGCTTGATGCCTGCAGAAGCCGGCCGGCCCGATGGACGTTACTGGGTGAAAGCCGAAGGAGCGCAGAGCAGCGCAGTGACTTTGTGTGCTTAATATAATGGCTTCGCCCCAAATGAAAAGCAGCCTGACTTCTACTACAGCAGGTCATTTTAAATACAACAGTTACTGCCTCAACTCTAACCCGGAGCTGAGCTTAGTGCGGCCTGCTCAGGTGAAGTCACATGCACTCACCTCAGGAGTCAGACGCAATGCATAGCTGCCATTCTGTTGAAAAGTAACCAAGAGGGGGAGGAACAGGAGTTTCATGCTTGCTTGTATCAAATCAACAGCAAGCCCAGCAATGTGTTTTCCTTTCAAATTAGCCGAAAGGACAAGCCAGTTTGCACGCAGAAATGAAGAGACGGAAAGTCCTCTGATTGTAGTGCCTTTCTTTAAAAGTGTCCGGCTCAATTGAAATATAAAGGAAGGAATTGGCAACTTTTCTTTAAAGTCTTGCTGTGGTTGAGGCAGACTCTCAGTACAAAGATAAAACGTGCCTCTTTGTCAGGTGCTTCTATGCCACCTTCTATGCATTTCTGTTAACAACTCTTACGTGTGATTTTCAGACACTGGTATGTCATTGTCGAAGTGCTCTGTGTTGTGCTGCTGGGGAGGGGGTTGAGCTGCAGCCTGCTTCTCAAAAGTCACACAGGGAAATGTTGCAAGGGCTCAGGCTCTCAGATGGTATTTGAGTTCTCACCGGCAGAGTCGTTTTGAGGGTGTGCACTGCAGGAGGGATGACCACCGGAGGCTGGAGCAGAGCCAGGAACTCTCACTGTTGCCAGTTTAATATTAGTCCCTGTGAAAGTCTATGATTGCTTGATGTTCTGCTTGCGAGAAAATGCCACTCATAGTTATTGAAAGTTACACTGGAATTATGAAAATGTCACACATTAGCAATCTGAAACCTTGGCAGCCATGACACTGAGAATCACAGAAATGTAGTTTAAATGCTTAAGCCACACCTAGAACTGCACATGCTACGCCCTTTTTTAGAGACCCCCCCACACACCTTCTTCATCCCATTTAAAGTCCTGGGCCTGGTTACCCGAGACCTGGCACCACCCGTGGTACACACAGTAAAATCTAAGGCCTGAAAGGGACGTTAGATTGAAAAATAAAAGTAATTGGCTGTAAACATGGAAGCAGCCAAAGCTTGTTCAGGTCAACCCGTTACAAAGGAACCTCCGGAATCTCGAACCCGCCGAGTGCGTTGAAAAAAAACACGTACTAAAATCTTACATTACAGTAATTTTAACTGTGTCAGGCTGCACGTTGTAAAAGTTGACAAAACATCTTTCCTCCCACTGTTTCGACAGTTTTTCAAAAAGAAAATCAGGCTCCCAACGCCGCAGAAAACAAAGCCCGACCAGACCTGGGAGCCTCGGCCAAACGCTCTGACTGAGAAAGAGCGCGCGCGCCTGCGTCAGAGAGACGCGTGACGGAGCGCGAGAACGGGCGATACCACTGGGCTGAGAAAGGCGGGGGGCGAGATGGGTTATTGTAAGAGCCCGCCCCCCCCTTATGGGCCAAGTAGGCAGGGGGCCGGGCGCAGGTTATGTTAGCTGAACCTCTGGGGCTCGGATCTCGGCGGGGCGAGAGGCTCTCGCGGCAGCACCTCCCTCTGCCCCCGTCGCCGCCTGTCCTGTTATTGTTCCCCTCCCCTGGCTGGCAGAGCGCGGCGCGGGCCTAGCGTCCTTGTTACGTCACTGCGCACGTCAGGGTTCTCGCGCTCCCACTGAGCCTCGTCTTCACTCCAGGCCTCTCCCGGGCACGATGCGCGTGCTGTTTCCCGCCCTTTCCGAGCCCTCCCCTGTTCCCTCTCCTCTCTGTCCTCTGCAGATGACCCATCCTTAGCTCAGGTAGTCTTCCCCCGTCATTATGACCTGTAACTGCTGTCGGGAAAAAGGGATGCCCCTGTTGTCCCTCCCCTAGCAACAGTAACCTCAGCAGAGCCCCCTGGCCCTATCCACGCAACCCATTCCATATGGATTCCCCAGGGGACTGGGATGCCAGCCCTAACATCATGCTTGACACCCGCCTCTTCCCCAGTGGAAACTACACAGTTACTTCTACCACAGGCCTCTATGCATCTCTTTCGGCAAATGATTATTGCCCCTGCATTTTCTGCACTAGCACCTGCCCCCATCTCACGCCCACAGAAGCTCAAGCCAAGCATGCCTCAACGACACGTGTTGCAAATGTGAGAGGCAGAACCACACGCACCCCAGTCATGTACACCAAGGAAGAAAAGGACAAAGTTACATATCCCACGGATGAACCTGACCCAGTCGCGTACACCGGTGAAGTAGACACTCCAGTCACGTACACCAGTGAAGTAGACACCCCGGTCATGTACACCAGTGAAGTACACACCCCGGTCATATACACCAGTGAAGTACCCACAGCGGACATGTGCACCAGTGAAGGACCCACTGCGGTCATGTACACCAATGAAGAACACACCCCAGTCAAGTACACCACAGAACTCTCTGTCCCTGTCAAATCCAAGAAAGATTCAGCTGCCTCAATAGCACTTGCACCAGTTAAATCTAGCCAACAGGCAACCGCATCAGATGAAGAAGAAACACCAGTGAAAATCACCACAGAAGAATCCACCCCAGTGAAATCCACCATAGTTTCTACTGCATCTATTGTACTTTCTTGCCCCATGCGCACCAAACAAACACCTTCTCCAGCCACATCTGATACAGAAGAAACGGCTTCAGTTAAACCCGCCCCCGCTAAATCCACCAAAATCGCAACTGCCTCTTTAAAACTAGTTCAACGCAAGCACTCCAAACAAAAACCTAACCTGGTCATATCTGACGCAAAAAAAGAGGCCCCAGTGCAACCCACTTCAGTAAAATCCACCAAAGTCTTGCGTGCCTCTATAGTACCTGCTCGACCCAAGGACACCAAAATTAGAACTACCCCAGCCACATCAGATTCAGAAAAGGCCCCAGTGCAACCCACTCCAGTAAATTTCACCAAAGACTCGAGTGCCTCTATAGTACTTGCTCAACCCAAGCATACCAAAATGAAATCTACCCCGGCCACACCTAATGCAGAAGAAGAGGCCCTAGTGCAACCCACTCCAGTAAAATCCACCAAGGTCACTACTGCTTCTATAAAACTTGCACCATTCAAACCCACCAACCGAACACCTGACTCGGACATATCTGAGGCAGATGAAAAAAAAACAGTAAAATCTGCCCCAGTCAAATCTACCAAAGTCACAACTACTACTATAGTACTTGCCTCAGCCAAAAACACCAAAAAGTCACCTAGCCGAGCATCCTCTGTAGCTGGAGCCAAACCTGTTTTAACAGTTCCTGCCCCCAAAAACAAAACAAGGAATGTGCTTTCAAGAAATGCAAAAAAAACATAAGAGTAATCCTTTCACAATTCTGCCTTTTTAAGCAACTGATCCAAGAATAACACTCACCCCAATTTAAACT
The DNA here is from genome assembly GCF_964261635.1 of Lissotriton helveticus. Lineage (NCBI taxonomy): Eukaryota > Metazoa > Chordata > Amphibia > Caudata > Salamandridae > Lissotriton > Lissotriton helveticus. The sequence goes on from NC_136065.1 coordinate 22,403,349, forward strand.
GCAACAGGACTAACAGTCTCTAGGAAATATGCTATAGGAACACCTGCTGCAAGGTATCAAAAATAATCCAAATAATTTCCCGTTTGAACTGGTGCCACTTTTGTATGATCCTCTGACGCCGACTGTAACGCACTACATGCTTTCTATATGTGATTTACCTGCTTTTGCTGGTCTACACGGTGAAGAATACCCACTCTGCATGATTTACCCATGGATATCGGTTATTTTGCCAGGTATGTATAAAGACTCCCAACCGTTCTGAGAGAGAACATGCTAGCATCTTTTTACAATATATCTATTTACTAACATCTATTTAGTAATATAGCCCCTACTCATATCTCAAAGTACATGTAACCCTTATGAATACGTCATGAAATCTTTGCTACTGATCGATAAAGTCTAATTTTGGTCTCCATATAGTTACCTCTCCAGGTACTTCCTGCCCGCCCAGTACAGTTTCCTCAGTGATTACACCCAACACTGTTATTGCCTCATGCATTACATTCACATTTTCAATATTAGTAGGCATTCATTTCTATGTTTATTCTTAGCCCGCTAGACCTGGATCCGGGATTAATGGACATTTATTATGGCAGTAGGAATACCACCACGTGTTACGTGGAGGAGGTACCCCCAAAAAAGGAGTCAATCATAGCTGGCACGTAAGCCTTATGCTCTATGTACTCGCATTAGCTCATTTCAAAAGAAGGAAAGCTGACAAAGAACCTCAGCACCATTTGGCAAACAGCTTCTAATCTTTGGAGGTTATTCTGCACAATAACACAGCAAGGCCTACCATGGGCTATGATTCCTGGACTCTCAAGACACTTGGGAGTTGCGGTAGGCATCTTTAATGCTAAGTTAAGTTTCCCTGTGGACCCCTGCGTCCTTGCGATGCTGCAGCTGGGATTTTACTGAAGGACCGCATTGGGGAACACATGAGGGCAGTCAAATAGGCCAACGCTAGGTATCCTATAGCTATGAACTTAGCTGAATGTCCTGCTCAGGATAATCACAACACCTTCACTTTCTACGGTTTTGACATCATACCCAGGGACATTAGAGGTGGAATTAGAGAACTCACCCTGAAGAGGAGAGAGGAGACTTAGAACATGCGACTCAAAAGGTATAGAAAGGGGCCTAAATACTGACCACGAATTACATTACTTTTTGGGGGACTGAGTTTTTGTTCCTGGCACAAGGGTTGCTGCTGATACGAGGACCCTTACTCTGCAAGCATTTCGTATCCACAGCATCCCTATGGTCTTCTGTACTTACATGCTTTGACATTTGACACCTAACCCTACCTGTGTGACCTTAACTGTAACCATGTTATTTACCCTTAAATGCACATTTGGTACTTCTTATATTGCTAGGTTATCAGCCGTACCATACTTGGTGGGTATTATGCCATTGATTGCTATCCCACTCGGATACTTTATTATCACTTAAGGACGTTGAACGTTTAACACCACTTTCCTATGCTCCCTGTACATCTATCCACTATGATTTGGAACTACCTGCTTACATACTTTCTGCTTTATCACAAAACTTACGAGTGTACTGTTTGACTTTATATCTTTAGGTGCAGTAAACAGGACTGTGTATGTAGTACCTGTGAACTCGTGATTTTTGACATTCAACATTGATTTTCTGTCGTCTTGAATTTGTCTATACATACCGATTTGAACTCTCTGAGCTGTGTAATCTTTCTGAAACTTTTTGAACTGTTTAATCTTTCTCCCTTGACTTCCCCTCAATGTTGCCATTATACATAAGCTAGGATAATGGTCCCAAAATTTGCCATTTTTCATGTGGGCACCCCTTTTTAACTCTACGCATCACTGAGCTTCAGGTTGTTTGGACACCATTTTACTTACTCTTAACAACATTCCAAGATGGCCACCACCAGTTCCCCTAGACTGTTCGCTATTAGATATATGCACTAATGTGATTTCTTTTACTCACATGGACAAGAGGGCGGATTTATGCTCACATTGGGTTACATGCCTCTGACTATGAAGAATTACGGTAGCTAGGACATACAAGCTCAGGCCATATTGTGATTATGAAATATTTGTTTAGTAATTACAGCATGGGTACATGGCAGGTCACGGACTCGTGTACGCCATTGATCTAGTTTGTATGTGAGGCAGACCCGGAGTTATATTTAACTTGTATTACACTACAAGACTCACTTTTTCAACACTCAAAGATGGCCGACTTCCTCTCACCCGTTACAATGGGTGGTTCAAGCACAGTCAACGCTGGCCGTAGTACTACAACTATGTCCGCGACTTCACTACTAAGCGCAGGATTCTCAGTGGGTCTCAGGAGATACCCAGTGTTCACACCATAGGAAAAAATTCACACTTATCAGGTAAGGTCTTCTACGTTAATGCTGGGAGCTGTAATTATACACCTTAATTGCATCGGGAGCGGGCTTACCCATATGGAAACGCAGTTTGAGCGCATTTGCTTTTGTGACAATTTACTTTGCTCTTATTGACGTCTTGGTCTCGATGTTTTACAGGACTGGGGGACCTTAAGCAGTTATTTGACTGCTGGCCCACACAATTCCTATCTCCACTTAGAAGGGTTGCTGCACTGATCCAACCCACCAATAATATCTACAACCAACATCTGGGACTATTACATACGTTGCAAGACCCAGAAATGAGGTACGTGGGTTGGATAGACCCCGCTAATTGATAGGCTGTGATACATCCGTTCTAAAAAATGGGAGTAGCTTCGTTTGTACAGTTATGCACTTTGTTTCTAGGAACCTTTTGACATTACCTGAAGGGTGCACTGTCACGTGAACAACAAGTGACACATTGGGCACCTGGAACCTTACTCATGATCCCTATGACTTAGGACGATTTCTACTTTTGAACCCCTTTCGGGACGGAAGTTCAACCGGAATTAAGTTTGGTTTCCTTGTAGTTTACTCTAAGCACCTGTTGCTAATCGCCACTGGTAATCATTTGCAGTATTAATTTCTCCATGCCCTTATTTCTGGTTATCTCTAGGTTCAGCACCAAGAGAGTATAGGTAAATTCCTTTTTACGTCTCGCCTACGCAGCGCGCATGCGCTGCATAGGAGGGGACCTTTTGGAATCGATCAGCATTTTGGCCAAAAACCTGCATATTTTGTATGGCTTTCTATTGCAACGCGTGCATGTTTGGCGTTTCCCTTACGGAAGCGAGCAGCGTCGCCATTGGTTAGCAATTATCGCACTCTCTCATGCAAGGTAAACGCTGTGTGTCCCTGCTCTCGGCTGCACTCCCCCCACCCCTCCCACTTGTTTATTATTGTAGGTGGTTACTCCCCTTCCTGTATGCGAAGCTCGTTTGGAATAGGATTCATTGCTCACTCTTCCTCATTAAACTATAGAGCAGCACTTCCCTATGGCTCTTATGGTAATGATATTGATAAAGTGTATAGCTCTCAGGTTAACTGTATTGTTTCTCTTACAGCTGCACTTACAATTTCTATTAAAGAATTCTATGGGATTCATTGTGTCGATCACCGAAGGAAGAAAGACCTAGATAGCACATGATTAATTGGTTTTGCAGGTTTCCACTCTTCTCTCTGCAGCCGGAACAGAGCCCGCTGGGCTGGCATTCTAATTGAGACTTTTGAAAGCAAAATTGCCAATGCCCTGTTTCAGTGACTTGGCTCTTGCTAAATACATGGCTACGCATTAGACCGTCAAAATTAATTCGAAAGGTTACATTGTTTTTGGTGGTTATTGTGAGAAGTTGGCCTGATGTGCAGTGCTCACTATTCTAGTGATCACTATATATCAGTCAAAACAACCCTTATTGATGATTGGTTGTAAGTCAACCTTATAGACCAGCTATCCTAGTAGCATGGATACGAGCAGTCTAAGGCTAAGACTCTAGAGGGCGTGTTAAGCCAGCTGTTTTACCATCACATTACCCCTTGAACACCCAGTGAAAGGACACCACACAAGTGTTATGAAAATAAACAGTGTATTTATTAGAATCACAACAACCCTGTACTCTTTATGAGGACAGGGTGCTAAGCACACAACAAAACTCTTACGAAAATACTTAAGTTAGCACGGTATACACAACTGCCCGAGGGGCACGAAAAACCATATACTTTAAAAGTGGAATGCGAAATTACTAGCAGGTAAGTACAGTACTAATAGGCTTTGGAATCGCTAGGACTTGACTATGGAATCGTTAGATTACTTCTAGGAGGCCTAGGGGACTCGGGTGCAGAGTGTGCACTCTCATGCGGGACAAAGTCTATGGAGGCTAGTAACGCTAAAGTTAGTGTTCACGGGCGAACCCGACCTGGTAGGGAGAAAACGACAGTGGATCTTGACCCTTGAATAGTGAGGCTATGCTGGGTCACCGAAATGCCGAAGTTACCTAGCCCAGGGGCTGCAGCTGCAAAGGTCTCAAAAGACGTCGGGAATCCTCGTTGCCGGACCAGGAGCCTGGAAGAAAAGATGCTGGCAGGCGACCAGTGAAGATAGTTCGAGTTGATCCAAGCCTGGATCTGGAAGATGGATGACACCTGAAAGCAGAGGGGACCAAGTTCGTGACTACTAGCCAGTAGTCAGTGGGCACCAGGAGGGCACCGGATGGCAGTCACCTCGACTAGGTGAGTGGGCGACGCTGGCTCTGCAGATCTCGCGGACCAGGAGGCGTTGTCGGCGACCAGGATGGAGAGGCGAGCTGTCCCACGATGGATGAAGCTGTCGGCGTCGAAGTTACCCGGGATTGGGCAACAAGCCTTGGCTAATTCAAGCCCACGCGGTGGACTCAAAATGGCGTCTGGAGTGGACCAGGAGGGTCCGGGGTGCTCCTCTTCGGGAAGGGAGCAAGGGCCAGTCTGGAGCAACCAGACCAGCAGCAGTGATGTCGTCGGGCGTCGTTCAGAAGGCCACAAGCCAGCGGGCTAGTAGCCAAACAACGCGGTGAGCAGCAAAAAGCAGAAGGGCCCCACGCAGATCGTGGAGATGCTGGGAGGCTGCACTTCGGTGCTGGAGCTGCTCAGGGTCGGGGCTTCTCGGACCCCAAAGCACTCACCAGGAAATTACTCTGCGGACTTGCTGTGCAGAAGTCGTGCAGTCTTGCAGATGGCCGGTCCCTCGAGGTCTCGTCGCACCCACGGTTCTCAGCTGGGCTGTAGAGGTGGGTAGAGGTCAGAGGTGCCAGGGAAGCCGGTTCTCGTCGAGCTGGGCAGTCGGATTCCGGAGGAAGGACTTGCAGCAGACCGCAGTGTTCTTGCGATGGTGCCTGCGGATGCAGGGTGACTACTCCTTAGCCACAATGGAGAAATCTTAGGAAGAAGTCTTGAGTTCCTTTCGTAGAAAGTAGTTTCAGGATTCAAAGATGATCTACTCTGGAAGGGGGCCTGCTCCTACCTTTATCTGGGGAAAAGGGGGCTGGCACGCGACTAAGTCCTGCCCTAGGGGTGGGACCAGGAGGGGGGTGGTTACACCCACTTCCTTGGCGGGCTTTTCCCCAGCACAGGGTCTGGAGTGTCCCTGGAACTGGTTCAAGCCAGCCTATGCACAGTGAGCACCGGGGTGCCACGTGCAGTCACCTTCCTCTGAAGCCCTGCCTACCTACAATACACAAAATCCTGTCTGGGACGGTGCTGGCACCGCCCCTGGCAGGAAACCCTTTGTCCTTATCTCCTGCTCTGGGAGGACTCCCAGCAGCAGGAGGGCAGACTTGTGTCTCGGTGGCAGCATCCATTTTGTGGATGCTAAGGCTCTGTCTGACTTTAACCGGGGTTAGGGGTTACATACATGTCGTGTCCCTCTAGAAGGGTGGAATGCTAACCCCGTCGCCAGAATTGGCGAGGGGTTAGTATTCCAATTCGTATGACACCTTACTCGACATGTTTTGATAAAGCGATACCAGAGTTGGCATATAACCGCGAGGATTATAATGCACTTAAGAGTATATGGTATGCGATATCATGGAAACGGCCATGGAAACGGCTAAGGGATAGATCCCGAAAGCCGCAGACAGGCTCAGCTCATGCCAGAGCACCATCTCACACGATTCCAAGCACTCTGCCTTCAGGATTGTTAAGGCCTGCCATAGGAGTGACTGATAGGAGATCTGTGTGTCCATTTTAGGGTTAGATATAGGTATACTATATCTAAAGCAAAGGGTGATTACACCACCTTGCCCCAGCTGTCAAGCAGCCAGTTGTGTCAGATTTGGATGGCCAGCCAGGGGTGGCATAATACATGCTGCAGCCCCTGGTAGGCCCTGGGTACACCTATGCCCTGGGTACCTAAGGTACACTGTACATGGACTGATAAGGTGACTCAGTATCCAATTTAGATATGTACCTAAGGTACATGGAATCCATTTTACAGAGAGAGCAGTAGGCCTGGGGCCCTGAATAGCAGGGTCCCAGGTCAACTAAGTCAGAAAACCAGCAAAACACCAGGCAAAAAGTTGGGGGCAACCATAGTCAGGGATCTACCTTCCTACATAACCCCCCCCCCCCCAAACGAAAGGAGATAAGGCTAGCCTTGCCAGGTAAGCCTATATTGCCTGAGTGGCCATATAAGGAAGTACCAGCACTGGCATGGTTACCCCCTATCTCATGGTCCACTAAGCAATCCCTCACCCTAAGGGTGTCTGAGGGTCTCCACCATAGGGAATCTCTACCTGTGGTGTGTTTTGGCAAAGTAAAAGGCTGGTGCTGAAATGGAGTACTGAAGTGAGGCTCCACTAATTTTGGGCTCAGCTTCCTCCAATCATTTTCCACCATAGAGGCCTTTCTTTCCAAGACTGAGTTGTTTTGGGCTCTCAGGGTCAGCCTCTGGCTACCTACAGCTGGAGGTTGGGTCCCTCTGTTTGGCTTACTGGAGGGACAGGTCAGGTTTGGGGCCCTCAGGTCCCAGGTTTGGCTGTGCCCAACAGTGTCCATCTGTGGGAGGTCCCTAACTAAATTTAAGGGGGATCCCTCAGGAGTTGGTTTTATTTTCACTTGGCTAGGACTACTAGCTTCAGTGCCCTTAATCTGCTGATTGGGGAATTCTTTTGGACAGGGGGCCCTTTGGGGTCCACCACTGGCCTCCCTGACCTCTACAGCCCTGGGCTGACTGAGGCAGGGTAGAGAGGGGCAGGTTACCTGCTCCAGACTGGGTCCCATCTTGGAAGGGTCCACTGACATCAGGGGTTCTGCCAGGCTAGGCCTGACTACCTCTGTGGCAGTTTCTTCACAAGGGGTCAGATCAGTTCCCTGAGGAGGCTGATCTTTTCCTAAAGTCTGGTGGGAGGGAGATTTCTCTTCCTCCTCAATGCTCTCTGTCTGAGTGGAGTGATCCATAGTTTCAGGCTTCACAACACTATCATCTGTCTGAGTTTGAGCTGTGGCCATCACAACTCTCCCAACCTTTTCAGGAGGGGGCTCAGTTTGGGTGTGGGCTGTTACCATGACAGCCTTGACAACCTGTTCTGGGAAGGAAGTTGTCTGAGATTGGGTTGTGACTGGCACAACCCTCCTGACCTGTTCAGGGAGGACATCTTGGACTGGGGCTGTGGCTATCACTGCCCCACTAACCTTACCATGGGTATTTACCATTTTAGAATGGGTTTCTTGCTCAACTTCAGCCCAGACTGAGAGCTCTAAATCATTCCCCAGTAGGCAATCTACAGGCAAGTTTGGTGACACTGCCACTCTCTTGTGGCCAGTGACACCTCCCCAGCTGAGATTGACCACTGCCATGGGATGATCTCTCTGTACTCCATCAATATTGGTCACCTGGTATGTGGCACCAGGTAAAAGTTGCCTTGAGGGGACTAGACTCTCAGTCACCATAGTGATGCTAGCCCCTGTATCTCTATAGGCCTCAACTTTTATACCATTGATGAGGGGCTCCTGTCTGTACTTGCCCAAAGTGTTGGGACAAGTTGTGAAGTTGGCAAACCCCATGCCAGTCTCACAGACAAGAGTATCTAAGTCAGGGGACCTGGTTAGGCCAGAGTCCCCAGGAACTCCCAAAGTAAATGCACCCAAATTCTTGGGGGCACTCCCACCACCTGGGGGATTACTACTAGTAGTAACAGGAGGTTTGGGAATGTTACTTGGGGGTATGTTTTCCTTATTGTTATTCTTTGGGCAACTGCTGTCAGTTTTTAAATGACCCACCTCTTTACAGGGATAACAATAAGGTTTCTTCTGGTTGTTGGAAGGATTCTGGGACCCACCCCCCTCAGAGGATTTTTGGGGCCCTGATGTGGTTTGATCTGTAGATTTATTCCCACCCTTCTCTTGAGGCTTGGTTGATTCCTTTTTCTGGTCACCACCTTGGTTCTTGGGCCTAATCCTGGTTCTGACCCATTTGTCTGCCCTCTTACCCAATTCTTGTGGAGAGGTCAGATCAGAGTCTACCAGGTGCTGGTGTAATAACTGGTTCTGACAATTATTTAAGACTTGCTCTCTCATAATAAGATTATACAATCCTCTGAAGTCAGTAACCTTGCTACCCAGTAGCCAGCCTTCCAAAGCCTTAGTGGCACAATCAACAAAGTCAGACCAGTCCTGAGACTGAGTTTTCTGGGTGTCTCTGAACAGCAACCTGTACTGCTCAGTGGTTAAGCCAAACCCATCAACCAGTGCATTTTTCAGGACCTGGTAATCATTAGCATCCTCCACTCTTGTAGTGAGGAGCTTATCTCTACCTTTACCATCAAAGGAGAGCCACAGTATAGCTGCCCACTGACTCTGGGGAATGCACTGCACAGTGCAGGCCCTCTCCAAAGCAGCCATCCATTTCTGGATGTCATCCCCTTGTTTAAAGGGGGGCACTATCTTAGTCAGGTGTTTAGTATCTAAACCCTTCTCTTTTTCTCTTGGGAGATTGCTGCCACCAGTGGGAGCTAACCCACTCATCTGCTGCTCTCTAGCAAAGGCAAGCTTCTCTTTGGCCAGGGCAAGTTCTTCCCTTTCAATCCTCAGTTTAGCTTGTCTCATCCTTGCTTCATGCTCTCTTCTCTGAGGGGAAGTCAATCTCCTCTGGGGAGAGTTCCTTCTCCCCTGGGAAGAGGCATTAGAGTGCAGAGATCTAATGGAGTCCCTAGAAGGAGATCTATCTCTCCTAACTCCAAGGTTAGGCCTCATTAGGGTCAGTACTGGGGGTCCCCCAGATCCTTCCCCAAGTAGGTCTAAGTTGGCCCTAGTTAGCCTTCTGACTACCTCAAGACCTTTGTCTACCTCATCCCCAGAGAGTTCCTCTTGATCCCCCTCCTCAACTGCATTGGCAGTGTTGGGGAGGTCTGGATCCCCAGAGGTTCCCTCTAAGGCTGGCATATTCTCATGTAACTGAGAAATCTTTCTGGCATCATATGTCTCTAAGAGACCTATCAGAAAGGGAATGGTGGGGTTAGACCCCTGCTTCAGTTTCCTGGAGGTACAGACTTGTCTCATCTCCTGGAAACTGAGAGCTGCATATCTTGAAGTGACCTGTGGAGGGTCAACACTTACCAGGGGAGTCTCAGTGGACTCTCCATGGTTAGACATGCTTTTCTAGTGAGGTGTAAGTGGTGCACTTACCTACACTATGTGTTTGCCTACTGATCCCTTGCTAGAGTTGTAGTTTAGGGTGTGCTAGGCCCTAGGAGCTACAACAGCTGGTTCAGTAGAACTCAGAGTATTCTAAGCTAAGTTATATGTACCTTTAGTACTTATGTGATCTTTCACAAGATATTCTTAGGATATGTGTGGTAAAACAACAGCAAGCTCAAATCCCAACCGCTGCTCACCAATGTGAGAAGTTGGCCTGATGTGCAGTGCTCACTATTCTAGTGATCACTATATATCAGTCCAAACAACCCTTATTGATGATTGGTTGTAAGTCAACCTTATAGACCAGCTATCCTAGTAGCATGGATACGAGCAGTCTAAGGCTAAGACTCTAGAGGGCGTGTTAAGCCAGCTGTTTTACCATCACATTACCCCTTGAACACCCAGTGAAAGGACACCACACAAGTGTTATGAAAATAAACAGTGTATTTATTAGAATCACAACAACCCTGTACTCTTTATGAGGACAGGGTGCTAAGCACACAACAAAACTCTTACGAAAATACTTAAGTTAGCACGGTATACACAACTGCCCGAGGGGCACGAAAAACCATATACTTTAAAAGTGGAATGCGAAATTACTAGCAGGTAAGTACAGTACTAATAGGCTTTGGAATCGCTAGGACTTGACTATGGAATCGTTAGATTACTTCTAGGAGGCCTAGGGGACTCGGGTGCAGAGTGTGCACTCTCACGCGGGATGCGGGACAAAGTCTATGGAGGCTAGTAACGCTAAAGTTAGTGTTCACGGGCGAACCCGACCTGGTAGGGAGAAAACGACAGTGGATCCTGACCCTTGAATAGTGAGGCTATGCTGGGGCACCGAAATGCCGAAGTTACCTAGCCCAGGGACTGCAGCTGCATAGGTCTCAAAAGACGTCGGGAATCCTCGTTGCCGGACCAGGAGCCTGGAAGAAAAGATGCTGGCAGGCGACCAGTGAAGATAGTTCGAGTTGATCCAAGCCTGGATCTGGAAGATGGATGACACCTGAAAGCAGAGGGGACCAAGTTCGTGACTACTAGCCAGTAGTCAGTGGGCACCAGGAGGGCACCGGATGGCAGTCACCTCGACTAGGTGAGTGGGCGACGCTGGCTCTGCAGATCTCGCGGACCAGGAGGCGTTGTCGGCGACCAGGATGGAGAGGCGAGCTGTCCCACGATGGATGAAGCTGTCGGCGTCGAAGTTACCCGGGATTGGGCAACAAGCCTTGGCTAATTCAAGCCCACGCGGTGGACTCAAAATGGCGTCTGGAGTGGACCAGGAGGGTCCGGGGTGCTCCTCTTCGGGAAGGGAGCAAGGGCCAGTCTGGAGCAACCAGACCAGCAGCAGTGATGTCATCGGGCGTCGTTCAGAAGGCCACAAGCCAGCGGGCTAGTAGCCAAACAACGCGGTGAGCAGCAAAAAGCAGAAGGGCCCCACGCAGATCGTGGAGATGCTGGGAGGCTGCACTTCGGTGCTGGAGCTGCTCAGGGTCGGGGCTTCTCGGACCCCAAAGCACTCACCAGGAAATTACTCGGCGGACTTGCTGTGCAGAAGTCGTGCAGTCTTGCAGATGGCCGGTCCCTCGAGGTCTCGTCGCACCCACGGTTCTCAGCTGGGCTGTAGAGGTGGGTAGAGGTCAGAGGTGCCAGGGAAGCCGGTTCTCGTCGAGCTGGGCAGTCGGATTCCGGAGGAAGGACTTGCAGCAGACCGCAGTGTTCTTGCGATGGTGCCTGCGGATGCAGGGTGACTACTCCTTAGCCACAAGGGAGAAATCTTAGGAAGAAGTCTTGAGTTCCTTTCGTAGAAAGTAGTTTCAGGATTCAAAGATGATCTACTCTGGAAGGGGGCCTGCTCCTACCTTTATCTGGGAAAAGGGGGCTGGCACGCGACTAAGTCCTGCCCTAGGGGTGGGACCAGGAGGGGGGTGGTTACACCCACTTCCTTGGCGGGCTTTTCCCCAGCACAGGGTCTGGAGTGTCCCTGGAACTGGTTCAAGCCAGCCTATGCACAGTGAGCACCGGGGTGCCACGTGCAGTCACCTTCCTCTGAAGCCCTGCCTACCTACAATACACAAAATCCTGTCTGGGACGGTGCTGGCACCGCCCCTGGCAGGAAACCCTTTGTCCTTATCTCCTGCTCTGGGAGGACTCCCAGCAGCAGGAGGGCAGACTTGTGTCTCGGTGGCAGCATCCATTTTGTGGATGCTAAGGCTCTGTCTGACTTTAACCGGGGTTAGGGGTTACATACATGTCGTGTCCCTCTAGAAGGGTGGAATGCTAACCCCGTCGCCAGAATTGGCGAGGGGTTAGTATTCCAATTCGTATGACACCTTACTCGACATGTTTTGATAAAGCGATACCAGAGTTGGCATATAACCGCGAGGATTATAATGCACTTAAGAGTATATGGTATGCGATATCATGGAAACGGCTAAGGGATAGATCCCGAAAGCCGCAGACAGGCTCAGCTCATGCCAGAGCACCATCTCACACGATTCCAAGCACTCTGCCTTCAGGATTGTTAAGGCCTGCCATAGGAGTGACTGATAGGAGATCTGTGTGTCCATTTTAGGGTTAGATATAGGTATACTATATCTAAAGCAAAGGGTGATTACACCACCTTGCCCCAGCTGTCAAGCAGCCAGTTGTGTCAGATTTGGATGGCCAGCCAGGGGTGGCATAATACATGCTGCAGCCCCTGGTAGGCCCTGGGTACACCTATGCCCTGGGTACCTAAGGTACACTGTACAGGGACTGATAAGGTGACTCAGTATCCAATTTAGATATGTACCTAAGGTACATGGAATCCATTTTACAGAGAGAGCAGTAGGCCTGGGGCCCTGAATAGCAGGGTCCCAGGTCAACTAAGTCAGAAAACCAGCAAAACACCAGGCAAAAAGTTGGGGGCAACCATAGTCAGGGATCTACCTTCCTACAGTTATTTATAATGACGGCAGATGTAGACTCACTCCCTCCCCGTTAAACTTCTTTTCCGTTTTTTGGCTGCTTTCCGTTCCCTGTACCCTGCCTGACGTACCGTCGGGTGATTATTTGCAGTAGGTGATTGCAATACAGAGTCGTGGTGGCAGTGGGGCCGAAAGACATGTAGGGCAGAGGAGAAGGTCGTCACATGCCAGGCATTGCTTGGGCATCTTTCTGAGGCAGAGGCCTACTCACCCTAAAGATGTGAGGGCCTGAAATGTGGCCGCCTCAGGCCCAGCATAGGCGCAAGCCTGACAGGAATTCTTGCATCTTCCTTGTAGGCCGGGCCTAGTATGTGGTAGTCTGCCAGACTACAGTGAAAGGCAGTGGATACCAAGGGGGGATTTCCCGAGACTGGGGCAGTGGTTGTTTTTAAGCCCATTAAACCCCTGGGACAGGTCGTGGCGGGTCTAGCGCTGCCCGGGATTATACAGCAGACATGTCGCTAAGCGCTTGAACACCTGGAGGTTTCTTGGGAAGCTCGGTTTAAGAAGCGATTTGTTTTCGGGTCCTGCAGCGATTTCTCAGGAGTGCGGAGAGCGCTCTAGGAAATAGGCCTGCCCTCGACAGTGGGATCATTGTTAGCCAGAAGTCCGTAGTGTAAGAAGACGGCGAGGGAGGATGTAACACCCGCGCTTCAGCCATAAATAAAAGTGCAAATGTGTTCTGTGATACCTTTTCTTTCGGGACCACCCAGCCTGCAAGGTAATATGCGTGTCTATTCCTGAAAGGTATCCAAAAATGGCAGTGTTGTGTTTCTTGTTGTGGTCATATCTCACCCAAGTGGTTTGAAATGATAAAACCATTGTATGCCTCCCCTGACACTTCTCTGGCTTCCAATGAAAGGGAAGAGAGAATATCCATTCCCTCAGTCACCTCCACAAAGCGTTAAATGTATCATTGCTTGACTACGATTTTCATCCCATATTTTCCACCCTCTATAGCAGATCAGTTGCAATAAAGCTGGTATTGGGACTCTCAGTGTGCCAGGGTCCTACCTCTCGGATTCACTGCCATGGCCCCACGGCTTGAAACTGCCTTTCTTATGGTGGGTAGAACGCTAAAAACCCTTTTACTGAACAGACCGAGTTAGCCAGACCCTTTTCAATCGCTTGCCTTGTACCTGGGCTGTAGGTTAGATGCCTAAAACCAGCTCCTATCTACACCTCAAGTCGCACAACTCTTCTGGAAGGCTTAATCATCTATGTTGGCATTTGAGAATAATGGATTCTGTCAGGTAATTATATTCCACTGGTGAGTGTCTACTGTCAGTCTTGAAGTGATCCTTCTGCGATCTGTGTGTTGGACTCTCTCTGTTTCGAGTCTGCCATATGGGCGGTGGTTTGTGGTGCTTTACAAAAAAAAAAACAAGAAAATAATGTTGAAGTGTTTTGTTATCCAGCAGCAGTAAAAATGCCTTCACTCAAATTTCCATTGACACAAGATCTACCCTTTCTAAACTGAATTTGTTTGAAAGATATTCTGAAGATTGATGATTGATGATTGTGATATCTGAATTGTGATCATTTTGTGGCCCTTGGTAATGCTTCGATCTACAATCTTTGAGAAGGAAAAGTAGAAATGATCCCTCCTTCTCCCTCTGATGCTATTGTGCGAAACCCGTGAGGCCAACTGGCTTTCTCAGTCATTGTGTTGTACCATGTTATAAACTCTAATACCCAGGTACAGAAAGAACAAGCATTTGTAATACAATAGGTCTCGCATTTGCCAGAGTTTAAGCTATTGGCATTGTAATACCAATGCCTTTTATTTATTTGTTTTCAAAACCCACACATAAATAAAAAGCATTGTAATTTACAATGCCAATAGCTCAAACTCTAGCAAATGCGAGGCCTATTGCATTGCAAATGCTTGTTTCTCTTTCCATTTCCTTGATTTTATTGATGGTAGGCAACATTAAGGGGGTGTCTTCTTACCTACCACAATTATAAGAGTCACCTCAAAAGTCACATTATGATTTATGAGTGAAAACTTTCCTAGCTAACGTAACAGAAAGTTTCAATTCTACGAAGGACTCGGAGGCGAGGATTATGCTAACACTTTCTATGCTTTATTGACAGCAGCCATTTTAAGACTTAACTTAGACCACATTTCCCAAACACCCTTGGGAAAAAATGGTCGAAAAAACAAAACAAAGAAGGGACAACGTATCCCTCAGTCCATAATGTCCAATCATAGCCCAGGAACCCTCTCCTAGACCGTCCTTGCTGCCCTGCTCCTCCTCTTTCTTTGCGGCGAAGCTCCGTCTGTCGATTCAGGTGTCCTGTTTTCCGGAATCTGATCCTGGAAAAAACCAAAGAACACATGAGGACCTAAGCCCAGAGAGGTCAAGCAAACCAGCTGATACAAAGCAACAACATAAAAATAGTAGAACATGCCAATTACATAACCCTGAACAGGTTTAAGCATCACATCAGAATGCTGCATTAGTGAAAGCAAACAATACTGCAGAGAAAACAAAATCAAATGAAAAAACACATACTTTCTCCCAACGGGGGGGAATCTCACGGAGATCTGCGGTGGGATAATCCTCGCCTCCGAGTCCTTAATAAAATTGAAACTGCCCGTTACGTTAGCTAGGAAATTTTTCATTCTATGTCTGGACCGGAGGCTTCGGATTATGCTGCTTCAAAGCTTACTTACCACCAAATGGGCCATATCAATTACTGGCTTAAAATAGAATCTTTTAAAAGTTGAGTCTGAGGACCAGTTCGCTGCATTCATAATGTCCTCTAAACGAGCTCCCAGTTAAAATGCTTTTGAGGCCATAGCACCTCTTGCTTAGTGAGCCCCAACACGTAGGCTAATGCCTGCCTCCTGCATAACCCAACGTGCTATAGTGGGCGACGAAACTGCCTTGTGTGGCTATTTAAGCACAATTAAGAGCTGATGCTCTCCAGGAGGGCGAAGTTCCTCAGACATCTCCTCATACGCCTTCAGACAAAGCACCACACAAAGCTTAGGAGAGTCTGGGAACGCTGGGTACTCAATAGTTCGTGTATGCGTCTTAGTCCTGCGACTAACAGTGAAAGAAACCCCCAAAGGAGAGAAAATTCTGCCTGTGATGACCAGAGCTCGCGCGTCCGAAACTCTTCAGCATGAAATCAAACAAAGAAGCATTGCTAACTTCGCAGATAGTTCCTTGCGGGAAAGAAATTGTCCTGCTTCCATGAAAGAAAAAGATTAAGCACTCTGTTGACATCCCAGAGCTCCGAGTACCTGAGTTCCGGTGGAGGCGACAAACAGAGAACTCTCAAGAGCCTGCAAACAAAGGGATGTTCTCCCACAGGCTTACCATCCAGTGGGGAATGTCCCACAGAGATTGCCGAACGGAAGGTATTGATCGGCCAAATAAGCGAGACCTTGCGGAGCCAGGTGTGCCAAAAAATTCAAAATGTGAACTACGTCGGTACCCGCGGGATCACAACCCCATCACTCACACCAATGACACCATCTTGTCCGGTCCGAGCAATAACGCTTGCTGGTACTATCTGACCAGGCCCTTGACAAGAGGCTCTCAGCGAACTGCGAAAGGCACGGGAGCGACCATCGTCCCCTTTAATCCTCCAGGCCATGAGGTGGAGAGAGCCGTCGAGAACCATCTGATGAGGAACTCCCTCTGGATTGAGGAGAAGCTCTGGAAAGCGGGGGAGTGGGATTGGAGAATCCCAAGAAAGTTCCAGAAGAATCGGAAACCACACTTGAGCCCTCCAAATGGGCGTAAGGAGAACCATGCGGGCCCGCTGTCGCCCGATCAGGGTTGAGACCCTTGTGATCATGGCGAAAGGAGGGAACACATATGGTTCCTCCTGTGTCCAATCTTGCAGGAACTCATCCGTGGCTGCCGCCAGGGGTCCGGCCTCCAGCTGAAGAAACGAGGCAGCTGGTGATCCAATCTGGAAGCAAAAAGATCCACAGAAAAAGGACCCCAAAAGTCTTGTAGCCGAGACAAAATGTCCGGAAGCAACTTCCATAGACTGGAATCTCTGAAAAGGCGCGACTGCCAGTCGGCCACCAGATTCTCCAGACCCCGGAGATACTCCGCTGTTAACGAGATCCGATTGTCGAGGCAAAACTTCCAGAGATTCGCTGCCAGGTCCGAAAGCACCTTCCAGCGAGTACCTCCGAGGTGGTCTATATACCTGACCGCCAAAACGTTGTCCATCTTCAAAAGGACGCAAGACTGGACCCTCTTGTTGGTCCAACAACGCACAGCGAAAGAACCCGCCAACAGCTCTAGGCAGTTGATGTGAAGCTCTTGTTCCTGTGATGACCACAAACCTCTCTCTGGAGACCTGCTTGCGTCAGACTCTAGGATCAGATCTGGAGCGGAACCAAAGATGGCTCTCCCATTCCCTGCTTCCATGTGGGAGAGCCACCAACTAATCTCTTCCACGACTTCCCCTGAAAGGGAGACTGGATGGGAGTAAGGAAGCCCTTTCCGTAAGCACTTGGCCGTGGGCCGCTGGAAGGCCTGCTAGTGAAGTGGTCCCAGGAATATCGCCTGGATCGAGGCTGAAAACAACCTCACGCTGCGTCCTATCTGCCGCAGGGGAACGGTGTTCTTGACCAAGGTCTGTGTGAGTTCCTGACAAATTTTTGCCACCTTCCGTGAGGGAAGGCTGAGGGTTGCCGCCGTGGAATCGACCACGAAGCCCAAAAACGTAATACGTTGAGCTGGTACCAAGAAGGACTTTTTGGCGTTTATAACAAAGCCTAAGCTCTCCAAAAGAGTCACGGCTTGCTGTAACTGGTCCCGAAGTGGTCCTGGGCTAGCAAGAGCATATTGTCCAAGTAAACAATTAGGCGCGTGCCTCTTGCCCTGAGGTACTCCACCACCGGTTTGAGAACCTTGGCGAAGTACCAAGGGGCGGAGGCGACCCGAAAGGAAGGGTGGTGAAATGGAACCCCTGACCGTGCCAGAGGAATTGCAGAAACTTCCTGTGAGGATGGAAAATAGGGAGGGGTAAGTAAGAGTCTTTTAAATCCAACCAGGCCATCCAATCTGCTGGCTGGAGCCCATCCTGGAGGACCCAAGCGTCGGACGTGATTGAACGCCACACACTCTGAAGCGGGCCAAGCGACCCCCACTCTCACCACGGAAAGAGAGACTTACCGGGATCAGTGGCGTTGTCCCCGCCGCGGAAACCTCTGCCCCTGGAACATCTGCTGCGGGACGGGTAAAAATTGGAGTAGCGTTTGGTACTGCCCCTGTCTGTAACCTTGTCCCCTGGAATTTGGTGTAAATTGGGGACCTTCCTTGACTGGCCCCACGGAAAAACCGTCAGGGAAACACCTTTTTGATAGAAGACTGGGCCCGATCTAAGGACGAGAAAATATTAACAAACTTTCCTAATTCCTTGATGAACGGTTTCCCGAACAAACCTCCCTGAGCAACCGCTCCAGCCTCTGAATCCGCTAAATCCGCCAATTTCAGGTCCACCGTAATCAAAAATGACCTCCTGCGCTCTGTGGAAAGCGCAGGATTTGCGTTTCCTAAGAAAACTATCGCCCTCTGCGCCCACACAGAGAGGGCCTCAGGCGAAATCAGGGCTCCTGAAGTTTTGGCATCCTCAGCCATATCTAATATCATAGTCATGGGACCGAGGGCATCCAGGAGCTAATCCTGTCACGTCCACCAGGAACGGTTTATCCTTGATGAACTTAGCGAGAAAAGTCGCCATTTTTGGGTCGAGTTCAGGCGTTTGCGCGTCTTTTCCGTCAAGGGAGGGGCGAGGGCATTTGGACCGCAGGCGACTGCAAGCCTCCTTGCCCATTGGAGGACGGACCCTACTGCCACATAACTGGCTACCTTAACAGAAGGCGTCCACTCCGAGGACCGAGGATGCATCAGGAGTTCTGGGAGGCTGAGTGTCCGAGGGTGGCGGCGATGCGGAGGGACGCCGCGGCCTGGAAGCCTCAAGCTCATCATCTGTATCCCCAGGGTCATCATCGGGGCTGAGGGGATCAGTGGGCGCTGCAGGGGGAGAAGGAATTACAGGAGGGGGCTGCAGAGCTTTTGGGCCATGAAGGCCTCACGCAAGCACTCAAAAGCATCCTGATTAACACCGTCCACCCTGGGGCCCTTCGCAGGTGCCGGGTCACTATCAGGGACTGCTTGCTGGGTAGAAGGCGCAGGCGGGACCCACTAAGCACAGACCTGCTCTAGCCACGGCCCTAGACCGCACCAGCGATTATGTTATAGTACACTGAGGTATCTAACTTTTGCTCTGGACTGGCTGAGGCCTGCGCTCTATTTCTCTACAACGTCTGTCTGTTATGACTCTCTGGGGGCAGGAGGGCCTCTTAACTGGATAAGTAGATTACTGGTGCATTATACGATTCCATGCCAATTTTACCCTAATTTGGAACTATGAGATTGAATAGGTTGTTAAACGCAAGACACTTTGGCATTGAGAGGGGGGTTGTCAGGATTTGAGGCCATACTGCGCCTGCCTAAGTATCGAACTACATCTCCCAGAATTCCCTTCTCTTGTGGGAGTTTAAAAGGGGGGCGTGGCTTAGGGACTTTGTGTGTAATTTGTATACTTTGTTCGTGTCTGAGGAAGAAGACAGGTCGCTGTCTCCTGCGCGACCATCCTGGTCCAGGTGATTGAAACCAGGTCGGGTTTCGTCAGGGAGAGAGAGTTGCCGCGTGATTCAGTTCCTTCACGGGCACGATTCCTGACTCTATTTTTGTGCTGATACTGTGGGAGTTGGCGTCTGGCCAGTGCAGGCTGTAAAGGAAGAGAAGGCTGCAAGAGCTTCACAGCGGGCCCGCTGTGACCAACTCAGTATTCAGAAACGCCGGCGGTACTGGTAGGCGCGGTCCTTTGCGCGAATGACTTTCATGAATGTAAAATAAAAACTTGTTGTTTAAGATAAAGGCGAGTGAAAGTAAACTCGGTTCAGGAACGCTTCTGTCTAGAAATTAGTGGCTACAAAGACGTATTTGGAACCAGCACTTTGAGCGGAGGGTAGTGGGGTAGCTCCCTACATTCTACCGTGTCAAAAGGATGTTTCTTTTGTCTGTGGATAACAAATAATTTACGAACAGAGCATAGTGCGGATAATAGTGGTGGGAGGCTACATTATACCGTACAAGAAACAATACTTTGAGAATCAATCACTGTGGTGTAACATTTTGCTTTGCTTTGGAAACCTTTTCGTTCTGGGGAACCTTTGGTTGTTTTCTGATGAAAGACAGACTAACTAATGGAGATATCCTATGGAAACAATACATTGCATGAATACTAAACAGGAGGGTATGTTCTAATCAGAGTGGTTGCTTTTACCTTTATTCAAGGAGGTATTCTATGGCCCTAACCTGTGTGTTTGTTTCGAATAGGGGAGTGATATCTCATGATAGTACTTGGTGCTAGAGAAAAGAG
This sequence comes from Lissotriton helveticus, assembly GCF_964261635.1. Classification (NCBI taxonomy): domain Eukaryota; kingdom Metazoa; phylum Chordata; class Amphibia; order Caudata; family Salamandridae; genus Lissotriton; species Lissotriton helveticus. The sequence continues at coordinate 22,423,323 of NC_136065.1, forward strand.
AAGAGCGTTGAATGCAAAAGGACGCAGGTGAATATATCGATCAGTTAGGATAGCGAGAATGAAATGAGAGTAGGATTATTGAATGTATTATAATCCTGTGTGTTTTCTCATTTCAGCTATCCCTTCCCAGCTGTCCCCTTCCTTCCCCTCCTGTTTATTATTTTTTCTCACAATTTTCCCTTACCTGATCACTCGAACACCCTGTGTTATACTAGGGGTGTTGGTGCGATCTGGGGGTGGAACCCATATTGCATCGGCCGAATCCTGCGGAGCTTAAACCCTGACAGAATTACACACCCAAGAATTGTGCTCCGCCTGGTTCGGTTGCTGTAGATATGGCTTCCATGGATGATGTACTACAAGCATTGGTGTTGGTGCAGCAGGAATTGGCAGCATCTAAGGCCGAGGCCGTTGCCTTAAAAGATAGGGTAGAACAACTGTCAAAAACCCCTTTTTCCTCTGGTCCGTCTCAAATACAGGTTACCGTACCTCCCCCTATTCGTTTGGCGAATCCTGAACGCTTTGCGGGGGATCCCTGTAAAATCCAAGTGTTTCTCACACAGGTGCTACTTCATTTCTCTTGTAAACCTGCTGCGTTTCCGAGTAATCATTCCAGGGTGGCTTTTGCCATTTCATATATGGTAGGTGAAGCGGCTAACTGGGCTGTTCCTCTGGTAAAAAACGATGATGCCATCCTTTCCAACTGGTCAGCTTTTAGAGCTGAATTTGAAAAGGTTTTTGATAGGAGGGCTAATACTTTTAGCGCAGATAAAGAATTGATGGAGTTGAAGCAAGGTAGGGGAGAACTTATCACCTATCTAACATCCTTTAATAGGCTGGTGGCAGAATCTGAGTGGCCAGAAGGTAAACGTATGTCCCTCTTCTATCAAGGGCTCAGAGATGAGATTAAGGATGTCATTGCTCAGATAGACCCACAACCTACTACGTGTGTAGATATGATAAACCTGGCCTTGAGACTGGATAGTAGGATGGCTGACAGAAGCGGGGATAGGAAGCGATGGGAAAAAGGGAGGTATCGTTATGACAGGTTTTCAGGCAAGTCGGCGAGTGCCTCAAACCCTGAACCAGAACCCATGGAAATAGGAGCGGTAAGGGCCCCATTGTCCAGAGAGGAACGAGAGAGTAGGAGGGTTCAGGGCCTGTGTATGTATTGTGGCCGAAAAGGACATTACGTTCGGGAGTGTCCAGTTAAGAAACAGGGAGGAAATACCTGGGAGAAGAATAGGAAAGCAGTGGCCTCTTCTGCAGTAAGGGTGCATGAGGAAAGGGAGTCCCTACCTCAAAGAGACGAAGAACCCCCTCAGTGGAAGCTTACCTCTTTGTCCACTAATGTCATAGGAGAGACTGAGTCTCATCTGGTTCTTAATATGGTGGTCGAATGTGATGACAAAACACATAATGTCCTAGCGATGTTGGACTCAGGTGCTACAGGCAACTTCATTGATAATGGGTTGGTTACACGTTTAGAGTTGCCAAGAGTTCTTAGGGAAAACCCCGAGGAAGTGTTGGCAGTAGATGGGCAGCCTATCAAATCGGGACTCATCACTGAGAGAACAGCTGAGATGAGGGTATCCATAGAGATGGATGAGGGTAGACATTCAGAGATGTTGGACTTGAATATAATAGATGCCCCTCAATATGAAATTATTTTGGGTATGCCATGGTTGATATATCATAACCCTTTGATAAATTGGAAATGCAGAACAATTAAGTTTTTGCCTGAATTTTGTCAAGAGCATTTTGTTCCATGTGTGTGCTCTCATGTAGCGGTGTTGGCTAGTTCTTTCATGATAGCGACTGCAGCAGAAAAGGATGTGATGCTACCAGTAGAATATGCATCCTACCAAGACGTTTTCAGTGAAATCCAGGCGGAATCATTGCCCCCACACAGGGAATATGATTGCCGCATAGACCTGGTAGAAGGGGCTACCATTCCTACATGTCGGGTCTATGCGCTGTCGGTCCCTGAAACCGCACATTTGAAGGACTACTTGGAGCATTATGTGAGGTTGGGGTTCATTAGACCTTCAAGATCTCCTGCAGCCTCGCCGCTGTTTTTCATAGCGAAAGCCAATGGCGATCTTCGAGCATGTGTGGACTACCGCGTCTTGAACAAAAACACCGTACGTAACCGTTATCCTCTCCCCCTCATTTCTGTATTACTCGACCAGGTGAGAGAAGCAAGAATATATACCCGATTGGATTTGCGTGGTGCTTATCACCTGGTCAGAGTTCGTGAGGGGGATGAGTGGAAAACGGCATTCAAGATGCGGTATGGGTTGTATGAATACCTGGTCATGCCCTTTGGGCTGTGTAACGCCCCTGCGGCGTTTCAATTCCTCATAAATGATGTTCTAAAGGAGTATATTGATTTGTTTGTGGTGGTCTACATAGACGACATTTTGGTATACTCATTGGAGACATCTAGACACAGTGAACATGTGTGTATGGTCTTGGAGAAGTTGAGAGAACATGAACTCTATGTCAAATTGAGTAAATGTGAATTTGGGGTACATACAGTTGAGTACTTGGGGGTGATGCTCAGTCCGGAGGGACTACAAATGTCAGAGCGAAAGGTGCAAGCAGTCCAGGAGTGGCCTGTTCCTAGGAATGTTAAAGAGGTACAGAGTTTTCTGGGCTTCGCTAACTATTATAGGAGGTTTATTGTACAGTTCTCACAAATAGCAGTACCCATCACTAGATTGTTGAGGAAAGGAGTCCCCTTTGCATGGACTAGTGAAGCAGGGGAAGCATTTGAGTGTTTGAAGTCAGCATTTACTACGGCTCCTGTGTTGGCCCATCCGAATTTAGAACATCCTTTTGTGGTCGAGGCTGATGCCTCAGATGAAGCTATAGGAGCCGTACTGTCCCAAAGAAACAAACACACAGGGCAACTTCACCCAATAGCATATTTATCGAGAAAATTGAGTTCGGCTGAACTCAATTATACAATAGCCGAAAAAGAACTGCTGGCCATAAAAAGGGCCTTCCAGGAATGGAGACAGTATTTGTGGGGTGCACGTCATGTCATCACTGTGTACACTGACCATCGAAACCTGCAATACATCACTTCTGCAAGACATTTGACGCAAAGACAAATGCGTTGGATGCTTTTTTTCACTGAATATAATTTCGTGGTTACTTTCAGACCGGGTTCTGAGAACCGCAAAGCTGATGCGCTATCTAGACAGACTTTACCAGTGATGTCAAAAGAGGAAGAGGTACAGGCCATAATTCCAGCAGACAAAGTGGTGTGTGTAGTGAGGGCAGAGACCTTTTTGGATGAGGTGAAAGCACATCAATACCCTGGAGGTTGGAATGCTTGGGCAAACGGTAATCCAGCACGACAGGTGAAACAGGGATTGCCATTTCAACAGGAGCGTTTGTATTTGCCCAACGTATCGTTGCAAAGAAAAGCCTTTCGATGGTGCCATGAAGCACCTATGGCAGGTCACCCAGGAATTCGCAAAACTGTAGTCACCGTTCAAAGACATTTCTGGTGGGAATCACTGGTGAAGGACATTACTTTGTGGGTGGCCCAATGTGACGTTTGTGCACGATCTAAGGGGATGAATGCAAGAAATGCGGGGAAGCTTATTTCGATGCCTACTCCTACGCGACCCTGGTTGAACATTAGTCTGGACTTTGTGTCTGGTCTACGTATGGATCAAGGATATAATGCCATTCTGGTGGTTGTCGATAGCCTTTCTAAAATGGGCCATTTTATTCCTTGTAAAAACTTGCCTACAGCCAGTCAGACGGTGCAGTTGTTGGCCAGTAATGTCATCAGATTACATGGATTACCCAAGGTAATTGTCAGCGATAGGGGGCCACAATTCATAGCCCGTTTTTGGCGGATGTGGTGTCATGCGCTGAATATTGATGTATCTTTGTCTACCAGCTTCCATCCTCAGACGGATGGGCAGACGGAGAGACTTAATCAAACTTTGAAAAAATATCTGCGATGCTATTCTAAGGAGGCTCATGAATCTTGGGTGGAACTGTTATGGATGGCTGAGCTGGCGTATAATAATGCGTGGCACAGCTCGACGGGTATGTCCCCTTTCAAAGCGAATTATGGGTTTGATGCCCACACCCTGCCAATAGACATCCCTGATGAAGTTCAGAATCAGCCTGCTGTGAGAGAGCAAGTGAGACTACTGAGGCGTGTGCATAAGGGAGTGCAAGCCCATTTGGTACGAGCCAAGGAAGTGTACAAGAAATGGGAGGACAGGCATCGAGCGGAGGGTCATCAGTACTCGGTGGGCGATAGAGTTTGGCTGTCGACAAAGAATATCCAATTCAAACTGCGCAGCGTATTTCATCCTCGATTCATTGGTCCTTATCCTATCGTTAAGAAGATCAATCCTGTTGCCTATAAATTAAAGCTGCCTGGATCACTGCGTATACACCCTGTGTTTCATGTACATTTGTTGAAACCTGCTTTGTCCTCTAGGAGGGCGGTGCCTCCTCCAGTGATAAGTGACGGTGGGGTGGAGTAAGAAGTCAGGAGTATTCGTGATTCCAAGTTGCGCAGAGGAGTGCTTTGGTACCTGGTGGCCTGGAAAGGTTATACGGCGGAGGATGATTCCTGGGAGCCTGGGACCAATGTGCATGCCCCTAGAGCGGTCAGGTCATTTCATCTGCGATGCCCGGATAAGCCAGGTCCTAGGAGGCGCTAGGGACGGGGACATACTGTCAGGATTTGAGGCCATACTGCGCCTGCCTAAGTATCGAACTACATCTCCCAGAATTCCCTTCTCTTGTGGGAGCTTAAAAGGGGGGGCGTGGCTTAGGGACTTCGTGTGTAATTTGTATACTTTGTTCGTGTCTGAGGAAGAAGACAGGTCGCTGTCTCCTGCGCGACCATCCTGGTCCAGGTGATTGAAACCAGGTCGGGTTTCGTTAGGGAGAGAGAGTTGCCGCTTGATTCAGTTCCTTCACGGGCACGATTCCTGACTATTTTTGTGCTGATACTGTGGGAGTTGGCGTCTGGCCAGTGCAGGCTGTAAAGGAAGAGAAGGCTGCAAGAGCTTCACAGCGGGCCCGCTGTGACCAACTCAGTATTCAGAAACGCCGGCGGTACTGGTAGGCGCGGTCCTTTGCGCGAATGACTTTCATGAATTTAAAATAAAAACTTGTTGTTTAAGATAAAGGCGAGTGAAAGTAAACTCGGTTCAGGAACGCTTCTGTCTAGAAATTAGTGGCTACAAAGACGTATTTGGAACCAGCACTTTGAGCGGAGGGTAGTGGGGTAGCTCCCTACATTCTACCGTGTCAAAAGGATGTTTCTTTTGTCTGTGGATAACAAATAATTTACGAACAGAGCATAGTGCGGATAATAGTGGTGGGAGGCTACATTATACCGTACAAGAAACAATACTTTGAGAATCAATCACTGTGGTGTAACATTTTGCTTTGCTTTGGAAACCTTTTCGTTCTGGGGAACCTTTGGTTGTTTTCTGATGAAAGACAGACTAACTAATGGAGATATCCAATGGAAATAATACATTGCATGAATACTAAACAGGAGGGTATGTTCTAATCAGAGTGGTTGCTTTTACCTTTATTCAAGGAGGTATTCTATGGCCCTAACCTGTGTGTTTGTTTCGAATAGGGGAGTGATATCTCATGATAGTACTTGGTGCTAGAGAAAAGAGAAGAGCGTTGAATGCAAAAGGACGCAGGTGAATATATCGATCAGTTAGGATAGCGAGAATGAAATGAGAGTAGGATTATTGAATGTATTATAATCCTGTGTGTTTTCTCATTTCAGCTATCCCTTCCCAGCTGTCCCCTTCCTTCCCCTCCTGTTTATTATTTTTTCTCACAATTTTCCCTTACCTGATCACTCGAACACCCTGTGTTATACTAGGGGTGTTGGTGCGATCTGGGGGTGGAACCCATATTGCATCGGCCGAATCCTGCGGAGCTTAAACCCTGACAGGGGTGGGCGGGTGGCTATAATACTGCGTTCTGAATTTAAGTTTGCTCGCTGCAGGCTACCTTTGCCCTCGTGTGATACTCACTGAGTTTTGACAAGGAGGGGTGTGTTTCTCTGTGATGGGTTCAGTTGTTGTGGGAATGGGAGGGGGGATAGAGGGGTTGTTCACGGCCTAGTTGGGGATGGGCAGGCATGGGTGGGCGCGGGGGGACGGTGCTACAGAGCTTTGCCGAATCGGAGCGGGTTGCGTTTGCAGTTAAATTGTGTTTATTGTAAGTTTCCACACATGCCTGCGTCACGACACGAGGTTAGACCGTTGGTACTGACATTATTACTAAATCAGACACACAGACCACTACAGTTCAGCTGACTTCTTCTAATGACAATTTGGATACTTTGACCCTGATTACCTGGAATATTAGGGGTCTTAATGACCATAGAAAGGCCCTGAATGTCCTTCAATACTTGGCGAGACATAATATCGATATTGCATTATTGCAGGAGACGCACTTACAACCGGACAGCCACATACTCCGATACCGGGGCTTTATGGGCAACATACATGCAGCTGGGTTTTCCTCACACTCCAGGGGAGTGCTTACGTGGGTTCATCCGAGGTCACTCCTAAAGATAACTCCGCTGGAAACTGATAGAGACGGATGATACACGATCACGAAATGCTACGGTAAAGGTATGGAGCCTTGTATTGTAAACACTTACTGCCCCAATTATGATTATCCGGACTTCTATTTGGAGTTGGCAGCCAAGGTTGCGGCACACTCGAGAGATAATATACTCTGGGGGGGGGCGACTTTAACATGACCATGCACCCACACATTGACAGATCAGATGGCCCCGTGCTAGAGACGCAAATGATTAGATTGAACTTATGCGACGCTTGGAGGCACAGACACCCTACACAAGGGGGATACACACATTACTCGGCCCCACATAACATCCACACCCGGATAGACTATTGGCTTGCCACCACACAACTCATCCAGGCGATCCAGACCTGCACTATATTACCTCGCACTTATTCAGATGATTCACCTATATTGCTGACGGTGTACAGTCTTAATATCGAGTCATTTATTTCGACTGGACATAATATCGACTAGAGAATATCGAGATGGCATTAATATCGAGGTAAGTAATATCGATTTTTTTTTTATCGATTGTTATGTATGTAAAAAATATCGACATAAAAAATATCGAGTAAGTAATATCGTCAGTAAAAAATATCGATATGTGTATTAGTTTAAAAATATCGAAAGTTGTGTTATCGACTGTCACAATATCGACTCTCATGATATCGAATTTTAATATGTATATATATAATATGTAATAGTTCAATGTACATTGTTTTAATGTTTTATAATAGCATTTTGTGTTAAAATGTATTAATTTTATTTATTTATTTATATAGAATTAATGTTAAAAATAATTAATAAATAAAAAAAAATTATATTACTATAATAATTTCTAGGAGCGGGTAGTGGGTTTTTAGGGGAATAGGGTGGGAAGTATTTTAAATATAATTAATTAATTATGTAAATATATTAATTGGTATTAATTAATTAAATATGTAAATATATTAATTGGTATTAATTAATTAAATATGTAAATATATTAATTGGTATTAATTAATTAAATATGTAAATATAATTATTAGTATTAATATGTAATTAATTGTTAAATTACTATTTAATTAAATATATAATATGTAATTGGTAAATATGTTATTTTAATAGCTTATTTGAGAATTATGCTTATTTAAATAATTTTTTTCATGTAGCCGGTTGTGGGATTATAGGGGATTAGGGTGGGAAGTAATTTAATAGTAAGTAATTAAATCTGTTAATTAATTAATTGGTAAGAATAAGTAAATACTTGTTATTTATCTAAAATATGTTAATTATATATAATTTAATTGTTAATTTATTTAAATAAATGGAATTATTGTTGAATATGTAAAATCAAACTTTTTTAGGATATGTAGTGGGTTGTGGGATTATAGGGGAATAGGGTGGGAAGTAATTTAATTGTAAGTAATTAATTATGTTAATTAGTTAATTGTTATGAATAATTAAATATTTGTAAAATAAATTAAATATGTAAATTATATTTTATGTAATTGTAAATTTATTAACATTAATGCTATTATAGTAAATTATGTTACATATCACATTTTTATGTTATGTAGTGGGTTGTGTGTTAATAGGGGTATAGGGTGGGAAGTTAATTAATTATAAGTAATGACATATGTTAATTAATTAATTGGTATTCATAATGAAATAATTGTTAAAGACTTAAAATATGTTAATTATATAGATATAAATAGATATAACTAATATTATAATAATTAAATATAAAATATATATATATGAAATATAATTGTCTAATTACATTTAATTACATATATATAATATATTTATAATTAGATATATAAAGATATATATAACATATATATATATAAATATAGATATTCTCATATATATATTATTTTGTATTTGGGGAAAGAGGTTGGTTTAGTCTTCTGGGTTACTTTTCTGTTTGGTAATTAAGGGGTATATGTTGTGTGCAGAGTCAGTTGTAAAGGGGTATTTTTAGGGGTCAGGGTCAGTTTTCAGTTAGTGGGTAAAGGGGTATTTGTAGGGTTCAGGGTCAGTTTTCAGTATTTGGGTAAAGGGTAATTTTTTTCTTTCAGAGTCAGTTTTCAGTTTGTGGATAAAGGTGTTTTTAGGGGTCAGGGTCAGTTTTCAGTTTTTGGGTAAAGGGGTATTTGTAGGGGTGAGGGTCAGTTTTCAGTTAGTGGGTAAAGGGGTATTTGTAGGGGTCAGGGTCAGTTTTCAGTTAGTGGGTAAAGGGGTATTTTTAGGGGTCAGGGTCAGTTTTCAGTTAGTGGGTAAAGGGGTATTTTTAGGGTTAAGGGTCAGTTTTCAGTATTTGGGTAAAGGGTATTTTTTTGGTTGCAGGGTCAGTTTTCAGTTAGTGGGTAAAGGGGTATTTTTAGAGGTCAGGGTCAGTTTTCAGTTTTTGGGTAAAGGGGTATTTTTAGGGGTTAGGGTCAGTTTTCAGTTAGTGGGTAAAGGGGTATTTTTAGGGGTCAGGGTCAGTTTTCAGTTAGTGGGTAAAGGGGTATTTGTAGGGTTCAGGGTCAGTTTTCAGTATTTGGGTAAAGGGTAATTTTTTTCTTTCAGAGTCAGTTTTCAGTTTGTGGATAAAGGTGTTTTTAGGGGTCAGGGTCAGTTTTCAGTTTTTGGGTAAAGGGGTATTTGTAGGGGTGAGGGTCAGTTTTCAGTTAGTGGGTAAAGGGGTATTTGTAGGGGTCAGGGTCAGTTTTCAGTTAGTGGGTAAAGGGGTATTTTTAGGGGTCAGGGTCAGTTTTCAGTTAGTGGGTAAAGGGGTATTTTTAGGGTTAAGGGTCAGTTTTCAGTATTTGGGTAAAGGGTATTTTTTTGGTTGCAGGGTCAGTTTTCAGTTAGTGGGTAAAGGGGTATTTTTAGAGGTCAGGGTCAGTTTTCAGTTTTTGGGTAAAGGGGTATTTTTAGGGGTTAGGGTCAGTTTTCAGTTAGTGGGTAAAGGGGTATTTTTAGGGGTCAGGGTCAGTTTTCAGTTAGTGGGTAAAGGGGTATTTTTAGGGTTCAGGGTCAGTTTTCAGTATTTGGGTAAAGGGTAATTTTTTTCTTTCAGAGTCAGTTTTCAGTTTGTGGATAAAGGTGTTTTTAGGGGTCAGGGTCAGTTTTCAGTTTTTGGGTAAAGGGGTATTTGTAGGGGTCAGGGTCAGTTTTCAGTTAGTGGGTAAAGGGGTATTTTTAGGGGTCAGGGTCAGTTTTCAGTTAGTGGGTAAAGGGCTGTTTTTAGGGTTAAGGGTCAGTTTTCAGTATTTGGGTAAAGGGTATTTTTTTGGTTGCAGGGTTAGTTTTCAGTTTGTGGGAAAAGGGGTATTTTTAGAGGTCAGGGTCAGTTTTCAGTTTTTGGGTAAAGGGGTATTTTTAGGGGTCAGTGTCAGTTTTCAGTTAGTGGGTAAAGGGGTATTTTTAGGGGTCATGGTCAGTTTTCAGTTAGTGGGTAAAGGGTTATTGTTAGGGGTCAGGGTCAGTTTTCAGTTAGTGGGTAAAGGGGTATTTTGTGGGTTCTGGGTCAGTTTTTAGTTTGTGGGTAAAGGGGTGTTTTTAGGGCTTTGGGTCAGTTTAGGGTTTTAGGTTAGAGGGATACAGGGTAAAAATATGGTCAATTTAAATGTCTATTAAATTAGTTACTTTTTCATATATTTTATATAAAATATTTGAATTAATATACATTAAAACAATTATTGGTATTGTAGGACTTTAAATATTAATAAATTTTTAAACATATTTAAATGTATAAGGTATTTTTTAATAGATTATTTAATATGCAAATAATATTTATATACAATAATAAAGAAGGAAACATAGACAGGGTTAAATGCCATAAATGAAAAATTGTTTATTCACATATACAAATTTATTTGTAAGTAGAGAATCATTTTTTATTTATAATCAAAAAATTTCATTCAATGTTTTTATTAACATAACAAAAATATGAAGTACATGTATATGTTTTTAACACATAAATTATATTAACATAATTTTTTTATCTTTTACATATATTAACATTTAAATAGTTTCTGAAACAAATTGGTAATATGTACTTTTTATTTAATAACAAAATATTTATTCAGATACACATTGAATTTATTGTGATTGCAAATTATGTACATTTTTTTGTAATTGTAACATTTTTGTTTATTACCAAGTCATGTTATATTTTTGGAAATAATTATTATGAATATTGAACATATTTATAATATTCATTTTTAAATACATAAACACCAAAAACATTTATTATATACATACATAATGTTTTACATAATATTTGCAAATTTAAAAAAAACATTTCTTGTAACAAACTTATATATGCAATTTATTTTTACATTAACATTATTTACTAAATGTATTTATAAATCAAAAATGAATTTTTTAACTATAACATAACAGTTGAATAATTATTTCAAACTTATGAATATTTATGAAATAATTTTATACACTTTAAAAAAATATTTACACTTAATATAATACTCTGTGTATTTTTTAAAGTGTTGGAATATAGAAATTAAATAGCATTTAGCTGTATACAGGGACTACTTTTTAACCGCTTAATGTTACTTAGGCGTATTTGGTGCTTCAACAGATCGCGGTTGGGTGCTGCTTCGCGTTAGAGAGGGTAAGTTTGTTTTAATTGTGTTTTATAAGTTTCTGAACTTATTGCTAGTGTATGTGTGCTGTGTTTATGTTTATGTAGGTAGAGTTAATTAGAGAAGATTGTGTGTTCGGTATTAGGTAGAGTGTACGATATTGGATTTTTACCGCGTTTTTGTTGTAGGTGTGTGAGGTGAGGTAATATGTTTAAATGTTACTAAGATAATATGTTTGATGTATAAATATGTGTTTTTATATATGTATGGGTGTTTTTATGTGGGTGGGTATGTTATTTATTTTTTCTAGGTTATCGTCGCGTTTCGCTGTTTTGGAGGACTCCCTTCTTTTTTGATCACAGCTGTGTAACGAGTATTATATACTCTTATTTTTGCACACTATTTTTTGGGTTTTTACATTTTCTTGGAGCGTTTATTTTTCGCCATTACGGATTTTTGGGTTTTCTATGGTATCTGGTGTCTACTGAAGTGGAAAGGAGTCGCTATGCATTTGCTTGTATTTTTGCATTTTTTTTGGGCTTTCATGGATTGTATGGGTTTTTGGAATGGTGTCCTATGGATTGCTTGGAATTGGATTACGTTTGAAGCTGCATCAGAAATATAAGTATTTTCTGGATTTTTAATGGGTGGGAAAACTGTTTTTAATTTTGCTTTACTTACGTTGTATGTAACATTTTGTAAATACATTATCTAAATACATTTTATATATGTTAATATTATGTATTTGATAATTTAATTGCAATTTGTTACATATTATAATGAAGAATTTTAGGAAAAATATGTTTAGTTTTACGTGTATAGTTATGTAATGTTTTAAAGAATAGTTTTGGCAATCATTGATAGATATTCTAGTCCTTTGCTAGTTGGATAGAGGGTAACTTGACTTTGGAGTGTGTTATACATTTTTTTAGTTTCTTTGGTGAGTTTAGGTCCAATCAAAGTTACTGATTGCTCCATTCGGAGCTCCTGGTAACTTTGTTCTTTTTGTAAGGATTGTATTAATTTGTGAAGGGTAGGCGTTCCTCGGCCTGTAGTTGCTTGGAAGGCATTGTGCCATCCTTCAACTGCATTGTTTGTTTTTGCTTCCTTATTTAGTGTGCTAAGGTAGACATTCCACCAAGCTATTTGGTATTTGGGTTGTCTTCTGTGGCCTGATCTGTGTAGCCTTCCTACCCATGTGTCTTCGAAGTAGTCAAGCATAGGGCTTAGTTTATCTTCGTTTCTTTTATAGTAGGGGCTGTCTATTAATAAGTTATAGTGCTCAGTTACATCTGTTAGTGGAACATAGGCTAGGGCGATGAGTTTTTTGATTTGATAAGCAAATGTGCTATCAGTGGCGTATTGGATACTCAAGGTTGATTTTTGTAGATGTCGCCAGATACATTGATTAAAGTGGTAATAGCAACCTTGTATTGCTGTGTGTGGGTATGTTTTAAGGATGCTGTTTATCATAGCTTTTTCAAAGTCAATGATAATTTTTTGTGGAAAATAGTTGTTAGTATGTTGCTTGACTTCAGTTAGTATTTCTTGATAGGTAGTTTGCTGTTTGTTTGGTAGAAGGGCATAAAGGAATGGAATATTTGCATTTTGGAAATGACCATGGATGGTGTATAATTGATAAAAAGGTTTGGGGCATACAGAAAAAGTACCGTCCATCATCCAAGTTTGGCATTGGGTAAGTTTTGTCATGTTGTTTGCTGTGGCAAACAGTATAATTCTTTTATCTTTAGATTTGTTGTCATAGAGTATAAAATTTTCTTTATTGTGAGTTACAGAGAGTTCAGGTGGAATTTGGACTTCTTCTAAAGTTTTTGGTGTGGGAGGAGTAGTGCATGTTGCTCTTTTTTGTCTAGCTACTGTTCTTTTAAGGGATTCTATAGATGGTAATTGGCTAGAAGCATGTTGGGGAAGTACACTTAAATGGTGTTTCAGAATAGCAGTTGTTGGTTGATCAGTGCTAGTACTAGCTTCTTTAAGGGAATCTAGCATTTGTCTAATCTCTATTTCTGTTACATTGGGTGGGTGATTATGTTCTTTAGTATAAGTAACAGTAGTTTCCTGAGTTATAGCTCTACCATAACATTTGTTGGCATAATATTTCGTACACTTCCAAAACACTTTCAAATCTTTTTGTTTCTCTTGAGTGTAGACATATCCCATGTAACAAAGAAGCATTTTCCCTTTTTGTGAATAAATGAATTTAGCTCCTTCAGTCATGATAGTATTGTAGTGCTAGGAGGTAATTAAAAGAGAATGTAAATATTTTTTAAGGAAAAAAAATGTTCTAATCACATTATACAGTTTCACACATTTGTATTTTACCTGTAAATGTTTTGATGCTTTCAAGTCGTTATTTTCAGCTGTTGATGTTCTTCAAACTGTTATTTTCTGTGTATATCTTTTTGTACCTGTGGAAGTTGAGAAAATGTGTAGATATATTTTATTACTATTTATGATAATTTGTTCGACGTTTTTTGCTAGTTTAGATTTAGTTACCTATCTATTAATTCTCGATTTTACATTTCTAATATATACTTACTTTTTTATATGTAACTTTTGATGTCCAGGTGTTGTGTAGGTCTTCTGTGTTTTTTTTTCATCTGTAGGATGAGTGCTAAAAAAAAAAGATATATTTGATGTATTTTGCTTTAAAATATAGGTGTGAGCTTTGAGATTTACATTTTCGCTGACTAATAATGTAGTAGTACTTACTTTAGATATGTGTAGGTCTCTTTCTGTTGAAGTCCATCAGTTTTCTTCCAGAAATCCAGCAGAGTTTCGTCTTCCTTTACTTAGGAGATGTATACTGCGTTTTTAGTTACTTATTATTTCATTTATATAGTATTAGGTTAATTGTTTCAGAAATAGGATTGGTTGTTTAAATGGATAGTCTGTTTTTATTTGTTGATTTGAATTTTTTTTTCTGTTATGCTAATTGTTTTCCTTATATGGGTGACGCCAATTAACGTTTATTGAATGTGTAAGGATTTATTTTGTATAGGTAATGTTCTAGGTAATGTTATTTTGATATTTGTAAAGTGGAGGAATATATATAATTAGTTGTAAAAAATGTGTAGAAGGTTGAAACATTGTTTATGTATTATAAAATGTATGTTAGTATTTATTGTGTATTGTAAATGTTATGAAAATAAATAATATATGTCATCTATTTATATTAACTAAATCTGGTTTTTTATGATCAGTATGACTTAATTATTAAATAATAAAGTCATTTATTTTAGGATCTATTAATGTCGATTTTTTTACAATCGATAAATTTGCTATCTATGTTTGTGTAATCGATATTTTGACTGTTGTTATATAAATATTTAATAATCGGTGTTTTAGAAATCGATAATGTTGTGAGTCGATATTGTTGTAGTCGTTGTTTTTAGTAGTCGATATTGTGTAGTCGATATTTTTGATGTTTGTTGTGTAAGTATAGTAAATCGATAATTTTGTTGTCGATAATTAGTCATCGATATTTTGTCCAGTCGATATTCGGTCTGTCGAGGTTATGTCAGTGATCCATTGCTGACAATGGCTGCTCCGGCGCGCCACATTCTGCCATTTACCTGGCACTTCCCACCATATTCTTTACTAGATGCCTCTTTTAGAGAGGAGCTGGCGGCAGCCATTGAACTACTCTTCGACACCAATGTGGGCTCTGTAGATTCATTTCAGACTATATGGGAGATGTTCAAGGTGTATATAAGGGGGTCACCATCTCCAAACATTCGGGGGTCCTCAAGTCAATCAGGGGCAGGCTAGGCACTCTTGAGGCTAAACTTGCAGCAATAGATCAGAAGCACTTGACTGATAGCAGCGAGGCCCTCACCCAAGAACTTGCTCATACACTACAGGAATTTCACGAGGAGGCTGACTTGGAAGTCAAGCACTTAGGAAAGTATGCGATAGCTAGATCTTATGGAGAGGGGGAGCGCCCCGGCGTGGTACTCGCTCAACTAGCTAAAAGGAGCAGAGGCAGAACGATGACCCCTGTCATGAGGTCATCAGCGACGGAAGAGCCGCTTTTGGACGAACAAGTTGCGGAGCGTTTCCGGGAGTATTACGCAACATTGTAAACCTCGCGAGGCCCTGCCTCGGAGGAACGTATACTTGACTTCTTAACCCATATACAGCTCCCATGGCTCTCCAACATTTACCAAGAGTTCTTGGTGCGCCCGATTTAACGGGAGGAAATAGTGTGGGATTTGTCGGCTGTGAAGGCTAGCAGCGCACCGGGTAGTGATGGTCTCACTGTCGCCTTTTACAAGGTATACTCCGATCTATTGATACCCCATCTGCTCACTGTTAGAAGCGGCTGTCTCTAGTTGGCAGAGGTATACACTTCTGACAAATAGGGACACACCTTTTCTAGTCAGGGCAAGGGGATCACACACTTAGATAACCCCTGCTCACCCCCTTGGTAGCTTGGCAAAGCAGATAGGCTTATCTCAGAGGCAGTGCGTTAAGCATTTATGACCACATACAGTAATAAAGTGAATACACTACAAATGGACACGACACAGTAGTATTATAAAAATAAGGATTTTTATATAAGGCTTAGCACAAGACCAAATAACGACAAAAATATACCACAATCTTAATAAATACTCTTGGAAGGAAAAAAATAATAATAGTTCAAGCGTAGTTTCTTCTTAGCACAAAGTCTTTAGTATCAAAAGCAACTCTTCTTCTTTAAAACACAGTTCTTGGCAACAATGTAACCCACACGGGAGTCACACGACGTCGAGGCAAAGTTAATCCAAAGGTTCGGCGTCGACCGCGAGGAGCGCTACGTCGAGCCCGGAGTCGCACAGACCCCAACAACACAGTACCTTGGAAAAGTGAAGCACTCGATGATCAGCGGCGTCGAGATATCCGGCGTCGCGTCTTCGGCGTCGATCGGGCCTCGGAGTCGGGGCGATCTGCAGCGGCGTCGACCGAAGTCAGGCAGGAGCAGCACTCATGAAGCGAAGCAGGATACGGCGTCGTCGTCGATGATGATGTTGCAAGAGTGAGCAGCGCTCACGGCGTCGAGAGGGCTCGAAGTCGATGCGATTAGCAGCGGTGCAGACACGAGGTCACTAGGAGCTGGAGCCGAACTCACTACTCACTGGCGTTGCTGCTGGCGTCGATCGGGCCCGGCGGTCGGCGTCGAGGAAGCGGGACGCTGGAGCCGTTACTCACGATGTCGAGCTGGATTCGGCGGCGTCCGTCGGCGTCGAGATTGCTGGATTCTTTCAGAGGTGCTGGATTCACAAGTTCCAGCAAACAGCACTTTAAGCAGATGAAGTCCTTTAGCCCTGTGACTTCAACAGGAGGCTGGCACTCTTCCAGCCCTTGGAGATTTTCTTAGCAAAGTTTTGAGAGTACACACACAGTTCCTCTCTCCTGGTTCCTTGGCAAAAATAAAGAAGCAATGCAGGATTCCCCCCAGCAAACAGCACTCTGGCAGAAGGGGTAGGCAAGTCCTTGGATCAGCAGGCTTCTTGTCCTTGGTTTCAGGGTTCCTTGTCAGAAGTGATCTAAATTCTTGGTTCAGGGGTCCTTCTCTTATACCCCTTTTTGGCTTTGATCCCTTTGTCCATGCAGGGGAATTTCCCCCCATCTTGGGTTTGTTGTGGGTGTTGCCAGGCCGAAGCACCTGGCCTATTCACTGTGCGGGGCAGAGTCTTCAGCCGCCCAGCAGGAGCGGAGCCAGCATTGTCACTGGCAGGGGCAGGGCCATCAGTTGCCCGGCAGGAGGTGGGCCAGGAAAGTCCCTGGCAGGCACAGAGTCATCAGTCGCCTGGCAGGGGGGCGGAGCCAGCATTGTATCAGGCAGGGCAGGCTATCAGGAGCTACTCTTCCCCTACTCTCAATGCAAATGCCCCACTCATCCCACACTGACTCATTCAGACCTCTGGAGCCACCCAGCTCCTGTCACACGCACACCAGAACCAGCAGAGACCGGTAGACAGTTAGACAAGAAAATAGCTACTTTCTAAAAGTGCTATTTTCAAACACAGAGTCCAAAAACCATCCACCCAAACGGATGCGTTATTAAACCCTGAGTTCAGGGATACCAAACTTGACATTGCACCATGCTCCCCGAGCCCGCTAGGATTATAGCATTAATAATCCTGGCAGCCCATTCTAACTGATGGAGAGCAGGTAACCTTACAATAGTGAAAAACGAATATGGCTGTAATTCACTATTAGGACATGCCAACCTTGTCAGGCTTGTCCTACCTTATGCTTACAATGCACCCTGCCCTTGGGCCTACCATAGGGGTGACTAACATGAAGTTAAGGGAAGGTTTAGGGACTGGCAAGTAGGTGTACTTGCGCAGTCCTCGTGTCAGTCAGACTGCACGTGGTCTGGCAATGGCAGACCTTTAGACATATTTTTACTAGGCCGCTCTTGTGGGTGGCACAACACGTGCTGCAAGCCCACTAGCAGCATTTGTATTTACAAGCCCTGGCACTCCTGGTGCACGCTACTAGGGACTGATAGTAAACCAAAGAGCCAAACATGGAATTCAATCAATACAGCAATTTCACATAGGGAGCACTTGCACTGTGGTACTGATCAGCAGTGGCACAGTGCCCAAAGCAATATACCAGCAAAAACATCGTAAACAGAGGAGGCAAACAGAAAAAAATGGAGGAGAGACTCATGCCAATGATGCCAGGTCTAACACTCACCCTTTGTGAGGATATGGCGGAGATGGGCCCTATGTCTCCCTCCCTTCGGGAGGCTATCCTGGTGGCTATCCTTAAGCCGGGGAAGGATCCGGGGGATTGCGCTTCGTACCGACCTCTGTCGCTGTTGAACGTAGACGCGAAAATCTTTGCGAAACTGATCTCCAACCGCCTCAGCCCCATGGTGACTTCATTGGTGGCTCCGGAGCAAGCGGGATTTGTCCCCACTCGTTATCTTACGTATAACCTGAGGACGGTCTTTGCGGCATTTCAGCATACTCGCCGGAAGTCTCTGCCCTCGCGGTCTTTCTCGATATGGAAAAGGCCTTCGATTCAGTTGAATGGCCTTTCTTGAGATTAGTTTTAAGGCGTATCGGGGTGGGTGAGCTGTTTTTGAAACTCATTGTCCACACTGTACACCTCCCCGTCGGCTCGCATAAGAATAGGTTCTCTCGTCACGGACCCTATACAAATAGGGAGAGGCACAAGACAGGGGTGCCCTCTATCCCCTCTCCTGTACGCGCTGGCTGCTGAACCACTTGCCTGCCTTGCGCGAATACCATAGTCAAAGGGGCATCCGATTTCCTACACATAATCTGATCGTGTCCACGTACGACACCCTCTTGTACATCAGAGACCCGGAAGTGCACTTATCGGCGGTGCTGCAAGAGGTGGTCCTATTCAGATCTCTATCGGGCATCCATGTTATTTGGAAGAAGTCCCTCATGTTCCCGCTTACGCCAACTACGCTGCCCTTTGACCCGGAATACCCCATCCAATGGACTACGCACTCGGTACGGTACTTGGGTATCCAATTACACACGGACTCTGAGGTGGTCCTACGGGAGAACTATGGGGTGGCAGTCAATAAACTAGAGGAGGACATTGATAAATGGATAGCCCTACCACTGTCTCTACTGGGACGGATCTCCCTTATGAAAATGATAGTGCTGCTGCGTTTCTTGTTCCTATTCAGTAACATCCCGATGGTATTGTCGAGTCACTTTTTCAGACATTTCCTTAATGGTCCGACTGGCATGAGCTGGGAAGCAGCCCAGAATAGCATGGAAGATACTGGTGTGACCATACGCAGAGGGAGGCCTGAACGCTCCCGACCTGGAGCTTTATTACCGCGTGGCGCAAAGCGCACAGGCTTATCATTGGATACACAGCCCAGTGTATATCCCTCACATACGCATTGAAACGATAGTCAAGAACCCAACACCCTTATCCGCACTACTGGGCAAACCCCGACACCGTAGAACGGGCTACCTAGATTCCCTGAATGCAGTGGCATCACATGATGACACTCAAGCTTGCAGCTTACTTTATGCTCCTAAGGCACATATAGCTTGGTGCGCCTGGCTACCTCCATCTAACATAAAGGAGTCGTAGAAGCGCTTAGCGCGCTGAGAATACATACTATGGGCGATTTGTTCATTGAGGGCAGAGCCCACTGCTGGGATGAGGTTGAAGCTGATGACAATCCCCATTCACTTTTATCACGCTTCCAGTTCCACAGAGTAAGACACGCTCTCAGAGACCTGTTTGGTGAATACTTAGAAGAACCCCCTACAATTAAGGCCTTTGAATATGTGGTCAATGCTAAGACCCCTGCGCTAAAATAATAACCAACTTGTATCGCATAGCCCTCTCTGAGAGGACTGCGGAGTACGCTAAACCGAGGCTAGCTTGGCAATCAGATCTACAGATTGACCTGGGGGAAGAGATACAGCAGTATTGCTGCACGAGTACAAGAAGGGTATCACTGAATGGCCGCCATCGACTATTGCACTTTAAATACCTGAACAGGACTTACTATGCTCCTGAGAGATTACACAGATATGGACTGAGGGACAGTCCTGGATATGAGAGATGTGGGGGATCATATCGCTGATTTTTTACACACTGCCTGGTCTTGTCCGGCAATCCTAACATTTTGGCACTCAGTATACAAAGAAGTGAATGAGATTATACAGCTTACACTGACACTAGACCCATTGCTAGCCATATTGGGCTATTCCAAATCCTTACGACAGGCGCACAGACGACTGGTAGACATGGCCTTCCTCCTCGCTAAGCGATGCACATCGCCATAAAATGGATGCGGGGTCCAGCCCCTACAATTGCACAGTGGACTAAGGAAATTATATATTGCAGTACACAAACAGAACTCTATAGTGACCTGCTACACCCCTCCACCCCCAGTACAAGACCCAAAAACTTTTGGTCCATGTTTCTAGATAGACGGCACACAGACGATGAGGGTGAAACTGGTCTGACGAATAGAGATGCAAGGACTGGAGACGAGACGACACCACGTGGACTGAGCAGCCTGATATGCAATGAGCAGGGAGAAGGAAGGGATACAAGCGGAGTACTCTGGAGGCCCCTTGGGCAGTTTGGAGACTAACCGCTAACCCAAGACTGTTGCACCCCCCCTGAGGTGAGATATTGTAGTTTTGTGATATTGTCATGTGGAAAAGAGGTTTTTTTCATTTCTCCTTATATTTCTGACCTCGTGTCTAAGAACACACTTTTCATATTTACGGCTGTTTTATATTTGACTATGACTGAGATGGATGTTCTTTTTGGTAAAAAGTCAATAAAACAGATTAATTTAAAAAAAACGCTTCTGTCTGATTTTCTGACAGTGGTAAGTCGTTGTCGAAGTGCTCTATGTTGTGCTGCTGGGAAGGAGGGGGTTGAGCTGCAGCCTTCTGCTCAAAAGTCCCACAGGGAAATGTCGCAAGGGCTCAGGCTCTCAGATGGCATTTGAGTTCTCACCGGCAGAGTCGACTTGAGGGTGTGCACTGCAGGAGGTAGGACCGGAGGCTGGAGCAGAGAGCCAGGAACTCTCAATGTTGCCAGTTTAATATTAGTCCCTGTGAAAGTCTATGATTGCTTGATGTTCTGCTTGCGAGAAAGTGTCACTCATAGTCATTGAAAGTTGCACTGGAATTATGAAAATGTCACACATAAGCAATCTGAAACCTTGGCAGCCATGACACTGAGAATCACAGAAATGTAGTTTAAATGCTTAAGCCACACCTAGAACTGCACATGCCACGCCCTTTTTTTAGAGACCCCCCACACACCTTCTTCATCCCATTTAAAGTCCTGGGACTGGTTACCCGAGACCTGGCACCACCCGTGGTACTCACAGTAAAATCTGGAGCCTGAAGTGGACGTTAGATTGAAAAATAAAAGTAATCCGCTGTAAACATGGAAGCAGCCAAAGCTTGTTCAGGTCAACCCGTTACAAAGGAACCTCCGGAATCTCGAACCCGCCGAGTGCGTTGAAAAAAAACACACATGTAGTAAAATCTTACATTACAGTAATTTTAACCGTGTCAGGCTGTAAAAGTTGACAAAACACCTTTCCTCTCTCTATTTCGACAGTTTTTCAAAAAGATCAGGCTCCCAACGCCGCAGAAAACAAAGCCCGACCAGACCTGGGAGCCTCGGCCAACCGCTCTGACTGAGAAAGAGCGCGCGCGCCTGCATGAGTGCGTCAGAGAGACGCGTGACGGAGCACGAGAACGGGCGATACCACTGGGCTGGGAAAGGCGGGGGGCGAGATGGGTTATTGTAAGAGCCCCCCCTTATGTGCCAAGTAGGCAGGGGGCCGGGCGCAGGTTATGTTAGCTGAAACTCTGGGCCTCGGATCTCGGCGGGGTGAGAGGCTCTCGCTGCACCCCCCCCCTGCACTCGTCGCCGCCTGTCCTGTTATTGTTCCCCTGACGGAACGCGGCGCGGGCCTAGCGTCCTTGTTACGTCACTGCGCACGTCAGGGTTCTCGGGCTCCCACTGTGCCTCGTCTTCACTCCAGGCCTCTCCCGGGCACGATGCGCGTGCTGTTTCCCGCCCTTTCCGAGCCCTCCCTGTTCCCTCTCCTCTCTGTCCTCTGCAGATGACCCATCCTTAGCTCAGGTAGCCTCCCCCGTCATTTAACCCGTAACTGCTATCGAGAAAAGGGATGCCCCTGTTGTCCCTCCCCTAGCAACAGTAACCTCAGCAGAGCCCCCTGGCCCCACAATCCTTTGGATATGCATTCCCCAGGGGACTGGGATGCCCGCCCTAACAGCATGCTTGACACCCCTCTCTACCCCAGTGGAAACTACGTAATGACTTCAGCCACAGGGAACACAGACCTCTATGCGTCTCTTTCGGCGCATGATTATTGCCCCTGCATTGTCTGCACTAGACCCTGCCCACAGACATCCCGCTCATATCTTATGCCCACAGAAGCTCAAGCCAAGCATGCCTCAACGTCACGTGTTGCAAATGTGAGAGGCAGAACCACACGCACCCCATTCATGTACACCAGTGAAGTAGACACCCCGGCCATGTACACCAGTGAAGTACACACCCCGGCCATGTACACCAGTGAAGTACACACCCCGGCCATGTACACCAGTGAAGTACACACCCCGGTCATGTACACCAGTGAAGTAGACACCCCGGTCATGTACACCAGTGAAGTACATACCCCGGTCATGTACACCAGTGAAGTAGACACCCCGGCCATGTACACCAGTGAAGTACACACCCCGGTCATGTACACCAGTGAAGTAGACACCCCGGTTATGTACACCAGTGAAGTACACATCCCAGTCATGTACACCACAGAACTCTTTGTCCCTGTCAAATCCAAGAAAGTTTCAACTGCCTCAATAGAACTTGCACTAGTTAAATCTAGCCAACATGCAACCCAGGCAACCACATCTGACGAAGAAGAAACACCAGTGCAAACCACCATTGAAGAACCCACCCCAGTCAAATCCACCAAAGTTTCAACTGCCTCTATAGTACTTGCTCGCCCCAAGCACACCAAACAAACACCTTACCCAGCCACATCTGATACAGAAGAAAAGGCCTCAGTAAAACCCACCCCCACTAAACCCTCCAAAGTCTCAACTGCTTCTAAAAAACTAGCTCGACGCAAGCATACCAAACAAAAACCTAACCTGGCCACATCTGATGCAGAGAAAGAGGTCCCAGTGCAGCCCACTCCAGTAAAATCCACCAAACGCTCGACTGCCTCTATATTACTTTCTCAACCCAAGCACAACAATAGAACACCTATCCCAGCCACATCTGATGCAGAAAAAGAGGTCCCAGTGAAACCCGCTCCAGTAAAATCCACCAAACGCTCAACTGCCTCTATAATACTTACTCAACCCAAGCACACCAAAAGAACACCTACCCCAGTCACATCTGATGCAGAAGAAGAGGCCCCAGTGAAATCCGCTCCAATAAAATCTACCAAAGTCTCGAGTGCCTATATAAAACTTGCTCAACCCCAGCGCACCAAAAGTACACTTACGTCAGCCAAATCTGATGCAGAAGAGGAGGCTCCAGTGCAACCCGCTCCAGTAAAATCGACCAAAGTCTTGAGGGCCTCTATAGTACTTGCCCGACCCAAGAACACCAAAATTACAACTACCCCAGCCACCTCAGATTCAGAAGAAGAGTCCCCAGTGCAACCCGCTCCAGTAAAATCCACCAAAGTCTCAAGGGCCTCTATAGTACTAGCCCGACCCAAGAACACCAACATTACAACTACCCCAGCCACCTCAGATTCAGAAGAAGAGTACCCAGTGCAACCCGCTCCAGTAAAATCCACCAAAGTCTCGAGGGCCTCTATAGTACTTGCCCGACCCAAGAACACCAACATTACAACTACCCCAGCCACCTCAGATTCAGAAGAAGAGTCCCCAGTGCAACCCGCTCCAGTAAAATCCACCAAAGTCTCGAGTGCCGCTATAGTACTTACTCGACCCAAGCACACCAAAATTAAACCTATCCCAGCCACATCTGATGCAGAAGAGGCCCCTCTGAAATCCACCAAAGTCACTACAGCCTCTATAGAACTCGCCCCAGTCAAACCCACCAAACGGACACAGGACTCGGACATATCTGAGGCAGATGAAGAAAACCCAGTAAAACCTGCCTCACTCAAACCTGTCAAAGCCACAACTGCCTCTATAGTACTCGCCCCAGCCAAAAACACCAAAAAGTAATCCTTTCACAATACTGCCTTTTTAAGCAACTGATCCAAGAATAGCACTCACCCCAATTTATACTGCAACAGGACTAGCAGCCTCCAATGCCCACTGTAACGCACCTCATGCTTTCTATATGTGGTTTATCTGCTTTTTGCTTGTCTACATGGCGAAGAATACCCACTGCATGATTTAACCATGGATATCAGTTGTTTTGCCAGGTATGTATAAAGACTGCAACAGTTTTCAGGGAGAACATGCTAGCATCTTTTTACTTTATATCTATTTACTAACATTTATTTAGCAATATAGTGCCTACTCATATCTCAAAGTACATGTGACCCTTTGGATTCGTCATAAAATCTTTGCTACTCATTGCTGAAGTGTAATTTGGTTTATTGCTCTATGCAGTTATCTTTCCAGGTGCTGCCTGCCCACCCAGTACAATTTCCGCCGTGATTACACCCAACACTTTGCTATTGCCTCATGCATTACATTCACCCTTTCACTATTAGTAGGCATTCATTTCTATGTTTATTCTTAGCCCTCTAGACCTGGATCCGGGATTAATGGACATTTATTAAGGCCGTAGGAGACCACCAAGTGTTACGTGGAGGAGGTACCTCCAAAAAGGAGTCAATCATAGCTGACATGTAAGCCTTATACTCTATGTACTCACATTAGCTCCATTCAAAAGAAGGAAAGCGTACAAAAAAGGTCATAACCATTTGGCAAACTGCTTTTAATTTTTGGAGGTTATGCTGTACAATGACACTGCAAGGCCTACCATTGGCTATGACCTACCGTTGGCTATGATTCCTGAACTCTCAAGACATTTGAGAATAGCAGCAGCCATCTTTAATGTTAAGTTTTCCTGTGGGCCCCTGCGTCCTTGCAATGCTGCAGCTGGGATTTTACTGTCTGAAAGCTCGAGGTAGTGTTGACCGGCTTGGAACTTAGCAAATACGAGGAAGCTATATTATAAACCTTCTTGCTCTGAGTCTTTCCCTGGAAAGGCTGATGATTCTTGCAGGGTGTCCATGAAGTCTGGACTGAGGCTTTTCTTTTCTTGGACAACAAACTTAATTTCCCAGCAGGCCATGAACTCTCACATAGGGATTGATTTATTTGCTGGTGAAAAGGGTATTCCATCACAATGGGGACAGAGTACTCTTTCTGCCACCCCAAAGGTGCACCTGCTTCATTTGGAGTCAGGCGGACCTTGAATGTATAGAGGCCGGAGCCTACTCCATCTCCACCACCCCTACACATCTACGACTGCCTGATGGAGGGAGAGGCGTCAGAGGTTTGGCTATGTATCCGCATGTGCTATTTAGATTGGGCGTACACATGGCCACTTTTCACTGCCTGTCACCGCCATGAAAAACATGTCAGTAAGGAGCAGTGAAAACTTTTAAATGATCCCCACGCCATGGGAGAATGCTACAATGGTGAGGAGATCTTTGTTCTTTAAATTTTCTAAAAGAAAATCCTGCATTGGAATAAAAAAAAAGTTGTACGTTTGATGTATGCCTCCGTCATGTTAATGGGGCCATCCATCAAACTTACAATGCATTTCCAGGAACCACAGTGTTAGTGATTACTGGAAATGCTAAATCTGTCTGCAGGGGCAGCGGGCATCCCTAAATATTGAGGGCAGAGTACCCTTGCTATGGCGGGAGTCAAGTACTCGGGCATGGTGACAGTACTCCATCCGCCAAAAATTAAATGAGTCCCTTAGGAGGCGTGACGGCCATCTTGAATATTTGGTTGTAACTTTGCTCATAGCCCACTGCAGCTGCAGTCCGAACCTTGCTACACGGATCTAGGATCTCCTTTTGCTAAAGACCTGTTGCTTCCTTGTATTGCATTAAAGAACAATGGGAATACAGAGAACTATTTTTGGAAGTTGTGTTAGCAAAAAATTAACTTTGAACTATTTTGAACATTATAAACTCTTATGAGACTGGTTTGCTGTATGTTTTATGTAATGGGACAGGAAGCACTATTAAGCGCGGACTATGTAACTAATGTTATGTATAACTGTCAAAACATGAGATAGTAGAGTTCCAGTACGTTTTCCTTCAATATGGTTGAACTTAACTGCTCTTTTGTAATGTTTGATTGTAGTGGTAGAGAAGTCTGATTCAGTGGCTCCTGCCTTTCGCCACAGAAGAAGCTTCTTGTTCTCATGACCTCAGCAACCAACATACATGATCACCCATTTTTGTTCTCTGCGCTCCGTCCATAAACTCTGTGTGTTTGCTATGTTTGCCCCAAGTTGGCAGGGTATGCCCAGACGTGAGTCCCTTGCTCACTTTGCCACTGGATTCAAGCTAGCCTGGCTGAAGAGGGGTGTTAATCCGAAACCGGACCAGGCTTATTTCCGGTTCAGGGAAGACCTGGCTTGGCAGTTCGGGCTGGACTGTTCCCATGAGGCACAGGGTCAAGACTGTCTGACCTAGGGTGGCAAAGTGAGCTAAAGAACGATGTTGGATTCAACCCAGATCTGTGACTGGGGGCGAGTGTCTGAAAACATTTAGCGCTCCGGCCATCATCTCTTTTTTGTTTGCTAGTGTAGACTGTGTCTAGATTTCTGCAGTAAGTACCAGAGGTTGACTACTTCACTCCATCTCATCACAGACAACTTTTTCAAGTCCTGCACTTGCCCTGCACTGTTTGAAGAACACTGACCCCATATACCCCATGTATCCAGTGGAGAAGTGTGGCTCAATAGTTATGGATCAAGCCCTGATCTCTTGACTGGGTAGGAGTGTTCTGCATTAATTCGGAATACTCTGTCCATCACCACCCTCTTTACTGTATCAATGGTTAGAGCGGCAGACCCTGATGCAGAGGTCTGGCCCGGGACCAGGGTTCAATTCCCGCCTCGGCGGGTCTTGGGCTCAATTTCCTCGGTCCTGATAATTCTCGCCTCAGTGCCTATTCTGATC
Source organism: Lissotriton helveticus (assembly GCF_964261635.1). Lineage (NCBI taxonomy): Eukaryota > Metazoa > Chordata > Amphibia > Caudata > Salamandridae > Lissotriton > Lissotriton helveticus. The sequence goes on from NC_136065.1 coordinate 22,450,182, forward strand.
ATGAGTCCCACTCTGTGACTCTGGGCAATAGCTTGCTTCATCTCCAAAACGACCCCAACAGCGCTGGGATGCCTAGCTTCACCTTGGGGCTGCCCAGGAGTGGGAATTTCACAGGGCAAAGCCAGGAAGGGTTCCACAGCGGTATGTGTACAGCGCTATGAGACCTCTGGGTAGAAGTGCGCTATATAAATACAAATACATTTACATTTACCCAAGAGTGAGTACTAAGGTCTAATAACTTAGGAATCTGCATTAAACAAAGGTTATTGAAGGCACGCTGCGGAGGAAACTCATTCACAGTTCTTACAGCCAAGCTTTGGAACAGTTTGCCATCCAAACTACGAGGTTGAATGCTTGCAGCTGTTGCCCTACCTGTGTTGGTGTGCACTCTTGCTTCATTCTGTGCACACTTTTTTCTGTCTCCATGTGTGTCTGTGTGAACGATTGCATCTGTCTTTATCACATGGCATCTACTTTCCTGGTGCTGTGGATTGTGATTTATTTCACTCCGAAATGATAGATTTCTAGATTTTAAAACTCATCATGAATTAGCCTTTCGTGTTTCTGTGGTCAGTAAAATACTTACAGGAAAGTTGAGAACTGTTCCATTCACTTTTATAAATCTCTGCAAAGTCATGATGTATGGGCCCTGAATCTCACTGACCAAGCTACACCCCTAATGCACCATAGACCGCTGTTGACTGTCTGTAAAGCGGATAACTTGGGAGATGAATTAGGAAAGAAACTAAAAGAGAGCATCAAACCGAAGGCACCAGAATCCACCTTATAGTAAGTATGCTACGGTCCTACAGAATATCTCCACCAAATTCTAAAACACATAATTTCACTCCAGAAAATACATTTAAATTCGCCACGGCACATAATTCCACACCATATAATACCATTCTACACCATGCCACGTAATACAACTCCAAACCACCCCACAGCATTTCACAACCAAACACAATTCAATGCCACACAATTCTAAACCACACAATATAATTACATTCCACATAATACCATGCAGTGCCACACAATTACACTTCACATAATTACACTTTACTCAGTACAACATAAAAACACCCCGCATAAATACATTCTATGCCACATCCCAACAATACACATAAATGCACTACACACCATGACACATTATTCCAGTAAGCATAATTTCACCCAATGCCACAAAGTTCCAAGCCATACAAATGCGCCTGCGGTCGGCTCTCCCCTTGTTTATTATTCTCACATACTCTTTCTGCTCCTCTGTCTGGAGCTCATTCACCACTTTGTGCATAAACTCCCTATCTCTCTCTATCTTCCTTTCAATTTGTTCTGTGCAGTTCTCATCCCAATCTATGTGCCATACCACATAATTCCACTACACACCACAGTTCCACCACACACATTCCACAACTATAACTAACAATTCAAATTCAAGCCACATAATTTCACTCCAAACCGCATACATACTGATTGCATTGCCAATGCTTGTTTGCCTCACTGACAGGCACTGGGAGAAACTGACTTGGGCCTGAACACCAGAGCTCTCTCACTATTGTGGCTGTTGTAAACACCTGTAGGTGACTCGGTTTAAAGCATGCACACTAAAACAGCAATATGCTAAACGTAAAAAGAAATATAGAAACATAACATCCTGGGATTAGCTAACACTCTAATGCAGTACATTCATTAAAATATGACATATAAACGGGAGCTAAATTATTGACATGGACTTTTATTACATTCATTGTTCAGGAATTGTTAGTGTTTTCCTTGTAAATGTAAGGACATGAATATAGGGATATGTTTCAATGTCCTTTGTAAAATACTACCGGGTCTCAGACCCAGAGGGACCTGCCCACTCAAAGCCCTGGGTACAACTTTAACACTCATATTGAATCATATAGATTTTCAGGTAATGATAGACAGCAATACTGATGTCAGTAACTTTCGACACTGCAGATTTCTACAGCAGTGCACAAAAACATAGAGGACTGCATAGCAGTTTTGACATCCCCTAGAATGTACAAATGTCACCTATAGTGAGCCACCTGGTTGCTGGTGAGGACAGCATCATGTAACACCCACCATTCAAACAGGCAAGCCAAATGTATATACAAGCAAGTTTGAGCTATTCGCATTGTAAATAACTGCGAGTGTTTATGTTTTGGTTTTTAAAACATAAATAAAAGGCATTGTCATTTGCAATACCAATAGCTTGAACTCTCGCAAATGCAAGACCTATTGCATTCCAAATGCTTCACCCTCCTGTAGTAAGAGAAACGCATTAAAGAAAATAGAGCTTACAAGATGTACCGTGTAACAACCACAGCAAAATGGGCAGTCCTGATTGGACGTTACAAATGAAGGCAAGGCGGTACTAAGGTGGGACTAACAAGCCTAATAACGAATCAGAAGCCAGCATTTACGAAGGTCAAATACACAAGCCAATGACAAATATGGGCGTAGTGTAGGCGAGGCTTCAAGTATATAGAGATAGGTGGTAGAGTGGATAGATGGATGGCCTAGTGGATGCATTTACGGATGAATGGTAGAGTGGTTGAAGGATAGATTGGATGGGTACCAGAGTGGATGGATGGATGACAGAGTGGATGAATGGCTAGATAGATGTGTGGACAGGCAAAAGAATGACAGAGCAAAAGGGATGAATGGAAAGGTGAAAGGATGACAGAGGAAGGGATGAATGGATGAGTGAGCGAAAAGATGAGTAAATGGATGGCAGATTGGATGGATAGATGGCAGAGTGGATAGATGGATGCTGGATCGATGGCAGGGTGAATGGATGACACAGTGGATGGATGCAGAGTGGACAGATAGGTGATAAGACTGGATGGATGGCCTAGTGGATGCATGAACAGATGAATGGCAGAGTGGATGAATGGTAGAGTGGACCGGTGGCAGAGTGTATGGATGGATGGAAAGATGGATAGCAGAGTGTCTAGATGCATGGATGGCAGATTGGATGGATGGAGGGCAGAGTGCATGGATGGCAGATTGGATGACAGAGTGGATAGATGGAATGATAGACGGACAAATGTCAGAGTGGATGGATGGAAGAATGGGAAAAGTATGGATGAAATCATGAATGGATGACATAAAGTAAAGGTGAAGCAGTTGGATGGGGGGGTGAAAGAATTAATGAATGAAAAGACAAGCTGTTCTAGGAAGGGTTCAGCTCACTTGCTTCGCTTGGTTGGTAGCATCAGCGCTTTTGTTTCAAGTGGGGGCTATTTTAATTTTCTGGCTATTCCCTTGTTTTAGACTGTATTATATGACCCTGCAAAAGAGCTAAAGCTTTCTCTATGCCAGACCTAAAAATGACATAAAAAAAAGCAGGAATAGTGAATTCACACCCATGACACTTGGTGTTTGGATATTATCTTTAGGGCCTGCTGACTTTTTTATTCCATGGGCTGGAGCAACTAGAGACCAGTTCTGATAGCCCAGGGCCAGTGAAGGTGCTTCTGCCACTTTTCTCATCTCTCAGAGGTTACTTGCAGCAGGCACGCAGAGGGGAGGGCTCCAGTAGAGAGAGAAACGGGGAGGAGGTGGAGAGAAAGAGATCAGAGACGGAGAAGGGGGAGAGCAAGAGAAATAATAGATGGCTAGAAATAGAGAGAGATACAGAGAATAGGATGGAGGCGGGGTTTTTAAGCATTTTTGCCAGCTGCTTTTTGTTCTTCAGCCCAGCCTTGATTAGAAAATGCTCATGTTAGGGCTGCACACCGTTAATTTAATGACGCGGCATTGCCTTCAAAGATAAACTTTATTCTGACTGAAAGACGCATATATTTTAACATAACTAAACAATAGGGGCCACAAACTTTCAAGAACGGCTCTCTAAGAATTTCAAATGAATCATGCTGCAGTAATCACCCTGTGTCAAGGCCGCTCGGTCATTTCTTGCTCACCCTTTACAAGTGGGGCATAGCATTTTCACAAAAATAAAGTCAAGAATGGACCAGCAGCATTGCATAGTGCCATATGACAGGGCCCCTCTCACAGATATACATCGCCCTTGTCCCGAAGGGTCCACCGTTGAAGGCTCCCCTGCGGGGCTGCAGGAGTTTGCCATTGAGAGCTATGAGCGTCACGTAGTGGAAGGCACAGAAGCAGTAACTTTTGAAACCTCAGATATGGCTGTCCGGGTGGAGCTCAGCCTTTTTAGCCACAGGAGGGAATAGTGCTGTGTCTTCTTCGTGAGAAGACTGGATGGTAGCCCAGAGGAGGATGCCTGCGCCTCATCCCTGCAGCACACGTACAGCTGTAGAGATGTGGGACCGTGCTCTCCATGCCACTGGAGTCAAGATAGCCTGGCTGATGAGGGGTGAAACCCCAAAACCGATCCTAGGCTGCTTGTTTCCAGTCCAGTGAGGACCTGGCTTGGCAGTTCGGGCTGGACTGTTCCCATGGCAAACAGGGTCAAGACTGATTTGCACATGGCTGGGTCTAAACTGGAATGGCATGGGGAGCAAAATAACAATGGATTTAGGCCCAGATCTCTGTACTGTGTGAATGTATGATATTGTTCAACATTCTGTCCATCAATTGTTCTTTTTGCATTTGTCACCCCGAGTGGGAAGGGCATGCCCAGACGTGGGTCCAGTACTCTCCATGCCACGGGAGTCAAGCTAGCCTGGCTGATTTGTAGAGTGTGACATTCATCCCAAGGGACATCACGGTGCTAGGATAAGTAAGAACCTGTTTGGGGAGGATAAGTGACATGTGACATACAGTGTCGGGTCTGGAGTAATCATCCATGGACAACAGTGCTTTAGTCCTGAGAAAAACCATGTCTTCAGTTTCATTGAATCTCACATGCTCCTCAGTGAGACGACGCTTTAACAGGAGTTTGTTCCAGTGAGTAGCTGCCAAAAAAGGAAAAGGAGCGACCCTCAGCTCTGACTTTCTTTAGGAGTATGGTTTTGGCTAGAGCGTGGTTGCCTGACCCAACTTCTCACGAGGGAACATAAAATTCCAGTTTGTCCTGCAAACTTCGGGGTTCAAGTTTGAATAAAGCTATGTGCGCATAGCATAGTAGTTTGAACTTGGCTATTTGTCTCATAGGCAGCCAGTGAAGTTCTTTCAAGCAAGCTGGAGCCGAACTATACTTGTTCTTGTTATGAACCAGTTTGGCTGCTGAATTCTGAATGACTTGTAGACAGGAAAATAAATAGTCAGCTTTGCCAACATGAAGCACCTTCCCCTAGTCCATATTGCTGGTCAGTAGGGCCTTGGTGATAGTTTTCCTCCAGTTCAAAAGGATCCACTTAAAAAGTCTCCTGAGTAATTTTAGCATGGCAAAACCTTTACCACACAGTACTCTGACTTGGTCTTGCACGTTTAGTGAACTGTCTACCAGGAATCCCACATTTTTTACAACACGTTTAGGCACGGTTGTGTCTAATAGCTGGGGCCACTATGTTGAGTCCTAGACTAGGTGTGTGCTACCAAAGAGCAGTAACTCAGGTTTTTCCGCGTTTAACTTCAGGAAGTCGTCTGACATCCAATCAGCGGGTTCTGAGAGGCAATTGCTCAGGTTATTTTTGGTGTTCTCATATTTTTCCTCAAACACAATCACCAACTGTGTATCATCAGATTGTGACCAGATGTTGAACCCCATTTCCTACCAATTGTGGGCAGAGGGGAGACATAAGCATTAAAATGGGTTGGGCTAAGGGAGGCTGCCTGTGAAACACTGCACCTTATAGTTTTATGGTTGGAGGAAAAGGAGTCCACTGTACTGTTTGGATTCTGTTCAACAGAAAGGAGTTGAACCATTGAAGGGGTTTAGAGTGAAGCCCTTTTTAGGTTGAGCCTAGCGGCTGCGGGCATGCTCTGCTCGCTCTGTGAGGCATGCTGTATAGAGGTGCGCACTGGAAGCTCCGCCCATATTTGTCATTGGCTTGTGTCATTGTCCTTCGGAAAATACTGGCTTCTGATTCGCTATTAGGCTTGCTAGTCCCTCCTTAAAACCGCCTGGTCTTCATTTGTAACCTTCCATGAGGACTGGCCCTTTTACTTCGGTTGTTACACAGTACTGTTCTTAAGTCTATCAGCACTATTTTCTTTAACCCCTTCCATGCTCATGACGGAACGGTTCCGTCATGAGCGTCGGTTGAGCTGTGCTCATGACGGAACCGTTCCGTCATGGTTCCATAAGCCCAATGCAACGTTCAGCACAGCGCAGGAATTTGCGCCGCGCTGAAGCGGTTAATGAGTTTCTCCTACTGCAGGATGCGCATTTGTCACCACTGGCTTGTTTTTCTAGCCAGCGTTGCACTTGCTCCTCATTGCTGTGCCATCTTGCTCTGGTCGCGCGCTACTCTTTCAACATTAGCAACAACACGGGCACCATGTTTAATATTTCAGCAGGAGACGATTAACTTGCAGACCTTGCCAATGCTCTTTTCACATTTCAGTTATCAACAAAAGAGAACAACCTGGCACTCGATTTTGAGCCGCTGTTTATTTAAGCGGACCAAAGCTAAGAATAATCAGTTCTTAAGCTTTAAGGGCCAGATGTAGGTGGCCAATTACCGGTCGGTAACGGCCGAATTCGGCCGTTACCGACCGGTAATTGGATTTTGAGATGTAGGAGCATGCTTTACAGAATCGGTATTTTACCGATTCTGTATTTACAGATTCGGTAAAATTATCGAATCGGTAAATACAGACTCGGTAAAAATACCGAGTCTGTAAAAGCATATGTAGGTAGCACATCTTTGAGTGCCGCAGGCCTTTCAGATTCGGTATTTTACCACCCAATCCAATTGGGTGGTAAAATACCGAATCCAGGTGTGCATGCACATGTGTGCATGCACACCTGTGCCATGTGACACACAGACATGCCCTTAGGGCATGTCTATATGCCACATGGCGCACATGCCTATTTTTGGGGTGCCATAGGGTGTCAAAGTGACACCCCCTGCACCCTTGCAAAAATCGGTATTTACCGATTCTGTAATTACAGAATCGGTATTGCCCATTGATTCCTATGGGCTGCAAGGCCCATAGGAATCAATGGGCAATACCGATTCGGTATTTACAGAATCGGTAAATACCGAATCTTAACGATTCGGTATTTACCGACCCTGAAATACCTACATCTCCCCCCCTCTATTTTACCACCTCTTAAATACCGATTCGGTATGAATCGGTATTTAAGAGGTGGTAAATTAAAATTACCTACATCTGGCCCTAAGTGTCATAATCACATATTTTTTATCATGTACAACACATTTGTATAATCATTTGTCACATGTCAGAGATTAAACACACTCTCGAATACAAAACAACTGTGATACATATAAAGTGCTTCAAAGCAGAAACATTGTGATATAAAAATACTTGACATTCATGAATAATACACAAAATGAATACACGTTATGCAGAAATTACACCAGCAAGATCTTAGTATAAATACAAGGCAGTTCCAAAAGGCCCTACAATTTGGTGCAGTTAAGGGAACTGTTGCCACATGGGAAAAATACGTCTCTGTGGGGTACAAAAGCTTCTGGGAACATTCTCCAGAGATCCGTTGTTTTTTATGAATACCCTTTGTGGCAAAAAGAGAATGAAAGTTGCAGACGCGTTTCCAATCCCGAATCACAATTTACGGGATTTTCTTCAGGGCATAAAGCACGGTGTAACCTGTGGATTCAAAATTAAATAACAATAGGTTACCTACAAGGATTTCCCCTTTCTCTAATATTCAAGTGTGGCCGTGATCTTTTGACACAAATCATACCTGAATTTGACAAAATGCGCCATTTATGCTTCACACAAGGGGCAATAATCACGTGTCCGGGACCTATAAGCAACCAGGACATTGACATTTAGCGTATCTCCATAGTTGTTTTATAGCCCACATCTATTGAAAGTTAGAGGGCGTGAGACTTACAAGTGCAGGTTGGGACCGAAAGGTTAAGCCTTCAAACTTGCACAAGGTTCAACATTTTTCCATAGTTATTTTGAAGTCCTGTGACAAGTACAGAGTTCACTGTAAAGAAGATTAGATACACGTATTTCATTGTTGTTATTCCAATACGTGATTTCCCGTGTACTCGATATGGCAATGAATGCACTTACTTTTAATGGGTATGTGTCTCGTGGCTGTCTGAAATTAAATGATGCCTCTTTCAGCAACCCGAGCCATTTCTCTGCAACAAAATTAATGATTGTGACTAATTCCGCGCTAGTCTATTTAGAATGAACGGTGCTACTCAGTAACAACCACAAAACTGTATACGGGCACGACCACTTACTTGAAAGCTTCTTGGTGCCGAAGTTTAATTAGGTCCTTTCGCCGCTTGGATAAATCAAACAGTGATCTAAAAAAACAGAGGTTTATCTACATCCTGTTGAACAGGAAATACTCGTCCAGTCAAATACGGTGGCTTATGGGAATTTTGGTTCTAAGTAATAAGAGTGCATATTAACTGTTACGGGGCTGTCCTTGTAGTTTTACGGCTCAAATCATCGCACCTTTTTTTTTTTACATACTCATACTGAATTTAACAATTAATATTTTTGTTAACCAATTCGAGGTCTGTGAATTTTTTTTTTTTTTTTAAACAAAGACCTTTATTTCGTCGAATGGTTACACAGCGTAATGCCAACAACCCATCAGGCTGGCCGCTATAACATATGATCAAGCATAGCATCGCATCGTAAATCTCTGAGGAAATTGTCAATAGCATACATGGTGATATGGTTCAACAAAAATTAGGGGTGGCATACACGGCAGTTTCTCAACAGGTAACGGTCTTTGGTTTTTTAGTGTTTAGAACAAAAACAAAACAGAGGCACGGTTAGGAACAATCATGTGGTCAGTAGTATATCATTACTTATTGAGTCTAGACATCTCTTCCTGATTTCTCACAGTAGATTCCCCCCCCAGCCTCGGCATCCACCCCGAGGGCCGTGTACTAATGCCGGAGTGGAAACCCTCGACTTGGCATCCCTCACAGGTCCTGCCCCCTCAGCTTGCTGAACTTTGCATGCAAGGGTCCCAATCCCATCCCCCAATCCCGCCCCTATCTCGAAGCGCCCCTACCATTAGCCCTCTAGCTCTTCGTCATCCGATTCATCCTGGACATCCTCCGGTAAGGGGTCGCAAATCCCCCCTCTATAGTCATTCCATTTGTTCCAAATCTTATTCCATTTTCTCGGACAGGCACGGCTAGAGTATACTGCCCTCTCCGTCAGCATTACCCTATCCATGTTCAAACACCACAGTGAGTTGGTCGGCACCTCCGACACCCCCCAGCGCTGCGCGATATCTCGCTTTGCCACCATCAACCCTATTGTTACCCAGAGTTGCCCATACCTTGAAAGGTCTGTAGGTTCCCAGACATTTAGCAGGCACCTCTTTGGTTCTGGTATTAGTGTAGTGTCTAGTGTCTGCGAGATTGTTCGCAGTACCCGTTTCCAGTATTCTTGGATTCGGGAGCAGTCCCATATGGTGTGATAGAAGGAGCCCTCCTCCCCGCAGCCTCGTAGGCAGTAAGGGTGTTCTATCCTGTTAATACGGTGTAGCATTGTCCTTGTGTAATATACCCTGTGTAGTATTTTAAGTTGTACTAGTCATAGTCTTGCTGAGATGCCTACCTCCCTAGGTGACGCCAGCGCCCCATTCCATTCGTGTTCATCCATGTCAGTTGTGTCTCCCTCCCATTTTGCCTTCAAGGTCAGTGTCGGGTCTGGCATGTTATTGAGCAACTTGCGGTAAACAAGAGAGGTCGCACGTTCCGTCATAAATTCAGTAAGGAGGCGATCCTCCAGCGGGGAAGATTCGGGCAAGTCTGTATCTGTGGGCAGAGCAACTAGTAGTGCGTGCCGTATCTGGATATATCTAAAGAGTTCCCTCTCGCTGAGTTCATACAGTTCTTGCAGTCTACTGAAGGGCAGCACCTCTCCCCTGTCCCACAGATCGCCCACCGTAGAAATTCCTATAGTGTCCCAGTGTGAAAATCCTTTGCTATTCCTCAAGCGACCAAGGACTCGGGAGTCCCACAGTGGAGTTAATTTGGTGATTCTCCCTTGCCATCCCAGAGCAGCCGTCGCCTTATGCCAGAGCGTCACTGTTAATCTGGTGGGTCCTAGTAAGGTGCGAATTTTACGACGGTCATACAATGGAGCCAACAAGCTATCATTGCCCAGCTGCCCCCTATCTGCCTGGAACGCCGGTTCCGCCTGGGAGGCGTGAAGCCATTGGTTGATGGGTTTAAGGTGCGCCGCCCAATAATACAGTTGGAGGTTGGGCAGGGCGATACCACCGTCGAACCAGCCCCTGTGCAGCTTGGATTGTGCGATGCGAGCGGGGAGGGCACCCCATAACAGGTTAGAGACCAACGCGGCGACCGTACGAAAGAATTGAGGTGTTATCGGGTAAGGTGTGTTCTCTAGGACATACAAAAATCTTGGCAAGGCCATCATTTTGTAAAGTGCCGCTCGCCCCAGGAGCGTCAGCGGGAGTCCCGACCAGAAGTGAACGTCACGCCCGAGTCTCTCCAAATGGGGCTTCAAGTTTTTAACTACGAATTCTATGGGGTCTCTGGTGACGTGTATGCCCAAATATTTAAACGACGAGCCCGCTATCCTATGGGGACAGCCCGCGTCAAGGGCTGGTGCCCGACCTTTCAATACATACATTTCCGATTTGCTCCAGTTAATTGTATAGCCGGATATCAAGCCGTGAGCATCACAGAGATGTAACAGGGCCGGCACCCCGGTGTCAGGGTCAGTCAAATAGATCAGCATGTCGTCCGCATATAGGGACACCCGGTCCTCCCACCCCTCTTTCCAGCGGATGCCTCTCAAGAGGGGCGAGGTTCTAATAAGTGTGGCAAGGGGTTCCAGGGAGATTGCGAACAACAGCGGTGAAAGGGGACACCCCTGTCTCGTTCCACGCCTTAATGCGAACTCTCGTGAGATATGGCCATTAGCCACCACCCGGGCAACCGGGTCAGTGTACAACAGCCTAACCCAGGCAACAAAGCGGGGACCAAAGCCCATGCGGGACAGTGCCTCAAATAAGTAGGACCATTCCACAAGGTCAAAAGCCATTTTGGCATCGAGGGCTAAAATCACCGCCCGTGATGTGACCGAGTCTGCCTTAACGCCGTATTTCTGTGTGGCATGAACCCAGACTGGTCCGGGTGAATGAGAGAGGACAAATGGGGCAACAATCTCATCGCTAAGAGCTTGGCCAATATTTTAGCTTCCGCGTTTAGCAGCGAGATGGGGCGGTACGAGGAGCACTCGTCAGGAGGTTTGCCTGGTTTGGAGATAGCTACTATAGTCGCTGCTCTCTGGTCTGGCGGGAGGGATCCCTTCTCCAGACATTCTTTAAACATCTCCAGCAAATGTGTACTAAGGGTTTCAGGCATTGCTTGGTACCACTCCACCGGTATCCCATTAGGCCCCGTAGCCTTTCCTGGGTGCAGGGCATGAATAGCTAGTTGAATTTCTTCAGCGGTGATGTCCGCGTCCAATTCACACGACACCTCCGTTGTCAGCGTCTGCACCTCTATCGGCGCTAGTACCTCCCTGGCCATTTCAGGAGTGATTATCTTCTCCGGGGTGTAAACCCTTTCAAAGTGGGACGCCAGCAGCCCTACAATTTGTTCCGGGCTAGTATGTAGCTCTCCACTGTCGTCCCTCAACCCTAGGATTCCCCTTGAGGTCCCCTCCCGTTTGTCAAGCCATGCCAGGAGTTTCCCCGCCTTGTCGCCCACCTCGTAGATCCTATTTTGAGTGTCTGTCAGTTGCCCTTTAACGTGCACGCGCAAGTGGTCAGTATACAGTTGCTGTTGCAGCGCCAGCGCATGTAGGGTGGATGAAGTGGGGTGATGTTCGTGTTCCGTCGACACCTTCTGTAAGGTTAATTCCAGATCATCTAGTTCCTGAGAACGTGCCCGTTTGTATCCTGTAATGGTGTTTATGGCTTGCCCCCGCAATACTGTTTTAAACGCTTCCCAGAGTACCGCTGAGGAGCGCACGGAGTGGATGTTTTCAGTGAAATACTGCGTTGTTACAAGCTTAAGAGCCTTGCGGACCTGGGGTATCTTGAGGTAAGTAGCTTGTATGGGATATATGCGAGTGTGTGTACGTTTCTGGGAAGAGAGAATAAGGGTGAGCGGAGAATGGTCTGAGATCCCTCGAGGGTGGATCGCCATAGTATCTACGTGTCGAAGACCCTCTCCCAGAGTCAGGAAGTGGTCTATCCTCGACAGACTCCCATGCACCGCCGAGTGGAAGGTGTATTGTTTCGCCTTGGGGTGGAGGTGTCTCCATATGTCAACCAGGCCTATGGCCGTCAGGAAACGTTGGAGGCGGGGGGTCTCCCCCGCGGGCGTTGGCGTAGGAAACCGGTCAAGGTGTACATCTAAAATAGCATTGAAGTCTCCCCCAATAATAACCTCCCCCTCGGGAAGAGCCAGAAGGAAGTCACCCAGTTTTGGGAGGTGTACCGAGTGTAGTGCCGGTGGAATGTATACAGAAACTAGGTTGATGAGGTTCCCCTCCCACCGCCCCTGCAGGGCTGCGAAACAGCCTTCATCGTCGGTTTTAGTGAGTAGGGGGATGAATTGTGTGTTTTTGCGCATCAGGATGCCGGTCCCTCTGGAGCCCGACGTGAAGCCCGAGTGGACTATCATCTTGTAGCCTCGTCTATCCATGGCCTTGGTGGCATTTCCCATTAAGTGAGTTTCTTGCAATAGCGCTATCGAGGGTTTTAATCTCGTGAGTGTGGTCAGTACCAGCCCCCGTTACACCTTGTCTCCCAGCCCTCTCACGTTCCAGGTCATGAGGCGCAATGAGGGACACCTCGTCTCAACTCCACCCCCACCCCCCTCAGGAATTGGAATGCCCGCCATTAGATATCATGGGGTACATAGTGCAACCACGGGCAAGCGCGGCATCTACTTCAGGCGCGCAGTTGATTACGCAAGTGTCAAAGGTTCCGCCGGGAGCGGTACATCCCCGCTCGCTTCTCTCACCTGTTCTTGAGTCATTTGGAAGTCTAGATTCAGTCTGTGACCGTGCAAGTGTGTTCCTAACTTTAACCAAACCATCCCCCCCAACCCCCCCTCCCTGCCTAACGGACTTTCAACTGCCCGCCTCCCCAACTGAGCAGAGCGCTTTACCCATCCCATAACCAGAGTACTTGCGTGTACGGGGGAGAGTAGCTCCCCGAGCAGGCGGCATCCCCGCGTGCTTCCGGAGTAGTTTCACCAGAGTCCAACAGCAGCTTCCTAAGGATGCGTCGACGATCAACAGTCTACACCGAAGCCATTATCTGAGTAGGGGTCATTCCTCTCCGCCAGCTCCCCCAAACCCATGTGAGGGCGAGCCTTCCGCTCCTCCTCGGCCGGATGATTGTGAGCCTGTCCCGCTGTTTCCTCCGTGGTCGTGATTCTGTCTGGGCGGTTTCCGCTTCCGGTCTACTGTACGCCATCCCTCCAACCAGTCCCGGGCAGCGTCCGGGGTGTCGAAGAACCACACCTTTTTATCCGCCACAACACGCAGGCGGGCCGGAAATTGCATCGAGTATTGTAGTTCCTTTTCCCGCAGGGTTTTCTTAACTTCCAAAAACGTCCTCCTCCTCCTGGAGACCTCCGCCGTGTAGTCCGGGAAGAACGCTATTTTTGAGTTTTGGATCTGGATGGCCGGCGCCACTCGCGCAGCTTGTAAGATGGCGTCGCGGTCCCTGAAATTGAATAGCCGTGCCAGTATTGGCGGAGGTGGTCCTCCTGTCTTAGGCTTTCCCCCCGGCACCCTGTGGGTCCGCTCCACCGAAAAGAAATTCGACAGTCCCTTGGGCTGAAGCCTTGTTTTGATCATGTCCTCCACATAGAGGTCCATCGCCCCCGTATCTTCCGATTCCGGCACCCCCAAAATTCGGACATTGTTGCGCCGCGAGCGCCCTTCCTGGTCATCCAGCTTGTCACGAAGCAGTTTGTTGTCCGTCTGCAATCTTTCCATGGCTGTCTGCAGTTCGGATACATCTTCGACCAAGGATTTGGTGACAACCTCCATCTGCTTGACCTTTTCGGACATTTTGTGGAGGTCCGCCCGGATCAAGGTGACCTGTCGCCGTAGCTCCCACTGTCGCTTGCACCTGCGCCAACGCTGCCAAGACGTCTTCGATGGTGGCCTTTTTGCTCCCCTCCGATTCCGTCGTCTTCCCCGCCGTTTTGCATTGCTCCTGGGGTGGAGAGTGCCTTTCATAGGCGAATTTGTCCAGCTTGGCCTGGGTGACATTCTGTCGGTGGCTTCTTTGCGCCATGATTCAGCGCGTGCTCGGGTCAGGGCAGGACGGACACCCGCCGGTGTGTAAGGTCTGCTGTGAGGGAAGATAAGGATTCCTCCTGCGCCTGTGGTTACTGGATTCGTCCACACTCCCACCGCAGTTCCAAATCGCGCTGATCCTAGGTCCGATGCTTGGCGGGGCGCCGTGGGTCCGGGCAGGGTCCCGGGTGCGTCTCCGTATGTCACTGACACGAGGTGCTCCCCCGGCGTAGGTATCCTTGCTGGACTCTCCACCCTGGACCGGATCGTAGAAGGGAAGGAAAAGGGAGGGGGGTGGGGGTTCGCCCAGCCCCCCCCGTTCGCGGCCGCCACCGGCCGTCTGACGTCGAGGGTGAGGCTGTCCAGTGTGCGGAGTCCCCTGTATGTACTCGGGGCCCCGACCCTACCACCACCAAACAGTGACCGCCGCCTCAGGGAAACAGCGCACATCCAGCGCCGAAAATGGCGGCTCGGTTGTCAGGACCCGAGGCGTATGGTGCACCCCCCAGTCCGCCTCCACGGCGTCCTCGGCCGCTGTTGGTGATCCTGGAGTTCCGCTAGCGCTTCCGGGCTCCCGTGGGGAAGGTCGCGGATGTCTGGGCAAAAATAGCGATGGACCGGCACTTCCGGCCAGACCCAGCCGCCGAGAGTGCACTTCCGGTCGGCCACCAAGGGGACTATGGCTCCGCTGCTCGCAGGCTGAGGTCAGGCCCCACCTCGTCCCAGGCGTCGTCCAGCTCTCTGGGTCCGTAGGCTCGTCGTGTCCTTCACAAAATTGCAGCCCTAGATGCTGCCAGGACTCCGGCTCCAACCCGCTCCTTCAGCCACCTTAGATTGCAGGATAATTATGACGGATTCATGCGGGAAGCCTCCACTGCTCGGGAGCCTCACTAATCTGCTGCCGCCATTGTAGGCTGCTAGCCACGCCCCCTCGAGGTCTGTGAAATTTTAACACATTGAGTGTTTTGAACATTTATGGGCACTACGGAGGGAAGTTATGTAAAGGAAACAGAATATTAACAAAACAGATGCAGTAGGCATATTTCTCAGATAATTATAAGTTGTATTGCAATCTGTGAGTTTACAGAGGACTCAAGGCAAAAATTGATGTAGCTCAGACATTTCATTTAAACCCTCTACAACGCAATTGTATTTATTTCATGATCAAGTAGGCTTCTCTTTTCTATAATAATGTTTCAACATCACCACCTCTTGGTGATGTTTTAATTCCTGATAAGACTGTCCACATAAATTCTTTCTCAAAATGTTAATTTTCTTCAGTGTGGAACCATTGGTGCTGTTAGAACTTGTTGTTTTATCCTGGAACAATTCTCTGATTTATTTGTTGTAATGTACAGCTTCAAGCAAGGACACATAATGGCATACACAATATTCTTGGTCTTACAGTTTGTGAATTCTTTGTGTGTCCATTTAATTGAGTTATGCGTAAATTCGGTACTCTTCACCGTATTGTTGCATGCTGAACACCTGCCACACTTGTGGTGTCCCTCCTTTGGCTTCAAATTCCATAGTGTTCGTAAATCTGGCTTGGGTTTGATATTTCTTAAATCGGTACGTATAATTTGTTGACCGATACTCTTGTTATTTCGCATAGCAAAAGTGGCCTTTCCAGGGGACATTCAAGATCAGTCAACAAATGCCGGTTGTTCAAAATTGCCTTGCGGCATTTGTGAGTATGTGGGCCAAACGTGGATACACATACCTGTCTGTCCAGGGGTTTCTTGCTCTTTTTAGTCAAAAACTCTTCTCTTGGCGTGTACCATGCTCTCTTTGTTGCATGTTTCAGCATCTATTTTGTTACCCTCTCTTTTTGTGTTGCTTGCACAGTACTTCAGCATGGATCATGAAGTCCTCTTTGCGGGCGTAATTACGCCTGATTCTTAACAGTTTGTTGTACGGCAGATTGTCTTTTAGGCTTCTCGGATTAAAGCTCTGATAATGTAGAATAGTATTTTTGTCTGTGGGCTTGCGATGTAAGGTTGTAGTTAGCTTTCAATCTAATACGAACACCTCAACTTCCAAAAACGTTAAGGAGGTATTATTTTTCGTCATGCTAAATTTAATATCAGCATGTCTACTGTTAACTCCTTAGGAGCGTTGTAAATTCCTCCCCAGTGCTGCGCTGTCCATTATCCGGTGCTGAACTGGACGTCCAGCGGTCGCACGCAGCACTGGGGAGGTAGTGGCCGTGACGACCGTTGGCCGACGGCAGCAATTAAGGGGTTAAGCCACTCAAAAAAGTTGGATAATTCATCTTCCGTGCCTTCCCACAGGCACCACACATCATCATTATAGCGGTACCATGATGAAATGTTCCCACTGAATGGATTGTGCTTGAAGATAAACTGGTCCTCAAACAAGGCCATGAAGAGCACCGCCATCTCTGGGGCATAAGGACACCCCATGGCGGTCCCCTTGGCCTGCATGAAGAACATACCTTCGAATTTAAAATAGTTCCTTTTGAGGGGGATTCTGGTTAAATCAAGGATGAACTCAGTTGGAACTCTTTGTGGTTTTGTTCGTGTTTCTAGAAAGAACTCCATAGCCTCCAGGCACTCCTCTTGGGGATCTGGGTATATAATGAATTGACGTCAAACAAGACCATCCATTGCTGCCGAGTCAAATAGAAGGCCTTCAATCTTAGTGATAAAGTCTGGGGTGTCTCTGAGGCGTGATGGTACCTGGTCCAGGAAAGGTTTAAGGAAGACATCAACGTATTTTGCTAACGGTTCAAGAACCGAGTTGCACCCCGATACAATAGGTCTTCCAGGTGGTTGTTCCATATTTTTATGAATTTTTGGGAGAAAGTATATCACTGGAATCCTCGTGTTTTCTATTTAAGAATTAAAATTCTTTGGGACCCAAGATCCCTTGTTTCAGTCCCCATTTGGGTTTGGTGTTGATTTCATACTCTATTTGCATAGTGGGGTCCTCCGTTAGTTTCCTGTACCATTCAGTATTAAGAATGTGGCTGTTAGATTTAGCTCGATATTTATCCTTAGACCACAAGACAAGGGCTCCCCCTTTATCTGCGGGTTTCACCACCAGTGAAAAGCGTTCAGAATATATAGTCATCCAATCCTTCGCTTCTCAACCACTGACAAAGCCAATCGTCCAAGCTGGTTTAAGATGCATGTCAGTTGCTTTGTTGTTATATTTGGATGCAACAACAGAAATCCCAGAGAGACCGGTTGGGTTACACACTGAAGCCCTGCCAAGTAACCGCATTAGGGGTTAGACTAATGCATTTTAGTGTGGTAGTCTGCATCACTACGCTAAAATGCTAGGCATGCTTTAGCACCCCTTTCACTCCACCAGCTTGATGCCTGCAGAAGCCGGCCGGCATGATGGACGTTACTGGGTGAAAGCCGAAGGAGCGCAGAGCAGCGCAGTGACTTTGTGTGCTTAATATAATGGCTTTGCCCCAAATGAAAAGCAGCCTGACTTCTACTACAGCAGGTCATTTTAAATACAACAGTTACTGCCTCAACTCTAACCCGGAGCTGAGCTTAGTGCGGCCTGCTCAGGTGAAGTCACATGCACTCACCTCAGGAGTCAGACGCAATGCATAGCTGCCATTCTGTTGAAAAGTAACCAAGAGGGGGAGGAACAGGAGTTTCATGCTTGCTTGAGTCGTTTTGAGGGTGTGCACTGGAGGAGGGATGACCACCGGAGGCTGGAGCAGAGAGCCAGGAACTCTCACTGTTGCCAGTTTAATATTAGTCCCTGTGAAAGTCTATCATTGCTTGATGTTCTGCTTGCGAGAAAGTGTCACTCATAGTCATTGAAAGTTACACTGGATTTATGAAAATGTCACACATTAGCAATCTGAAACCATGGCATCTATGACACTGAGAATCACAGAAATGTAGTTTAAATGCTTAAGCCACACCTAGAACTGCACATGCTACGCCCTTTTTTAGAGACCCCCCCACACACCTTCTTCATCCCATTTAAAGTCCTGGGCCTGGTTACCCGAGACCTGGCACCACCCGTGGTACACACAGTAAAATCTGGAGCCTGAAAGGGACGTTAGATTGAAAAATAAAAGTAATCCGCTGTAAACATGGAATCAGCCAAAGCTTGTTCAGGTCAACCCGTTACAAAGGAACCTCCGGAATCTCGAACCCGCCGAGTGCGTTGAAAAAAAACACACGTAGTCAAATTTTACATTACAGTAATTTTAAGCGTGTCAGGCTGCACGTTGTAAAAGTTGACAAAACACCTTTCCTCCCACTATTTCGACAGTTTTTCAAAAAGAAAATCAGGCTCCCAACGCCGCAGAAAACAAAGCCCGACCAGACCTGGGAGCCTCGGCCAAACGCTCTGACTGAGAAAGAGCGCGCGCGCCTGCGTCAGAGAGACGCGTGACGGAGCGCGAGAACGGGCGATACCACTGGGCTGAGAAAGGCGGGGGGCGAGATGGGTTATTGTAAAAGCCCCCGCCCGTTATGTGCCAGGTAGGCAGGGGGCCGGGCGCAGGTTATGTTAGCTGAACCTCTGGGCCTCGGATCTCGGCGGGGCGAGAGGCTCTCGCGGCAGCACCTCCCTCTGCCCCCGTCGCCGCCTGTCCTGTTATTGTTCCCCTCCCCTGGCTGGCAGAGCGCGGCGCGTGCCTAGCGTCCTTGTTACGTCACTGCGCACGTCAGGGTTCTCGCGCTCCCACTGAGCCTCGTCTTCACTCCAGGCTTCTCCCGGGCACGATGCGCGTGCTGTTTCCCGCCCTTTCCGAGCCCTCCCTGTTCCCTCTCCTCTCTGTCCTGTGCAGATGACCCATCCTTAGCTCAGGTAGCCTCCCCCCGTCATTATGACCTGTAACTGCTATCGAGAAAAGGGATGCCCCTGTTGTCCCTCCCCTAGCAATAGTAACCTCAGCAGAGGCCCCTGTCCCTATCCACGCAGCCCTTTCCGTATGGATTCCCCAGGGGACTGGGATGCCAGCCCTAACATCATGCTTGACACCCGTCTCTTCCCCAGTGGAAACTACACAGTTACTTCTACCACAGGCCTCAATACATCTCTTTCGGCGCATGATTATTGCCCCTGCCTTGTCTGCACTAGCACCTGCCCGCATCTCACGCCCACAGAAGCTCAAGCCAAGCATGCCTCAACGACACGTGTTGCAAATGTGAGAGGCAGAACCACACGCACCCCAGTCATGTACACCAAGGAAGAAAAGGACGAAGTTACATATCCCACGGATGAACCTGACCCAGTCGCGTACACCGGTGAAGTAGACACTCCAGTCACATACACCAGTGAAGTAGACACCCCGGTCATGTACACCAGTGAAGTACACACCCCGGTCATGTACACCAGTGTAGTACCCACAGCGGACATGTACACCAGTGAAGGACCCACTGGCGTCATGTACACCAATGAAGAACACACCCCAGTCAAGTACACGACAGAACTCTTTGTCCCTGTCAAATCCAAGAAAGATTCAGCTGCCTCAATAGCACTTGCACCAGTTAAATCTGGCCAACATGCAACCCAGGCAACCGCATCAGATGAAGAAGAAACACCAGTGAAAATCACCACTGAAGAATCCACCCCAGTCAAATCCACCATAGTTTCTACTGCATCTATAGTACTTTCTTGCCCCAAGCACACCAAACAAACACATTCCCCAGCCACATCTGATACAGAAGAAAAGGCCTCAGTTAAACCCGCCCCTGCTAAATCCACCAAAGTCGCAACTGCCTCTTTGAAACTAGTTCAACGCAAGCACTCCAAACAAAAACCTAACCTGGTCATATCTGACGCAAAAAAAGAGGCCCCAGTGCAACCCACTTCAGTAAAATCCACTAAAGTCTTGAGTACCTCTATAGTACCTGCTCGACCCAAGGACACCAAAATTAGAACTACCTCAGCCACATCAGATTCAGAAGAGGCCCCAGTGCAACCCACTCCAGTAAATTCCACCAAAGTCTTGAGTGCCTCTATAGTACTTGCTCAACCCAAGCATACCAAAATGAAATCTACCCCAGCCACATCTAATGCAGAAGAAGAGGCCCTAGTGCAACCCGCTCCAGTAAAATCCACCAAAGTCTTGAGTGCCTCTATAGTACCTGCTCGACCCAAGGACACCAAAATTAGAACTACCCCAGCCACATCAGATTCAGAAGAGGCCCCAGTGCAACCCACTCCAGTAAATTCCACCAAAGTCTTGAGTGATCAAGCCAAGCATACCAAAATGAAATCTAGCCCAGCCACATCTAATGCAGAAGAAGAGGCCCTAGTGCAACCCGCTCCAGTAAAATACACCAAAGTCACTACTGTTTCTATAGAACTTGCACCATTCAAACCCACCAACCGAAAACCTGACACGGACATATCTGAGGCAGATGAAAAAAAAACAGTAAGATCTGCCCCAGTCAAATCTACCAAAGTCACAACTACTACTATAGTACTTGCCCCAGCCAAAAACACCAAAAAGTCACCTAGCCGAGCATCCTCTGTAGCTGGAGCCAAACCTGTTTTAACAGTTCCTGCCCCCAAAAACAAAACAAGGAATGTGCTTTCAAGAAATGCAAAAAAAACATAAAAGTAATCCTTTCACTATTCTGCCTTTTTAAGCAACTGATCCAAGAATAACATCCACCCCAATTTAAACTGCAACAGGACTAACAGTCTCTAGGAAATATGCTATAGGAACACCTGCTGCAAGGTATCAAAAATAATCCAAATAATTTCCTGTTTGAACTGGTGCCACTTTTGTATGATCCTCTGACGTCCCCTGTAACGCACTACATGCTTTCTATATGTGATTTACCTGCTTTTGCTGGTCTACACGGTGAAGAATACCCACTCTGCATGAGTTACCCATGGATATCGGTTATTTTGCCAGGTATGTATAAAGACTCCCAACCGTTCTGAGAGAGAACATGCTAGCATCTTTTTACATTATATTTATTTACTAACATCTATTTAGTAATATAGCCCCTACTCATATCTCAAAGTACATGTAACCCTTTGGGATACGTCATGAAATCCTTGCTACTGATCGATAAAGTCTAATTTTGGTTTATCTCTCCATATAGTTACCTCTCCAGGTACTGCCTGCCCGCCCAGTACAGTTTCCTCAGTGATTACACCCAACACTGTTATTGCCTCATGCATTACATTCACATTTTCAATATTAGTAGGCATTCATTTCTATGTTTATTCTTAGCCCGCTAGACCTGGATCCGGGATTAATGGACATTTATTATGGCAGTAGGAATACCACCACATGTTATGTGGAGGAGGCACCCCCAAAAAAGGAGTCAATCATAGCTGGCACGTAAGCCTTATGCTCTATGTACTCGCATTAGCTCATTTCAAAAGAAGGAAAGCGTACAAAGAACCTCAGCACCATTTGGCAAACAGCTTCTAATCTTTGGAGGTTATTCTGCACAATTACACAGCAAGGACTACCATGGGATATGATTCCTGGACTCTCAAGACACCTGGGAGTTGCGGTAGGCATCTTTAATGCT
Organism: Lissotriton helveticus; assembly: GCF_964261635.1. Taxonomy (NCBI): domain Eukaryota; kingdom Metazoa; phylum Chordata; class Amphibia; order Caudata; family Salamandridae; genus Lissotriton; species Lissotriton helveticus. The sequence goes on from NC_136065.1 coordinate 22,471,997, forward strand.
AAATTAAGTTTCCCTGTGGTCCCCTGCGTCCTTGCAATGCTGCAGCTGGGATTTTACTGAAGGACCACATTGGGGAACACATGAGGGCAGTCAAATAGGCCAACACCAGGTATCCTATAGCTATGAACTTAGCTGAATGTCCTGCTCAGGATAATCACAACACCTTCAATTTATACGGTTTTGACATCATACCCAGGGACATTAGAGGTGGAAATAGAGAACTCACCCTGAGGAGGAGAGAGGAGACTTAGAACATGCGACTCAAAGGTATAGAAAGGGGCCTAAATACTGACCACGAATTACATTACTTTTTAGGGGACTGAGTTTTTGTTCCTGGCACAAGGGTTGCTGATACGAGGACCCTTACTCTGCAAGCATTTCGTATCTACAGCATCCCTATGGTCTTCTGTACTTACATGCTTTGACATTTGACACCTAAACCTACCTGTGTGACCTTAACTGTAACCATGTTATTTACCCTTAAATGCACATTTGGTACTTCTTATATTGCTAGGTTATCAGCCGTACCATACTTGGTGGGTATTATGCCATTGATTGCTATCCCACTCGGATACATTATTATCACTTAAGGACGTTGAACGTTTAACACCACTTTCCTATGCTCCCTGTACATCTATCCACTATGATTTGGAACTACCAGCTTATATACTTTCTGCTTTATCACAAAACATGCGAGTGTACTGTTTGACTTTATATCTTTAGGTGCAGTAAACAGGACTGTGTATGTAATTCCTGTGGACTCATGATTTTTGACATTCAACATTGATTTTCTGTCGTCTTGAATTTGTCTATACATACCGATTTGAACTCTCTGAGCTGTGTAATCTTTCTGAAACTTTTTGAACTGTTTAATCTTTCTCCCTTGACTTCCCCTCAATGTTGCCATTATATATAAGCTAGGATAATGGTCCCAAAATTTGCCATTTGGACTCGTGATTTTTGACATTCAACATTGATTTTCTGTCGTCTTGAATTTGTCTATACATACCGATTTGAACTCTCTGAGCTGTGTAATCTTTCTGAAACTTTTTGAACTGTTTAATCTTTCTCCCTTGACTTCCCCTCAATGTTGCCATTATATATAAGCTAGGATAATGGTCCCAAAATTTGCCATTTTTCATGTGGGCACCCCTTTTTAACTCTACGCAGCACTGAGCTTCATGTTGTTTGGCCACCATTTTACTTACTCTTATCAACATTCCAAGATGGCCACCACCAGTTCCCCTAGACTGTTCGCTATTCGATATATGCACTAATGTGATTTCTTTTACTCACATGGACAAGAGGGCGGATTTATGCTCACATTGGGTTACATGCCTCTGACTATGAAGAATTACAGTAGCTAGGACATACCAGCTCAGGCCATTTTGTGATTATGAAATATTTGTTTAGTAATTACAGCATGGGTACATGGCAGGTCACAGACTCGTGTACGCCATTGATCTATTTTGTATGTGAGGCAGACCCGGAGTTATATTTAACTTGTATTACACTACAAGACTCACTTTTTCAACACTCAAAGATGGCAGACTTCCTCTCACCCGTTACAATGGGTGGTTCAAGCACAGTCAGCGCTGGCCGTAGTACTACAACTATGTCCGTGACATCACTACTTAACGCAGGATTCTCAGTGGGTCTCAGGAGATACCCAGTGTTCACGCCATAGGATAAAATTCACAGTTATCAGGTAAGGTCTTCTACGTTAATGCTGGGAGCTGTAATTACACACCGTAATTGCATCTGGAGCGGGCTTACCCATATGGAAACGCAGCTTGAGCGCATTTGCTTTTGTGACAATAATTTACTTTGCTCCTATTGACGTCTTGGTCCCGAAGTTTTACAGAATTGGGGGACCTTAAGCAGTTATTTGACTGCTGGCCCACACAATTCCTATCTCCACTTAGAAGGGTTGCTTCACTGATCCAACCCACCAATAATATCTACAACCAACATCTGGGACTATTACATACGTTGCAAGACCCACAAATGAGGTACGTGGGTTGGATAGACCCCGCTAATTGATAGGCTGTGATGCATCCGTTCTAAAAAATGGGAGTGGCTTCATTTGTATAGCTATGCACTTTATTTCTAGGAACCTATTGACATTACCTGAAGGGTGCACTGTCACGTGAACAACAAGTGACACATTGGGCACCTGGAACCTTACTCATGATCCCTATGCCTTAGGACGATTTCTACTTTTGAACCCCTTTCGGGACGGAAGTTCAACCGGAATTAAGGTTGGTTTCCTTGTAGTTTACACTAAGCACCTGTTGCTAATCGCCACTGGGTAATCATATGCAGTATTAATTTCTCCATGCCTTTATTTCTGGTTATCTCTAGGTTCAGCACCAAGAGAGTATAGGTAAATTCCTTTTTAGGTCTCGCCTACGCAGCGTGCATGCGATGCATAGGAGGGGACCTTTTGGAATCGATCAGCATTTTGGCCAAAAACCTGCATATTTTGCATGGCTTTCTAATGCAACGCGTGCATGTTTGGCGTTTCTCTTGCGGAAGCGAGCAGCGGCGCCATTGGTTAGCAATTATCGCACTCTCTCCTGCAAGGTAAACGCTGTGTGTCCCTGCTCTCGGCTGCACTCCCCCCACCCCTCCCACTTGTTTATTATTGTAGGTGGCTACTCCCCTTCCTGTATGCGACGCTCGTTTGAAATAGGATTCCTTGCTCACTCTTGCTCATTAAACTATAGAGCAGTACTTCCCTATGGCTCTTATGGTAATGATATTGATAAAGTGTATAGCTCTCAGGTTAACTGTATTGTTTCTCTTACAGCCGCACTTACAATTTCTATTACAGAATTCTATGGGATTCATTGTGTCGATCACCGAAGGAAGAAAGACCCAGACAGCACTTGAATAATTGGTTTTGCAGGTTTCCACTCTCCTCTCTGCAGCCGGAACAGAGCCCCCTGGGCTGGCATTCTAATTGGGACTTTTGCAAGCAAAATTGCCAATGCCCTGTTTCAGTGACTTGGCTCTTGCTAAATACATGGCTACGCATTAGACTGTCAAAATTCATTCGAAAGGTTACATTATTTTTGGTGGTTATTTATAATGACGGCAGATTTAGACTCACTCCCTCCCCGTTAAACTTCTTTTCCGTTTTTTGGCTGCTTTCCGTTCCCTGTACACTGCCTGACGTACCGTCGGGTGATTATTTGCAGTAGGAGATTGCAATACAGAGTCGTGGTGGCAGTGGGGCTGAAAGACATGTAGGGCAGAGGAGAAGGTCGTCACATGCCAGGCATTGCTTGGGCATCTTTCTGAGGCAGAGGCCTACTCACCCTAAAGATGTGAGGGCCTGAAATGCGGCCGCCTCAGGCCCGGCTCCTCGGCCCAGCATAGTGTCAAGCCTGAAAGGAATTCTTGCATCTTCCTTGAAGGCCGGGCCTAGTATGTGGTAGTCTGCCAGACTACAGGAAAGGCAGTGGATACCAAGGGGGGATTTCCCGAGACTGGGGCAGTGGTTGTTTTTAAGCCCATTAACCCCTTCGACGCTCATGACGAGCTGGGCTCGTCATGCAGTAGCCTCCTGCTACGCTCATGACGAGCCCAGCTCGTCATGAATAATGGTAATCATGATTTTCCAGCACAGGGGAAAAATCCCCATAGCATTCAAAAGGTTAAACCCCCGGGACAGGTCGTGGCGGGTCTAGCGCTGCCCGGGATTCTGCAGCAGACATGTCGCTAAGCGCTTGAACACCTGGAGAATTCTTGGGAAGCTCGGTTTAAGAAGCGATTTGTTTTCGGGTCCTGCAGCGTTTTCTCAGGAGTGCGGAGAGCGCTCTAGGAAATAGGCCTGCCCTCAACAGTGGGATCATTGTTAGCCAGAAGTCCGTAGTGTAAGAAGACATCGAGGGAGGATGTAACACCCGCGCTTCAGCCATAAATAAAAGTGCAAATGTGTTCTGTGATACCTTTTCTTTCGGGACCACCCAGCCTGCAAGGTAATATGCGTGTCTATTCCTGAAAGGTATCCAGAAATGGCAGCCTTGTGTTTCTTGTTGTGGTCATATCTCACCCAAGTGGTTTGAAATGATACAACCTTTGTATGCCTCCCCTGACACTTCTCTGGCTTCCAGGAAAGGGAAGAGAGAATATCCATTCCCTCAGTCACTTCCACAAAGTGTTAAATGGATCATTGCTTGACTACGATTTTCATCCCATATTTTCCACCCTCTGTAGCTGATCAGTTGCAATAAAGCTGGTATTGGGACTCTCAGTGTGCCAGGGTCCTACCTCTCGGATTCACTGCCATGGACCCACGGCTTGAAACTGCCTTTTTTATGGTGGGTAGAACGCAAAAAACTCATTTACTGAACAGACCGAGTTAGCCAGACCCTTTTCAATCGCTTGCCTTGTACCTGGGCTGTAGGTTAGATGCCTAAAACCAGCTGCTATCTACACCTCAAGTCGCACGACTCTCCTAGAAGGCTTAATCATCTATGTTGGCATTTGAGAATAATGGATTCTGTCAGGTAATTATATTCCACTGGTGAGTGCCTACTGTCAGTCTTGAAGTGATCCTTCTGCGATCTGTGTATTGGACTCTCTGTGCTTCGAGTCTGCCGTATGGGGGGTGGTTTGTGGTGCTTTACAAAAAAAAAACAAGAAAATAATGTTGAAGTGTTTTGTTATCCAGCAGCAGTAAAAATGCCTTTACTCAAATGTCCATTGACACAAGATCTACCCTTTCTAAACTGAATTTGTTTGAAAGATATTCTGAAGATTGATGATTGTGATCTCTGAATTGTGATCATTTTATGGCCTTGGTAATGCTTCGATCTGCAATCTTTGAGAAGGAAAAGTAGAAATGATCCCTCCATCTCTTGCCTTTCAGAGTGGTATTTCAGCGTCCTTGAGTCCGGCTCCAAAAGGCTGCCGTTACTGAGGAGTGAACTGTGTGGAGAGCCCATGCCTGATTGTTGGAGTAATTCTAGTGTCTCCAGCAGCTTGTGGGGCAAGTTATGTCTTCCTGAAGGCCAGGGTTGTAGTCACTGGCAAGTGATACATTTGACACACTTTTCTCGGTCATCAACTAAATACCAGTATGGTACAAGCAGCCTTTTCTTGCCCACATGACCATGCCAGCTTTCTCGCATTTAGCACAGTTGACTTTCTTTGGCTGCGGCAATCCTGTGGTATTTCCTATGCCATACCATCCGATCGGTCTCGCGTGCCTCAGCTACTCATGTTCTTTGAACTCCAGTAGTTTTCCAGTATTTCTTTACCAACTTGATAGGGAAGGTGACACAGTGAGAAAGTCCTGCTTCCGTTAAAGACCTTATACATTTCATCATTCAGAACAATGTGTGCTTATACTTCACGTTAGGAAAAAAAGTCAGTCTTCAAACGAGTGCCGTAATGTTGATGTGGCAAGGTTTTGTTTCTGTTGGCTTCTTTGATGCTTTTGTGCGAAAACCGTGAGGTCACTACCGCCCAACTGGCTTTCTCAGTCATTGTGTTGTACCATGTTATAAACTCTAATACGCAGGTACAGAGAGAACAAGCATTTGTAATACAATAGGTCTCGCATTTGCCAGAGTTTAAGCTATTGGCATTGTAATGACAACGCCTTTTATTTATTTGTTTTCAAGACCCACACATAAATAAAAAGCATTGTAATTTACAATGCCAATAGCTCAAACTCTAGCAAATGCGAGGCCTATTGCATTGCAAATGCATGTTTCTCTTTCCATTTCCTTGATTGTATTGATGGTAGGCAACATTAAGGGGGTGTCCTCTTACCTACCACAATTATAAGAGTCACCACAAAAGTCACATTATGATTTATGAGTGAAAAATTTCCTAGCTAACGTAACAGAAAGTTTCAATTCTTTTAAGGACTCCGAGGCGAGGATTATGCTAACACTTTCTATGCTTTATTGACAGCAGCCATTTTAAAACTTAACTTAGACCACATTTCCCAAACACCCTTGGGAAAAAATGGTTGAAAAAACAAAACAAAGAAGGGACAACGTATCCCTCAGTCCATAATGTCCAATCATAGCTCAGGTACCCTCTCCTAGACCGTCCTTGCTGCCCTGCTCCTCCTCTTTCTTTGCGGCGAAGCTCCGTCTGTCCATTCAGGTGTCCTGTTTTCCGGAATCTGATCCTGGAAAAAACCAAAGAACACATGAGGACCTGAGCCCAGAGAGGTCAAGCAAACCAGCGGATACAAAGCAACAAAATAAAAATAGTAGAAGATGCCAATTACATAACCCTGAACAGGTTTAAGCATCACATCAGAATGCTGCATTAGTGAAAGCAAACAATACTGCAGAGAAAACAAAATCAAATGAAAAAACACATAGTTTCTCCCAACGGGGAGGAGGGGAGGGGAATCACATGGAGATCTGCGGTGGGATAATCCTCGCATCCGAGTCCTTAATAAAATTGAAACTTTCCGTTACATTAGCTAGGAAATTTTTTATTCTATGTCAGGACCGGAGGCTTCGGATTATGCTGCTTCAAAGCTTACTTACCACCAAATGGGCCATATCAATTACTGGCTTAAAATAGAATCTTTCAAAAGTTGAATCTGAGGACCAGTCCGCTGCATTCATAATGTCCTCTAAACGAGCTCCCAGTGAAAACGCTTTTGAGGACATAGCACCTCTTGCTTAGTGAGCCCCAAAGTGTCGTAGGCTAATGCCTGCCTCCTGCATAACCCAACGTGCTATAGTGGGCGATGAAACTGCCTTGTGTGGCTATTTAAGCACAATTAAGAGCTGATGCTCTCCAGGAGGGCAAAGTTCCTCAGACATCTCCTCATACGCCTTCAGACAAAGCACCACACAAAGCTTAGGAGCGTCTGGGAACGCTGGGTACTCAATAGTTCGTGTATGCGTCTTAGTCCTGTGACTAACAGTGAAAGAAACCCCCGAAGTAGAGAAAATTCTGCCTGTGATGACCAGAGCTCGCTCGTCCGAAACTCTTCAGCATGAAATCAAACAAAGAAGCATTGCTAACTTCGCAGATAATTCCTTGCGAGAAAGAAATTCGTTATGCTTCCATGAAAGAAAAAGATTAAGCACTCTGTTGACATCCCAGAGCTCCGAGTACCTGAGTTCTGGTGGAAGCGATAAACGGAGAACTCTCAAGAGCCTGCAAACAAAGGGATGTTCTCCCACAGGCTTACCATCCAGTAGGAAATGTCCCACAGAGATTGCCGAACGGAAAGTGTTGATCGGCCAAATAAGCGAGACCTTGCTGAGCCAGGTGTGCCAAAAAATTCAAAATGTGAACTATGTCGGCACCCGCGGGATCACAACCCCATCGCTCACACCAACGACACCATCTTGTCCGGTCCGAGCAATAACGCTTGCTGGTACTATCTGACCAGGCCCTTGACAAGAGGCTCTCAGCGAACTGCGAAAGGCACGGGAGCGACCATCGTCCCCTTTAATCCTCCAGGCCATGAGGTGGAGAGAGCCGTCGAGAACCATCTGATGAGAAACTCCCTCTGGATTGAGGAGAAGCTCTGGAAAGCGGGGGAGTGGGATTGGAGAATCCCAAGAAAGTTCCAGAAGAATCGTAAACCACACTTGAGCCCTCCAAATGGGCATAAGGAGAACCATGCTGTCGCCCGATCTGGGTTGAGACCCTTGTGATCATGGCGAAAGGAGGGAACGCATATGGTTCCTCCTGTGTCCAGTCTTGCAGGATCGCATCCGTGGCTGCCGCCAGGGATCCGGCCTCCAGCTGAAGAAACGAGGCAGCTGGTGATCCAATCTGGAAGCAAAAAGATCCACAGAAAAAGGACCCCAAAAGTCCTGTAGCCGAGAAAAAATGTCCGGATGCAACTTCCATAGACTGGAATCTCTGAAAAGGCGCGACTGCCAGTCGGCCACCAGATTCTCTAGACCCGGGAGATACTCCGCTGTTAACGAGATCCGATTGTCGAGGCAAAACTTCCAGAGATTTGCTGCCAGGTCCGAAAGCACCTTCCAGCGAGTACCTCCGAGGTGGTCTATATACCTGACCGCCAAAACGTTGTCCATCTTCAAAAGGACGCAAGACTGGACCCTTTCCTTGGTCCAACAACGCACAGCGAAAGAACCCGCCAACAGCTCTAGGCAGTTGATGTGAAGCTCTTGTTCCTGTGATGACCACAAACTGCCTGTGGAGAAATCCCTGCACCTGGTGCCCCAGCCTGACCTGCTCGCGTCAGACTCTAGGATCAGATCTGGAACAGAACCAAAGATGGCTCTCCCATTCCATGCTTCCATGTGGGAGAGCCACCAACTAATCTCTTCCACAACTTCCCCTGAAAGGGAGACTGGATGGGAGTAAGGAAGCCCTTTCCGTAAGCACTTGGCCATGGGCTGCTGGAAGGCCCGATAGTGAAGGGGCCCCAGGAATATCGCCTGGATCGAGGCTGACAACAACCTTACAATGCGTGCTATCTGCCGCAGGGGAACCGTGTTCTTGACCAAGGTCCGTCTGAGTTCCTGACAAATTTTTGCCACCTTCCGTGAGGGAAGACTGACGGTTGCCGCCGTGGAATCGACCACGAAGCCCAAAAACGTAATACGTTGAGCTGGTACCAAGAAGGACTTTTTGGCGTTTATAACAAAGCCTAAGCTCTCCAAAAGAGTCACGGCTTGCTGTAACTGGTCCCGAAGTGGTCCTGGGCTAGCAAGAGCATATTGTCCAAGTAAATGATTAGGCGCGTGCCCTGAGGTACTCCACCACCGGTTTGAGAACCATGGCAATGCACCAAGGGGCGGAGGCGACCCGAAAGGAATGGTGGTGAAATGGAACACCTGACCGTGCCAGAGGAATTGCAGAAACTTCCTGTGAGGAGGGAAAATAGGGAGGGCTAAGTAAGAATCTTTTAAATCCAACCGGGCCATCCAATCCACTAGCTGGAGCACATCCTGGAGGACCCAAGCATCGGACGTGATTGACCGCCACACACTCTGAAGCCGGTCAAGCGACCCCCACTCTCACCACGGAAAGAGAGACTTACCAGGATTAGTGGCGTTGTCCCCGCCGCGGAAACCTCTGCCCCTGGAACATCTGCCACGGGACGGAAAAAAATTGGAGTAGCGTTTGGTACTGCCCCTGTCTGGAACCTTGTCCCCTGGAATATGGTGTAAATTGGGGACCTGCCTCGACTGGCCCCACGGAAAACCCGTCAGGGAAACACCTTTTTGATAGAAGACTGGGCCCGATCTAAGGAGGAGAAAATATTAACAAACTTTCCTAATTCCTTGATGAAAGGTTCCCCGAACAAACCTCCCTGAGCAACTGCTCCAGCCTCTGAATCCACTAAATCCGCCAACTTCGGGTCCACCGTAATCAAAAATGACCTCCTGCGCTCTGTGGAAAGCACAGAATTTGCATTTCCTAAGAAAACTATTGTCCTCTGCGCCCACACAGAGAGGGCCTCAGGCGAAATCAGGGCTCCTGAAGTTTTGGCATCCTCAGCCATATCTAATATCATAGTCATGGGACCGAGGGCATCGAGGAGCTTATCCTGGCACGCCCACCAGGAACGGTCTATCCCTTTCTTGGGGTCCTTGATGAACTTAGCATGAAAAGTCGCCATTTTTGGGTCGAGTTCAGGCGTTTGCGTTTGCGCGACTTTTCCGTCAAGGAAGGGGCGAGGGCATTCGGACCGCAGGCGACTGCGAGCCTCCTTGCCCATTGGGGGACGGACCCTACTGGCCACATAACTGGCTACCTTAACAGAAGGTGTCCACTCCGAGGACCGAGGATGCATCAGGAGTTCTGGGAGGCTGAGTGTCCGAGGGGGGCGGCAATGCGGAGGGACGCCACGGCTGAGGGGATCAGTGGGCGCTGCAGGGGAAATTACAGGAGGGGGCTGCAGAGCTTTTTGGGCCATGAAGGCCTCACGCAAGCGCTCAAAAGCATCCTGATTAACACCGTCCACCCTGGGGCGCTTCGCGGGTGCCGGTTCACTATCAGGAACTGCTTGCTGGGTAGAAGGCGCAGGCGGGACCCACTAAGCACAGACCTGCTCTAGCTTTTTGCAAAGGCGCTCCTCAATTGGGCCCATGACCTCGTCTACGGTGCGGTAGATAGAGGAACCCACTTCGTCGTAGAAATCGTCATCCCACGCCAATTGAGTGAGGGGATCCTCCCCCCAGTTATTGTCTCCCTGTTGGGACATGCTAAGCCATCCAAACCACCACTGAACGGAGACCAAGAAAAACCAGTGGCACCCCCTACAGTCTAAAGACTGGAAATTTAACTGCTGGGGACCAGCACAATTCACAGGGTAGAACTCAATTAAATGTTGAAGACCCCCAAAGAGCCTTAGGGACAGCGAAAGTGCTGGGAGAAACACACACTATCAGCCCTGGGACGTGTCCCACCAGGCCCCAATGCAGCCTGTAGAATCAAATGCCTGAATTGCAAATGCAAAGAATACTCCCTGCGGGCGTCACAGAAAAACCACACACACACCGACTCAAAAATCGAGTGTTCAGCAGGTGCGACCTGAGCTCTACAGACCCTCCAAGAGGGTGTCAGTCTCCAGGGGACGTGAAGGCTGGCAGGCAACCGCGGGCGGAATGAAAGGAATGTACCAGAAGAATTCTGCACGCACCATTGCCAGCAAGAGGAGCCGCCACAGTGAAATCACGCGGCAGCGCTCCTGGCGGTCGGGGGTACAAACCGCGCCTCACAAGGCCATGAGGGAGCGGGTGGTGACAGAAACAAACGAGTCGGACCTCCAAACGTCACACAACCCACGCAGAAGAACTTTGAAGTGATTGGGACAGCGGCAGCACGGTGAAGCTCTCACTCAAACAGGCCTGAAATCAAACCTGAGGTAAGACGCCACAACGCGCTTGGACAGCGCGAAAACCCAGCACAATATACCAAATAAACAATATACTAAATAACAATGCACAAACAAAAGAGGCAGGCGCTGGACATTGAAAACCGTCCCGCGGCTGCCTGACTATATACAAATTCAATATTAGGCAGAGAAAACGAAAAACACTCATCTGAGGCTGCTGAGCAGCAAAGAAAGAGGAGGAGCAGGGCAGCAAGGACGGACTAGGAGAGGGTTCCTGAGCTATGACTGGACATTATGGACTGAGGGAAATGTTGTCCCCTCTTTGATTTGTTTTTTCGACCATATTTTCCCAAGGGTGTTTGGGAAATGTGGTCTAATTTAAGTTTTAAAATGGCTGCTGTGCAATAAAGCATAGAAAGTGTTAGCATAATCCAAAGCCTCCGGTCCTGACATAGAATTTACTTTCCTTTGTGTAAAGAAGTCACATATTTGATTTACCAATAGTCGACTATTGCCTCACAATGATTTCGAAGTCTACCACTTAAATAGCATGGATTTCCACAGGTTCAAGTAGGGAACATGAACCGAATCCTTTTGTGATGCAATGTCACAGTGGGGCTGTGCCATTAGGTGTAACTTGGATACCTATAATGTCTCTCTACATGTTTCTTAGCCCTGAAGAAGTCGCATGCTAACATCAGTCGAATGCGACGCAACATGTGTTGGCTAAGGCTTTGAATACATCTGACTACGAGAGGAACAATACATTTTGTTTGACCAAGCAACGGATCAAGAAAAAAAAGTTGTACGTTTGATGTATGTCTCCATCATGTACGTGATGGTGGTTCCTGGAAAGGCTATATACGTCTGCAGGGGCAGCGGGCATCCCTAAATACTGTAGGCAGAGTACCCTCGCCATGGCGGGAGTCAAGTACTCAGGCATGGTGACAGTACTTACTCCATCCACCAAAAATTAAATTAGTCCCTTAGGAGGCGTGACGGCCATCTTGAATATTTGGTTGTAACTTCCCTCATAGCCCACTGCAGCTGCAGTCCGAACCTTGCTACACAGATCTAGGATCTCCTTTTGCTAAAGACCTGTTGCTTCCTTGTATTGCATTAAGTGACATTGGGAAACGAGAAAAATATTTTTGGAAGTCGTGTTGTTAACAGAAAATTAACTTTGAACTATTTTGAACATTATTATAAACTCTTATGAGACTGGTTTGTTGTATTTTTTATGTAACGGGACAGGAAGCACGATTAAGCCAGGACTATGTGTTATGCATACGTGTCAAAATATGAGGTAGTAGAGTTCCAGTATGTTTTCCTTTAGTAAAGTTGAACTTAACTGCTCCTTTGTAATGTTTGATTGTAGTGGTAGAGAAGTCTGATTCGGTCACCCCTGCCTTTCGCCACAGAAGCAGCCTCTTGTGCTCGTGCACTTAGCAACCAACATAAGCTCACCCATTTTTTAGGTCTTGCTGGCGTTGCAGCGCAAAGCGCTGCCGCCAACGAGACTTATAGTCGCCATGTTTCCTCCCAAGGGAGACAGAGCTGTGCACGAGCCGATTCTGGTCTGGGCACGAGCCGATTGTGGTCTGTGAACGCGCTTCACAGTGGAACAGCTTGTGCGCGTTAACTCCAGAGTGCTCGTCTCCGGAAGACATGAAGACGTGCTGCGCCCGAGCCCACCTCCAGCTTGTGCGCGTTAACTCCAGAGTGCTCGTCTCCGGAAGACGTGCTGCGCCCGAGCCCACCTCCAGCTTGTTATAAACAGGTGCACTATTACCATGGAGATGAGGAGCACACACTTAAGGAAAAGAGTTTCCCGCCAAGACTCAGGCTGAGGCTACAGGTATTGGAAGTGAAAAAGTACCAGTGCAGTATACGTCCGAGGTGCTAGCTGGCACTACTCCTCTGCACTTGCAGGCCGTGGGAATGAGTGCACCACTCCTCTTTTCCTGGCAGGGACAAAAGCTTTGGAGCTGTTGCCGGGAGAACATGGCCGTGTGGTCGCCGGCTCAGTAGGGAGCAGCGGCAGGGAGAGAGAGGGCCCTTTGCAGGTAAGCGCTTCCCACGTTTCACGTGTGTCTAAATTATGTCCGTTTTGGGTAGGCGTCGTTGGCGACTTCTGTCCGCCGTGGCTCCCGGGTCTGATTCATCCAGCAGCATTTCCAAGTGCCCTATCAGCAGCCGGCCGCGGCTTGTTTTGATTTTTCACATCATGTTTATGAAGGCGCGAGACGAAAATTGCTGCGGTTTTTCACAAAGCCTCAGACTATAGAAACACCTAAGTGTATGGGCTCGTGCCTGCGCACCCGGGAACCCCGGCTCTCCTTTCTGTTTCCATCGCCCTGGCTCACAGCTGTGCTGCTCATATGGGATTATGCACTGATGTAATCACGTTGGCGAAGCAAGTGTCCGCCATGGGCGATGCGTTTAAATTTGGAGTGGAAAAGTTGAGTCGTTTCAGGGAATAGGGCATGTGAAGAGTGTCCTGTGTATGTGTTTAGATGTTTTGGGGTTCAGAGGGGCAAGCAGCGTGTGGAAACAGTTTCTATGCCTCTGCTGCTAAAAGCTCCAATTGACCAGTTACAAAGAGGCCCTTTGTGATCACGGTGGTATTTGCTGTTTGAGCATGTAATGAACTGTTTGTTATTCAGTGCTCTGTGATCGTGGTGGCATTTGTGTTTGATCATGTAATTAACTGTCAGAGAGAACTCTTCAGTTATATCTATTTCAACTGGCTGTTCCTGTTCTCTGGAGTCTTGTTAAGTTATTATTATTTTTTTATTTGGCCAGTAGAATTACGTTTTTTTCCGGTGGACAAATATAGTTCAGTGCCTCTCCTCCTAAAATATTTATGAAAAATCTTGCAGATTGTGTTGCAGGAAGACAACTTTAAAATGCAATTGAACTTACCTTTGCTACCTAACCAATATTTTACCTACCTAGTCGGGATTTTCGGGTCAAGACCTGACATTTTTTCCCCCCCTCGACATATAAAGTTAAAACAATAAATATAAAAAGAAAGAACTTTTTTGGGGGGGCTATCTAAACTATTTCTAGGTGATATTTTAAACAGAGAGAATTGCTATGATAAAAAAGCACGATATTTTATTTGAATTCTTCTACAGATACCAGCACCTGATCTGTCCAGAATCTCAATATATGAACAAATGGAACGGTTTTTTTTTCTCCCAGAAAGGTGGCTACCCTAGTTGAACAGCACCGGACGAGTTACAAATGACATTGTAGCAAAAATGTACTGCTGTCTTGTGATAATTTGGAAGGATGATAACCGTAGTTTTATTGTATATAAACCATATGTTGCACTTTGTGTTTACTTTGGAACAAGTATACTGTGGCTAAATCCATGACAAAATAACCATATAAAAGAAAGCTGATTTCTGCTCATGATAGGTAAAGGAAATGTTGTGGAGTGGATATGGGATACTGGCAGATTTGCTGACCTTAAACCCTGATCCCCAGTTTATCCTAGCATTTTGTTACTCCGGTCTACTAATTTCTTTCCCTGTTGATGACATTGTAATTTCGTGCAAAATAATGTAAAACAAAGGTTTGGAAAAGCTTATAGGTCTCACCTCTTTTGTCCGCTTGGCTTTGCTAATGCTTTTTGCCGATGCTGTTTAACATTAAAAAGGTGAAATATGAGAGTGCGAATTAATCCATACATGACGCTGCCAATTGCCTTGTTGTTAAATAGTGTTTGTGTAATGCTGTGTGCCCTCGCGCATTACATTCAAGCACAACCCTCAGTATTGACACTTGTTCCTTTTTGTATTTTTATTTTATTTATCAGTCCAAGATAGTTAATACCTCTAGGAGTACTAATTTTAAAACAAGCATTGAAAATGCAATAGGTCGGTAGAAAGTCATGTTGGGTAAAGTGAGCCCACCCCTTTCCAATGGAAGAGACAGAAAAGAATGAGATCGCCTAATCTTTCCATGTTGCCACACGAATTTCGACATAAGGGCGTTAATAAAAGTTAAAACTTTAGGTTCAACAACTAAAGGAATAGCACGAAATAAGTATAGGCATCTGGGCAAGACATTCATTTTCAGATAATTATCCCTACCGATGATGGAGAGATAGAGACCGTTTACTCTATCCAAATCGCTCTTTATCTTTTCCAGGAGCGGATCAAAGTTAAGCTTCACTACATGCTTAGTATTAGGGCAGATGGCTACTCCAAGATAAGTGGCTGTATTGGCTCTTCTTTGATCTGGGCAAGCTATATTATCGGTGCATAGGATAACAGTCTTTCCACGATTAAGGGAATACCCTGAGCAATTACCGTATTCTGAAGCCACTCGCTCAATTTCACAGATCGCCTCGATTGGGTCAGGTGTCATCGGCATAGGCTAACACTTTTGTCTCAAATTGGTTACAGAACACTGGTTTAATAATATTACTTTCTAGAAATTTGAGAACCAGGGGATTAATATAAAGAGCGAAGAGCAGGGGCGAGCAGGGACATCCCTGCCTTGTGCCTCTTGCAATATTAATGTAGCCAGATTCTGAACCTAGCATTAGAAGTTTTGCTTTGGGACTTTCTACCACTGGGCAGCATTCCTTAAACAGCTTACCCCTATGCTTGTACATTCGATCGAAGATAATCTGACCGATACAGCGTCAATCCCCTCAATTTATGAGCTTCTAATTGGCCAGGATGCCAAAGGCTTATTATTAAGAAGAACTGAGGTAAATCATTATAAGAAGCTTAAGGGAGAAATCTTAATTAGCGCCTGGAGAATCTGGGATAAAGTAGCCAAACACATGCATATTGGGAAAATCAACCGTTATACACCTTTGTGGCAGTCTAGTATTACACAAAGCCTTGATTTTGATTCTACGGCAAGGAAATGGGAAAGGCTAGGTATTAGAACTGTTAATGAGCTTTTGTTAAAAGGTTTCGACACTGTTTTTATGGATTTAAAAATGAAATTTGGTCTTTCTAACGGGGACTTTCTTAAGTTTGCTCAGGTGTTTGCTAATCTAAGAGCTAAACGGTCTACAGTGTGTCTTTCAAAAATAGAAATAATCGAGGTATTGGCTAGACCAAATACTAGGATAGGAACTCTTTATGGCATCCTCTTGACGGAAGCACAGGACGATTTAGTACAAACTGAAGCCAAATGGGCGGCAAAACTTAATAATCCAGACGTAGATATAGACAGAGTTTTGGTGTTGAGCCATAAATTATTCATGGCCAGTAATCTTAAAGCACAACTTTTCAAGACAGTATTCGATCTCTATTTTACCCCAGCCAAACTTTATGCATGGGGTAAAAGAGAGAATGATGTGTGTCCGTGATGTTCACATGGACCCGCGACTCTTGCCCATATGTTTAGCAATTGTTCAGAGCTTACTGTTTTGAAAAGTATGATAGCTTCTTTCTGGGAAAAAGTATTTGGTCATAAACTCCCTGAGTCTGATACCCTATTTGTTTTAGGTTTTGACAACTCCTTTAAACTCTCAAAATCTGAAGAAAGATTGCTGTTCATTGGCACTGCGGCACTGAGGTTAATCTTGTCCGCCCGCTGGAAGGAAGCTACCCCACCTAGCTTTCAGATGTGGTTAGCCCGTTTCTTGGCGGTGTATAGCTATGAGTCTGCCACTTTTTCTATTAGAGGCTTTAATGCTAGGCTACGAGGGGAGGCAACCTGGCGGCCGGTCTCGAAATGGAAAACTGGGATAATTTCTAGTGGAATTGGCTGATTCATACAAGATTCTGTTTACTAGTTCTCCTATAATTTTCTTTGTCCTTATTTTATTCAATAGCCTTTAGTCGTAGTCTCAGTATTTAGCGATTCAATTCTCAAATGTATGTATAACGTATCTATTTCTGTAGCTTTTTGTTCTTTTTATATTATCTCTGTTATTCCTTATTATTCATTGTATAAATTTACCTTTGTTTGTCTTATGCTGCTTCTGGTTAAAAAAAAAATAAAAAAAATGCAATAGATCTCGCCTTTTATAAAGTTAAAGCCATTTGCTCTGCTATACAATACCATTAGCAAAGCAAATGGCTTTAACTTAATCAAAGGCGAGAGCTATTGCATTTTCAATGCTTGTTTTGTTCTCTGCCTGGGAGTTACTCACCACCGTGCTTTCCACCTTCTTCCGGAGCCAGGAGGTGACGTGAGTGATCAGTGGGGGTGTTGTGGTATTTCCTTGGGCTCAGCCAGTGAGAAGGAGGTGTGGCTTGCAGTGTCCAGGCAGTGGCTTTGTGCTTCCCAGCTGCTTTAAGAGGAAGGAAACATAATAGCCTGACAAATCCTTTGTCCTGCTGGCCAGTACATTTTCAAATAAATTATAAGCTGGTTTTGCTGAATCTGTTATTTGCCCTGTCAAATGAGAGACACCCCAGCTTAATTATCTGCACCACCCCAAGCTGTATTCTCTTTACTATCTATATGGAGTCAATTGGTGCTCTACTCACAGATACCAGCATCAAGATTCACCAATGTGTCGAGCGCAACTCTACTTGAATGTCTCTATGATTCATGAATCAGCACTTCAAACACTCCTTGCACATCATTTAGACCGGGATATTCAGCACCTAAAGAAGCTCAACACAACAAGGATAGAATTACTGTTGTTTGCCACGAACAAGAAAAAGAAACAAACAGGAATAAGTACAAACCTGGCTCAGGAACAAATATTGATAGCTTTGAACACCAACTTTCACAGAATACCACGTCTCTTGGATTCATCCTGGACACCGGTCTCACCTTCCAGAACCACTGTGCCAAAAATAATAAAGATGGCCTGCTACCAGCTCTCTTTTAAAGAAACTGAAACCTTTTTCTTCCAGAAAGCAACTTTGGAACTGCTGTTTAATACCAGTACTCTTGCAGCTTGATGATGGTAATGCCCATCTCCTTGGCCTCGCAGATATTGGCATCTATTAAAGTCATCCTAAATCCAGCAACACATCTTCTCAAGAGCCTGAAGCAATATGAGCATATCACCCCCATCTTGATGGAGCTCAATTGGCTCCCCTTACCAGCTGCATCGTTTACAGCACCCCCACTTCTCTTGAAGACAAGATCACAATCACTTGTGGTTCTCGGCACACCGCAACAAGTACACCATCAAATGTCAGATTAATATGTGTAAAAAGAAAAAAAATAAGGCAGCATACCTTTTCCTTCTATGCACTCAGGATCTGGAACTACTTTACTACTTTTGTATCCATTAAGACTGCCCCAACTCCAATTTAGGAAAGAGTTGTACATTCATCTCTTTACAAAACTATACATCACAATGCACTGACAGTCCACAAACCAGCTACCTCTCCTATCACTTGTTGACTTTATGATTGTCTTTGACCCTGTACAGCTCACTAACGCCTTTATGCGAGGTTTGCGCTATGGAAATACCAAATTAATACATGCATACATACAAAAATACTTACACACTGAGTATTCTATTTTTTTAAGAGGATAGTGGTATAGAAAAACCCTAGTAGAGCATATTAGTATGTATCCATTTTCAAGATCTATGAAATCTGATATGGGAAATTCGGTCAACACCACTGATGGACATATTTTGACAACATTGGTATGTATACCTACCACCGTGGATGATAACCATATTTCTAAAATAAGAACTGAACCAAAAGAATTCTCCTCTCGAAGCGCTGTGGCTCAATCAAATACCCCTAATTTAACAAATAAAATAGTTGAGTTACTTATAAGAAAATAGGGGACTTTAGTTAGTATGTCCCAATACTCAGGACAACTTGATGGTTCTTTGTCTCCAAGAGTAGGTCTGCTTCTCTTAAAATATATTTAAAGACAACATGTTCTGAAAATGATTATGTGCTGGATATTTACACCTTTTTGGTGACTTAAAAGCATATTTGAATCCATCTAACATTTTAGAGATTTTATGCATAATTCTGCAACTAAGATTGTTAAAATCAATAGAAATTCATTTGGTAAGGTTATTAAATCCACTGAAGGTGCATATCACATGGTTGCAGCTAGAGTTTGTTAAAAAACATTTATTTTTCAGTTTCAATAAGTAACAGACACCAATAATGGCAACATTAAAAACAAGAGACACTCATCAATTACATTATGGATATACGAGCTGCTGTTTGCCATTGCTTACTGCTACCCGATCGGCCCCATCCAGACAACACCAGCTTCCCAGGACTTCTGCGGTTATACCTACCCGCCGGAATCATCACTCGCAGGGTCACTCGCATCATCACTATCAGCCAACTCTGGCACCTGCAAAGGCATCACACATTGTCTCCCAATCCTGCATGTCACCCTCTAATTTATCATCTCGCCTATTCAGCTTCATGTGCACCTCCTCTACCAGTGTCCACTCCTATGGTTGCAGCTAGAATTACTTTCACCTCATGCATTGTAATTAATTTAATACTGATTAATTAAGATAATTTGCTCTCTAGGGGCATTGATATTATTCCTAATCAGTTTATAAATGCCATAACTCTGGAAACAAATGAATTCTCTCTGTTGAGTTGTACATTGGAAAAAAAGCAAAAGGCAGTTGAATCCCTTTTTAACTAACATCAAGATGCTCGCATTAGCAAAATTTAGTCTGGGCCTATTGACAGGTTACTAAATATGCTGAATAAAGATAAGACAACAGAAATGAAAACAGAAGTTCTACAAACTTGGGCTTGGTTACCAGCGACTCTAAATTCAAAGGGAACATCCTATAACGCTATTTTACCAATGGCCAATCTTTAATCAGATGGAACAGCAATGCTCAGTTTTCAGTTGTTTGATTATTATTTATTTCTAAGGGAGCTATAAACCCCCCAGATTTATGCCCAGATTTGAGTCCAATGCACGCTGTGTCACTGAAACCAAGCTATACCTGGCTCATGACTGCTAAGAAGGGCGAAAACGGTCCTGGGCTGCTTGTGTTCTGGTTCAGGAAGTGTGTGGGCGAATGTTCCTTTGGCTTTTTGGCCCCCAAACTGTGGAATATCATGCCTTTAGATTTGAAACAAGGGTCTGAATCTGTTTTTCGTGACTTGGTTGTTTCGGCAAATACATGGCAGGTCCAGCCTGTTATTTAAGGGTCATTACTGGAGTTAGCGTTCATAGCACGGGCCCAATCCGGATGGAGTAACCAGGCGCTTTATAAATCATTGTTTTAATATTATTTTTATTTATTATGTAGGAAAGTGCCACTTTTTGAAATGGTCACCCCCCACATTTTGCTCACTGGTACTGTTGTTGATTGGTAGTGCACTGGGTCTCTACTAACCAGGCCCAGTGCCAGTGCTGTTCCCTTAAAACAAGACAAATGTGCACTGGTAACCCAATTTGCACGGACTTTAGCACCCCTGTAAGACCCTAGTAAATGGGACCCTGGGCATGGGTACTATAGAGGGTCCCTAAGGGCTGCGGCATGTATTATGCCACCCTCAGGGACCTACACACAAACTGCATGCAGACTGCCATTGCAGGATGCGTGAAATGGTGCAAGCCATTCCAAATGCACAACATGGCATGCTCACTGTTTGCCATGCCCATGCATGTTTTGATTTATTAATTACCCTCAAGCCCAGGAGGTTTCACCGACATGGCACCCTCCACCTTGAGAAAATCTACTAAACACATCCACACGGAGTGCGATAATCCACAATCCATTTGGATTTTAGTACTGTTCCCATGAGACACAGGGTCAAGACTGATTTGCATATAGCTGGGTCTGAAGTGGGGTGGCGAAGTGAGCTAAAGAACGATGATGGATTCAACCCAGATCTGTGACTGGGGGTGAGTGTCTAAAATGTTTCAGCGCTCCATCCATCATCTCCTTGTGTTTGCTTTGTTCACCCTAAGTTGGCAGGGTATGCTCAGACGTGGGTCCCTTGGTCACTTTGCCACTGCATTCAAGCTAGCCTGACCGAAACTGGTCCTAGGATGGCTTGGTAGTTCGGGCCAGACTGTTCCCATGAGGCACAGGGTCAAGACTGATTTGCATATAGTTGTGTCTGAACTGGGGTGGCGAAGTGAGCTAAAGAACGGTGATGAATTCAACCCAGATCTGTGACTGGGGGTGAGTGTCTGAAAAGTTTCAGCGCTCTGTCCATCATCTCCTTGTGTTTGCTTTGTTCACCCTAAGTTGGCAGGGTTTTCCCAGACATGGGTCCCTTGCTCACTTTGCCACTGGATTCATGCTAGCCTCGCTGATGAGGACTGTTAGACCCAAACTGGTCCCAGGATGTTTGTTTCCTGTCCAGGGAAGACATGGCTTGCCAGTTCTGGCTGAACTGTTCCCATGAGGCACAGGGTCAAGACTGATTTGCATATAGCTGTGTCTGAACTGAGGTGGCGAAGTGAGCTAAAGAACGATGATGGATTCATCCCAGATCTGTGACTGGGGGTGAGTGTCTGAAAAGTTTCAGCGCTCCGTCCATTATCTCCTTGTGTTTGCTTTGTTTTCCCTAAGTTGGCAGGGTATGCCCAGACGTGGGTCCCTTGCTCACTTTGCCACTGGATTCAAGCTAGCCTTGCTAATGAGGGTTGTTAGCCCAAAACCGGTCCCAGGATGCTTGTTTCCGGTCCAGGGAAGACATGGCTTGGCAGTTTGGGCTGGACTGTTCCCATGAGGCAGAGGGTCGAGACTGATTTGCATATAGCTGTTAAGTGAGCTAAAGAACGATGATTTATTCAACCCAGATCTGTGACTAGGGGTGAGTGTCTGAAAGTTTCAGTGCTCTGTTCATCATCTCCTTGTGTTTACTTTGTTTGCCCAAGTTGGCAGGGTATGTCCAGAGGTGGGTCCCTTGCTCACTTCGCCACTGGATTCAAGCTAGCCTGGCTGATGAGGGCAGGTAGCCCAAAACCGGTCCCAGGATGCTTGTTTCTGGTCCAGGGAAGACATGGCTTGGCAGTTCATGCTGGACTGTTCCCATGAGGCACAGGGTCAAGACTGATTTCCATATAGCTGTGTCTGAACCGGGGTGGCGAAGTGAGCTAAAGAACAATGATGGATTCAACCCAGATCTGTGCTGTGACTGGGGGTGAGTGTCTGAAAAGTTTCAGTGCTCTGTCCATCATCTCCTTGTGTTTGCTTTGTTTGCCCTAGGTTGGCATGGTATGCCCAGACGTCGGTCCCTTGCTCACTTTGCCACTGAAGTCAAGCTAGCCTGGCTGATGAGGACAGTTAGCCCGAAACCTGTCCCAGGATGCTTTTTCCAGTCCAGAGAAGACATGGCTTGGCAGTTCATGCTGCATTGTTCCCATGAGGCACAGGGTCAAGACTGATTTGCATATAGTTGTGTCTGAACTGGGGTGGCGAAGTGAGCTAAAGAACGGTGATGAATTCAACCCAGATCTGTGACTGGGGGTGAGTGTCGGAAAAGTTTCAGCGCTCTGTCCATCATCTCTTTGTGTTTGCTTTATTCACCCTAAGTTGTCAGGGTATGCCCAGACGTGGGTCCCTTGATCACTTTGCCACTGGATTCAAGCTAGCCTGGCTGATGAGGGCTGTTAGCCCGAAACAGGTCCCAGGATGCTTGTTTCCGGTGCAGGGAAGACATGGCATGGCAGTTTGGGCTGGACTGGTCCCATGAGGCACAGGGTCAAGACTGATTTGCATATAGCTGTCTCTGAACTGGGGTGGCAAAGTGAGATAAAGAACGATGATGGATTCAATCCAGATCTGTGATTCTAGGTGAGTGTCTTAAAAGTTTCAGCGCTCCATCCATCATCTCCTTGTGTTTGATTTGTTCGCCCAAAGTTGGCAGGTATTCCCAGATGTGGGTCCTTTGGTCACTTTGCCACTGGATTCAAGCTAGCCTTGCTAATGAGGGCTTTTAGCCCAAAACTGGTCCCAGGATGCTTGTTTCCGGTCCAGGAAAGACATGGCTTGGCAGTTCGGACTGGGCTGTTCCCATGAGGCACAGGGTCAAAACTAATTTTCATATAGGTGTTTCTGAACTGGGGTGGAGAAGTGAGCTAAAGAATGATGATGTATTCAACCCAGATCTGTGACTGGGTTGAGTGTCTGAAAAGTTTAAGCGCTCCGTCCTTCATCTCCTTGTGTTTGATTTGTTTGCCCTAAGTTGGCAGGGTATGCCCAGACGTGGGACCCTTGGTCACTTTGCCACTGGATTCAAGCTAGCCTGGCTGATAAGGGGTGTTAGCCCAAAACCGGTCCCAGGATGCTTGTTTCCGGACCCGGGAAGACATGGTTAGGCAGTTCGGGCTGGACTGTTCTCATGAGGCCCAGGGTCAAAACTAATTTTCATATAGGTGTTTCTGAACTGGGGTGGAGAAGTGAGCTAAAGAATGACGTTGTATTCAACCCAGATCTGTGACTGGGGTGAGTGTCTGAAAAGTTTAAGCGCTCTGTCCTTCATCACCTTGTGTTTGATTTGTTCGCCCTAAGTTGGCAGGGTATGCCCAGACGTGGGTCCCTTGGTCACTTTGCCACTGGATTCAAGCTAGCCTGGCTGATGAGGGGTGTTAGCCCAAAACCAGTCCCAGCATGCTTGTTTCCGGTCCAGGGAAGACATGGCTTGGCAATTCGGGCTGGACTGTTCCCATGAGGCACAGGGTCAAGACTGATTTGCATATAGCTGTGTCTGAACTGGGGTGGCGAAGTGAGCTAAAGAATGATAATGTATTCAACCCAGATCTGTGACTGGGGTGAGTGTCTGAAAAGTTTAAGCGTTCCGTCCTTCATCTCCTTGTGTTTGCATTGTTCACACTTACAATCTAGGCACATCCCTAAGGAGGGCCACCTGAATTGGACAGTGGAAAAAGGGTTTGGTGAAACTAGGAATTTAGGGTCAGAATTATGCCCACTCCTCACAGGAAGTGGTCATATAGGGGATGGAGACACCCCAGGGGTGGGTAGCCCATTGGTTACTACCTCACACTCCTCAAAATGCTCCGTAACTCAGCATTTAGGTGACCCACAGAACCAGCGAAACAGATTCGACTGCATGGGAACATAAGAAGGACAAAGAACAGCAGACACTGCAAGAACAGAGGAACTTCACCCAACTTGGCGCAAAATCCTGCCTGGCTGCTGGTACCTCAACATTTTCAAAGACCCGACTCATTCAAAAGCTGTGCATCATCCCCAACATTTGGAGGAGTGTCCAGCACATCAAAAACCATCTAGCATCTCATTTGGGGTGGAGGTGCCACTTCCCTGCATCAGCAGGCACCGACCGCATCAGTCCAGTACACTGTGTTGTTGGCCATTGGGCCACTGAGGTAGCAACACGTTAGTAGAAGTTCTTTGTGAGTCTATGAGGGCAGCCCCGTCTCTCCCCTGCAGTTTGAGACGCTAGACTCTCCAAGGGCCCCCCTGCACAAATACCCTAGGTACCGGAGTACCTGCAACAGCCAGCCTTTGTTTGTGTCAACTCCAGACACCACTGTGAGAAAACCAACCTGCATGATGAGGGACTTCCGGACCAAAGAGTGGCCCTGCAGTGTTGATTTCCGCCCCCTTGCAGAAACTGACCCAGACTTGTGAGAGTGACCAATGCAAGTGGCCAGCCGGCCAAACTTCTGCACCCGAGCAACCCAGCCCAGGTTCATGGCAACCTACTACACCCCTTGCTCCAAAGACCCTCATGAGCCTGGCCCCCCTTTGGATTCTGCTGGACTTGTCCCCACACCCCCACCTTGCAGCCTTTGTTTTCAGGTGCCCACAGATTTCAGTGGTGCAGCTTGAGTCTACCAACCGGACCAGCATCTCTTCACCCAGACACGCCAGGCCAGGTAAACTAAAACTGCTGGTGGTTCCTTGGACCACTAGCACCTTCAGCCCAAAAGGCACCTCTGAACTTCGACTATAAATATATGTGTGCAGTACATGTCCCCTCCCGTAGGAAAACATTACCATGTTTGCGGCTCATATCTCAAAAAACGTTATTCATGTATTTTACTGTTATTTTGTAAAATCCATAACTCCGAAAGTACTTACCTGATTCTGATGCTCTTGGTATATAAAATTATATAAAAATCTATGTTATTTTTCTAAATGGATCACGGATTTCTTCTTGAGTGTGTGTCTCATTTACTGACTCTGAGTGTACAACAAATGCTGAACACTTTTCTATGATAAACCTGAGCTGCACAACCACATTACCACAAATAGAGCACTTGGGAATAGTAGTAAACCCTGTAAACCAATAAGGGTCCTCGGAACTTTTTGAATGGTGTGCCCTCACTTTGGCATTACTACATAAAAATACAAATAAGAACTGTCTATCAACAAGTATTAGGAAAAGAAAGGAATTAGTTGGCTGCATCCTCGGTTGTATTGCAGAGGGAAATGCGCAAAAATGTGTTATTAGTATAAGAGAGTGACCATACTTTTTAAATACATTTAATTTTCAATGTGTTTCCATATAACGTGGACTTTAACCACAGGTGTTACAGCGCTTCACAATAGGAACAGTAATGATACATGAGCAGGAAATTACAAGTGAGTTTGTAACAAAAACTAAAAGTTACGTTACAGGAGGCTATAGTGACAATTGTGCATATTTCAAAAACAAAAAATACGAGGTACCAAACAATTTGCGGCCAATAGCTGAACATAATAGTAACAGGGGGCGGGGGGTGGTAGAGGAAGGATATTTGACAGCATCTTTAAAAGAGCAATTATGCGACAGCAAAAATAAAAACTGCGCCGCAAGTAAAGTAATGACAAAACGGAAACCCTTACAATTGACTTCCGAGACAGCCGCAAATGATGCACGCGCACGCGCCATACTTTATTGTATTTCTTTATTGTTTTTTTATACGTTTTCATATAGCACGGACTTTCCCGGAAAGTCTCAGAGCGCAATTGTGACAATACAGAACCTATAGCAGGCAGGTTTTAACAGATACTTTTTATTAACAGCATCTTTAAATTAATAATTATGCGATCGGAAAAATGAAAAGTAAGCCACAAACACTTTTACATTTAAAAACGGACACAGCCGCCAATGCTGCACGCGTGCGCACCAAACAAATCTATTTTGTATTAATTTTTAAGCGCTTTCATATAGCGCGGACTTTACCCGTAGGTGTCACAGCGCTTCACAATATAAACCGAACATCAGCTCCCCCCCCTTATCGGGCATGCACCAATCAGTGATGGTGGGGTTTATATTCCAAAATACAACAAAGAGTGGCAGACACCAGTGTGTCCTTAATGCTTGAATTTCCACGACCTAGAAGAGTCTGCAGAGGTAGCCATAGCGTCCAAACACAGAGAACATATGGCTTTTGATTTCTATTGTGCACCAAGTGAGGCAATCTTATGTGCTAGTGGGTAATATGTGCTATTTCATTCCCTAACCTAACTTTGTAGAAAGTAATGGGAAATGTGACCGTGTTTATTTTCCTAATGTATGTAGTGCTGCAGGTTGACGTATGTGCTCCTGTCCACTTAAAGCCTTCCCTAAGCACGAATAGTTATACCACAAGGCACCGATACTTATACCATATAGGAGTACCGCAGAATTCGAGGCGGTACGAGAATCAGCACTCAAGCTTTCAAGGAAAGCATTTTCCTGTTGGTCCACATATTGTTTATGAAAAGAGTAAGTCTGTGGTTTCTTCGATTTCTAAGAAAGTCAGAAGTGCTGAAGCTGCCAAGCTGTGCAGCCTCTTGAACAGCGGTGTGAGGTAAAGGCTTCAGCTGGTATGCACATACGACATATGTGCGCTTTGTTACCTATTGCATATGCAGTTAGGACCTTTTGCTACCATACATAAAAGTATGTCTATAGTAAAAAAAAAATATGCATGTGCATGTGCCATACTTAATTGTATTATTTTATTTTTTTTATGCGTTTTCATATTGCACAGACTTTACCGGAAGGCCTCAGAGCGCAATTGTAACAATGCCGAACATATAGCATGCAGGTTTTCACAAACACCTTTTATTAACAGCATCTTTAAAAGAATAATTATGCGATCGAAAAAATGCAAAGTAAGCCACGAAAACTTTTTTCTATTATGTATTAATTTTTATGCGTTTTAATACAGCACACACTTTACCCGGAGGTGTCACAACGCTTCAAAGTAAAGACAAAACGGAAACCCAAACAATTGAAATCCAAGACAGCCGCTAATGATGCACACGCACGCGCCATACTTTATTGTATTTATTTATTATTTGTTATGCGTTTTCATATAGCACGGACTTTACCGTAAAGTCTCAGAGCGCAATTGTGACAATGCACAACATATAGCATGCCTGTTTTCACAGATACTTTTTACTAACAGCATCTTTTATTTTATTTTTTTTCTTCTTTTTTTGTCCTCATTAGCCATATAGTCGATCCAAATGTGCTCCTAGCCACAAGACACAAAACTCGACCACCCCTGTAGCACCGAGGGGCCTATTAATAAGCTCCCAGTACCCAGAGAGTCAGACTAGATGTCTCCGGCAAAAAGCTTGGACGGACAGTCTCCCTTCGGGCCAATTTGGCGTGTGGTCCAATAGCTGTATGGCTTGGGGTGCCTCCCTTTGGACAAGGAGATTTTTAGGCCTAATCATCGGACCCGGGGGAAAAAAACCCCCCAAAAAAAAAAAAACCCCGGGTTGACTAACTGTTCCTTCTCCATTTAATCAAAAGGTCCCAGAGTCTCAATGATCGGGGGCTACATGTTCTAGTTAGATCGACCTTCGATGTTACATATAGTGAAGACAGCCACTCTGCATGTGTCGGGGGGTTTATATTGACCCAGTTTTTACAGATTTCTCTTCTTGCTAATAAGATAGCATAGAATAAGAACTCTCTTTCTAAACCCTTGATGCTATTGTTTAGGCCGAAGATGATTAAAGACCAAGACCACGAGATAGGTGTTCTGAGGATTGATTCGAGTGTTTTTCCTGATTTCTTGCCAAAAGGTGGCAATATTCGGGCACTCCCAAAACATATGAAGATCTGAGGCTGCTGGATAGGAGCATTTGCTGCAGCATTTCCCGGGTTGGAATTTCGAGAGCCGTTTAGGGGAGTAATATGCCCGATGAAGCGTGAAGAAATGATTACGCCTCAGCCATGCTGGCTTGATGATTTTGTAGAGGAGGGTAAAAGATTCCTCCCATATGTCCTCCATATGTGGTTCTCCCTCTGCACCCCAAAGTTTGGCCGGGAAATTGGGGTCGCTCTCTCCATCCTCTATGATGTGCCAATAGAAGAGTGTGACTTCCTTTCTTCCCGCGGGTCTCTACACTAGGGTGTTTTCTAGGGGGCTATAGTCACCCATCATTGCTTTTTTCTTTGTTTGAGTTCGAAGCCAGCTGGCCAGTTGTAAATATTCTATCCAGGAGAGTGATGATGTTACCATGAGCTTGAATGGAGCCCATTCCATAAAGGATCCTCCTACCAGCAGTTCCCCCCACTGTGTTATACCTGCGTCCAAAAGGACCCTTTTGACTGTATTGGAATCTTGTGGTGATAGCCCGGGTAAATCCCCAATCGGTGCGTGTTTGGATAGATATCCTATCCCTGCCTTGGATTTAATTTGGGACCATTCTTTTATAGTGCCCAATTATGTATTAATTTTTATGCGTTTTAATACAGCGCACACTTTACCCGAAGGTGTCACAACGCTTCAAAGTAAAGACAAAACGGAAACCCAAACAATTGAAATCCAAGACAGCCGCTAATGATGCACACGCACGCGCCATACTTTATTGTATTTATTTATTATTTGTTATGCGTTTTCATATAGCACGGACTTTACCGTAAAGTCTCAGAGCGCAATTGTGACAATGCACAACATATAGCATGCCTGTTTTCACAGATACTTTTTACTAACAGCATCTTTAAACGAATAAATATGTGATCGAAAAAATGAAAAGTAAGGCTCGGACATTTTACGTTAAACCGACACAGCCGCCAATGGTAGACGCGTGCGCGCCATACTTAATTATAACGCGGACTTTAACCAAAGGTGTTACAGTTATGCTACAGGAAGCAATAGTAACAATTGTGCATGTATCAAAAACAAAATGCACGAAGTAGCAAACGATTTGCGGTATCTTTTATTAATATGTATGCATTGCGGTCTGGAGGTGGCATACGGAATTGGTATTGAAAAAAATAATGGTATTGAAAAAATTGATCCACAGGAAAAAACGCACAATTGGCACAATTCTGTGGTGCAACACTGCCGCTCTGGTTGCAGAGGCTAAAACAACTGCCCAGCTTATAATCCCACAGTGGAGAGTCTCCAGTTACAGACGTAGGGGGTGATCTCCAGAATAAACAAGCAAGCTCTTGGCATTGCTGTGGGGAAGGGGGGAGGGGAAACGAGAGATACGGCCTGGCGGCCGTGAAAGTGAAAGTACGGCCGGCCGGCCGTGAATAATTAGGGGAGGAGAAATGCCTGAGGCAGAGTGCACAGCTTCAGATGCCTGTGGGAGGGAGGCTGGTGGCTTTGAAGTGCACGCGCTTTTTTCACGGGCACTGCATGCAATCGCCGACGATGGTTAAGCTCTGGTTAAGCCCCTATATTCTCGCAAGCTCAATGCGCAAGCGCATTGACAGGCGAGACCTAAAAATCCCCATGGATGAACAAACATCTAATCAGATTGAGAAATGCAGCGAACAGAGAATTTCGGTTACTGAAGAAAAATCCTATCAATGTAGTGCAGTAGCTTAAGGTTCACTCAATGAGGAAACAATATAAAAAGTAGGTATGGCTGGCCAACAAGTTTCATCAACATCAGTACTGGAGTAAATTGCTGTACGTCAGTAAAAATAAAAACCCAAGGGATTTTTAGAGGATGATACATGACATCAACAAAGGCTCAGACAATTAATTCAACACAAATGTAACTGGAGCAGCCTGGGTCCGAAATCTGCAGGATCATTTTTCATTAACTACAGAGAATACACAGGATCAGGTCATGAATCCCAGTCTCAATGTTGACATAAAGACCCTGGATTCTTCAAAAACACTAGTACCAGAGGTCATTGCCACAGAAAAATGTAATAACGGTAAGTAAGTGTGCAAGGGCTAGAGGTGCACCTGGCCCAAATGTTCTGCCACATGCTATTTATAAAGCCTATCCAACATTTTGTGCAAAATAACTCACTATACTATACCACACAGCCTTGTTAGTAGGAGAGGTGCCGGCATCATGGAGAGGCTCGATAACACACCCTATCTTCAAAGAAGGTACGAAAAGCAACCCACCCGATTATAGACTCGTAGCCCTCCTTGACATTGGGGCTAAATACCTTGCAAGTTATCTCCTTCAAGACCTGGCTGACAGGGCTACCAAATCGAAAATAGTGCCACTGAAGCAGACAGGTTTCCGGCCTGGCTGTGGAACCCTGCCAAACCTCTTGGCCATGGCTATCTATATGGAAACATTTTCTCAACTAAATCTACAATGTTTGCTTGCTTCATTTATTTCAAGGCGGCTTCTGACAGTGTGCCTAGAGCCCTGTTATGGAAAAAACTATGCTACAGAGGGGTGTGCAGTTCCTAACAAGGGGACAGGGAAAAGGGCAGGTCTTTTTTCGTGATGCCCTCGAACACCCCGAAGTAGGTCATGCTTCATCATTGGGCTCCTCGTCGGGCCGGCGCTGCAATGCCCGACGGGCTCCCGTAAATGGGGCTCTTTGGCGGACATCTTTTGAAGACATTGGGGACAATGCCTAACACCTCCCATGCCTATTGCCTAATGCCTATCCCCTTTTACATCACTTAGTACTAGAATCGCTGCTCCATAAAATCATTTATGTATAGGACTGCCTGCCAATACCAAATTCCAATGTGTTGCCTGCATCAAAGATGATTGAATACCCAATACCCGAACTACCTGTGCTTGCCTTGGATTGGATGAGGTAACTTCAGCTTTTGCAATGGTGAGTGTCTGATTGTGGGAGTAATGATTTAAGTTGATTGATGATACATGTGGTGGCAGACACTAAGGTAGGGTGTGCGTTGAATTGTAATATGGGACATTTCTCGAGATGATCATTGATTTGCTTTGGTTGGGGCTTGAAGAATGGGCGACTATTTTCCCAGTAGGTGATGATCTGCCCTTTCACACTTAGCCAGATTTAATTAATTGCAGGGGTGTTCTCCATTTTTTCTGGTTTTTCAGACACCAGAACTGTCCTTTTAGTTATCAAACAAACACCTATGCAAATTACTGCAATTCTTTTTTATTCTCTACTTGTTCTTCAACAGCGGTGCACTGCGCTCCAGGTCTATCCTGCTCGGGTCATCGCGATTCATGATGATGACTGGTCTGGTACAGGGTTACTTGGAGTTACTGAGGACTGGAGGAGTTTCATGGAAGAACTCAGGGCGGGACTGGGAGCTACAGGACTACCTCATAAACAGCAAGAAGAAAAAAGTTATCGAGTACCGACTTCAATTCAAAGGTAAACCAAGAGTCTGAGGCCAAGTACTACTCAGCTATTTGGAATAGAAAGAGGTGTGTTTGTGAAATGCTGCTCTGTGTGCGTGTGTGTGTGTGTGTGTGTGTTGGACTTGTGGCAAAAGTGAAACTCTGAGCCCCTCTCTTTTGTTTTTGCTCTGTCTCTGAGTCTTCTTATCTTGATACACTCCTCATGAAGCTTACCTTCCTTCTGTCCTTCTCTTGACTCTAAAATACAGTTTCTCTTTTACAATCCGCAGGCCTTCTTTTAGTCTCCTTCATGAACGAAAGGCGAAAACTGAGTTTAACAACACTCCTGCTTACCTACAGGACCGGTGCAGAGAGGCCACAAAGAGTGGACATTCCCAAGCAGAATGCAGATGCACCAATCAATTTTGCAATACCGTATAATTTTTCTTTTAACAATCATATTAACTAAGAGAAGTGGGTGGGTGGGTTCACTCCCTAACCTAGAAGACAGAACATTTAGATATATGGTAGATTGGATCCCAGGGTCAGAAGGAATGTTTGCAATGCATGTATCTGTACTCTGTCATACTCATTCCCTTGCTTCCTTCTGACAACAGATGAATGGCAAATGATGTGCTGCTGCTTATTGCCCAGATGAATGTTGGCCTTGTGTTGTTGTGTTTTTCTTTGTCAAACCTTTTCCCAAAACCGATTACCCATCCATTCATCAAACCCCTAACCCTCTTCCCCCAAGCTGTGTGATTCATTGAGCTGTGGCTTAAATTACATCATCAATGGACCACTCACTTGGTGGGCTGGATGTGGTAAAAGCAACACCAACGTACTGTAGAATCTTCGAAGCAGTAGCCCACACCAGCCCTTTACCAACCCACACATTAAAAATGATCCATAGTTTTTGAGATATAGAATGAAGTACATCAGTCGTCAGCAACATCTTCATTGTGGCCTTGTGTTGCGTAACCGTAAACGCCTAACCTAAGCTTGTCGATTCTGGACTTTGAGTCTATTTTTGATAACTTGTGGATTTCACAAATAATACTGCTAGCTCCACGTCAGCCAAACTAGCTAGTATTGCTATTTTGTCTATTTTAGCACAAGCAGGCGTTCTCATTGTGTTTTCATCATCACATAGTAGTCAGATGGTGTCAATTGTTTGTACATTTTTGATAAATATTTATAAACCACTTACTCAGTCTTTCTACTTCCATTTAGTTGCCTACGATGGATAATCCTCAATCAATCAATCATTCAGAAGAATCCTACAGTTGGAGCTCACCTGGGTGGAACTAGAAGTGGGATCTTGCTTGTGAAGTTGTGATGCCTCCCTTCATTATTGCTGCACCTATATTCAGGTAAGACAACTAGTATGGATGTAATTTAACTAAGTAAGAAGTAAATTAACTACTACTGATCTTTATCTAGATAGCCCAGACCCCCAACACAAAATAGCCTAGGTCATCTCATCATGGCAGCATTCCCCATAATGGTCAAGATAGTTAGAGAAGTATAAGCCTGGACTCTATAACAAAATGCTAAGCCATCTCCAGTCTGAAGTTACAAGCACATAAACAGACTGCGTAAAACTACTTGTAGGCAGCAGTGCAAAGTAAAAGTAAAATAAACTACTCCAGGCATAAACTTGTAGAACTGGCCAGCAAGGCCAGGTACCCGTCTCTCGAGGCCTCCTCTTTGGAGATGACTACATAAGGGAAATGGCCAAATATGTAGGGATGTTTAGCTCCATTCAGAAGTCCCAAAAGGACATTAAAAAGTGTTCCAACATAGGGTTTTTAGCAGAGCGGGGAGAACGTGGGGTCCGTTCCTCGGCCTTGCCTAGCCTCATCAAGACCTTTCTGGACCGTGGCACAAGATTTTCCCAACCAACCTTCACCAGCCACCAAACCTTCTACCCACAAAGACAGTGAATAAGTGGGAGATCCTTCAGGGGTGACCGGAAGCAGAGAGGATTCTCCTCAGGTAATAGTCTTGAAAGACCTTTCAGGTAACTCTATAAAGGTAGGAGGCAGGCTGGCCCAATTGTGTGGGAATTGGAATCAAGTGACACCGGATCCCTGGATTCTGAGCACAGTCAAAGGATACAAGATAGAGTTTGTGAATACCCCTATCCAAATGAAGATACCATGGGAAATGGTATTTTCGAAGGAGGAAAAGAACCTAGTGTCACAGGAAGTAAAAGACTTGCTAGCCAAAGGGACAATCAGAGAAGGTTCAGAGTTAGGTTTTGTTAGCAATATCTTCCTTGTAGAGAAGAAGGAAAAAAGGTCTAAGACGGGTAGTTTATCACCATTTCAAGATAGAAGGGGTTCATCCTCTAAGGGACGTCCTGAGAAAAGGGGACTGGTTGACAAGGCTGTACGTCAATGATGCATATTTGACCGTTCCAGTTTGGGAACCACATCAGAAATGGCCCCAATTTACTTGGGAGGGAGTTTTGCAGTCTCTCTTTTGACCAATCATCAGCACCTTGGTGCTTCACCAAGGCCCTCCGACCCGTGGCGACCTGGCTTAGGGAAAGGAGAGTGAACATTATAATATTCTTGGACAATATTCTGTTAATGGCACAATCCAAAACCATGGTCTCCCGTCATACAGATCTGGCCATACTTTTATTAGAACAGCAAGGTTTTTATCATAAACAGGAAAAATATCATGCTTGATACCGAGCCAGGAAACACAATTCCAGGGCTTTGTTGTAGACACACAATAGAATTAAAGTTACCAGAGAAGCTAAGGAACCTCTGCAAGGAGTTTAGAAAAATACTAGGAAAAAAGGAATTCCCGTTAAGGTTTCTCGCTATGATCCTGGGTCTGTTGTCCTCTACGATCCAAGCAATTTACCCAGGACCCTTATACTACCGGGCCCTCCAAAGACTCAAGGCAAGGACAATGAGGGCAACACAGTCCTACTCCCAGATGTTGTCTTTAGACCAAGACTCAAGGAAGGAACTTCTGTGGTGGCAGAGCCTTTTGGGGAGGAGCCTGAAATAATAACAGAATCGGTCGCGATTTTAGAAGGATGGGGAGCGAGATGTGGCAACTAATGAATAAATTGATACTTGTATAGCGCACTACTCACCCGCAAGGGTCTCAAGGAGGTTGTATGAATACCGCTGTGGAACCCATCCTGGCTTTCCGTGTGAGGTGTCCACTCCTGGGCACCCCCACGGTGGAGGCCAGGCATCCTTAGCGTTGTGGGGGCCATTGTGGAGATTAAGCAAGCTATTGCCCAGAGTTGCAGAGTGGGACTCCATGATTGGAATAGGCACCGAGGCAAGAATTATCAGGTCCGTGGAATTTTTTTAGCCCAAGACCCACCGAGGCGGGGAATTGAACCCTGGTCCCGGGCTAGACCTCTGCATCAGGGTCTGACGCTCCAACCATTGAGCCACACTTCTCCACATGAATGGGGATTCTGAACAGAACAAGAGAAAGGGTTGCACATCAACTGCTTGGAATTACTAGCAGTCTCATTTGCAAGTTGTTGCTAATCCCAGAAATTGATGAAATGTTGCGTAATGCTCAGCATGGACAATGTATCAGCAAAGAGGTGTGTAAACAATTTGGGAGGACCTCACTCCAAAAGACTTGCAGATCTAGCAAAGGGTTTCTGGGGATATTACTTGAGCAAAGGACTTTCAGTTGTAGCGGAACATATTCCTTGTTTAAGCAATGGCGTAGCGGACTGGTTTTTCAGGAATTTCAAGGACTCCAGCAATTCGAGGGGAGACAGAGAAATATTCCTATTTATCCAAGCGAAATGGGGTCACTTCGGGACAGACCTCTTTGCAGACAGACTAAACACACAGCTGAGGAATTTCTTCAGCTTGAGACTGGACCCTAAGGCTCGGGGATAGATGCCTTCCTCCAAGATTGGAAGAGATTAGCACCTTATGCTTTCCCTCTATTTGCTATGCTGATACGACTACCTCTCCATGCGTGAAAGTGCAGACAGACCATGGTGGTAATAACACCCCTTTGGAGGTCGCAGGCCTGGTTCCCAATCATGCTAGAAATTACTATTGACTTCCTTATTCTAATACCGTAATTCAGGGAAATACTCCTAGGCCCAGGAGGAGAGCAACATCCTCTAGTAGAACAAGGGCTACTGGTACTAACGACCTGGAAGATTTTAGGAGACAGTAGCAAATCCCAGGCCTTTCGCCAGACGCTTTTTAACTCATTCCAGAATCATGGACTCCTGGAACAAGAAAGGGATATCGACTGGGTTGGAACAAATGGGTTTGTTGATGTCTTCAACGAGACTGTGATCCCGTTTCAATTGAAATAGTACATGTAGTAAGTTACCTATCAGAATTATTCACATCAAGTCTATCCCATTGAACAGACAACATTTACAGACAGTTATAGCCACAGGGCTCTCTTTGGTGGACAGCGTTTCTGTAGGCCAGAGCTTAGTAACTAAGAATATAATGAGAAATAGAGGGGTACTGAACCCGCTTACTGCAAAATACACTGCTTTATGGGATGTTAACACCTTCACTGCGGCGGCTATTCCGCCGCAGTGCTAAGGGTTTGGGGCGGCCGCGCGGCGGCCGCATGCTGGTGACGGAACCACTCCGTCACCAGCGTCGGTTGAGCTGTGCTCGTGACGGAGCGGTTCCGTCACGGCCCGCCCCGCTCAATAGAACCCTCAGCGCAGGCGCGGAATTCGCGCCGCGCATGAGCGTTCTATCGAGCTGGGCGGGCCATGACGGAACCGCTCCGTCATCAGCACAGCTCAACCGACGCTGATGACGGAGCGGTTCTGTCATCAGCGCCGAAGGGGTTAAAGGAATCTTACGGATGCTAGTTTGCTGGGAAGACAGCTGAAAACCATCTCTCTTATATTATATGTATTTCTTATAAACTTTCTGTGTTACACTTTCTGGTGTCCTTTATGCGTACTTTGGACGTAAAAGCCTTAGATGTCACTAGCAGGGCCTGTCAACCTGAGGGAGTATTTTTTTACCTCAAAAAGAGAACATAGATTGTCATCTTCTGTTTTCTATCCTTTCTCTTCACAGAATGAAAAATTTTGCGTTGGGAAATGCTTAAAGGAGTATGAGAGGAGAACTGAAAGTTTTAGAGGAAATGCTGCACGACTGTTAATTTCCCATAGTTGGCCTCATAGGCCTGTCTCTTCACTCACCTTAGTGAGAATGGTGAAAGAGGTTATAAGCGAGGGCAGTGTGGATGTCTCTATATTTGGAGCACACTCTCTTAGAAGTGCATCGGCTTCCAAAGACTTTATTTCGGGAGGGTGAGGTCTGCAGGATATTCTTAGGGCTGCAGATTGGTCAAATGAAAATATCTTTAAAAATTGTTACTTTAGACTGATTGCAAATGCAATTGATAATGTATTAAATACACTTTAAACTTGCATAATGTTCGCCTCTGTGTCATGCCATAACATTTACATCTTTCACAGTCCGATGGGCAGAAAATCCGGATTTTATTAAAGACACGGAGGGTAAGATTATCTATCCACTTTGATAACCACCCTAGTGGAACTAGTTATTACCTCAATACGTCAAATTTCTTGTTTTTTTCTTTCAGAATAAGAAGTTATCTCCACTTGGGCTTTTTCATGACGAAACGTTAAATACAGAGGAATACATTTTTTGGGAGTGAACTTGTTCAGAGCACTGGAAGAGGAAGAAGGCTGCGTGTGAGGGGACTTTATAGCTTGTTAGAATGTTATTGAAGTTCTATATTCTTCAATTGTTGCTGCTGTGAGCTGGCAATAAAGGAGATTTGCATAATCTTAGCCTCCGTGTCTTAATAAAATACAGATTTTCTGCCCATCAGGCTGTGAAAAATCTATATTTTTCCCTAATTTTCAGAAATACTAGAAAACTCTCACTGAGTTTGGATACATACACAAAAAATAGATGCATTATCATTGTCCTTGAAAAATAATTTTCTACAAATAAATGTTCTCAATAGTAAAACTTTCGCTATGTTAAAGGGGCGGAAACAAGCTGCTTTTAGTTGGAAAGTAGGAAGTGTGGAGCTACAAAAGGTACCTCATTACACATATCTAGGGATGCTAGTTTCATGAAATTGGATTTACCTCACATCTCTCTATTAAGTGTGAAGGTTTTGGCACAAGGTGGTAAAAGGCATTGTTTACACCTATTGCAGATATGCAATGTAAAGATCCCTTCAGCCTTGTTCTACTGGGAAAAACAGGTTGTTATCTTTTGCCTAGCTTCTTTTATTAAGATCGAAGGCAACATATTACAAAGCATGTGTAATATCAAAAGATCCACTCTGGTAGAGGCACTTTATCTGGAATTTGGAACACTCAAATGTAATTATAAAGCTTTAGGTGCCAAAATCCAGTGGGTTTACTGTATACACTGAGGAAAAGACAATACATTACAAGGTTTACTTAAGAATGAACTGTCATTGGCAGTTGCTCTAGTTTAAGGTTTATTCAAATGTTATGTGAGCCCTACTACTTTTAAATATGTTAAAAAACTAAAATTGAAGCTCTGGATCGCAAAGTCACATTTTGAAGCTGATTATGCACATTGTAGGGATCTTGCATTGCATATTCCTGAAAAAGCCATAGGGATATATATAAGAACTCAAAATGACCACAAGATCCTTAGGTTTCTATTTCTTCTATGAATTGGTGGTCTCCCTGTGGAAGTCACTGTTAGAAGATGGATTGGCCTACGTCAAGAGGGTTGGATATGCCCATCTTTTGGCATGGTTTCCCAGGCTTTTTTCTTCTGACCTCCTGGTTTTTGTGATGCCCTGGATCTTGTTTATGCTGCTAAAGTGTTTCTGTGCACTTTAATACTGCTGATCACTAATAAAGTACAAGTGCCCCTGCTGTAAATTGTATTTATAGATTATTATTTCCATGATTGGCTTATTTGATTTTCTCCTAAGTCCCTGGTATCGTACACTTTGTGTGCCCAGGGCATGTAAATCAAACGCTGCTAGTGGGCTTGCAATATAAAACAATGGGGAACCCAACATCCACAGGACGCGGGTCAAAGACAGTACAAAAAGAAGTGGTCACAGTGGAGATACAGTAGTTAATGAAATCAACATCACCTTGAATAAATCAATTATCCAATTCAGTCATATTTAAATATATTTATATAAACATTTTGATTTGATAAACATCAATATACTCGTACTAAGGAGCTCCATGAGAAAGAGTAATGAGTGCTGAAGGATGAGCTTAGGTGAGGTTTTTGAGGGAAGAAAAAGGACAATATGCAATATTTGCATAGTAGATTGACAATGACCTGTCCAGCCTAATTGTGGGCTACATATACATGAAAACTCACAGTATTGCAAAGACACAGTAAGTCAATCGCTGTTGTCTATCAGTGAATGTAACCACGGTACAGGTACGAACAATGAGACCGTCGATGTTTCGACCCCAATAATAGATGAAGGGAAGTTTAGTCCTTAAAACGGGGTCTTCATCAGGACATGTGGAGACAACTATGGATTATTTAAAATAAATTGCCCATGTTACTAAAGGTGATGGAAACGATGAATTTATAAAAAACAGTCAAAAAAACAATGTATGTTCACCTTTTCTCAACCTTAAATGTCTAGGTGGATCCACTAGCAGTGGTGGGCCTGTAGGCTCCTACGTCAGGGAGACGAGCGCTCGCATATGAATTGTGGCTAAAAAAGTTCTAAAAATTAATTAAGAAGACCATCAGAAACTGTTTGACTAAGGTTGCAAATTTATATTGAGGTCCAAGGAGGCCTGTCAAAAAGTAGCAGATTTACTCGGCATAGAATCTGTCAGTAAATTCAGTAGTCTGGGCGAGAAACCTATTCTCACTTCATCGGATGCAGCCGTGTACTCCAGGGAAAGGAATTAATCCAAAGCAATCTGCCAAAAGAGGACAAAAAACTGAATTATGGGCCTGAAGGGGCTCCTCAAGACTTAAAACAGAGATTTTCAGAGACAATACCAGGTCAGAATAAGACATACCTCCCCGCACGATTGAAGAATCCAGTTCTCTGTCGTGCGGGGCTGGTCAGCTGTTTGCTAAATATAGACAGCTGAACAGTTAACGTGCACACGGTGAATGCGCACGTTAGGGGATAAGCCGTTGGATGCTGACACTGTCGGCCCAACGTGGCGGGTGTCAGAACAGAAATTGACGTGTCATTTGTGTATGATGGAAGCAAATGATCAGTTTTAAAATTCAATGAACTTCTGTAATTGTGGCCTGTTGCCAACATATATAGTAGTTCTTGAGAAAGTGCAAATAATTTATTTAACCCTGTGTTCACTTGACCCATAGTTGTTAATGAATAAGGGCCCGATTCCAATTTCGCTGGGAAGGGCTCCGAACGGGATCCATAGCATGCAAGTCCGATTCGGAGCCCATGTTTCTGACCGAATCGTCCCTCGTCCAGACGAGCAAGTATGATGCGAGTATCCCGTATGCCCTGAGCGAGTCGTCTCCGACTCTGAATCTGTCCGTCCGACTCGTCCGGAGCCGAATCGTACTGCGCAATGGTGCCGAATTCCGAATGAGTGAGTATGATGCACGATTTGGGCAGCTGCTTCACCTCGGTCTTAGCAAGATGAAACGGCTGTCGGAACTGTACTTTGGGGGTCCGTAGCTGGCTCCCCTTCACCCGGGCCCTCCAAATCTGTCATGGGGTGGGCCCATGGGTCCCCAATCCAGGCATCCACAGTGTGGCGGGCACCTTGGGGTGCCTGCCACAGGGTGTATGTGTGAGAAGTTGGCCTGATATGCAGTGCTCACTATTCTAGTGATCACTATGTATCAGTCCAGACAACCCTTATTGATGATTGGTTGTAAGTCAACCTTATAGACCAGCTATCCTAGTAGCATGGATACGAGCAGTCTAAGGCTAAGACTCTAGAGGGCGTGTTAAGCCAGCTGTTTTACCATCACATTACCCCTTGAACACCAAGTGAAAGGACACCACACAAGTTGTTATCAAAAATAAAGTATATTTATTTATAACAAGACTACCCTGGCTCTTTATGAGACAGGGAGCTAAGCACACAACAAAACTCTTAAGAAAATACTAAAAGTCGCACAATTTACACAAGTACCCGAGGGGCACGAAAAACCATATACACAAGAAGTGGAATGCGAAATTACTAGCAGGTAAGTAATACATTTCTAGACTGTAGAAACGCTAGGCCTACAATGCTGAACCCTTGGATTTGAAGCAGGAGGCCTAGGGACGCCGTGTGCAGAGTGGGAACTCTCACGCGTGAGGCGGGAACAAGTCTATGGATACTAGCAATTGCAAAGTTACTGTTCTCGGGCGAACCCGACTAGGTGGGTCGAAAACAAGAGTGGATCCGAACACTTAGGGTGTTGGACTATGCTGGAGCACCGGAGTACTCGGTTTACCTAGCCCAGGGGCTGCGGTTGCATAGGGTTCCAGTTGCGTCGGAAACCCTCGTTGAAGAACCAGGAGCCTGAAGAAAGAAGTTGCTGGCAGGCGGCCAGTGAAGAAGTTCGTGGAGATCCAAGCCTGGATCAGGGAAGAAGAAGACCTGAAAGCAGAGGGGACCAAGTTCTGAATCACTAGCCAGTGATTTAGGTGGGCACCAGGGTGGCACCGGACGAAGTCACCTCGACCAGGTGAGTGGGCGCTGCTGGGCTCTGCAGTCTCTCGGACCAGGAGGCGTTGTCGGCGACCAGGATGGAGGTGCGAGCTGTCCCACGAAGGTATCTGCTTCTGACGTCGCTGAACCCAGGATTGGGGCAACAGTCTTGGCAAATGCAAGGTTCACGCGGTGGACCTAAAATGGCGTCTGGAGTGGACCAGGAGGGTCCAGGGTGCTCCTCTGTTGGAGGGGAGCAAGGGCTAGTCTGGAGCAACCAGACCAGCAGTGTTTGTCGTCGTGGAGCGTCGTAAAAGGGCCACTAGCCAACGGGCAAGTGACCTCGACAACGCGGTGAGCAGTACAGAGCAGAAGGGCCCCACGCAGATCTCGTGGATGCAGGGGGGCTGAACTTCGGTGCTGGAGCTGCTCAGGGTCGGGGCTTCTCTTACCCCAAAGCACTCAGTCGAGGGTCACTCGGTGGTCGTGCTGGACAAGCGTTGTGCCGTCTTTAAAGATGGACAGTCCCTCGAGGTCTCGTCACACCCACGGATCACAGCTGGGCTGATGATGCAGGTTGAGGTCAGAGGTGCCAGGGAAGCCGGTTCTCGTCGTGCTGGGCAGTCTTGATCCGGAGGAGAGACTTACAGCAGACCGCGTTGCTTGGGTGGTGCCTGCTGCTGCAGGGTGACTACTCCTTAGTCACAAGGGAGAAAATCTTAGGAAGAGTCTTGAGTTCCTCTCGTAGAAAGTCGGTTCAGGATTCAAAGATTGATCTAATTTGGAAGGGGGCCTGCTCCTACCTTTATCCTGCAAAAGGGGGCTGGCACGCGACTAAGTCCTGCCCTATGGGTGGGACTAGGAGGGGGGTGGTTACACCCCTCTCCTTTGGCGGGCTTTCCCCAGATCAGGGGCTGGAGTGCCCCTGGAACTGGTTCAAGCCGGCCTATGCACAGTGAGCACCGGGGTGCCACTTGCAGTCACCTTCCTCCAAAGCCCTGCCTACCTAGAATACACAAAACCCTGTCTGGGACGGTGCTGGCACCGCCCCTGGCAGGAAACCCTTTGTCCTTGCCTCCTGCGCTGGGAGGACTCCCAGCAGCAGGAGGGCAGACTTGTGTCTCGGTGGCAGCATCCATCTTGTGGAGCTGAGGCTATGTCTGACTTTAACCGGGGTTACAGGTTACATACATGTCGTGTCCCTCTAGAAGGGTGGAATGCTAACCCCGTCGCCAGAATT
Organism: Lissotriton helveticus; assembly: GCF_964261635.1. Classification (NCBI taxonomy): domain Eukaryota; kingdom Metazoa; phylum Chordata; class Amphibia; order Caudata; family Salamandridae; genus Lissotriton; species Lissotriton helveticus. Next base: position 22,514,040 of record NC_136065.1, read on the forward strand.
GGCGAGGGGTTAGTATTCCAATTCGTATGACACCTTACTCGACATGTTTTGATAAAGCGATACCAGAGTTGGCATATAACCGCGAGGATTATAATGCACTTAAGAGTATATGGTATGCGTTATCATGGAACAGCTATTAGGACTTGGTTCCGCAAGCTGCAAACGGGCTCAGCTCATGCCAGAGCACCATTTCACATTATTCCAAGCACTCTGCCTTCAGGATTGATAAGGCCTGCCATAGGAGTGACTGATAGGAATATATGTGTCCATTTTTAGGGTTAGATATAGGAATACTATATCTAAAGCAAAGGGTGTTTACACCACCTTGCCCCAGCTGTCGTGCAGCCAGTTGTGTCAGATTTGGATGGCCAGCCAGGGGTGGCATAATACATGCTGCAGCCCCTGGTAGGCCCTGGGTACACCTATGCCCTGGGTACCTAAGGTACACTGTACAGGGACTGATAAGGTGACTCAGTATCCAATTAGATATGTACCTAAGGTACATGGAATCCATTTTACAGAGAGAGCAGTGGGCCTGGGGTCCTGAATAGCAGGGCCCCAGGTCAACTAAGTCAGAAAACCAGCAAAACACCAGGCAAAAAGTTGGGGGCAACCATAGTCACTCTGTTTGGCTTACTGGAGGGACAGGTCAGGTTTGGGGCCCTCAGGTCCCAGGTTTGGCTGTGCCCAACAGTGTCCATCTGTGGGAGGTCCCTAACTAAATTTAAGGGGGTTCCCTCAGGAGTTGGTTTTATTTTCACTTGGCTAGGATTACTAGCTTCAGTGCCCTTAATCTGCTGATTGGGGGATTCTTTTGGACAGGGGGCCCTTTGGGGTCCAACACTGGCCTCCCTGACCTCTACAGCCCTGGGCTGACTGAGGCAGGGTAGAGAGGGTCAGGTTACCTGCTCCAGACTGGGTCCCACCTTGGAAGGGTCCACTGACATCAGGGGCTCTGCCAGGCTAGGCCTGACTACCTCTGGGGCAGTTCCTTCACAAGGGGTCAGATCAGTTCCCTGAGGAGGCTGATCCTTTCCTAGAGTCTGGTGGGAGGGAGATTTCTCTTCCTCCTCAATACTCTCTGTCTGAGTGAGTGATCCATAGTTTCAGGCTTCACAACACTATTATCTGTCTGAGTTTGAGCTGTGGCCATCACAACTCTCCCAACCTTTTCAGGAAGGGACTCAGTTTGGGTATGGGCTGTGACCATCACAGCCTTGCCAACCTGTTCAGGAAAGGCATCTTTCTGGGATAGGGCTGTGACTGGCACAGCCCTCCTGACCTGTTCAGGGAGGACATCTTGGACTGGGGCTGTGGCTATCACTGCCCCACTAACCTTACCATGGAGGTTTACCATTTTCAAATGGGTTTCTTGTTCTACCTCAGCCCAGGCTGAGATCTCTAAATCATTCCCCAGTAGGCAATCTACAGGCAAGTTTGATGACACTGCCACTCTCTTGGGGCCAGTGACATGTCCCCAGCTGAGATTTACCACTGCCATGGGATGATCTTTCTGTACTCCATCAATATTGGTCACCTGGTATGTGGCACCAGGTAAAAGTTGCCTTGAGGGGACTAGACTCTCAGTCAAGATGGTGATGCTAGCCCCTGTATCTCTATAGGCCTCAACTTTTATACCATTGATGAGGGGCTCCTGTCTGTACTTGCTCAAAGTGTTGGGACAAGTAGTGAAGTTGGCAAACCCCATGCCATTTTCACAGACAAAAGTATCTAAGTCTGGGGACCTGGTTAGGCCAGAGTCCCCAGGAACTCCCAAAGTAAATGCACCCAAATTCTTGGGGGCACTCCCACCACCTGGGGGATTACTACTAGTACTAACAGGAGGTTTGGGAATGTTACTTGGGGGTATGTTTTCCTTATTGTTATTCTTTGGGCAACTGCTGTCAGTTTTCAAGTGACCCACCTGTTTACAGGGATAACAATAAGGTTTCTTCTGGGTAGAGGAAGTGTCTTGGGACCCACCCCCATTCTTGGAGTTTTGGGGCCCTAGGGAAGTTTTCTCTGTAGATTTATCCCCACCCTTTTCTTGAGGCTTGGTTGATTCCTTTTTCTGGTCACCACCTTGGTTCTTAGGCCTAATCCTGGTTCTGACCCATTTGTCTGCCCTCTTACCCAATTCTTGTGGAGAGGTCAGATCAGAGTCTACCAGGTGCTGGTGTAATAACTGGTTCTGACAATTATTTAAGACTTGCTCTCTCATAATAAGATTATACCATCCTGTGAAGTCAGTAACCTTGCTACCCAATAGCCAGCCTTCCAAAGCCTTAGTGGCACAATCAACAAAGTCAGCCCAATCCTGAGACTGAGTTTTCTGGGTATCCCTGAACAGCAACCTGTACTGCTCAGTGGTTAAGCCAAACCCATCAACCAGTGTATTTTTCAGGACTTGGTAATTGTTAGCATCCTCAACTCTAGTAGTGAGGAGCTTATCTCTGCCTTTGCCATCAAAGGAGAGCCACAGTATAGCTGCCCACTGACTTTGGGGGATGCACTGTACAGTGCAGGCCCTCTCCAAAGCAGCCATCCATTTCTGGATGTCATCCCCTTGTTTAAAGGGGGGCACTATCTTTGTCAGGTGTTTAGTATCTAAACCCTTCTCTTTATCTCTTGGGAGATTGCTGCCACCAGTGGGAACTGTCCCACTCATCTGCTGCTCTCTAGCAAAGGCAAGCTTTTCTTTGGCCAGGGCAAGTTCTTCCCTTTCAATCCTTAGATTAGCCTGCTTCATCCTTGCTTCATGCTCTCTTCTCTGAGGGGAAGTCAATCTCCTCTGAGGAGAAATCCTTCTCCTCTGAGAAGAGGCATTAGAGTGCAGAGATATACTGGAGTCCCTAGAAGGAGATCTACCTCTTCTAACTCCAAGGTTAGGCCTCATTAGGGTCAGTACTGGGGGTCCCCCAGATCCTTGCCCAAGTAGGTCTAAGTTGGCCCTAGTGAGTCTGCTGACTAACTCAGGACCCTTGTTTGCCTCACCCTCAGAGAGTGCCTCTAGATCCTCCTCCTCAACTGCATTTTCAGTGTCAAGGAGGTCTGGATCCCCAATGGTACCCTCTAGGGCTGGCATATTCCCATCTAGCTGAGAAACTTTCCTAGCATCATATGTCTCTAAGAGACCTATCAGAAAGGGAATGGTGGGGTTAGACCCCTGTTTCAGTTTCCTGGAGCTACACACTTGTCTCATCTCCTGGAAACTGAGAGCTACATATCTTGAAGTGACCTGTGGAGGGTCAATGCTTACCAGGGGAGTCTCAGTGGACTCTCCATGGTTAGACATGCTTTTCTAGTGAGGTGTAAGTGGTGCACTTACCTACACTATATGTTTGCCTACTGATCCCTTGCTAGAGTTGTAGTTTAGGGTGTGCTAAGCCCTAGGAGCTACAACAGCTGGTTCAGTAGAACTCAGAGTATTCTAAGCTAAGTTATATGTACCTTAGTACTTATGTGATCTTTCAAATGATATTCTTAGGATATGTGTGGTAAAACAACAGCAAGCTCAAATCCCAACCGCTGCTCACCAATGTGAGAAGTTGGCCTGATATGCAGTGCTCACTATTCTAGTGATCAGTATGTATCAGTCCAGACAACCCTTATTGATGATTGGTTGTAAGTCAACCTTATAGACCAGCTATCCTAGTAGCATGGATACGAGCAGTCTAAGGCTAAGACTCTAGAGGGCGTGTTAAGCCAGCTGTTTTACCATCACATTACCCCTTGAACACCAAGTGAAAGGACACCACACAAGTTGTAATCAAAAATAAAGTATATTTATTTATAACAAGACTACCCTGGCTCTTTATGAGACACGGAGCTAAACACACAACAAAACTCTTAAGAAAATACTAAAAGTCGCACAATTTACAGAAGTACCCGAGGGGCACGAAAAACCATATACACAAGAAGTGGAATGCGAAATTACTAGCAGGTAAGTAATACTTTTCTAGACTGTAGAAACGCTAGGCCTACAATGCTGAACCCTTGGATTTGAAGCAGGAGGCCTAGGGACGCCGTGTGCAGAGTGGGAACTCTCACGCGTGATGCGGGAACAAGTCTATGGATACTAGCAATTGCAAAGTTACTGTTCTCGGGCGAACCCGACTAGGTGGGTCGAAAACAAGAGTGGATCCGAACACTTAGGGTGTTGGACTATGCTGGAGCACCGGAGTACTCGGTTTACCTAGCCCAGGGGCTGCGGCTGCATAGGGTTCAAGTTGCGTCGGAAACCCTCGTTGAAGAACCAGGAGCCTGAAGAAAGAAGTTGCTGGCAGGCGGCCAGTGAAGAAGTTCGTGGAGATCCAAGCCTGGATCAGGGAAGAAGAAGACCTGAAAGCAGAGGGGACCAAGTTCTGAATCACTAGCCAGTGATTTAGGTGGGCACCAGGGTGGCACCGGACGAAGTCACCTCGACCAGGTGAGTGGGCGCTGCTGGGCTCTGCAGTCTCTCGGACCAGGAGGCGTTGTCGGCGACCAGGATGGAGGTGCGAGCTGTCCCACGAAGGTATCTGCTTCTGACGTCGCTGGACCCAGGATTGGGGCAACAGTCTTGGCAAATGCAAGGTCCACGCGGTGGACCTAAAATGGCGTCTGGAGTGGACCAGGAGGGTCCAGGGTGCTCCTCTGTTGGAGGGGAGCAAGGGCTAGTCTGGAGCAACCAGACCAGCAGTGTTTGTCGTCGTGGAGCGTCGTAAAAGGGCCACTAGCCAACGGGCAAGTGACCTCGACAACGCGTTGAGCAGTACAGAGCAGAAGGGCCCCACGCAGATCTCGTGGATGCAGGGGGGCTGAACTTCGGTGCTGGAGCTGCTCAGGGTCGGGGCTTCTCTTACCCCAAAGCACTCAGTCGAGGGTCACTCGGTGGTCGTGCTGGACAAGCGTCGTGCAGTCTTTAAAGATGGCCGGTCCCTCGAGGTCTCGTCACACCCACGGATCACAGCTGGGCTGATGATGCAGGTTGAGGTCAGAGGTGCCAGGGAAGCCGGTTCTCGTCGTGCTGGGCAGTCTTGATCCGGAGGAGAGACTTACAGCAGACCGCGATGCTTGGGTGGTGCCTGCTGCTGCAGGGTGACTACTCCTTAGTCACAAGGGAGAAAATCTTAGGAAGAGTCTTGAGTTCCTCTCGTAGAAAGTCGGTTCAGGATTCAAAGATTGATCTAATTTGGAAGGGGGCCTGCTCCTACCTTTATCCTGCAAAAGGGGGCTGGCACGCGACTAAGTCCTGCCCTATGGGTGGGACTAGGAGGGGGGTGGTTACACCCCTCTCCTTTGGCGGGCTTTCCCCAGATCAGGGGCTGGAGTGCCCCTGGAACTGGTTCAAGCCGGCCTATGCACAGTGAGCACCGGGGTGCCACTTGCAGTCACCTTCCTCCAAAGCCCTGCCTACCTAGAATACACAAAACCCTGTCTGGGACGGTGCTGGCACCGCTCCTGGCAGGAAACCCTTTGTCCTTGCATCCTGCGCTGGGAGGACTCCCAGCAGCAGGAGGGCAGACTTGTGTCTCGGTGGCAGCATCCATCTTGTGGAGCTGAGGCTATGTCTGACTTTAACCGGGGTAAAAGGTTACATACATGTCGTGTCCCTCTAGAAGGGTGGAATGCTAACCCCGTCGCCAGAATTGGCGAGGGGTTAGTATTCCAATTCGTATGACACCTTACTCGACATGTTTTGATAAAGCGATACCAGAGTTGGCATATAACCGCGAGGATTATAATGCACTTAAGAGTATATGGTATGCGTTATCATGGAACAGCTATTAGGACTTGGTTCCGCAAGCTGCAAACGGGCTCAGCTCATGCCAGAGCACCATTTCACATTATTCCAAGCACTCTGCCTTCAGGATTGATAAGGCCTGCCATAGGAGTGACTGATAGGAATATATGTGTCCATTTTTAGGGTTAGATATAGGAATACTATATCTAAAGCAAAGGGTGTTTACACCACCTTGCCCCAGCTGTCGTGCAGCCAGTTGTGTCAGATTTGGATGGCCAGCCAGGGGTGGCATAATACATGCTGCAGCCCCTGGTAGGCCCTGGGTACACCTATGCCCTGGGTACCTAAGGTACACTGTACAGGGACTGATAAGGTGACCCAGTATCCAATTAGATATGTACCTAAGGTACATGGAATCCATTTTACAGAGAGAGCAGTGGGCCTGCGGTCCTGAATAGCAGGGCCCCAGGTCAACTAAGTCAGAAAACCAGCAAAACACCAGGCAAAAAGTTGGGGGCAACCATAGTCAGGGATCTACCTTCCTACAGTATGCTTTTCCCCACCCACCCCTTTTTGCAAGAAGCCTGTGTATTCGTCTGTACACAAGCTTCCATAGAGCTCAATGGGAGACCGAGCGAACTGAGTCTGTAAGCATACGGCTGCATCGTACTTGCTCGTTCGGAATCCCGGAGCACGTTACGTTCGGAAAGCCCTCCGGATCTAATTCGATCGGAGGGCTTTCCTAGCGAGATGATAATCAGGCCCTAAATGTTGAATACATCAAGAGAGTGTGTCAGCAATACATATAAAGGAAAGTTTTGCATACAGAACGTTGCCACAGAGTAAAGCAAATGTGCAGGTCTAGACATCGGGCACCGGCGCTAGGATTGTCATATGCAGTCGGCAATCCTGTCCTATGACAAATTACAATTGTTCTAGATAAACAGCCAATGATAAACATCAATAATGTGAGTGTATGATGGTAAAAACATGATGAATATATCCTCAAGGTATCTGCACCCAAGTATAAATACAGTGTTATGGCAGTGAGGAAAAACAGCCCAAATTACAACCGATGCCCAGGCTGCTGGCACAAGACGCCTCTTAGTTCCCATTTTGGTCAGTTACCAAATAAAGAGACGGGCGCTGGAAGCGGGAATGCAAGAACAGATTTTTATTTCTCATGAGGAGAGCCTGTCATTTCGGACACGCGCACAATGTCTTCAAGAGGTGCTCTAACAAGTTTCTCTGAGGCTCCGTCTTTTATACACAGGTTTATGATGCACAAACATTCCTTATTGCAATAAAGACACTTTGAAGTACGGAAAGGCACGTTTGGAATCCCAGCTTCAGGCCTATTCCCATACCTGTCGCTCGGATGTCGTTTCCCCTCCCAAATGTAACAAGTGATTGTAATCTTGCAGCCGGACATTCCAACAGGACACGAGGGCAAGAGGGGGTGGTCAGATCTAAGGTTGGGCAGGCGATAAGATCGGGCACTTCGGTTGGTGTATCACGTTTTGCTATGTGGGGCCAGGGGGGTGTACATCCATGAGGCTTTGTTTTATGACTTGGGACCGGGTCGAGAGGCCAGGTGTAGCCGGGGGGGTCATCAGAAGAGGGGAAGGGTGTTCCTGGGAGGAATGCAGGGGGTGTCGGTCAGACAGGGGTGTCACTTTTAGAGCAGGGTCGCGCAGAGGGAGAGGGTTTTATGGCCTATGCATGAGAGAGGGGGGGTGTTCAACGGGGGGGGTGGTGCTGGGGATTTAACAAACGGGCAGAGAAGCCTTGGTGCCTAAAATGGCTGTCGTGTACGTGCGTGCATGGGCCTACGCTGGCGGGATGATGCGGTCAATACTTCGCGGTATTCGTTCTGCTTACAGCGAGGGGTATGGTGAACACAAATGAACGCCGCTTATGTACATATACATTGTCATTTTCCACAGTCGCCGCTTTTTAACATAAGTTAGTTCATTTCCGGGTTTATCATAACTGACGGGGTGTACATATAGCCATGTGTGGTCAATGAAATAGTGTTTGTCAATACTGGCGGATTGCATATAACCATGTGCAGTCGATGCGATAGACGAGGTGCAAGACATATGAATTTACATTTGTCGTGTTATATATACGAGTCTAGAGATCGGTATACTACTCAGTTGAAGTCAATCAAGGAAATGTTCCGACACATTATGGAACCATGTTCTGACTCTTCTCTCCGGTGGTATCAATGTACAGTTAAAAGTGACCGATGAAACATTTTGAAAGTAATACAAAATGGTTGAGGGAGGAATTCAGTTCAATACAAGCAATTAGTCAGGGGGGGGGGTTAGAAAGTTCGGAAAGGGGGGGGGGGTCTTCGCCACAGTGTCTTTTTAGCAGTGAGCCATCACTGGTAGGCTCTGGTAGTTTGTTTTCTTCCGTTGGCGCTGTTGAGCACCGGCGGTGGAGCTATAGGTCCAGCTCGGATCCATCCTTACACGTCGCAGGGTGCGACCTGTCCTCTGCTGTTAGACCACAGTCCTGTTCCCTAACTAATCTTTTTAAGGGTGCCTCATGCTGGGCACCTGCATTTCTTTCTCCTTCCGTGGCAAACCCTATTCTACCTAAATGCTGTTCTTCTTCTCTGAGTCAAAATCCATGTGAAAAAAAAAAGGGGTTGTCGGATAATCGAGGGAAGAGAGGGCGGAGTGGGATCAGATCTTTGAGACAAACCAAGGGAGCAAAGGATAACGAGCAGGCAGGCCCATCAATCGGGCTCAAAGGGGCGGGGACTTCTGGCATGCGTGGGTCAGCAAGCAGAGGGCTTCAAGGCAGCCCTCCATCCTTTCATTTTCCGTGTTTGAGAGTGGTGCCTCGTCCCGCGTCTCGTTGCTCTGCGGCTCCACCTTTGGTCGAGGTCACATGTGCTTCATGATCTGCGGCCAGGCTGTGCGTCACGTCCGGCCCCTCTCCTCCGGTGATTGTGTATCTTTGAATGGGTACAAAACAAGCTTTAGAGAACTGGCAGGAGAAGACATTTATACATTTCAATTCCGCCCCCAATCTTAAGTAGTTGGGGATACGTTCATCGGTCACGGTCAGAAGTTATCACTATGGAGTATGTATGCGGGCATTTCTACTGAGTTTGTACTAAGTCTATTTGGCGTTCATTCATGACGTATATGGAGAGAAGTCAGACTCCTATCAACTGCGTATTCCATCAAACTCGAAATCGGATCCTTCGGTAGAGACTCGTCTTTCTAACCCGAGCCCTGACAGTCTTCTATCATCATGAGAGAGGGACGGAGGCTAAACATTCTTTTCTCGGGGAGCAACGGTTAATCAGGGTCATCAGTTATACTTCGGGATATGGAGCTGGGGTCAATCGGGAGAAACGAGGACGCTTTGGACATCCGTACTTGGGTGCAGAGAGGTGGGGCAATCTGGGCATTGGGGATTGTGTTTCTAACGAACTGAGAACAGAAGGCCACTGACATATAGTCCCCCTATATTATAAAAAAGGCCAGATTAGGGGACATCAGTAGTCTTACCTGTCCTTTCCTTCTTAGCCAATTCAAGTTCCATCATTTTACAGAAAGGAGAGGTAGTAATATGGCAAATTACAATTGTTTTAGTTTCTGTCAATTTTGCCGAACACCTTTGTGTTCGAAAACCAATTAGGCTTGTGCCGGCAGGGCACAACGTTACCACACAAAGGAAGAGGGAACAGGGGGACCCTCAGAGAGAGAGAGTCGTCCGCATTTTAAACGAACTATTCGGTACACGTACGACATGGAGAGAGAGAGAGAGAGAAAGAGAGAGAGAAACGTGTACAATAATAGGCCATTTAGTGCGCATACAACACAGAACAGCAGGGGTCAAGTTATATAGAAACACAGGCTGAGGGACGACGTAGATCCATACATTACGTACACATGAATTCAGGCGGGGGGGGGAATAGTACATGTATTATATACAAAAATCCAAGACAAAACATAGAACAGTACTTGGCCAAAAATATTTCTTCCTGCATGCTGCGCATCCTTAGTATCCTACTTAATTCATCTGGCTGCCTTTGCTGGTGGCCTCGGTTGCAAATACTTACACCTTTGTCAATTGTTCGGGAACTAACCTGGTCGGGCTAATACTCACGGTGGGATCTTCGAATCATTTTTAGCGAATGGGTATCCAGGCTGAGGCAACGGAGGGTGTCAGTCGGGAGAACAATGGGGCAGCTTTGAGTTTCATGTCTATGAGGGTGCAAGAAGGAGGTGGTAAATCTTAAACATTGACAATATTCCTAGTCTTCCAAGAGGAGGGTACTTGGGTAAACCTCACCCCGGAATATTCCTGAACCTTTCCCTATTTAGTTATCGTATGAATTTACTCATGGGTGCACGTCATTCTTGGTTGCATTATTTGGGGTGCCGGTTGGAGTCATATTTTGTCATACTGCAATAACCCGCCAAGTTTCTGCTTCAGGTCACCCTTTCAGTCGCTGGGTTCAGAGAGAGAGAGACAGTCGTTTCTAAGTAAGGGAGTGCTATATCTTTGTTTGTTCGTCGTGTATAGGCACCATGTTCAGACCCCTTTTCCCCATTCCATCGGTCGTTCGATCATCACTTAAGTCATACATAAAACATTTCTCTTATCAATCCAAACGTGTGCAACGTGTATTCAGTCGAGCTATACACATCAGGGCATACACGCGTGCATTCATATCACACAAATTCGTCACGTTCTCAGGGGCAGTCCCCATAGATAATATACAATTTTTCCCCGCGGAACCATGGCGTGTTGCTTAGGTCTTCTCCATACTTTAGTCGACGTTCCGATGTGACCTGCAGAAAGAAGGGAAAAAGAAGGGGTGGGGGCAGCGTTTTAAAACACATCAGCGCGCATAAACCCGAAAATGCTTTTACTTACCACATTCCTCGACCTATCTCCGCGGGATGCAGTCCCTTTCATCTCGGCGTTTAAGCCCAGAGGGACCGGTAGTGCGGGAGAGATAATCATCGATGGACTGTGTATTGCATAGTTCGCCCAAGTGTGGTATTACGGATCGTGTGTAGGGAAGGGTCAAAACAAAGGGCAGTCAGTGTAAAGTGGGGGGGTGAACTCGTGCTCTCCTTCGAGGAGGAGGGATGGTCTATAGTGGTACAGGGTCGTTTTTGTTCATCAGGCACGGAAACTAGAGGGGCTAGGTGGCATTCCTTTGGAGTGGTTTAGGGGCATCTGAAACAACTTCCCTGATACATGTGGCATATAAAGTAAAGGTTAAATACCGGGATCTTTATCGATTGCTTTACGTTGCACAAAAATAAAAAAAATAAAAACACACACACACAACAAACCTGGACCATTCACATTTGCAATATTTCTGTGTACTTTGCTTTTTAACCTTTAAGTAATCGAGTTGCTTCATTTCACCTGTATTTTACTTATATCGGAAACAGTGGCCATTTATTCGAAACTTACCAATCTAAGCGCTACAACTATGTTTGTTTTAAAAAAAAAAAACTTTATTTAAAAATGTTGGCGCACAAATACGGGCCTACAACCACGTGGTCCGGCCACGGAGCAGACTGGAACTGTACATGAGGGGATATTTATTTGAGGAAAACGTAACGGAGTCGGTGGTCGTTGATTTCATAAAGGTGCGACAAGTGCAATAAGATCATATCGAAAATTCATTGTGGGCAAGTACCATAAGTGTCGAAAATTCGAACTTTCAATAATACGGTACTCAATGACGCGTCAGAACTTAATATCAATTCATTGTCCGAATGTTCAATCAGTACCCATCCCCTCCCGCCATGCGCTTCAAAAACTGCATACATATCTCATGATATCAAGGCTGAGCAACCGGAACACAACAGGGAGTTGCGAGTTTCATTTGTACCGGCGCCATTTTGGGTGAGGTCAGGCAGGTCCAAGTATAGTCAAAATGTCTCCACCAACTCGTGGTTGGCCTCTTTCGGCAGTCCAAAAGTTTCGTTAAAGGGCAACAGAAGGGGCCGGCGATATGAACCATCAGTCAAAAAGGGGGGGGGGGGGCAACAATCTTTCCTACCGGGTCATACTGGTGTTCCACCGGAACTGATCAAATTGGTAGTCTGCAGGATTTTGGTCATTCAAACTGAGGCTGGCGCCAGCATGAGAGCACCAACGTCTCGTGGCTACGTCTTGGTCGTTCCGCGGGCAATCATGGCAGTCATTCCCCATCGGGGGGCCCGCGGGGGTCGGGGGCCCCTGCAGTTCTCGTAGAATCTTCAAAGCTGAGGAGAACGCTTCTGGACGGGGGACTCATTTTCTAGCTGACAAGCGACCAGGCCATCTTTGCACGCCAGGCCCAATCCTGCAGAGTCGACCGCCATTTTATGAGTTCCGCGGCAACCGGCAGTCGCTGGATCGCAAGAGCAGACGGACTCCAGCCTGTCGGGCGTGGCGTTGCACCGCAAGAGGGGTGGGCGCAACTCAGCTTGGTGGGTGAGGCGCAGGGGTGCAGCGCTGTGTCCCAAGAGTGGGAGGAACTCAGCTGGTTCGGGCGAAGCGCCGTTGTATCGCAACAGTGGACGAACCCTTGTCGGGTGAGTGGAGCGTCGCTGCACCGCAAGAGTGGACGAACCCTTGTCGGGTGAGTGGAGCGTTGGGGATGCAGCTGAGGGGCCTCCACCTGGGGAGGTGGGAGAGGCTCGTCCGCGCCGCCTCTCCCTCCCAGTGCACCCCACGCCGTCTCCTGGCGCTGACATTCGTGATGGCCGGACCAGGCGATGAGAGAGGGGGGGGGGTCGGAGGCATAAGCAAGACATCCCCCCCCCGTGGCCTGCAAGGCGCCAGAAGAGGATGGGAGGACCATTACATTCCGGGCCATCCACCCCACGACCTCTCCGGCCGATGGCGGCCAGCCGGGCCCCGCCCTGCACGTGTCGAGGTCTCCTCTTCCGGATGGGCGTAACCGTGGACCTGTTGCACTTCGGGAGCTTCCGGAATGGGGGTAGGTATCTGCTGACTTGTATCTATCTTATGTTACCGTTATTGGGCGTGGCGGGCGGTGGGACAGACATGGTTGGAGCAGTGAGGGGCGGCGGAGCCTAGCTACCTCGTGGCTGCCGTGATGTCAAGCTTGGCTTCTCTCACCACTTTCATGTTTCTTATTGCGGGCTATTTCTAACATTTCTTATTTCTAGCAAAGTAAAAAAAAACTCATCAGTGGCCTACTGATTTTGCTCGATTTCTTTTTCCTTCCTTTTCTAGTGTGTTTTGTGCTAAAGTTTCTGTTAACAGGATACGGTGATTACTTAGTATTTTACATATGTCCTTTTTAGGTCGAGCTAGTCGTAAGCAATGCGAAGCATTGCTAGTCTGCGAAGATATCTATAGTCACCCGTTTCTGGGAATGAGGACAAGAGGGTGCACAAGCGCAGATTGCACCTCGTGGGCGCGCACAGCGCCGTGCCCCTCTCCTGCCTCGGAAGCAAGCACCAACACGCATGCGCATACCCAGAGACACACACACACACACACGAGCACCCATGCACGCACCCATACATACAGAGAACCCACCCCCTCCGTGGCATACACACACATGCGCGCACACATGCGCGCACACATGCGCGCACACACACTGCATACACACACGCTCCCCCCTTACCTCACCAGAGACACACACACGAGCGCACATACACACACGCATACAGAGAACCCACCCCCGCCGTCGCATACACACACACACTGCATACACACACACGCTCCCCCCCCCTTACCTCACCTCACCTCACCGGGCTCTCTTCTTGTCCTGTTTTCATGTGGGCTCCTTCTGCCCGGCTCCCGATGGATGGGCGGGCGGGTGCCGGAGAAGCGACCAAGAACACTCTGCGCCTGCGCGGAAGTGCACGCGCCCGCCTGACGTCACTTGTTTTGCTTGTTTACTATTGGTAAGGATCCTGCGCCCCGCCCGGCACGAGTGCTTGTTAATGAATGTTGCTTACTTGTTATTTATATATGTTTCTGTGTTCAACACTATGAAATCTGCAAAGAAAAGTTACACATGATTAGGTAGCTTTTAACTTTCTACTTTCGTTCAGTTTGAAATGTGTGTTTCTAATATTCCTCTTGGCTCAGACAATGTTTTGCCCTGTGCCACAGAACTGTAATAGCCCAGAGACTGAAACCCAGCCCCGTGCACCACAGGGAGTCCATTTTTAGTGCATTAGTTGCATTAAAGCATCACTTATCCCAAGTGTTATTCTCAGCTGACAAGCGCCATCACACACCGCTGGAATGGGAGTGGGGGAGCCAGGAAGATGCCTGAGTGGGAAGAGAAACCGGGGAGCCTGGGAAGCCGTCTCTTCCCATCATCTGCAGCTGCCGAAGGATGCGGCGCGTGCGCTGCGCTTAGTGGCTCTCACAAGCCCCCGATGACGAACCTGACGTGTGGGAAGGAAACCGAAGGCGCGAATGATAAGCTCCACTTCCGCTCTGCTAAGGATGCAGGTGATACTGCTGGAGACGGGGCACGTGAAGCAGAGGGAGCACACATGGGTTTCCTTCTTCATTAATGGTACAGGAAGGAGTATAGAAGCTACTTTATGATGGTATTTTGATGCGCTCACTACCAACTGGCTTGTCTCTCGGCAAGGAGGAGATCTTCAGAGCTTGGGTGTAATTAGAAGCAAACTCAAGAATGTGTTATCACAGTAGCAGAGAATAGTGAAAGTACAAGAACAACAAAAAAGACGACTCAAGACTCTTACATTTAGGGAAAACCAGGAGGAAGTGACATCCAGCTCGCTCTTCGCCGCACCTCCCTGCCCCCGAACTTCCCCAGTCCTGTGCTCCTTCCTGTCCTCACTCCTGTCCCTTGTCCCCCCCTCTCTCTGTCCAAGGCCATTGTATGTGTGTGTGTGTGTGTGTGTATGGGGGAGGAGCACCTATTGTAATCTGCCCCTTTGAGCACATGTCCCTCGGCAGTACACGGTCTATCGCCCTCCCCACCCACTCTCGCTCTCTGAGCTGTGAGCTGGCCCTTTCAGCAGTTAACGCCATCTCCACTGAGGCCTCCTCAGCAGATCCACCTACCCCCGCCTCCTGTCCCCATCCCCCAACTCCCCTCTCCCGCCACCTTGTCTTCATGAATTCTTGCTCTCTCGTCCTCATAAAAGGCTTCCTTCTCCTGCTCTTCTTGACTATTTATTGAAGTGTGACTTTTACCTTCAGGCCTGGCGAGCCTTGTACACAGCCCTTTCTTATCACCCCTTGAGGTAAGACGGGCGGAAGTCTCAGATCTTCTTCCAAGGCTTGTTAATTATATTTGCTTACATGTGAGGCTGCGCCTCAATGTAATTAGTGGCACACTGTTCACAAACTTATGTTGTTCACAGATCATGGTGTGAAAATGTAGGCCTTCCAACTTCTGGCAGTGGCCTCCCTGACTCTGTCAGTACTGTAACTGGTGGCCACAGCCATCAAAGTTTTTGAAACATTTTGGGCACTGATGTTGGCGAGTGGGCGACGGTGTTCTCGCATTAGCGGTATTTCTAAAGCATTCTGTGGCAAGCTCCCCATCAACGTTTCCGTCATGGCAGTTCTCAGCACTCACTTTCAACCATTCTAGAAAGAGTATAAATAGAAAAAAATATTCTTCACGCCAACAGGCAACAGGGGTCAAATTGACGGGTCCCGGCTGGGTGCCTGTCTGCATTATCTAAGAAAAATAAGCTTCGCGCCAACAGGCAACAGGGGTTACATTAACTGGTCACGGTCGGGTACGTGTCTGCATTACCCCCCTCATTAATAACTTAAACCCCCTCATTCTTTAATGCTACAGTTAAATTCCAGAATATTGAGGCAGAAAGGCCCGGACAGCATCGCAATATTTGTATGTGCACACATTAAATGTGTGGCACAGCAATTTTTGTATTTCACCATTTAAGTGGGCACCTTATTTCCAAAAGACAGTCCCGTTCCAAGACGGTCACCACTGTTCTATGTTTTTTTCTGGTTCGTCATAAGCATCTGGATAAGTTACAACAGGGCTGTGAAGATCTCATGCTTCACATATGCACCACGATTGTCCGCATTCATTAATAGCCTGGTACTGGCTAACTGGATGCTCCTCCTCCAGCGACTGTGAGGAAACAGCCCCCAAGACTGCAAATCGCTATTGGAGGTCACTGCATCTAGCTTCTTTCAATCCAGCCTTTAAAACATCTGTGTGTAATGGTTCTCTGCTCCTAAAGCGTGCCTACATGTTTTGGTAAAAATGACTATGATATGACAAAGAAATACTGCAGAATGGTGAACTACTCGCCGAAAAAGCTCTTTGACGCCTCATCAAGGGTAGTAACCACTATATAAATGCAATTAGTTACATGGGCCACACCCGTTTAAAAGACCCCTCCCCAAAGTTTTTTTTATTCCCACTTAAAGCCCTGCCTCACCCTACATCTCTGACTGCCCATAGTAATCTTGGCCTTCTAATTCACAAGAGCTTATGTTTTCTGTAGTATTTCTATCTATCTATCGCCCTCACTCTATCTATCGCCCTCACTCTATCTATCTATCTATCTATTGGCCTCACTCTATCTATCTCTCGCCCTCACTCTATCTATCTATCGCCCTCACTCTATCTATCACCCTCACTCTATCTATCGCCCTCTATCTATCTATCTATTTATCTATCTATCTATCCATCGCCCTCACTCTATCTATCACCCTCACTCTATCTATCTATCTATCTATCTATCTATCTATTTATCTATCTATCTATCTATCGCACTCACTCTATCTATCTATCTATCTATCTATCTATCTATCTATCTATCTATCGCCCACACTCTATCACCCACACTCTATCTATCGTCCATACTCTATCTATCGCCCACACTCTAAATTACAGTACCTTTTATTTAAGTATTAATTATTTAAAAAAATTAAAAGCCATTGTTATTTGTAATATCAATACATCTAAGTCCCGTAAATGCAACACATATTGCATTACAAATGCTATAGGTGTCACATTTGTGAAAGTTAAAACTATTGGCATTGTAAATAACAAAGCTATTAATTTCGCTATTTTCAAAACCAAAACATAAATAAAAAATGTGTAATTTACAATACCAATAGCTCAAACTTTCCTAATGCGAGACCTATTGCATTGCAAATGCTTGTTATTAGGGGCGCCCTCCGGTTGAGCCAGATGATCTACCTCTAATAAATGGTCCGGGTGGAACTAGTTTACCAATCAGTGGGGAGTAGATAGGCATGACAGATTACAACGGGGGACAAAGGTCCGCATTACCTACCCTTCACTACTTGCAAAGACTAGACAGAATATTTCTATTCCACGTTATTTGCAAACAGAGAATACCTCAAAAGAACTATTCCTTGAACAATAAATGTCCAGATAATCAATCAATCAGTGGGGAGAAAAAAAGGCATGACGGATTACAACGGGGGACAAAAGTCCGCATTACCTATCCTTCGCTATCTGCAAAGGGAGACAGAATATTCCTATTCTTCTCTGTTTGTAGACAGGGAATATCTCAAAAGCACGATAATCGATAAAAATCGATAACAAACAATCAGTGGGGAGAAAAATAGGCATGACGGATTACAATGGGGGACAAAAGTCTGCATTACCTACCCTTCACTATCTGCAAAGGGAGACAGAATATTCCTATTCTTCCCCGTTTGTAGACAGCGAATGTCTCAAAGAGCAACAGAGCAACCAATCAATCAGTGGGGAGAAAAATAGGCATGACGGATTACAATGGGGGACAAAAGTCCGCATTACCTATCCTTCACTATTTGCAAAGAGAGAGGAACGTTCCTATTCGTCGCTGTTTGCAAACAGAGAATGTCTCAAAGAGAACCAATACTTCAAGTAGCAACCAAGGCTAAATGAACCAATCAATGAACAATACCAGTATTTAAATACCGATTCCAATATAAACAATCAATCAATCAGATGGATAAAGCCATCCTATCAATCAGACGTAAAGACGTCCTACTTAACCTTACCCGGACCGGACCGTGTGGACAGTTCTTCGCCTTCCCTTTCCAGCGCCCGATCGTGATCTTACTCCCATGTTTTTACCGCAGCTTTCCTGTGGGATCCCAGTCAGGACAGTAGGTCGCTTGAGAGAGGTCCGTTCGGAATCGGTGAAGTTCATTCAATCGGCAGCCGGACGAGGGCCCTCTCAAGGCAGGTATACTCCAATCGTTCAGATGTTCACCCCATCGTCTGGACCTCTCTTACTGGACCTTATGTCGCTGATGGGCCCCGCGTTGGGACGCCAATTGAGGAAAAACAGCCCAAATTACAACCGATGCCCAGGCTGCTGGCACAAGACGCCTCTTAGTTCCCATTTTGGTCAGTTACCAAATAAAGAGACGGGCGCTGGAAGCGGGAATGCAAGAACAGATTTTTATTTCTCATGAGGAGAGCCTGTCATTTCGGACACGCGCACAATGTCTTCAAGAGGTGCTCTAACAAGTTTCTCTGAGGCTCCGTCTTTTATACACAGGTTTATGATGCACAAACATTCCTTATTGCAATAAAGACACTTTGAAGTACGGAAAGGCATGTTTGGAATCCCAGCTTCAGGCCTATTCCCATACCTGTCGCTCTGATGTCGTTTCCCCCCCCCAAATGTAATAAGTGATTGTAATCTTGCATGGGCAGTTACAGGTATGTCATGATATTACATAGAGGTGTGCTGGTACATATATAGTTCAGTTCAATCATTGTTGAGGCAAGACAGCTGTACAGTGGTAGCATCTAGTTTGTTTAGCCCATCTTGGACCGTATCCAGCGAGTGCATCCACTTACCCTCGGGTACATTGAGGACTGAATTTATATCGCCGCCCCTAATGCCCAATGTAACCTTTTTAAGAACCACCCATTAGGGACTCTGGTGAGTGTTTGAGTGTCTGAAAGTGTTCTACCAAAGGGGCCCCCAGGGTACCACACCTGACCCTACTGCAGTGTTGCAGGATGTGAACATTGACTTTCTGGCATGTGTCCTATATACATTTTAATGCATGGGCAAATGATGGCATAAATCACAACAGCGGTGTTGCAACTCGTGTGAGTTTTATATTCAACAGTGTGCTGTTTGTAACTCAGTTGTCTAGTCTCGATAGGTTACACGCTTTGCAATGGCCGCATTTGTAATGGCCCAAGATCTCAGGAAGGTGCCATAAAGTGCGAATAGAGGGTTGTGGGGGTCTCCAGAAGGGAGTGGACCACATGGTCCCTCACACTCTAGCTCGAACTAATGCATTGGTGGGTCACTTAACTCAAGGTTGTCAGATATCAGTTTCCAGTGATTGTTCACGATTCGTCTGATATCATTACTGCGGGCGCCGTAGGTGGTGACACATCTAATTTTGTTTGAGGGGTCATTGGTGCGTGGTTTGGGTGTTAATAAAGTCTCCCTCGGATTAAACCATGCCCTTTTCCGAGTTTGTTTCACTAGTTTCCTCTGGTATCCCCTCTCAAGAAGGCGATGGAGCAATCCTTCGGATTCTTCAAGGTAATCATCCTTATGTGTGCAATTCCTTCGAATTCTCAGAAATTGCCCAAATGGCAATTCATCCCTCAAGCCTCTAGGATGATCACTACTGTATCTCAGTAATGTGTTTCTTTCCATTGCTTTCCGAAAAAGGGTGGTGTACAGGGAATTGTGCTCCACTTTAATGGAAATATCCAAAAAGTCAATTGTCTTGGGGTCAGAATGTATTGTGAACTTGATGTCCATTGATCTGTCATTCAGCCATGCATTAGCAGGCAGTTACACCAATCGAAGGCATAGGTAGACGCTAGCTCTATGGTGAAACACTTTTAGAGAGTATTTGCGTATTTGCACATTACATTCCTTAAATACAGGATTGCATAGTTGTTTACACGGACCACTGATTTTAAGCAGTTTTAACTTACCCTCAACTGTTGACTCAAAGTCTCTTTAATCTTCTGTCCATGCCCAGGTCCGCCGCGGCTGTTTGTGCCGTTTGAGCGGAGGGCGGGATCTGGCCTCAGCACTCACTCTGGTTACGGAAGTTGGCAGACCACCCTTTGAGGCTCTCTGCCTATTTCAGGTGCATGCTGCAGCGGACACATGCAACTGGCGCGCTGCCGACGCGTCGAAGGTGTGCCAAAGGCAAGCCCATCAGCTCCCGTCCGCACCCAGACAGGACCAGGGGCCAAAACCCCTGCCGGTTGGAGGTCCCAACAAAGTATCAAGTACTCTGCAGATGAGTTATATAATTTATTGATGCCTATCCTGAAGTCTTGTAGGCACAACATAAATGTAGATACTGAGTTGCTGATATGTGGTAACTGTAACAAGGATTTAACACCGGAAAAACGCACAAAACAGCAGGTGGCAAAACTGCTTTTGCTCCCACTGAACTGTCAGTCGTTAACAAAACATAAATACGAGATCTCTGAAATACTGAGGGGAAAAATGCCCAACGCCCTGTTTCTTACAGAAATGTGGCTTAATGAGAGCTCTACCCCAGATATTCTGGATGCGTTCCCGGAAGGCTATGGGATAATTCTTTCACATGGAATGGGGCTGCCCTGTCATAGTGACAAATGGCATAAGATGTTTGCCTCTTTGGCAAAGGTCCTGGGAGGTTCGATAGACCCCTTACCAAGGTTTACTCCACTGGAGATCCTGGACCACTTGGGAGGCCATTGGGGTGAGCAGACCCGGGTGGGGATTGATATGACGATTGCTAACAGAGATATTGCCAAACACTGGTATTCCACAGGGTTTCCTCGCAGCTGAATGGCACTCAGGAGTGGACTGGTGTTCGAAGTAGGAAAAGTCCATATTTGCCGCAAGAGGATGTCTTCTGAAGCATGGCAACATTTGGGGAAAGTGGCGGGCCTGTTGTAGACTGGGAGAACTGTTCTTCAAGGCTGACACCACAACATGTTTTATTGCTGGATATGTAGATGTTTATTGTCTGTAATATTTCGCTATGTGCAATGTAATGTTTTGCTAATTTTCAAAATAATAAAACAAAAACCTTTTCAAATAGTCAAGTGCCAGAATTAATGTGGGTCAAAAGAGATGGTTCTATCCTGTTGCTTATGCCCAAGAGCCGCATTCAGAAATAAGACTACTACTTTATCCTAAAGTTTGTGACTATTAATGGAGATCCTCTTACGCAAAATAAAAGGTTGCCTGTAGTCCTAGTTCTGTGTCATAGGAATTTTCACTGAAGTCATAAATGTTATAATAATTGCCCACTGCACGCGAGGACCCCAAAACACTTTTGTTCTGACAACCGAGAACCCCAATGAGAACATGATGGGCAACAATGAGGGTATATGTAATAATCAACTAAGACGGACCACTTATGAGTAGCTAGGTTACCCTAGTGGAGTGGGGCACCACAGGGGCTTTTAAAAGAACCCTCACACACCAACCTGGTTGGTGGCATGCTTCATCATTGGGTTCCCAGATGGGTAGGCGAATGCTGCCCAGCTGTGCTGCGACACCTGATTACAGTGGAGCAGGCTTTTTTTTGTGTATTATATGTGATGGTGTAATTAAGTGTAGTGAGTGTTAAAAATACCTCTGGGAAGCTCACTAACCAATACTTTATTCCCAGTGGCCCAGTGTATATTAAAAACAAATGGATGAGATGGACAGTATGTCAAACCGACTAATTGTGTCTGAATTATCCTATGGTCAGCGACAATGAGGGTATACTAACGACATTCTCTGGAAATTTTAAGCAGCTTCTCTGATGGCACATCTTAAAAGCCAATGTTATATTATGTATCACCCTAAGGTCGCCAAGATAGAACAATATCTAGATTATGTTGTATTGACACGGTTAGATGATGCCAGAAGGGCTGTGCTATTTGAACCAATAGGAGTTGGTGAAATAAAAGGGGCTATAGATAGCCTGGCACACAGATAGATTTACTAAAGAATTTGATAAGGCATATCAACACATCCTAGCAACGCGTTTACAGCCACTTTACGAAGATGTGCCGGAGAACGATACACTTCATACAACAGCA
The DNA here is from genome assembly GCF_964261635.1 of Lissotriton helveticus. Classification (NCBI taxonomy): domain Eukaryota; kingdom Metazoa; phylum Chordata; class Amphibia; order Caudata; family Salamandridae; genus Lissotriton; species Lissotriton helveticus. The sequence goes on from NC_136065.1 coordinate 22,535,795, forward strand.
AGAGAAGCTGTGATTACAGCTGTTTTTTTAAATCAGGGAGAAACAGTACAAACTGTGTCATATACCTTCCAGATGTGGATAACATAGCTTAGCCTGCTTAATAGCACAGTGACTCAAACTCCTCCTGCTGTAAATATGGTCGGTTAATAGAGTGGGATTTATGCCAGGCCGAGCAACTTCTAAGAACTTGGTTTGCATTGATGTAGCAGATACCCCCGGAAGTTATGTTATGTTAAGGTAATTTGTTATCACGTACGAATCACCCCAGAAGGGGTATCTTGGCGCAGCAGAGGATTGCCGGCAGCAGTAATTCAGAGATTAGAAAAGCACTGTTTTGAGCATCCTTCTAAATTTGCAGTGGTCAGGACATATCCAAATATAGGGGCCCATTATGATCGCGGACGGACTTGAGTCCGGCCGCGACCATAGAGGAGAAGGGAACCTTCGCATGGCCTGCGGAGTTCCCTCCTGTCCAATTAGGCGGTCACATCCTCTATTCTTACCATTGCGGAGGGGGCGGCTTCAAGCTGCACCCGCCGCAATGGTAAAAATGCATACATTGCATTTGTATGCAGAAAGCGGCAGGCACCGTGCGGTGCCTGCCGATTTCTGCATACAAATACAGGGGGGGTATCATAGGTACCCCCCATGTGCACCCCCCCACCCTCCTTCACCCAGGGGGCCCGCAACGGGCCCCCGCAGTGAAGTTCCACATGCTTTTCCACGGCAGAAAACCCGCCGCGGAAAAGCATGTTTTAAAGCCCATCCTAATATGGCTGGCGGTGTCTGAGAGACACCGCCACCATATTAGAGCTTTTCCGCCGCGGTTGTAAGCCAACCGCGGCGGAAAAGCTGCGGGCGGAAACCAGGACCCACTAGCCATCCTAATGTGGCGGTGGGTCTTTGGTGGGTCCGCTGCGGTTTTCCCGCATCCTCCAGGCCGGTGATGGCTTCCGCCGGCCCAGAGGATGCGGGAAAACCGCGATTCTAATCTACCCCATAGTATGTCAGTTGATTCTAGTACAAGGGGGCCACATAGGAAAAGGAGCTGCCTCCTGCTCTTGTTTTTCTGATATGTGGAACGGTGAGCAAGGCTTTGTCGCTGGACCTCAAGAGTCCTAACTGGACAATAGGGTTTAAGCTTCTGGCTAAGGTACTTGGAAGCTTTGCCTGTTAGGGACTTGTGAGTGAGGCAGCAGGTTTTGAAAACAACTCTTTGTCTAACAGGCAGCCAGTGCAGGGATTTCAGAAGAGGAGAGGAAGCTGTCCCGAAGGGAAGGTTACAAATAAGATGAGACGCTGCGTTTTGTACAACTTGAAGCTTCGAAAGTAACGTCTCGTTGGCAGAAGCCAGTAGGGTGTTGCTGTAGTCTAATCTGCTTACATTGCCTGGAAGTTCCAACTGTGGAAGTCTTTTTAGTTGTAGCTAAAATGTTTGATTCCTTAGATTGGCCATTCTTCATGTCAGTTTTGGGAAGAACAGGCATAGGTAGCTATGTGCTAAATATGCTCAAATTGCCATGCTCCACTTCACGGGCAGTGAAAGAATGCAGATAAGCAAATAATTCCCCAGTCTTTAAAGCAAGAAATGTAAATCCTACTAAGCCTTATACAAATCATTCTGTTGCATGGCCCCCTCACTCAGGATCTCTCTTCCAGACAACACCAGACATGATGAATTTGACTGTTTCTGGAATAAACAAAAATATTTTCTCTTCAAGCAACACTTGAATGTTTAAAATCAGTTCCTATGATGTCAACCTCTTCAGAGACAGTTCAGAAACTCTCCAGCACTCTTCACAATACCCTTGCTTGTCACTCCCCCCAACTTTAGTTGGTCAAAGTATTTCTGATTTGTTATTTACTTGTAACTGTTATTTGTACACCTAGATATCTGTGTGTAGATAGGTGCTATATAAGATCCGTAAAGAAATACATACGATAAATAAAATATATTGACACAGCAGGTACAATGCAGAACAATAGGGTGTAGGCGTGGGCTGTTTAGACACCCCCTCCAATGGGCAAAAACAGGGTCTTACTAGTTGGAAGTCTGTTTCAAACTTTTATTGTAACAAAAAAGAGATGTTTCTCCCATTCTTGTTCCCAGTACAGTGTGAGTTAGGGCAAGGTCTCGAATTTCTGCTCACACTCTTCTTTTGTCTCCTCATCCCTTCTAGGTTCCTTTAACTAGTAATCCAGACAGGGGAGGGTCTGTGGCTTCCTCTACCTCCAGGAGTACTTGGAATAATAAAAGGTAAGAGTTAGTTTAAAAAGGATGAGAACCTTTAAGGTCATTCACCCCCGCTCTCCTTTTTCAGGCTTCTTCTCGTCTTTCATGTCTTCTTTCTTTATCCTCTGACCTCATGGTCAGAGTCACTTCTCTCACCCCGTGCAGCTCCACTGATAAGGGTCTGCCCTGAAGCTCCAGCCCGAGCTGCTCTGGTAGGTTTTCGAAGCCCTCCTCCACCTGCAAGCTCCTGCCAGCGCCTATTCCCTAGTTTTCTAGTGGAAGAGCAGCCTGCTCTTCTGCTATTCCTCTTTGCTCTGTGCCCTCTTTGCCTCTTTCTTTCTCTTTTTTTTTTTTTATTAAGAACTTTTATTGCGTTGCCAAAACATGTTACAAGGTGCACATCTCGCAGCCTAGAGGGCCGGGGAACTGGTATTGTACTAATACATTCGATCACACTAGCAGGATTGAACACAGCCTGTTCGCCGACATCCCGGAGGCCCGGCGGCATTCAAGTATATCACCGTGAATCAATGTCCAATGAGTCAGTGGCCAGCAGGCCAACGCAGACTTTTCTGCAACCTCTGACCGCACTTCGCAATGTGTTACCTGCAATCGTTCAGCCCAGCCCCCGCATCTGCGGACTAACACCCCCTACCAGTGAATGAAAACATCTACTACCTACCCCAACTACCCCCCCACCCAGTGTTGTCATTGGTGTGCCTGTCCAAGCTACGTCTCTGAATGTAATGCCCGCGTGTCTCCCCGGACTTCCGCCGAGAGGGGGAGGAAAGGGGAAGGAGGGGGAGATGCGCCATGCAACCCTGGACAGCTACCTAACTCCATCCCTCCTCCCAGCCCACCCCCCCAGCAGGATCCCACACATACATTAAGCGTTCCTACAGTCCCATCTCACCCTTTCTACCCGGGCTAGTTACTATCTCCGGGCACCTAACCCAGGTCTTCCTCCCGCCTCCGGTCAGGCCCCGCTTCCTGGCTCCCCGTCACCTCCAGCTCAGTCGAACCCCCATCCCGCTCTCCACTCTCCTCGCCTGCGCTGACCTCGACATGTGCCCTGTATAGGCTCCAGAAGTTCTTGGGGCGACTCTTAGGGGGGAGCAATTCACTATACACTTCCGATTGAGTGCAGCAGTATAACATGTCTCTGGCCCACTTCTTCTTAGTAGGTAATGGACCCCTCATCCAGCAGATGGCGACGACGCGCCTGGCCATAAGTAAAGCCATATCCACCAGACGCCGTAATGCCACCGGCAGTGGTTTTCAATATCCCAACAGTGCCAGCACCGGGGAGATCGCTATCTCAGTATTCAGTATCTGGCTTATTTCCAGGAACACTTCCCCCCAAAATTTATGGACCCCCGGGCAGTTCCACGCCATATGCAGGAAGTCAGCCGTTTGTGCATGGCAGCGTTCGCATTCCGGGGACTGTCTTAGGCCGTACCTGTGCAGTCTCTCCGGAGTGTAGTAGACTCGGTTCAAATATTTGAAATGCACTAATCTGTGCCTTCCATTCAGCGAAAGTTTCTTCGTGCTGGCACAGCAATAGAACCACATTTTATCATCTATCTGCGTCTGCAGGTCGTTCCGCCACTCTGCTCTGGCCTTGGAGGGTGGAAGTTGTTTGTGTCGAATTCCCAGTTTATTGAGGTTCGTTACTAGCTTACGAGGGGACACCGTCTTAAGCACGTACGTGAGTTCTGGCAACTCAGATGGCTCTGCCAGATCCGGGACCAAGATTTCCTGCAAAGCACTCCGGATTCTGTGATATTGAAAGCGTGTTAACAATGACGCCTCAGCTCGCAGGGGGGGTAACTGTTCCCATGTCCTCACCGCCCCATCTATGAATAAATCTTCCAATTTTGAGATCCCTAGTTCGGTCAGCGCTCTCGTAACTCCTCTCTCCATCAGCAGAGGGAGCCATACTGCCCATTCTATTGGCATGAGGGGGGAGTACAGCAAATCGCATCCCTGCGCCTTCGCCAGCTCATTCCAAGCGTGGTTCGTGGCCTTTATGGAGTCTAGTCGACCAATCCTTTGGTCAACCGGTAGGCAGACCGTGGCCGGCAACGGTGTGGGCTTCGCAAATAAGCGTTCCATAACTATATGCGGAGTGTGTGAGTGCCCGTGTATCCACGAATGCAGGTGGGCTGCCTGTGCCACCCTGTAATATCTTTCCATATCTGGGGCACCTAGGCCCCCCATTTCGTATGGTAGTATCAATACTCTCCATTGAATTCTTGGCTGTCCGCCCCCCCAGGCGAGTTGTATGAGGACTTGTGTTAGTTGCTTGAAGAAGGCCTTTGAGAGGACGATGGGTAGGTTATTAAACAGGAACAGGAATCTTGGCAAAACTACCATTTTCATGATGGCAATCCTACCCATTAGCGACAGGGGGAGCTTGCACCATATTTCTATGTCATCAACTAGCTTGGAAAAAGCGGTCCCATAGTTCTCCCGGACCAGAATCTGGGGGTCCGTGTGTAGGTGTATCCCCAGGTATCGTACCGGGTCAGAGGACCACAGCAGTGGATATTCCATCTCGAATGGCTTTGTGACTGGTGTTAGGGGGAACGCAACCGACTTGGCCCAGTTGACCTTAAGGCCCGAGAGGGCCCCAAATCGCACAACCTCTCTGATCACTGACTTAAGGTTGGATTCTGGATCCCGGACATACAGCAGGGTATCGTCGGCATACGTTGAGATACCGATTTTATACGTCGGAAAGTTGATACCTTCAGCGGCGTGATATTCCCTAATAGCACACGCCAAGGGTTCCGCAACCAAGGCGTATAAGAGCGGGGAGAGGGGACATCCCTGTCTCGTACCTCTACTGATTTCAAAGGAGTCAGTGACAAAGTTCCCTACTCGCAGTCTAGCTGTTGGTTTATGGTATAAAGCCCCTAACATTTGCAGGAAGGGTTCTCCCAGCCCCAGTTTCCTCAGCACCCTCACCAAGAATGGCCATTCGACAGAGTCGAATGCCTTTTCCATATCAAGGAAAACTGCTAGTGCTTTATTTTCTTGCCGAACGTGCTGCATTGTTCCCAACACCGTACGAATGTTATAAGTCAGGTTACGGTCTGGGACAAATCCGGCTTCTTCCGGAGCCATGAGGTCTGGGACCAGTAGGGCTAGTCGCGTGGCTAAAATCTTAGCATACAGCTTGGCATCTACGTTCAATAAGGAGAGTGGTCGATAGGAACCGCACAAGTCGGGGGGCTTCCCTGGTTTCAGGACGGCTACCAGAAGCGCCTCGCACATGGTTGGGGACATACTGCCCTCTTCGCATATGTCGTCAAAGAGGGCTATCAGGTGAGGCATCAGCTTGTCTAGATATACCTTATAAAAGCCCACTGTAAGGCCATCCGCCCCAGAAACGCTTCCGGCACGCATCCCCCCCAATGCATCTCTAATTTCGTCCTCTTGTATCGGAGTCATCAAGAATTCCCTCTGCGCATTCGTCAGGAAAGGCATTTCGATATAGCTAAGGTAGTCCTCAATCTCCTCTTCCATATTGGAAGCCTTTGACTTATAGAGATCGGCATAATAATCTTTCAATTCGCCAATGATCTCAGACTCGTCCGTGAGTACCGCCCCCGTGGCTGTTCTCAGTTCATCTATCACCAACGGCTTCCTTTCCTGTCTCAGTATTCTGGCTAGGACAGAGCCAGGTCTGTCTCCCTCCCCATACGTCCGTGCTGTAGCATACTTGCCCATGTGTTGCACCTCTCTATCTGCCTCTTCATTATAGTCAGCTAGTAGTGTTTTAAGTTGGTCTGCTACATCAGTGTCCGGGTCAGCACGCTGTCTATTCTCAACGTCCTGCAAAAGCGTTTCAAGATGTTTCAGCCGTTGTCTAATAGCCTTTAGCACACTGGAGTGTTTGGCCATGGCCATCCCTCTGATGTATGCTTTGAATGTGTCCCATAGCATTTGGAAACTATCAACTGAACCCAGGTTAGACTCAAAAAAGGTGTCGATGTCATTCACCATCTCCCCTCTAAACACTTCATCTAAAAAAGAGTAGGGGGGAAATCGCCACGTGAATGGGGGAATCCTCTTTGTGGGTGTCTCCAAAGTCAAAAGCAGCGGGGAATGGTCCGATAGAGTCCGAGGGAGCACCACACATCCCCGGACCCAAGGGAGAACTGTTTGGGATGCCAGGAAGTAATCAATTCTCGTGTGGATGTTGTGAAAGGCTGAGTAGTGTGTGAAACCCCCCTGCGTGGGATGTTTGTAGCGCCATACATCCGCAATGTCGAGGTTGAGAAGTTCTGCCTGCATTAGAAGTGCCGCGGCAGACGGTGGACGGGTTTGACCTCTGGATCTGTCCCGGGCAGGGTCAAACACGAAATTGAAGTCCCCTCCCCAAAGCATATTAGTGGAAGCATAAGATCTGCAATGCCTGGCCAGGGTCGCATAGAATTCTGGGTGGTCAAAGTTGGGCCCATACACGTTTACCACTATAAGGTCGTGCCCTTTGCCCACACATCTGGTTATCAAATAGCGACCTTCAGCATCAGCCGCTAACAGTGTCTGCTTTAGGTGGGATCGAGGATTCACCCATGTAACCATACCTCTGGAATGTGTAGTGCAACCCGCTGCCAGGCTATTACCCCCCATACCTCTAGTGGCGTGCATCTTGCTCTGAGGTGGAAGGTGTGTTTCTTGTATGAGAGCGAGATCAATGTGGTGCCTATGGAGGTAGTGCAGCACTTTCCTAAGTTTGCGGTGGTCATTGAGCCCCCTGACATTCCAGGTTAATGCTTTCAGCGTTGTATGATCGCCATCTGCAGGCATTTCACCTAACCCAGCCATGACAAAGTGAAAAGTGCAGTGTTCGTGCACGTTAGTCTCCCCGGGCCACAAAATTGTCTCTGCAGGAACATAACTTGTGCAATCATTCCCCGACAAGCATAAACAGACAAGCAAATGCGTAATTCAAGATACAGAACCATTAGCACATTGCACTGACATCCCTCCCCCCAACCTCCCCCCCACCCACTGCAGGCCACCCCCAACCTGGCCTGACAGAGTCCCTCCCCATTCCCCAACATCAAACTTGAAACCATTCCCTGAGTTCTCCCTAGTGTAGTACGCTCAGGGGTATGTTGGGCCAAAGGCTCTAGGGCAGAGGTCACCATGTGGGGTACACTCTTGAGTGTCAGTGATCTATCGCGGCACTCTAGCCCTCAGCGCCATCGCCCCGGTCAATGTTCCTCAACGGACACCCAATCAAGGGTGCTTCATGACGCACCGCAGAGGACCACCCCGACTAAAGTTCACCATCCTCCCGCCACTTAGGTCTGTGTGCTGTTGAGTTTAGCGGTGGGCCCCAAGCATAGTACTAAACAGAAACAAACCAGTGTTTCTCCCAATATCACCATAGTTCACATGATGTGGAGCCAGTGTAAACAAAATGAAACAATCTCACCCAGCCTCCACACGAAGTCAAGTCACAGAGTGCAGGTCTCTCCGCTTCCCGGCCATAGGTTGTTTCAGGTAGTCGCTGGAAGTAAGTGCTGTTCAGATCCTCACTACTCAGTGCTTAGATGCACCAGACGGTTGATCAATCATTAGTTTTGTTAGGTGTTTATTCCTGTTCGTCGAGGCGGCTGTCTTTATTGTGATCATCAGACTGTCCGCGCGGGCTTCTCCGTTGTTCCTTGGTCCACTCCTTTAGCGACTTCTGGAGAGTCTTGGGGTCCGTGAAAAAATGGGAATGCCCCTGCCGGTTGACCCGCAATTTCGCCGGATACAGCATCGCGTAGTCCAGGCCAAGGTCGCGCAGTTGTTTCTTGTAAGGGGCGAAGTGTCGTCTCTCCTCTTGGACTTTCGCCGTGAAGTCTGGGTATAAGGAGACTTCCATACCCTCGAATTGCAGCTTCCCTTTGTCCCTGGCCACCCTCAACGCCGCGTCGCGATCCCTGTAGTTCAGTAGTTTCGCTATTATCGGCCGCGGCGCCGCTCCCGTGCGTGGGCGCGGGCCTAGTGTGCGATGCGCCCTCTCCACTATGAACATCGGGGAGAAAACGTCGTCGCCTAGTAGGGTGACCAGAAGCTTCTCCACGAACAGTTCCATCCTTCCGGTCTGTGTTGTCTCTGAAATCCCCGTGATACGTATGTTCGATCTCCTGGAGCGAGCCTCCAAGTCCTCGGACTTGTCTTGGATGACCTGTAGAATCCTGGAGAACTGCTTGCGGTCTTTGTCCCATTCGGTCTGAGCCTCCTCAACCTCAGTTATCCGGCATTCCGACATGTCAAGCCTCTCTGAGTGTTTGTCAACGCGCTCCGACATGCGGTCCATGCGGTAGGTGAGAGCGTCGATTTTTGTCCCTATGGAGGCCATACTTTCTTGTAGCCCCTTTTCCATGGACACTAGCATGTCTTTAATATCGGTGTACATAGTGTTCTCAGAGCCAGCGTTCTGTTGAGTGGGGTTAGGCAGCGATTCCTCAGGTGTCTTTGGCATCCGCTGTTCGAACGCCAATTTCGATTGTGTCCTGTCGTTCTTACCCGTAGCATGACACCGGGAGCGGGCGGTGTCCTGTCTCCAACCGCAAGAGCTAAGCGATGGAAGACTCCCCACTAGCAGCGTCGCGCCTCCGCAATGTGTTATGTTCCTTTGCAGCCTGGGAGCTGGCGCAGCGGAGGTCTATGTCCACCGCGTGTTGCAGTGCTGCTGCTGTAGTCGACTCACCTCTGTGTGTAGGTTAGGTATGCCCTCAGCTCTCCGACGACGTATTAGCCAGTGAGCCGTCTCGCAATGAATGTGTGGGCTCGTGTTCCAAGTGGCGCAGCAGCCCAAGGGCCTCCCCACGCTAAGCCGTGAGCTGTCCAATAACGTACAGGAATCGCAGTCAAGAGCTGGTAGTATTCAGGGGGGGTTTCACCTCGCTATCCACAAAATCCAGGTCGCGAACCACCAGTCAATACCAAGAAGTCTGTCTTTATCGCTGCACTGCGCCGTCCGAGACGCCTGCACACAACGTCTCCTATCAGACCGTGCTCCCTGGATTCCGCCTGCGCAGCTATGGCGTAGTCAATCCTCCCAGGGGGGCTTATATACGTGCTCTCAGGTCCAGTGGCTCTCGCTGCCCACTGATCCAAAGCTCTAGTGCACTGGTGGTGTGCTACTCCCAAAATCCAGGAGCTGACCCCCTCGCCGTACTGTAACCCTCTGTGCCTGTTCTCCAGCCGTGGGGGGGGGGCGCCAATCCTGCACCGAGCTTCCCAAGGGTGTTCGCTCCAATGTACAGGCCACCCGTGTCCCAGATAGTGGGGGCCCAGCCACGCGCCCCAGGTCCTGTGCAAAGGAGGCGGGGGCCGCAGCAGCCGGGAACAGATGCAATAGGAAATGTCCGGTAACCACGTGGAAGGTCGCCTACCGATCGTCAGGCCTCAGGCACCCAGAGCTAATCAACCGCCGGGGCTTGGTGGCGATCCCTCATGTGGTCTCGTACCTGTGCGCTGTCCGCCGGGGATGCCTGAGTCCGCCGACCCTCCAGTGGCCTCACAACAGCCAGGGGAAAAGTGGATCTCCGGGGCCTCACTCCTTCGCCGGCCGCACGTCGGAGCACGCAGACCGGCCGATCGCTCAGGCGAGTCCGCTGCTTTTGGGCCCAGTGGCGTGGACGGCGGCAAACCACGTATCTTCTCCGTTACACGGACAAATTGCTCCGGAAAGCCCGCCGGGTGCATCGGCAGGGTCCACGCGTCGCCTCACACTGTTTCTTGCTGTGGGGGTCCGTCTAAGAAGGATATTTTGATGGATTTTGCGGACGATGGCGTGGAGCTCCGCGCTTACACGTCTGGCATCGACGCCGGCAAGCTCCGCCCCTTTCTTTCTCTTTTTTTTGCTCTTTGTCTCTTTTTTCTCTTCTTTGCTCTCTGCCTTTCCCCTTTTCTCTTTTTCCTTTTTCCTCTTTTTGCTTCTTTTTCCTTTTCCCCTTTCTCTCTTTATTGCCTCTTTTCCCTTACTCCATCCCCGCTCCCTAATTCCTGCATGCCCCGCTGTTGCTCCCTCCCAGCGTGTCACTCCCGCCTTCGAGCTGATCGCTCTGCCCACTGCCTACTTAATGGCTGCTGCGTGCAGCTGGCGAGCCAAAGGAAAGGTAAAGTTAAGGTAAGGCGTGACCAGTGCCAGGGACCCTTGTCCTCCGACCCCCTGCCACGAACACCCCAGCACTCTCCATGGTCTTAACCCTGCACCTCTGGCGAAGCCTAACGCTGGACCAGTGCAGGAAAAACCTCAAGACCTGGCTCTTCGAATGACCGAACTGAATTATACACCTTCCCCTGCCTTTAGACCCTAACAGGTGAGTAGTGCACTGTACAAAACACTGATTGGTTGAACCTGAAAGTCTTTGTATTCTCCTCCCCTCTCTGAATTTGCCGATGCCCACGTATTGGGAAACTAAGGTGTTATAACTTCTCCTTCTGGCTCATAGCTTCTTGAAACACACTGCACTGGGGCCCTTGTCTCTGCTATAATTCTCTTTTCTGGTAGTATGGCCTCTGTATGACCATAGAGGGAGAAAGCATCAAAAACAAACCCAAAAGAGAAAAAAAAACTCCCCACCACAGACCTGGTAAGCTATGGTTCTCCTCCAGGACTATGGTGGGAGTTAAGGCAAGGGGTGGCGTGCCAGTGCCCACCAGTCTCCTTCTTCTTCTCTATTCCGGCATTATCAAGTAGGTTTCTTGGACTCAGCTCATCATCTTCGAAGTCTAACTTGAGTCCAAGCTAGCCAGAGACAATCTTGTCTGAGACATTGTCCATGCGAAGAAGGATGCAACAATTTGTCTTCCAAGGAGACATGGTTTTATGGCAAGGAGCCAACAAACAGCTCCATGCAGTTAATGTGAAGACCTAACTCGGACCCTGACCCTTGGCCTCCAGTGGAAACGGAAGGGCATCTGGCGCCTCAAACTCCATGAGCTGGGGTCTGATTTTATGACCATCTACGGTTTTGAACAGAAAATGGTCCTGCAGTTCTGTGTCACAAAGAAGAATGTTGGATGTGCAAGCACTGGATCTAGTCAGTAGGATTCATTCTCCTGTCTGAGTCTCTTTGAACATTTCTGATGAATAAAAACTTTTGGGAAATGTGCGTCTTATCCCAGTATTCCTGACAATCCCAAATTGTGTATTGTTCAGTGACTGAAGGTCTATGGAGTTTGTACGAGAGAATCTATTATAGTGGAGGACAGTTATTCATTGTATTGAAATAACCTTTTAAACCAAAAGTGTCGACGACATTAGCAAAATGAGTAAGGTGACTCATGCCTGAAGCAGGCATTGAAGTAAGAGGTTTTGGTGCACATTCGTTCAGAGGTGCCATGGTATCTAAAATGCTTCAGTTGTGTTCTAAATTAGAGGACAAGGATCTTTCAAAAGATTTTATTGTAAACCAATAACTGATGTCTTCAATTGTGGAGGAAAAAGCTTTAAACAAGCATAACCACATCCTCCAACCCTAACAAGGAATAAAATGTTTTTAGCTATTGTGTCAAGTATTTTCAATTCTATTAAGGACATGGAGGCGAGGATTATCCCACCCAGAGTTGATGTGATTTATTACCATGCATATGTCTTTTGTTCCTGTGCAACTGCTGATTTAGATTACTCACCCATTTGTTGATGATTAGCAGTTGTGGAAATGGACATGATTGCTTATTTTCTATTTTTCAGGTAATAAAAAAAAGTTGGATTGGAGATCCAGGGACGATGGGCGGTATTGGAGTTGCAGTGCTGGCATTTCTGGTGGAATTCCTTGCAGTGGTGGAATTAGAGGTCTACAGGAGGTGATTGGTGCTGGGTGTTGCAGTGTTGAAATGTGTAGCTGACATTTGTGCATTATGCAGCAACGTTGAGTCAAATGCCAAGATGTTTTGACGCAGTTACAGAGATGATGAACAGTTGCAGTTGAACACAGTTGTCTTTCGAGCTACAAAGAAAGAGATCTTCAGATAGTGATGGGGGCAGTTTCATGGTGACTGGTGCGCTGACTGTCTCATGTGAGGGTAACTTGGGAAATGCAGTCTCTTGTGATTCACTGTTTTGATTGACTGCTGTGAATTTTACAGTAAATCGAGAGAAGCATAATCCTCACCTCTGTGTCCTTAATGGAATTGAAAATTCTTGATGCAATTGCTGGAAAACCTCTTATTCCTAGTGGTGAAGTCTTTTTATCCTGACTGTTCTCTTGACCTTCCGTTAATCTTTCTTAATTAACATTCTTAACCTAATGCATCTTCCTTCTCTTTTTATTTCAACAAATATTTCTTTCTCTTAAAAGTTTGTCCCTTCTCTGTTTTGCAGACTCCTTTTGTCTTGTTGGCCGACATGGAAGTCTGGAGAGTGTCTCGTACCCACAGGTAAGTGTGTACCTGCTCCTGTAATGCTCTCTGACACGGAGAATGGAGCTGAGGATGTGTTCCTTTAGGATTTAGAGAGAGCAATACTGTAGGAAGCCGGCTCTGTATATTCTATACCAAAGTAAGGTATATGGTGTGCACAGAGTCCAGTGGATCCCCAGAGGTTTTACAGAGGCTAACGTAGATAATACCTTATTCTCTTTTGTGCTAGTGTAGTGGAGCAGTTAGGCTTATCAGAGGGCTATTTTAAGCATTTGTTGTTCAAACTCAGGCAATAAATGATTACACACACTCAAAGACAGAATCCAAGACCAAATGTTTTGTATACAAATATTACTTTGTTACTTTTATTTCTAGAACCAAGAGAAACTCAGTTGCAGGTAAGTACCAGTTTAAAATAGCAATACTTTTCAGGTAGGATGGAGATGTGTTTGCAAAGACAATAAAAACTTTACAGTGATACTGAAAATACTTTGTGTTGTCAACAATAGCAGCAATGTGAAAGATAGACACTTTGGGCTTGATTTCGACTCTGGCGATGTTGCGCCGGCTCTCCGCTGGCACAGCTGCGCCAAAGCCGCTCAAAGACCGCCCGCCTGATTACGAGTGTAACTCATGCAGGCGGACAGTCTTTTTGCCGTTCCCATGGCGGTGCCAGAAAAAAAGGCACTGCAATGGGAACGGCAAAAATGTTCCAGCACGGGATGGACTGTAAAGTCCATGCTGTGGTGGAACTTTGGGTGCAAGTTGACAGGGAGGCACGTGTTATGCCCCCCTGAATGCATCCCCATGGCAGCGGGGGCATGGGGGCCCACTGGGCCCACTTTGTTTCCCCACCGCCAACCTTTTCATGGTGGGCTCACCGCTATGAAACGGCTGGCGGTGGAGAAACTGAAAATATGCTCAGCGGGATTGCGCCACTCCTACTCTGCATATTGTATTGACCCTCCGTCGCACCAGTGCAAGAGATCGATGGTTCCCTGGCGTAGGCAGAGGTCCACCACCGGTGCAACGGTGAAAGTCGTAATCGCGTGGACCGCCATTGCGGCACCACCGCGAATGCGGCGGTCTTCTGAACGCCGCACTTGTTATCCGGCCCTTGGTGCAAACAGCAAGAAATGCAATGCAATCCTATGGGAGGAAAACAGTTAAGTACATTTACTGGTAAGTACTCAACTTATACAGCCAGTCTTCGGGGTTTATACCAACAATGGGCAAGGGTCAGATCAAGGTAGGTACTGCACCACCAGCTGTGTTTGCAAAGACAGTAAAATACTTTACAGTGATAATGAAAATACTTTGTGTTGTCAGCAATAGCAGTGACTTAGCAATGTGAAAGATAGACACTTTGGGCTTGATTTCGACTTTGACGATGATGCCCCAGCTCTCCGCTGTAGGTACAGCACCACCAGCTGCACTGGGGCCGCCAGTTGCTGAGGTCACTGAGGCTAATGTTAGTCAATGGAAGGGGGGTTGCTAGAGTGTCGGCTGCAAGATGGCAGACACATAGTGAGGCTCTGCAGGCTGGGCGGATAATCCTTTAGTTAAACGGTGATTCGGGCGACCATCGCAGCCCGCAAACGAGGGATGGTGATCACGAGAAGGCACAGCAACTGATTACCGCAAGCTGGTAGATTCAGACAGCCCGAATGAGGCGGTAGCTGTGAGCGAACGGAAATGCGGGTCTCCCTTGCCGTGACAAGATGGCGGCTCTGATCTGATCCTAGCCAGAGCAGCAGGATCGGACTTGGTGCAGAGGCTGGAAAGAGTACAGCGCTCTCACTGGCGAGTGAAGAGGCGGCCGTGACGAGCAGGGTGACGGACAACGTGGCCTGGAGCTCTTCGCTGCTGCAGTGGGCTAACATGGCAGAGAGGGGCAGTTTGGAGGCTGCTGGATGCCCTCTCCCTCCCCCTCACTTCGCGCTAGGCCTGCACTGGTTGCAAATCTGGGAAGGTGATATAATCTGGAGTGGAGGACACCTGACGTCGAGGCCCACTGGGGCGCTGACCTTCCCTGACGTCGAGCCCCAGCGAGGAAGACCTGGGGTTGATAAGACATTAGCCCATTTGACCCCACCGTTGTGAGAATGAAGGAACCGCTGCCCGAGCAGGAAGGCCCTGTGGAACCATGCGCCCCCGTAGGACAGAGCCACTGACGCTGGTGCAACTGTCCCCGTGGAGGACACCCCGTGTTACGTGGCCAGACTGTGAGCCAAGGGCAAAGCAGACATGCGGCTGCCAGAGATCTCCTTTGAGCAGTGTAAAACCCCTTGGGGAGCACCTCTCCAGTAGAGGAGCACGCAGAAACTACCATGAACCCCTCATCGGCCCCCGAGCCAAACATTGGGGAAATGTTCACGGACCTGAAGCAATCCCTGTCAGCGATCGACTTAAAAATTGACTCTATGTCAGACCACCTGGACCGGCTCAGGGACAAAGTGCCGAATCATGATGAGCGCATCGCGGAGGTCGAGCAACGGACATTAATGCTGGAAGATGAGGGAATTGCGACCCGTGAGAAACTGCTCCATATGGAGAAGTTGCTGGAGGTTATAAGAAATAAAAATGAAGATCTCAAGGCCAGGTCTCGACGCAACAAATTGCGAATCCTCGGAAACCCAAGAGCACAGCAAAGACCCTGGTTGAGGACTATGGTAAATAAATGCTCCGATTTCTCTTTGGTGAGGCCCTGTCAGTGGTGTGTATAGTCGAGTTTGCTCACAGATCTCTTGGCCTGAGGACCCCTAGAGAGCAAGGGCCAGACTAATAATTGCAAGACTATTAAACTATAGAGATTGTGACGTTGTGCTCCGCAAGGCTCAAGACCTGCAGGATATCAGTTATCAGGGCAATGCAGTCTCTTTTTTCCCTGATTTCACTCTGTCTGCCAGGCCGCCAGAGAAGAATGTATGCCAGTAAAAAGATTGTTGTAGCAACAGGAGATTAAGTACTCTTTGCTCTACCCAACGAAGCTCTGTATTTTTCACTCTGGCAAAACCTTGTTCTTCACTGATCCTAAGATTGCTGCCAAGTTCATATGCAGTCTAAAGCATTCCAATTCAGCAGCATCAGCAGATAAGAACCCGGTGGCTTAGGATCCGCTCAGCGAAGATGACTGAGACTCTGATTGAGCCCCATGAGGTAGACTGGATTGTGGGACTCTTAACGCTCGGCAGGACCTGAATCTTCCTTGAGCCCCTTTGCGGATGACCCCTCCCTCACACATTAGCCACACAGATCCTGGGCATGGTTGCCTGACTGTCTGAGTGACTACCCATATTGGGTGTTTCTCGTCCAGCCACCCAGCCCTCAATCGCCGAGACCCCTGGTGCCACCTCTGGGATGAGTCCCATGTTGTATCTAGCAGTTTGTCATTTGTGGCCCATTTCGGGTAGGGGAGAAGTCCTTCAGACATGTTTGGCGGCTGCAGTGGGTGGGAGGTGGGTTGTTTGGGTGATGCGTGGTAAATAGTCAAAATATCGACTACAAAATATCGAATGGACATAATATCGAGTTCTAAATATAGATTGGACAAAATATCGACTGGACAGACTATAGACATCAAAAATATCGTTTTTAAGGTAAGTAATGTAATATCAAATGTTAAAAATATAGACAGTTAAAATATCGAAGTATATAATGTGGAGAAGCGTGGCTCAGTGGTTAGAGGTGGCAGACCCGGAAGCTGAGATTGGCCGTGGACCAGGGTTCGATTCCCCGCCTCGGCGGGTCTCGGGCTCAAAAATTCCACGGACTCAATAATTCTCGTTCCGGTGCCTACTCGACTCACGGGGTCACAGTCTGCGACTCTGGGCAATAGCTTGCTTAATCTCCACTACGCCCCCTCGCGGCGGGATGCCTGGCTTTCACCTTGTGGACACCCTGCCGGGGTATGTCACAGGGGAATACCAGGACGGGTTCCCTAAGCAAGCGCTTAGATACCGTGTCGGTGATTTGCGCTATATAAATACATGTACATTTACATTTACATAATATAGGTTATTAAAATTATCAGATTTTTTATAATATCTAATTTTTTATAGTGTTTTTTATGTTATTATATGTGTGAAAAGTGTGTATTTATGTTATAATTTATTTTAATTAATGAAATTTGTTTTTTTAATTTTTGCGTAATTTCATTCTGTAGCGGGTTGTGGGTTTATAGGGGAATAGGGTGGGAAGTAATTTAATTATAATTAATTAAATATGTAAATTTATTTATTGGTATTAATTTTTAATTAATTGATAATTAATTTATATTTGGTAATTAATTAAAATGTATTGGCAATTAATTTTAATTAATTGAATAATTGTTAATTATGTTAATTTTACTAATTTATTTTCTGTAGCGGGTTGTGGGTTTATAGGGGAATAGGGTGGGAAGTAATTTAATTATAATTAATTAAATATGTAGATGTATTTATTGGTATTCATTTTAATTAATTGTTAATTAATTTATATTTGGTAATTAATTAAATTTTTATTGGCAATTAATTTTAATAAATTGATTAATTGTTATTTATGTTAATTTTACTAATTTATTTTCTGTAGCGGGTTTATAGGGGAATAGGGTGGGAAGTTATTTATTTATAATTAATTAAATAAATCAATTTATTTAATTGTATTTAATGACAATTAATTGTTAATCAATTTTTAATTATTAAATTGTTAATTGTTAATTTGTAATTAATTTGTATTAATAGGTAAATAATTGTAATAATTAATTTTGATTTTTAATTTTAATTGATTAATTATTATATTATATTAAATTGGTAATTACTTTTAATTAATTTTTTATAGATATTAATTTATATTTATTGAAATAATATATGAAGTATTTAATTTCACTATTTTTTATAGATATTAATTTATATTTATTGAAATAATATATGAAGTATTTAATTTCACTACTATTGCACTCTCTGGAGTGGGAATAGTAATTTTTACTACTATGCTATCCAACGCTTTTCCTACTGTTGCACTCATTGGAGTGGGAATAGTCATTTTTACCCCTACGCTATCCAACGCTTTCCCTACTGTTGCACTCCCTGGAGTGGGAATAGTAATTTTAACCCCTACGCTATCCAACGCTTTCCCTCTGTTGCACTATTTGGAGTGGGAATAGTAATTTTTACCCCTACGTTATCCAATGCTTTCCCTACTGTTGCACTCTTTGGAGTTGGAATAGTAATTTTCACCCCTACACTATCCAACGCTTTTCCCACTGTTGCACCCTCTGGAGTGGGAATAGTATTTTTTACACTTCTGCTATCCTACGGTAATAATATTGGATATTATTTAATTATATAATGTTACTATATATATATGTTTTAACAAATATGATTGTAAAAATGTTTTTTTATAACTTTTAATAATTATTTAATTATTATAAGTTAATTTAAGTATTTTTAAGTATATTATAGTAATTAATTTTAACTATTAATTTAATTTAACACTGTTTTTAATAAAGTCGATATTTTAATAAACTATATTTTTGTAAACGATATTTTTGACTCGATATTTTTGTACTTACCTGTTTGTAGATACAAACTCGATATTCTGTCTGTCGATATTTTGTCATCGATATTTTTGCTAGTAGATATTCTGTCCGTCGATATTATGTCAGTGATCCGTGATGCGTAAGTTCAATTGGTTACAATGCTCTTTTTTCTTCGGTCTTTTCCCCCTCCCTCTTCCCTTCCCCTCTTTGGCCTCACACCTACAGGAGATGGTCGATGCTCTAATGCCGGTGCTCATAGATATAGGGGACTGCAAGTATGGGTGAGAATGCTAACCCAGCACCCACGCTAAGAGCGGTAACGTGGAATGTGCGCAACCTGAACGACTGTAGAAAGGTGCGATTGGTGGCTGCGTATCTTAACCGATATGGTGCGGATATTAGTTTTCTGCAAGAGCTGCGTTTGAGGGCGGGATGGATGGGAGAAAAATGAATAGCGGATACTCCAACTACGCTAGAGGTACAGCCATCATTCTTTAAAAAGGGCTCCCATGGCGCACGATCACTGCTTTATGTGACCCCCAAGGGCGATACGTTATAGTGGTCGGGTGCTTGGAGGCCACCCGGTTAGACTGATATCGGTATATGGCCCCAACACAGATATCCAGTGCGAAAGTATATACCCAGGCCTACAATTGTAAGGACAACCAAGGCTATTTCAACAACAAACTTAAAAAAGGGGTGAACACACAAAAAGAGTTTTTTTCTGATATTTAAGAATTTAATTCTAGTGATAAAACAATTGATCAATAACATATAACAAAACAGATATATTCAATACACTTAATACAATATTTTCATTAATAAATTTCTTAAAAACGATATATGTTCTGGTTAATGTGCAGGTTTACGGATAAGGTCTTCCCAGATATTGTTGGGGGGCTGTTTATTTCAACGCGTTTCGACACGTGGTTGTGTCTTCATCAGGAAATTATTTATACAGCCAATTTTCTAAAAAGAACAAAACATATTTTTAAAACATTTAAGACTGTGTGTTTAAGAGACAAAGCAATATGTGGTTACATAGCCTGGTATAGTCGGAAGATAAACATTATTTTATAATGCTGAAGTATTAGTTTTCTTGCATCTTGACCTTAGTTCAAGGAAAACAGAACTCTATATGCATATATCTTCATGATAATCGATATTTCTATATACATATAATTTACACAGATACTTGATGTATTTGCTCGATACATTTCATTGCGTCTTTTAAATTTGTGCAGAAAGACTCCCTCTATGCGAATTGGAGAAAGAGGGGAAGAGGGGGGGGAGAGAGAGAGAAGAGGAACAAGAGTGATGATTTCTACAGAATTAAAGTAGCCCTATTTAACAGAATTAGAATTGTTCTAATATTTAAAAAAAATAGAGACTTTTCTTCTAAAATGATTTGTATCATACATAAACACTATATGTAGCTATTTTTGACCAATGCTTGTTCCCAAGGAGCATGCAGTTTTTGTATGCATATGTTTCAATGTGATCTTGCTGTAAGTACTTTGAACATATATGCATAGTTGTACTTGATTTTTACTTTAGAAAAGCTAGTTTGTTTCCAATCAACTAACTATTAGTTTTGAATATCTTACCTAGACTTTCTTTTTCCGCTTTTTTAAAAATTTCAGAACGATGAGGGCGAAGAGTGAGGCACCTTTCTTTACCTTTGCAATCGAAATTGGTATGTGAAACCTATAGGAAAACCGGGTTCTGGCTTTAGATCAATCTTTCACGATGGGTTGGTCAGAAGGTTAAATTTGCATAAACTCGTTCTGAAATCTCACTCAATATTTTACATAATAACGTGTTACCTGGGTTTAGCGGTTTCACTGCATACATCCCACTCTTCTGTTCGGACAATTAAAACATACTATGCTCTTTAAAAACAAGTATTCTGAAATAAAGGTAAAAATACCAACTTTGATAATTAGTCTCTCTTTTTTTGTGACTAAATTCATTATTTTTGTACGAGCATGATCTCAAATCCCTTTTTAAAAAACCCACATCATGTTAATTTTTCCGTTTTGTTTTAAAGAACATCCATTTGTTTGTGCATTTTATTCAAAACTAATAACAGCTAAGATCTAGTAGTAAGTCAATTCCTTATTTACCTTTACAAAGAATTACTGAAACAAAAACATTACTCTTGGCGGTAATGAAAATATATGCGCTGTAGTTTTACCTTCTTTGATTATTATGTCAGCGTTATGGATCCTTAGCGTTATAGATCCTTAGCGTCATAGATGTTTAGCCAACTAAAAGCGCCAGCATGGGACGTCGTGTGCAAGATAAAATCGTCTCTTTGGGTAACAGTAATTCTAAGGAAACATAATCATTATGAATATACTATAATAGGGTAATTTTATGTTTCTTTTCTACATTTTACAAGGGAAAAACGAGTTTGTACCTTTTTTTTAAAAAAAAAAGGGGATTTAATCAATCCTGTCTGTTCAATTTCATGAGCAGATAGATAAATGAAGCAGCATTTTCATGTTCTATTATTTCCAAATTCTTCTAAAAACTCCTGATAGATAGCGTGTTCTTATTAGAGTAGAAGTTTTCAGCTGCAAAACAGAGGGGTACAAAAAGGTGCAGGCAAACTGTTAATTAGTTTCCCTTGTATCGGTGTTTATAAGCATTTTGAGAGGGAATGGACGCTAGAGCTCTTCCTGTTCCTAAAGTCTTACCGGTTAGGATGATGACAGACTTCTGTCTCACGACGCCTCGCCTGGTGCAGAAGAAAGGGGTTTGTAAACCGCTCTCTCATTGGTATTTATACCAAACAGGATCGGTGTCATCTCTATATGTACACGCCCACATTTAAAGCTAGAGTGTATCTAAAAACAGTATGTTTTGATGGTCCTTTTTATGTAGCTATTTTTAGAGACATAAACGTTAATAATAGTCATTCTATCCCTAAGAAAGTTCCAAGGGTTTACTGGCGATATATTATGGTGAACTTTATTTTCAATGAACAACACTATTCATTTCCTTTTTTTTTTTAAATCTCATAATTTTGTATATTCTTTCCACTTTTATATAATTGCATTCTCCCAGGGTAATTCATGGTTAAGGCCATGTTTGAATGTTCCAAGGGTAAAAATCCAATAAACCTCTTTCTTTTTTCTTATCCTGTCTCCGCCTTTACTGTTAGGTATGTGGACTTTTTCTAGTATTCGCCATTTCAGTTCCTCATGTGAGTGTTTAAACTCTGTGAAGTGGTTAACTAGAGGTGCTGTCAGTTTTCTGGTTCTTATTGCTGACCTGTGTTCAGTTAATCTTGTTTTTATTGCTCGAGAGGTCTCACCCACATATCCAAGATGGCAGGGACATGTGATTAGGTATATTACATTTTGGGTGTTGCACGTCCATAGCTCCTTAGCTTGAATGTTGATGTTATTAAACATCAAGTTCTCTCCTGTGATGATGCTATTACATGACTTACATGAACCGCAACGAGATGTTCCTTTTGCTGTACCATTATTAGTAATTGATCTCTGTATGAAAGGAGGATTATCCGTTCTTTGAATATATCTCGAGTGTACAATTTGATCCTTGAGATTTTTATTCCGCTTGTGAGCATAGAGTGGTTTAGCTATTTTTTGTTGCTTTTCATTTCAATTCAACAGGTGCCAGTTAGAATTTATTATTTGTCTCACTGTAGAGTCTAGGGTGGAATGTTTTGTTACACAGACTAACGTCGAGTTTGCACTTTGTTTTTGTGAATGTAAAAGTGCATCTCGATCGTAAAATCTGGCCCTTTTGTAGGCCTCTCTAACTAAACGGCGAGGGTAACCTCTCTGGATAAATTTTTCTTTCATATTTTCAGACTGATTGTCATAATCTCTAAGGTTAGTACAATTACGTCTTACCCTTAGAAATTGTGAAAAGGGGATGCTGTCTTTTTGGCATTTGGGGTGATAGCTATTGAAATGTAGTAGTGTGTTCCTCGCTGTTGGTTTAGTAAATAAATCTACTTCCAACAAGCCTCCATTATTTTTTATATAGATATCCAAAAACTCTACTCTAGTTGTACTTGTGTGGGCAGTGAATCGGAGGTTATTATCTGCCAGATTCAACCAAAGGAGGAATTCTCCCAGAGTCTGTTCCCCATCGGTCCACACAAAAAAGATGTCATCTATGTATCGGTACCAATGGGAAACAGACTCAGAGAAAGGGGCCACTTCATTGAAGATATGTTGATCCTCAAATGCAGTCATGTAGATGTTTGCTATTGAGGGAGCCATAGAAGCTCCCATACTGACTCCCTTAGTCTGTAAGAACAAATTTTCTCCAAATTCGAAAAAGTTTTCATGTAAAACGAGGGTTAAGCATTCCTTAATGAAGGTTTTAGCGCAGGGTATTTGGTATTTATCGATAAACCACATTGTGGTTTCAATTGCTCCTGTTTGGGGGATGTTGCTATATAGCGACTCTACGTCTAAAGTCACTAAGATATCTCTTTCTTCATTAAAGGGCAGTGTTTCTACTTTTGTAATAATCGCAGCAGTATCTTTGATATAAGATGGTGACAAAGAAATATAGGGGCGAAGAATATTGTCTAAATACTTAGAGACTGCTTCAAGGGGTGTCCCTATTGTGGAGACAATCGGACGATATGGAGGGTTATCCTGATTTTTGTGAATCTTTGGTAACCCATAAATGCAAGAAGTTTTCTTATCAGATTTATTTAGAAATTCAAACTCCCTTTTATTTATGATCCCTTCCTCATGTGCTCTTGCTGTTAGCCTGCTTATAGTCTTAATTATCCTTTCTGTAGGGTTTAGTTTAATGCTTTTATAGAAAGTGGGATCATTTAACATTTTAAGCATATTGGTCTCATACGTAATGCTATCTATTAAGACTATTCCACCTCCTTTGTCGCTGCTTTTTACAGTCACTGCGTTATCTTTCTTGAGATTGCTCAGGGAGTTATGTTCCTCTTTAGTTATATTATATTTAGGTTTAGGGATGAATCTCAGTGCCTGATCTAATTTTTTTAAAACTGCCTTTTCAAAAATTGCTGTTTCAGGACCCACCTGGTCTAAAGATGGAGTGAATGTCGAAGGCAAAGCCACTATGTTTGAAGCTATGTCAGCTGATTCAATGGGGTCACCATCTAAAAATAAATTTTTTAATCTAATCTTTCGAAAGAAAGAATGAAGGTCCTGATATAACTCAAATACATTCACATTAGCGTGAGGGACAAAAGATAACCCCTTAGTTAATAGGGAGACATCGGCAGGGGTTAGAGTACGTGAGAATAGGTTGAATATTGGGATTACATCCCGTTCCTCCAATACTGTTTGTTCCTGGTTTCTAGATATTGTTGAGGTTCCTGGGCATATTGATGGTTCTGATAGTTGCCTCTTGTTGTATTCTGGAACCTGACCCTTTGGCGTCCTCTTCTCCCCCCCCCGTTGTCCTAAAAAAGGCTGTCAATTATTTCTTTGACCATTTCTAGGATCGAATGGTCTTTCATCTTGATAACCCATGCTACTCTCACCATCTGATTCAGCATCTGAGGAGTCAGAAAAGGTGGTGATTTTATGCTGAGGATTATAATTATATGGTCCTGATTGAGTATCTGCTTTATAGAAGCCATCTACGGTGTATGGGTAGGTTCGTTCTAAGGTATAAAACCTTTTATCTTTTGTAAATTTGTCATCCTTTCTTTTTCTAAGATAGTTTGAGAATGAGGCGATATCATTTTTTATGACTTCTAGTTGTTTATTAGCATCCTCAGCTGTAGTTGACTTCCTGATTTTATCTTCTAACTCCTCTATTTCTTTTTTTATTTCTGCCGATATTTCTTTAGATGTAGATATTATTAAAATCATAAGATCTCTGGAGCAGCGACTCGCAATCATGCTCCATTTGATGAGAAAGGATTTAATATCCACGAAAAGGCCAGGAATATTTCTGATCCTAAGCCCTAATGGAATAATACCATTTTTAAGATAATTCAGCATGAATTCTCCATGCGCCTCTATCCTAATTAATTTCTTTTGTAGGTTCGATAATTTGTTAATGTCACTCCTATTCTGGGGATTACTAGAAGAGCTATTTCCAAACGTGACATTAGTTCCTACTAATGTTGCGAAGTCCTCATCCGAGAACCCGAACGGTTGTAGTTGGGCCATTGAAATCTTTATTAATTGAGAGCTACTATTGGAAGGAGAGTGATAGGAGAAAAAGAGGGGGGAGGGGGGGGATAAGAGAAGGCTGAGAGCCACCCAACACAGATATCCCCAGTTCTTTAGTGAGGTCTGGCGGAGTCTCTAGGTCCCGGGTGATCTTCTGGGGTGGGGACTTCAATGTGATCCTGGATCCGGAGAAGGATAGATCGGGCGGCTCCCACCATCCTCATCCCTCAAAGGACCATGAATTGGTAGATGTCTGGCATCGCCGAAACCTTCAAGGAAGGGAGGGAACTTGCTTATCCACTGCAGCCCCATGTGGTCCAAAATCGACTTTTGGCTGACATCACATGATGTAGATGCTTGGGTCTGCAACAGCGCTCATCTTGCTCGAACCCTTTCGGATTATGCTCCGGTCTTGCTGGAATTCTCATTGCCTGATGCACCTAACAGGGCCTTTAGCTGGAGACGTCCCGCCGGGGCTCTTCTGGACCAGGTCTTCCGGGAGTAGATTAGGTCTGCAATAACGGAATATGTTGAGATAAATGCCTGCTCGGTGGACTCTCCATCCACGTTATGGGAGGCATTTAAAACTGTAATCAGAGGCCAGTGTATAGCCAAGCAGGCGGAAGTCCTGCACACGCTTAGGGGTGACCTCCGGCGTCTTGAAAGGGAGATACGAGCCCTTAAATCTGAGTATTTTGCGACTAGCTAGCTGGCGACTCTTGGGCAAATCAGGGAGAAGGTGGCAGAATTCGAGGAGGCAGCACACAAAGAGACACACTTTTTGGGGAAAGAGGCACATGCCCGCCAATATGGGGAAGGGAACCAAGCAGGGAAAACTTTGGCAAGCCTTCTCAAAAAACCATGGGCAAACGAATACATTAGTGAGCTACGTGTTGGTGAGGATGGATGTGCTGTTGGACAGGACGGTACAAAAGGGGTGGTGATGGACGGAGCATCTGAACCAATCAAACACTCACACCCAGTCAACAGATCTGGGTTTAATCCATTACCGTTTTTTAGCCCACTCTGCCACCCCAGTTCAGACATGGCCATATGCAAATCAGTCTGACCCTGTGCCTCATGGGAACAGTCCAGCCCGAACTGCCAAGCCATGCCTTCCCTGGACCGGAAACAAGCTTCCTAGGACCGGGTTCTGGCATTCCAGCCGTCTTCAGCCAGGCTTGCTTGAATCCAGTGGCAAAGTGAGCAAGGGACTCTCGTCTGAGCATACCCTGCCAACTTATGGCGAACAAAGCGGTACAAAAGGGGTGGTGATGGACGGAGCATCTGAACCAATCAAACACTCACACCCAGTCAACAGATCTGGGTTTAATCCATCACTGTTCTTTAGCCCACTCTGCCACCCCAGTTCAGACATGGCCATATGCAAATCAGTCTGACCCTGTGCCTCATGGGAACAGTCCAGCCCGAACTGCCAAGCCATGCCTTCCCTGGACCGGAAACAAGCTTCCTAGGACCGGTTTCTGGCATTCCAGCCGTCTTCAGCCAGGCTTGCTTGCATCCAGTGGCAAAGTGAGCAAGGGACTCACGTCTGAGCATACCCTGCCAACTTATGGCGAACACATCGGTCCATAAGTTGGACAGGAGGCTGTGCAGGCAGAAATGCTTGCCTTCTACTCCTCATTATATGACGTGCGTCAGACACAAGTGCACCCTGATCTGCTTCCCTTTCTTGATTCGATAGAACTGGTATGTCTTAGTGACTGCTACCGTAGATATTGGAATGAGCCGTTCTCAGAGGAGGAGGTGATTGGAGTCATCTGGGATATGCCCGGAGATAAAGCACCGGGATTGGATGGACTCACGTCCGCTTTCTATAAGGAGTTTGCGCCGCTTCCCTCCCCCACCTCCTACACATGTATGAGGAATCACTGGAGTGGGGAGTTCTCCTCCCTCTTTCCGAGAGGCTCTTATAGTGCCCATTCTTAAACCAGAAAAGGACCCAAAGCTCTATGACTCCTACCGGCCACTATCAATGATTAACATTGATAATAAAATTCTCCCAAAACTGCTAGCCACTCGATTGCTTCCACTACTCCCCACAGTGCTTAGACCTGATCGGTGCGGTTCTGTCCCCGGCAGGAGCACTTCTCACATTCTCACAACCTCCGCACCTTTTTTGCTGCCATGCATGAGGTGGACCCCTCTCTCCCGGCCGTCAATGTTTTTTTGGATGCAACCAAGGCATTTGATACCGTGGAAAGGCCATATCTTTTTATGCTTCTTGCAAGTATCGGCCTGAGTCCTGCCTTTTTTCATTCTTTTTATTAACCAGAAAACACATGCTTCAGAAGAGAATACATTATACATAATAGGTGGTTTGGCGTACATAAATACATAGCAAGTGCAGTAATTCAATCCTCCCAGTGGCCTGCCCTTCCTACCGACATGACGTAGGATACAACCATTCGACATGTGAGTCCTGCCTTTTAAAAAAAAATTACTGTGCTATACTCCACTCCGACGGCAAGATTACGGATCAATGGAGTGATCCGCCCCCTGTTAAGGTGGCTTGCGGCACGAGGCAGGGGTGCCCATTGTCGCCCCTCCTCTTCGCTGTGGCCTTTACCCCCGGTGATCTTGGTGTCTATGTATGCAGATGAAGTGACCGTATATGTTAAACACCCGGCGACAAATCTTGACCCCCTTATTCATGAAAGTATTAGGTTCGGAGGCCTCTCGGGCATTACAATAAACTGGGGTAAGTCCACGATCTTCCCGCTTACGGCTGCCATGGACACACTTCAATCAGTATTTCCACTCATGAGGGCAGATTCCCTGGTGAAATACCTGAGTATCCGGCTCAGTCGGGACCCTGAAGAGGTGTGGTGTTACAATTATGGCAGACTCATGGAGTGGCTGGAGGGCCAACTGCCCCGCTGGAAGTTGCTCCCGCTCTCCCTGGTGGGCAGGATAGCAATCACCAAAATGTTGGTACTGCCCAAGTTTTTATATGTCTTTATCAATCTCCCGCTCCCTCTTACTTCGGAATTCAAGAGGAGGCTTCGCTCGAATCTGATATCCCTCGCCTGGGATGGTGGGCAGCCTCGAGTGGCATGGGAGACTCTTACGCTCCCATTTGAACAAGGAGGTCTGGGCGCCCGGACTTGGAGTTGTACTATAACTGTGCACAGGCTCACTTTGGATTCCACAGGATATATCCGACCTAGTTAATGGCGCATGCGGCCCCTGAAAGTGACCAGGCGGGCCGACTCCGCTGCACATGGTACTGTTTCGGCCTCAGAGCTGCCCACAAGCTGAGATCAACACGGTGGGCTGTACGGTATGGGTGTGGCAGGAACTTTGGGGTAGGGCACACTTGAACACACTATTCGCACCCTCAGTGCCTCTCACCGGACACCCAGGCCTACCCTTCACTGCTGGGACTGGGGTCTGCCAGCAATTGTGGAAGCTGCGATTGCACACAATGGGGTGGGCGTTCCCAGACATTGTCTTCATTAGCATGGATGCTGCACTAGGGGAAGAACACACTGGACTTTTAGATAGAATGACATACTTCCAGTTGAGGGCAGCATTGCGCGCATTATATGATTCATTCCGATTGTCCCGCCAACATTCCGCGTTCTGGAAATGTTTTTAGCTAACGCCTCCCCCTACAAACTCATAACCCAGCTATACTCTGGTGTCGTCGGACGCCTGTATTAATCAGGAGTCCCAGCGCTCTCTTGTTGGGATCTTTACCTATTTTATCAATAGTTCTTTACTAGGGCAGTAACTTTGGATTCAAAGTTAAGCTTACTCTGTCGATTGCACCTGGGAGCGATAGCCAGTGTTCTAATAATGAGGTTGATGTACACAGGTACTCATAGTACGGCACGCGGGCCGCCATCGGCCCGGCAAGCCTTCCTCGGCGGCCCGCGGACCTTTCAGACATCGTACCCGTGTTAAAAAAAAATAATTACGAGTGTCTGCAAACACTGCTGGTTGCAGCAAAACGATTCTGAGAGACTCTGCTGCTCTGTGGAGGCCGGGTGACTAGTGAAGTGGAGCTCCAGTGACGAAGAGGTGAAATACAACAAAGCCTCATTAACAAGCAAATGGTCTTTTAAAGAGCTGTGAAGTGCTCGTATGCGGCTGTGAGTGCGCCCGGGAAGCTGTCTCAGCCCAGGCACACACAGGCAGGGTGAGATGATAGAGGGTGACAGAGGGAGGGAAAGGGAGGGAGACAGAGGGAGAGGGAGGGAGGGAAAGGAAGGGAGCCAGAGGGAGGGAGGGAAATGGAGGGAGACAGAGGGAGGGAGGGAAATGGAGGGAGGGAGAGGGAGGGAGAGAAAGGGAGGGAGGGAGGGAGAGAAAGGGGGGAGGGAAATGGAGGGAGGGAGAGGGAGGGAGGTAAAGGGAGGGAGACAGAGGGAGAGGGAGAAAGGGAAAGGGAGGGATACAGGGGGAGGGAGGGAAATGGAGGGAGACAGAGGGAGAGGGAGGGAGGGAGGGAGGGAGACAGAGGGAGAGGGAGGGAGGGAGGGAAAGGGAGGGAGACAGAGAGAGGGGGAATGGAGGGAGGGAGGGAGACAGATAAAGGGAGTGGCAGGGAGACAGAGGGACGAGGGAGACAGAGGGTGACAGACAGAGGGAGGAGGGAGACAGAGAGGGAGAGGGAGACAGACAGAGGGAGAGGGAGGAAGACAGAGAGGGAGGAGAGAGACAGACAGAGGGAGGAGGGAGGGAGGAAGACATAGAGGGAGGAGGGAGACAGGCAGAGGGAGATAAATGGGGACTGTATAGTCATAAATTTCAGGACACCAGACTGGGCCAGAGACTCAATCCTAAATGCACCTGTGCCCTCTAAACGGGAATATAATACAACTCTACTCCCTTTAGACTATTTCTATAGGGGTCAGTCAGGGAAATATGTTACAGCACGGACAATCGACCATCACATAGCTACCCATCCCAATCAATATAATACAGCCTACGATTTTGCCCCACTATATAACCCTTGGGACAACTTCGCAATCCCGACTTACAACAGATTTCAGGTGTTTGGCCCACTGGACGAGAACGATTGACAGAGGGAACAAACTACATCACCTCATCCTCCTGATGTAATTGTAACTAGGGGAATGGCTGAAACTGGTCTAGGGATGTCGGGTATAAATAGGGTAGCAGGAGATATCGTAGAAAGGTTAGCAAGTGATGGCCGGTACATAACTGACAAAATACCCCAGACTGATGTAACCCCTGTTATAGACATAACTTCAGGCGAGAGTTTAGAGAGTCTTGAAACAGTTGCACTTTATGACACCACACACGATAATACTGCTGAAGGTCTCACGATTATTACTTGGAACATAGCAGGAATTGCCACTAAAATAACTACCCCCTTCTGGAAAACCTTTACTACACATGGGCACGATATAAGTTGTCTCCAGGAGACGTGGCATAGAGCACAAATACAAGTCGAGGGGTATACATCATATAGTGTGGATGCAACAACCCCTTTAGCAGGAAGAGCAAAAGGTGGACTTTTGACTTTGGTATCATCTACTCTAACTGAGTTTAGTCTTGGTAGTTATGTAGAGGTGGCCCCGTATGCACTGATTCTGCGTCTTGTACATGGCAAAGGCAGGAACCTATTCATAGTAAATTTCTATAATAACATCACTGGAGCTAACCGGGGCACGATAGTACAAGATATAGAGCGGGCAATAGAGGGAGTATTAGAGCAATCAGG
Organism: Lissotriton helveticus; assembly: GCF_964261635.1. NCBI lineage: Eukaryota > Metazoa > Chordata > Amphibia > Caudata > Salamandridae > Lissotriton > Lissotriton helveticus. The sequence goes on from NC_136065.1 coordinate 22,565,803, forward strand.
TGATCCCCCTGTAATAATTTGGGCGGGAGACTTCAATATTCAAGCGTGCAGCCATGCACAAAAGGGGATCTGCGGTCACTGAGGGGAGTACCATAGCGGAGGTAGTACTGTATACAATAATTTTCCACACACCAACTACGGAAGCGCCCTGAATAATCTGGTTGCCAAATTAGATCTGGAGTTGCTAGACTACACAAAGAATAGAGATAACGTAGAGTGCCCGTCATTTAGAGGGCGGGATGCCCACTCTAATATTGACCACATTTTGGTGTCCAATGGACCAGTCTATTCCAATGTATGGGTTGTTGAGCAGCCTGTGAGCGATCACAACAGCATATCGCTGGTATTATTTGGCTGGGGGCCAAAAACTCATGCTCATGGGAGACCCGTTCAAGGGATTACAGCCGAAAGACCAAACGGCATGGGAATAAAGTGGGTCAGAATAAACCCTGCCCAATTTATGATGGAAGTAATCTCAAAATGCAGCGTGGAAATAGGTTACTGTCTGGGAACCAATGTGACTCCAGGCAATTTACTTGTTAACTTTTTAAAAAATAACTAAAGTGATCGATGACTCACTTACAGTTAGGAGTCGAAAGCTGAGGAAAATCCAAGTGGTATGGTTTGATAAGCATTGTGCTCAGTCATTAAATAAACTTAAATTAGCTCTTGCTACCAATCCCAGAGACTCAGCTAAAATTAGAGAGGAGCGCCACAATTATAAAATCTCGCTGGCCACCAGGAAAAAAGAACTACAAAACAAGGCTTGGTCTAACCTGGACATGGCTGCGGCAACAAAAAACCACAAATTATTCTGGGAAACCATAAACAGACCGCTCCTAAAGAATGACAACATCCCTGAAATCCCCTCCCATGTTAGCTGTCGTGCCTGGATAGCCCACTTTACTGGGATTTTAAATTCTGATTTTATCTTAGATGGGTCGATTTTAGACACAGATATAGTGTCCAGTTCAAAATGGCAAAAAAGCAGTTATCTGTGACCCTAACCGAGGTTACCGAGGCAATAAGTAAGAGTAAAGGCGGTAAAGCCCCGGGCCCAGATGGGGTGCCCATGGATTTTTATAAACATGAAATGAACTTATGGGCACCAATATTGACACGATATTTTAATGCTGCTGTAGAAGACAGGCTCCCACCAACATGGGGTCAGTCCATCATTGTACTCCTTTACAAGAAAGGCCCCAGGTCAGAGGCACGTAACTACCGCCCCATCTCGGTCCTGGACTCGTCAATCAAAATTCTTAGTAGAGTCCTTTTAGAGAGACTGGAAGCCTGGGTCGAGGAAAATAACATCTTATCCCCAGTGTAGTACGGGTTCAGAAGGGGGATGGGAACAATGGAGCAGTGCGTGAACCTGGAACTTATTATCAACAAATACACAAAAGCCAAAGAGGGTAACTTATTTTTGTGTTTTGCTGATTTAAGTTCGGCATTTGATTTGGTGGAACACTCGCTCTTATGGCCAGTTTTATTAGAAATGGGTGCTCCCACTGAAATGATCCACTTCCTGACCAGACTGTACGAAAATCTGTCTAGCAAAGTCAGATTTGGTACTGCTGGCGAATGCACACCTTTATTTAGAATTAATAGAGGCATTCGACAAGGATGTGTTCTTGCCCCACTTTTAGTTTCCCTATTTATAAATCAAATTGATCAAATCCTAAGAACAATCCAAGCAGATGCCCCCCTTATAAACGGTAACCCCATTCCAATTCTTTTATACGCGGATGACGCGGTTCTTCTCTCCCGGACCCAAAATGGCTTGCAATGTTTAATTAATAAGTTTCACACCTTCACTGAAAATAGAAAGTTGATAATTAACAAAGGAAAAACCTTTATAATGCCACGTGGAAGGAAGACAAGAAAGAACAGGACCTTTTACCTAGATGGGGAGAAATTGGAAACTGTAAAGAAATGTTGTTATTTGGGTATTACATTTTCAGGAGACGGAAGGTGGGTTAACGAACAGGAGAGTGTCCGTTTTAAAATGGTAAGGAACACTAGTAGTGTTTTTAGATTTGCAGCGAAACTAGGGGGCCGAAGAATTCAAGAGATGGTGTCTATATATAACTCCAGGTGCATATCATCAGCCCTGTATGGGGCAGGGATATAGGGCTATCACACTCAGAGTGGTAACCAAATCCAGTATGAGGAAAATGCCTTCCTGAAACAATTGCTTTGCGCCCCGGCTGCGGCATCAAATGAGTTAATACATAGGGAAGTGGGCTTAAACCTAGTTAAAGATTTAATTGCCTTACGCCCTCTGGCCCTATGGCGATCAATCTGGTCAAAAGAAGAAACAAAATTTACTCAGGATGTGATTAATGACTGCCTAAAGCTCGATCACTGCTCAAAGATACCTTGGTTATGCCATATTCAATCTTGGTACAAGATACTCTATGATTGTGATATTTTTAGAGAACCTACTATGGGGACAGGCTTATCAAAAAAGGAGCTTAAAGTCACCTTCCTGAAACATAAAAGAAGTACCAGAATGACCGAATATGCAAAACAAAGTACGTTTAACTCTTATTTAGAATACAGCGTAAGTGAAGGCTTTCAATCATACCTCACTGTTGTTACCAAAAGCTCTCATCGCTTTGTATTATCTCGCTTACGCTTAGGAATTGTGCACCATCTAGTAGCATTCCCACTGATTAAGAAGCCTGGCACATGTTTATGCCCCTGTGACGGTATTTCCAAGCAGAGTAGCTGCCATTTTATGTTATTTTGAAAATGTTATACCCCTTATAGAAAATTTTATCTGAAACCCATCTTTTTAAAATACAACTCACGCAGTACTAAGACAGCGATGCAGCTGATGTTTAATTTAGAGAGCCCAGATATATGCTTCCATGTGGCTACATATATTTTAAAATGTACTTTTGCACGGAAATCAATTATTGTATGAACTCAGTACATGGCTCTGACTTATATGCACCTTACTATTGCTAGTTTGCACATGTATTTTAAGATGAATGTATACATTATTTTTATCAATATGCACTTTATCATTGCCAATTTTGCACATGCGTCGGAAAACAAGTATTTTTTATACGGTATTGCCAATTGCACATCGGACTATTCCAGCAATCGCTTTCATGTACGATTGTTTTTCCTTATTGAACCGCTAACACGTTATTTCTACGACACATGTTTATCTTATGAAAAGTAACTCCTTTATTATGCGCCCTTCACGAACAAAGAGGAGCACATATTGCTGCACTGTATTTGGTATTTGATAAATTAGGGTCTGATGTAAATCAATGATGTACATGCAATTTTATTCTGTATTGTTGCTATATGGGTATATTTATATATACACCGAATAAAGCACTTTTTGAATTGAATTGAATTGAGTACCCATGTTGTAGGATATGAAGAAGGCAGTCCATACGCATTACATACACTATCACTAGTAACAGAGTTGATGCTGTAGTTCTGCAATGAGTAATGTTAGATTTCAGCTATTCTCAGACTAATGCAACGTGTAAGCTGTAGGCAGGAGTCCTTGGTAGGTGGCTGATATGTGTGTGGAAGTGGTCCTTCTAGCCTCAAGCCTCTCTCTGCTTTGCTACTGATCACACGGGTCCTGAAGAAGGTCAGGTGGGATCAAACCATCCTCATAACTGGGGCTGGGTCCAGAGTGTCTTGTACATAGAGTTCTTGAATCTCAGCATATGCTCTCCACTTTATCTGCCTGTTTGAGACAATCAGCTCTCCCAGTAGTAGGGCAGGTCCTGCAGCTAAGCCTTCCCAATCTACACTTTCAAGCATGGAGATTGAGCAGCAACAACAGAGAAGGTTGGAACTTCCGTCTGAGGTCATAGATGTGATTCTGGCTACTCGCTGGCCTTCCACAAAATCCATCTTTTCTGGCCATGGGTCTAAATTTGTCATTTGATGCTAGGAGAAGCAAGTTGAGCCTCCACATGTAAGGTTGTCTCATTTCCTTCTGTTTGTTTTGTCATTGGCCCACAAGACTTTACTGTGGGTCCTGTTAAACACTACTTATTGGCCCTTCAGCCTTTCTACATCTGCCAGATCATCCCCCTTTGTTCAAGTCATCCATTGTGGTGTCTTTTTTAAAAGGACTTTCCCATGCGTTTCACTCCCCCGCTCTCTTCATTCTGCTGCATTGAGATCTTAGTTATTTCTTACTTTTATGATATGTGTCTCCTTTGAGCCTCCACACACTTGTGCCCTCAGTCTCTTGACTATGAAGATTGTGTTTCTCATTGCCTCAAGTTCTGTGCATTTCCTTAGTGAGCTAGAGGCATTATCAGTCCAGCCTCCAGACACCACCGTTCACCCTGACATGTTGGTGCTTCGAATACATGCCTCCTTCCTTCCAGAAGTGGTGTCCCCCTTTCCTGTGAGACGTCCACCACACTCTCAGTGTTCTTCTTTCCGCCACATCCCTCTCAGGAGGAGGATGGTCCACAGATGGGATCCTATTCGGGCCTTAGTTTCTATATCGATAGGACTAAGGAGTACGGAGTGGACACTCAGCTCTTTGTCTGATTTGATGGCGTGAAGGAGGGGAGGGGCGTTCAAACAAAACTCATCACAATGGATAGTTCTTTGCATCAAACTGTGTCATGTCTTGGCCAAAAAGAGCGCTCTTAAGGGACTTAGTGCTCATTCCACCATGGCAAAGGCCGCTACTATGGGCCTGACTCTGGGTGCTCCTGTTTTGGACATTTGCCAGGCTGTCATTTGGGCTTCAGTCCATTCCTTCACCAGGCACTCAACTCTCAAGTCCGCAGAAATGATCATTTCACAGTAATTCTTGGTGTAAGGTCCTCTCCTCAGCCCTTCCTCCATGTGAGGCCCATTTTTGGCAATGATTCTAAAGATGAGAAATGTGCGTTTAGAGGTATCCATCAGAAGAACAAGTTACTTACCTTAAGTAAAGCTGTTTCTTGTTGATACTATATGTAACTGCAGATTCTTCACTGCTGGACCCTTCTCCCCATTATTGGGCTTTTGGGAGAAATAAACTTCCACATTAGGACACACACTGTCTAAATTCTCAATTTGGTATTGATGCCTCACGACTGAGGGCGTGGAAAATGTCATTGAATAAACTGACTTGATCATGCAAGGATAGCTCCTATATATGGTTCTTTGTGAGCATGGCCAGCGGAAACAGATGGCACCACTCACTGAAGTGCAGGAACACCTGCAGAAAGTTTCAGGATGCAGTTTGGTGCTTGGGGGGGATTGACAAGGTGACAAATCTGTGATTAGAGTTTCCATCAGAAAAGGTTATACCAAAGGTAAGAAACTTGTGCTATTGGACCCCACAGCCCTGAGAGTGGGGGGCAGGACCACAGAGGTTGTATCGCTGTGGGAGTCTGGGGACCAACAAAGCCCCAAGCAGGGTCTGTAACTTGCATTAAAGTTGAGGGCCTTTTATTAAGTATTGCCTAACCAGCAGCACTGAGGCAAAGCATGTTAGGGTTAACATAGAATAGGACTGTAGCACATCACTTGGCATACCGCGTCACCCCATGGTATGTGAGCTGAAAAGTGTATCCTTCCACTCACGTCGCAAGAAGTCCATGTGCAGCAGTGCCTGTACTGCCTCACCCTAATCATGGAGATACACTGATGGAGAGAAATTAACCCATCCACCAGTAACTCCATTGTGCCCCCCAGAACACCTGATGCCCCCCCCGCCCACCCTGCATTTCTTATATGCCCACATTGCTCTCCGTACCCCTGGGCCCAGCCAGGTGCCAATAGCCACTCCAATGCCCCCCTCTCATGCACACCTGTTTGTCCCCTCCTGCTCTCCCCCTCTGTGCTTTCCCTCCTGGGACAGTGGTGGTAATTGTTGTTAAAATGCAGGCCCTGGCACAACTATGGCAATCCCTGCAACATTCTGATCCTAGCACCACAGTGGTTGACATTTCTAGGAGTATTCTCGCCTTGGCACAGGAGTGGTAATCCCCTTGAAAAACCCTCCCCCATTGGTGGTTATGTCAAGTCAAGTCAAGTCAGAGAATTTATATAGCGCACTACATACCCAGAGGGTCTCAAGGCGCTTAAGGAGGGGTGGGGGATTACTTGTCAAATATCCACGTTTTAAGTTGCTTTCTGAATGCTAGGTGGTTCTGGGTAAGGCGAAGGTGAGTGGGAAGTGAGTTCCAGGTTTTAGCTGCCAGGTAGGAGAAGGATCTACCTCCCATGGTGGTTTTGTTGATGCGAGGTACAATGGCAAGGGCTTGGTTGGAAGATCGTAGCTGGCGGGAGGGGGTGTAGAAGGACAGTCGTGTGTTGAGGCATTCTGGTCCGATTTCGTAGAGTGCTTTGTGTGCGTGGGTTAGGAGCCGGAAAGTGATCCTCTTATTGACGGGGAGCCAGTGGAGGTTTTTCAGGTGACCAGAGATGTGTTCTTTACGCGGGATGTCCAATATGAGCCTGGCTGAGGCGTTTTGGATTCGTTGGAGTTTTTTCTGGAGTTTAGCGGTAGTACCGGCGTAGAGGGTGTTTCCATAGTCCAGTCGGCTCGTGACCAGAGCGTGGGTGACCGTTTTCCTAGTTTCGGTAGGGATCCAACGAAATGTTTTTTTGAGCATGCGAAGAATGTTGAAGCAGGATGAGGAGACGGCGTTGACTTGTCTGTTCATTGAAAGTGAGGAATCCAGGATGACGCCTAGGTTCCGTGCGTGGTCTGTCGGGATGGGTGCTTTTCCAAGGGCTTCTGGCCACCAAGAGTCGTCCCATGCGGAGGGGGAGGTACCTAAGATGAGGACTTCTGTTTTATCTGAGTTCAGTTTCAGACGACTGTGTTTCATCCATTCGGCTACTTCTTTCATTCCTTCGTGTAGGTTAGTTTTGGCGGTGCTAGGGTCATTGGTGAGTGATAGGATCAGTTGAGTGTCATCCGCGTAGGAGATGATGTTAAGGTTGTGTTGGCGGGCGATGGCCGCGAGGGGGCTCATGTATACGTTGAAAAGGGTGGGGCTGAGTGAAGATCCTTGTGGTACGCCGCAGATGACTTCAGTGGCCTCTGACTTGAATGGTGGAAGGCGGACTCTCTGGGTTCTTCCGGTGAGGAACGAGGTGATCCATTCTAGTGCTTTTCCTTGGATTCCGATGTTTCTGAGGCGCTGTAGAAGGGTGCTATGGCAGACTGTGTCGAAGGCTGCGGAGAGGTCGAGGAGGGATGAGTGCGACTGTTTCTCCATTGTCCAGTAGAGTTCGAATGTCGTCTGTTGCTGCGATGAGGGCGGTCTCAGTGCTGTGTTTTGCTCGGAAGCCGGACTGTGAGGAGTCGAGGGATTTGTTGGCTTCGAGGAAGGCGGCGAGCTGGTTGTTGACAGCTTTCTCTATGACTTTGGCCGGGAATGGAAGGAGCGAGATGGGGCGGTAATTTTTGAGTTCGGTGGGGTCCGCTGTGGGTTTTTTCAGAAGGGCGCTGAGTTCAGCGTGTTTCCAGCTTTCCGGGAAGGTGGCGGAGTTGAAGGAGCAGTTGATGACGTCTCGGAGGTGCGGTGCTATGATGGATTCTGCTTTGTTGAAGATGTGGTGAGGGCATGGGTCTGTGGGGGATCCTGAGTGGATGGAGTTCATCAGGCGGATGGTGTCCTCAGTGGAGATTGGGTTCCAGTCGTTGAGGATTTTCAAGGGGGGTGAAGGTTCAGCAGATGGTTGGGTGGGTTGGACTCCAGGTTGGTTGTCGAAGCTGTTGTGGATGTCTGCAATTTTGTTGTGGAAGAATGAAGCTAGGGAGTCGCAGAGGGCTTGAGAGGGGGTGATGTCGTTGGAGTTGGCCGAGGGATTGGTAAATTCCTTGACGATGTTGAAAAGTTCCTTGCTGTTGTGGGCGTTGTTATCTAGTCGGTCCTTGAAGGCGGTTTTCTTGGCCTTTCGGATCAGTTGGTGGTGTATGCGGGTGGCGTTTTTGAAGGCGTCCTTGGTGCTGGTGGTTGGGTCTTTTTTCCAGGCCTTCTCAAGGGAGCGGCAGAGTTTCTTGGATTTCTTAAGATCATCGTTGAACCATGAGGCCTTCTTGCTGCCAAGTTTGCTTTGTCGTTTTTTCAGTGGTGCTAGGATGTCGGCGCTGTTGGATAACCATAGGGTGAGGTTGGTGGCGGCTTGGTCGGGGTTTGAGGAGTGGGCTGGGGGGTTTAGAAGAAGCGATGAGGAGATCTGGTCGATGGTGATTTTGTTCCAGTTTCTTTGCAGAGTTGGTTGGGGGTGGTTGTTGGGTTTGGGCTTGTTGTAGGTAAAGTGAACGCAGCTGTGGTCAGTCCAAAGGAGAGCCGTAGTGTGGCTGAAGGAGACATGATTGCTGGAGGTGAAGATAGGGTCGAGAGTGTGACCTGCGATGTGGGTGGGGGAAGTGACCAGTTGTTTAAGTCCGAGGTTGGCGAGGTTGTCCAAAAGGGTGGTGGAGTTGCGGTCGTTGTTCTTTTCAAGGTGAAAATTGAGGTCTCCCAGAAGGATGTAATTTTTGGAGGGGAGCGCGTGTGGAGTGATGAAGTCCGTGATGTCCTCACTAAATTGTGCGCGGGGTCCTGGTGGCCTGTAAAGGAGGGTGCCTCTGAGTGTGGTCTTGGGGTCGATGTGGATCTGGAAGTGAAGGTGTTCAGAGTTGGCGAGATTGACGTCAGAGCTGGTTGAGATGTGGATGGATTTTTTATGGACGATAGCGATTCCTCCTCCTGTGTGGCCGGTACGGTCCTTGCGTATGATCTTATAATCTTCTGGGATGGCAATGGTGATGTCTGGGGCGGAGGAGGCGTTCATCCATGTTTCCGTTAGGAAGGCGACGTCCGGAGAGATGGTGTCTAGTAGATTCCATAGGTCAATGGCGTGCCTGTGGACCGATCGGGTGTTGAGCAAGATGCATTGTAGGTGGTTGGGGTCGGGAATCTGAGGTGTGATCGTATCGGAGTTGGTGACGGTGCCGATGAATTTGCAGGAGTAGCAAGAGAAAGGTCCATGGGTGTGTCCAGGAGCGGCTTGGACGCAATTGGGGGATCGGCCGGGGTTAAGGGCTAGGAGGGTGGTGGCATCGTAAGTAATGCGGGAGGGCTGGGCAATGCGAGGGCCAGGGGGTCTGGCGCTGGGCGCGGGCTCGGCGCGGACGGGCGTAGACGGGCTTACCTTTGGCGCACCTTCGGCGCGGCCGTAGCGCGTGGACGCTGCGCGTGGAACCATCTGACTAACATAGGTGGTGGAGGGGGCGGAGCGTGGGAGGGTCAGCTGGGAGGCGGGGACGTGGAGGCGGGCCAGGGGAAAAGCACAACAACAAGATGGTGGGGTGGCTAGAAAGTGAAACCGGGAGGGCGCAATGCGAAGCCTGGTAATGTCGAATGCACAGAAGTACCAGCGTGCTCACACAGAGAATCCCGGTGAGAGCGCTTACAATTTAAAAACAAGCTATCTAAAATGAATGCACTTACAGGTTAAAAAGCGCTGCCAAAACTAGGCAACATGCTGGCAACATACTAGATCTGACACAATGATAGGAATTTATTGGAAAATGTGTGCCCTGGCACACGTTGGTAATCTCAGTAAACATGCTTGTCCTGGCACAATGGAGGTAATCGCTGGCAACATGCTGGTACAGTGGTTGTTATCCCTGTTGAAATGGTAGCCTGGTGCAAGGGGGTCATTTCTGGATCTAGGTGGGCTTGGAACAATGGTAAAAATCGCTGGCAGTACGCTAGCCGTGTTAGAGTCTTAGCAAATCCTGGCAACATCATCACCACAACGGTGGTCAATCCTAAAAATGGTGAGCTTGGCACAGTGGTGGTAGTCCTTGACGAAATGCGACCCTGGCACACTGGTGGTAATTTCTGGTATAATGCTACCCGTGGCACAAAGGTTCTGATCCATGGCAATATGCTGGGCCAGGCCCAGTGCTGAAAACGCTGTGCAACATGCTCACTGTGACACCATGGTGGGAATTCCTGAAAATATGCTGGACCTGACATAATGGTGGTGATCTCTGGAAGCATGGTGGCCCTGGCACAGTGGTTTTTATTCCTGATAAAATTATGAATCAGGCACAATGGTGGCAATCGTTCGCAACATGCTGGCCCTGGCACATAGGTAATAATTCCTGGTAAAATGCTGACCATGGCACAATGGTCAATCAATCATAGCATTTAAAAAGTGCACTACATACCCGTGAGGGCCTCAAGGCGCTGGGGGGGAGGACGCTGCTACTGTTCGAATAGCAAGGTCTTGAGGAGTCTCCTGAGGGTTAGGAGGGCTTCAGTCAGGATGGGGAGGGTGTTCCATGTCTTGGCGGCGAGGTGGGAGAATGGCCTGCCGCGGGCGGTCACTCTTCGGATGCGGAGGACAGTGGCGAGGTTGTGGTCTGCGGAGCGGAGCTGGTGGGTGGGCTGTAGAGACTGAGGCGGTTGTTGAGGTACGCTGGTCCGGTGTCGTGGAGTGCCTTGTGTGCGTGGGTGAGGAGCTTGAAGGTTATTGCGGGCACAGTCGTAGTAATTTCTGGCAACATGCTGACTGTGGCACAGTGGGGGTAGTTCCTGGTAACATGCTACCTATAGCACCATGGGGGCAATCCCTGATAACATATGTCCCTTGCACACTGCTGTGATTCCTAGTACATTGCTGGCATTGGTATAATGGTGGTAATCTCTGGCAGCAGACTGGCCCTATCACAATGGTGGGAATCCCTGGCGTATTGTGAGCAGCCATGTTCTGATGGTGCCAAGATGCAAATGTAAATCACTTTGAATGCATTAGAGTTCAGGCAGGCTCAGAGCAGAGAAAAATCAGTGTAAGTGAAAATGTGTTATAAAATATGTAAGTGTACATGCTCAGCTGACCTCTCCAAAATCCAAGACTAAAGTCTTTACCCCTGCCCTGGTTTTGGGGAGAAACATATTTCATATAAATGCTCGTATCAGTGGTGTGCACAGAAAGCAGGGGGTTGTGCTGTGATATACAGATTTAATTTACAACCATATCACAGGTGATGTACTTGACTCTGTGCCTTTGGGGTTTGTGTCTTGCAGCTTAAACCATGCAGAGTTCTCCTGTCCTTAGACTGTGATGAGCATTTGGTAAAGACAACAGAGAGCTTCTTTCAAACTCGTCAGAGAGAAGCCATGACCCGACGTACATGGGCAGCGTCCTAAGTTCAGAAAACACCTGTGCAGCCGCCTGTCTGTTGTGTACAGTAAGAAAGATTAAATGTCACCAAGCATCCATGAGTGTGTCTAATCTCTGTTACTGGTGGGGTGGGTAAAATCTGAAATGAGAAAACACATGTCCTGATACCCCTTGCAGGAACCTTTGCCTTACATGCTAGGGTTATTATTCTGTGTCAGTCGATGACGTCATGGTACACTGTTTAATGATTTGCATAGCGCTGGCATGACGCCTTTAAGTCTCTCTGCAGCCAGGGGCCCAGCACAGGCCCTTGGGGTGGTGTCGTTCCATCTTTAAGGGCCCCCAGTTCAGCCTCCATACTGAGAATGTGTGTGAGGTATGAGAGTTTCAGTGTCCCCTGCTGGGGGAGGGGGGTTTGCGTCACACCACTATCTGCAGCTAGGTCTGTGTGATGAGTATCTATAGCGCTACCAAGAACCACGTGATGCCTTCTAGGCGCTTGGCCAGTGAGGAGCTTAGGTCCTGGGATATGAGGGAGTGCTGAGTGAGTGAGATAGCATCCCTCCTTTTTTAGCAGGTCAGTGTGTAACTAGAGAATTGTAGAATTGTGATTTACCACCTCAGTTGTTTTTACAACAACTTATCTTATCCTGTTTCGCAGTTTGTGTGCTGATACTTGTAGCTCTCTTATACATTTTATAAGGAGATATTGCACTGCACTACCGCCCACGTTAAAAGACCTGCCTGTTCTCCCTGACAGCGACACAGAACAACAACAATAGTGACCTAAATATGATAGTCACAAGTGTCCACACAGTCGTGTTGGACTAAATTCTCCTTAGAAAAAATGTGTGAGAGACAAGTGACACCTCACGGAAACACCACCAACGGGGTAACTGGTATGAAATTTCCAGACAGGCCCCTGTCTCATCATCGGTCGTCACTTGCTTCTCAAAGAAAAAGAAGAAAGAAAAGGAGTGTCCAAAACAAACAACACAAATTATGACAAACAGTGGACAGCAGTAATGTCTGCTGGTGACAAACACATAACATAAAGAAGTGCGTAAAAACCCAGCATAAAGTACCCTCAACCAACTTTATTTATAGGGAAATGATTATGCTGTGGTGTTAAAAAGGCTGGTAGCTATTCATGCCTACTATTACCTAGTACCAGTGCCGACATGTTTCACTGCTATAACACTTTAAGCAGTTTCATCACGGCTGCACTCATATGCCACCACTCCACTTTTGGACACTAGTTCTGTGTTTGCTGTCAAAGGAGAAAAGGCGAAGAAACGAGTATTTTAAAATCATGTGAACCCACTGTTAACAATCTGTATGTGAACCAAATTAATGAAACACAGAGATGTACAACTGCTATTACCCAGAGTCAGCCAAGTTAGTCATACCAGCCGCTCCGGAGTTGAAAGGGTGTCAGGGTGCTCCAATCGTGAGTTATCACCTCTGCTTATCCTTAAATTTTCTATTTGGAAACAAATTTCACGTTTGTAAAATCAAAAGACCAAAGCTGCAATCTTATCATTGTGTAAAGCACACCTCTTAACCAGTTGACCCCGATGTTTAGCGTTCTGCATACTGCAGCCAGCCCCATTCAGCTATCCAGGACAGTATTCAAATGGGGGCTGCTCACAGACTATCATTGTGCTAGTGCTACACAAGACAGGTTCAAAACACACACACTTTAAACACAAAATGACTTAGTTGCTTCGAGTAGCCGTGTGTAACTGGCCAAGCCCGTCTCCCTTATTACTCGTACTGGTGCCCGTGTACTGCACTGGCCGTCTCCTCGGGGTAATCGAACAACTAAAAAACTCAACTCTCACAGTTTGTCGGTCCTGCCCCCCGTCTCGGCGCCAGAATGGCACCGGACCTCGTTACCGTCTCCTCACCGTAATACCGTCGGATAGGCGCTTATCCTCCACCACAACTGTGCAAGGACCTGGCGTGCTGAAGAAATAACTTCCAGCATTCTCCGCCCCTGCATTACTGTCATGTGACTTTGACGCCGACCATGGCGGCCATCTTGGACTAGTAAAACCCCAGGAGCTGGAGCCTGTAAACAAGCCGGCTCCTACGACCTGGTAGTTGTGCCCCAGCTGTTTATGCACCCTATAACAAAAACGCAGGTCTTCCACAACAAATGTAGATGGTAAACAAAACAACCTTAATTCCCATGTTGTGTGCAATGGTGCTCTTCAGGTGGTATCAAGTACAATTTTAATTTTTATTTATTGGATCGAACTCCAAACTCATGACAAAAAACGTAGATGGTAAAAAAAAAACTCATTCCCATATTGTGTGCAATGGGGCTCTTCAGGTGGTGTCAAGTACAATTATTCATTTATAGAACTCCAGACTCATAATGCCACAGTGCCAAACCCGGCGGCCATTTTCGAGTGCAACCTGGTATATAGGGGAAGAAAAGTCTATGTAAGGGGGTCGGCTATGGCTGCAGAAATGCAGCTGCACCCATATCTGCACGGATCACCAAACCCGCATATTTTGTAAACACTAGACTCTCTTAGGCCAACAAAGGTGATATGTGTGCCCCATACCAATGCAGACCTCATGCTCAAAAGGATCAGGTAGTCAACTCATAGTTTAACCTTGTTCCATTCTATAATTTCATTTAACCCAATTTGGTCAGTTTTTTCATTGTAAATCCAACGGGATTCCTTAGCGAGTAGAATGCCTTCAATATTCTGGGGGGTGCCCTTGACCTTTTCTAACACTGTCCAGTTAAAGGTGTGCTTTTCTGTGAAACAGTGTTAAACCAGCTTAGTTGTTAATTTGCCAGCTCTTATGGTGCTCAGGTGTTCTTGGACCCTCACCTTGATTTTTCTGGATGTGAGTCCAATGTAGTGTAAACCACATTGACAGGTTAATCTGTACACTACTTGTGTCGAATTACAATTACTGAAATGATTCAAAAACCATTCCCTCCCGGATGTAAGTGTCACGCTCGTGCTCTTCTTAGTGAGTGGACACACGGAGCACATCCCACAAGGGTAATGGCCGTTAGGCACAGTGGAGGTCGAATTAGTTCTTTCAGTGGGGGCTCGAGAATGAACAAGTTTGTCCTTCAAATTGCCCGCCCTCTTGAAGGAAAATCTGGGAGGTGGCATTCGGAAGTCTTTGTTGGACAACAGGGACCAGTGTTTCCGGATGGACTATCTAATTTTGGTTGCCATTGGGTCATATGTCATCACGACTGGTACACATTCTTCTCTGGGTTTAACTACTTTCTCCAAGAGCGCGCTCCTAGGTGTATTAAGTGCTCTTTGTTTGGGCTCGCTTTACAGTCTTTGTAGGGTAATTCCTGTTGGTAAGTTTAGAAGCCAATTCCTCCGATTGATCAAGGAAGGTATTAGTAGAGGAGCAGTTACGTCTGTATCTCAAAAATTGCCCTACGGGCAGGTTATCTCTCAGTGCCCTAGGATGGAAAGAATTGTAGGAGAGGAGAGAATTCCTATCGGTGGGTGTTAGACGGGAACCTGGAGGGTCGGCCGAGCACAGTGATCGCACAGACAGGTAACTTCCCCCCCACAGATGGACACCACACAAAGATCAGGGTAACACCTTTTATAGGCACTTCTGGTAGTAGAGTGGTACGATACAAGGCGATCAGGACACGATGATCCTCTCAATTCTATTCTCTAGTAAGGGAAGGGGGTAGCGGGACAGTCTTGGTACCCACGGGTACGGAGGTGTAACGGTGATAGCTCACAATCCTCGAGCTCGGTGTTCGGATGGGTCAGACTGCGGCAGCGCCGGCAGGTCCCGAAGAGGTCGAAGGTGGCAACGGGCCGCGGCAGCGCCAGCAGGTCCCAACGAGGATGAAGGTTACAACGGGCCGCGGCAGCGCCAGCAGGTCCCACGAGAATGCAGGTTGCAACGGGCCGCGGCAGCGCCAGCAGGTCCCACGAGGATGAAGGTTACTACGGGCCGCGGCAGCGCCAGCAGGTCCCAACGAGGATGAAGGTTGCAGAGGGCCGCGGCAGCGCCAGCAGGTCCCACGAGGATGAAGGTTGCAGAGGGCCGCGGCAGCGCCAGCAGGTCCCACGAGGATGAAGGTTGCAGAGGGCCGCGGCAGCGCCAGCAGGTCCCACGAGGATGAAGGTTGCAGAGGGCCGCGGCAGCGCCAGCAGGCAGGACAATAGTTCACAAGGCAGGGCTGTGGCAGCGCCAGCAGTCCGTCAAGGATGAGTTCGTCGCGGTGTCTCTCGACTCCAGGATACAACTGCCTTCCTGTCCTGGGGCTGCCTCAGTTATAGGTCTGGCGCCCTTTGATGTCCGGACCCTCGCTCTTGGAGGTCGGGAGGTCTGGGATGAGGGAGTCCAGACACCCAGCAGGGGGGTGGAGCCAGCGCCCGAGGAGGCTGGGGGTGCTCGGCACCTGGCGGGGGAGAGCCATCGACACTTCTTACTCCCATTGACCTGCCAAGTGGTCCGTTCACCTCCTGGGTGGAGGGTGGTGCCGGGATGTCGGGGCCTGGCCAGGCCCAGGGTTGGGGTCGGCCTGAGGCCGCGCGGCCGCGTGGTGCCGTGTCCAAGATGGCGGCTGGGCCGGGCAAGGGTGCTGACGGTGGCCCGGGCCCTGTCCTGCGGGGAGGGAGCAAGCCCTTCAGGTGGCCTGTCCAACATGCGTCCCCCCCAGCTGAAGGCGGGGAGAGTCACCCATCTTCTTGGGGACTTTCCTCGTCGAGGCGGAAAAAGCGGGACAGGCCATCCGCGTTGGCGTGGTCTGGGCCAGGGCGATGCTCCACAGTGAAGTCCATCCCCTGCAGGGAGATGGACCATCGCAACAGTTTGGGGTTCTCCCCCCGCATCTGCATGAGCCATTGCAGGGGCCGATGATCTGTCTGTACCCGGAAATGGGTTCCGAAGAGGTACGGCCGGAGCTTCTTGAGGGCCCATACCACTGCGAAGGCCTCTCGCTCAATGGTGCTCCAGCACTGTTCTCGGGGCAGTAGGCGTCTGCTGATGAAGGCCACTGGTTGGTCCACTCCTTCGGGGTTCAGTTGGGAGAGGACGGCCCCAATACCATGGTCGGAGGCATCGGTCTGCACGATGAACTCGCGGCTGTAGTCGGGGGCCTGGAGCACAGGAGCGGTGCACATGGCGGCCTTCAGCGTCTCGAAGGCTGCTTGACAGTCGGGCGTCCAGTTGACTCTCTTTGGGCTGTTCTTGGACGTGAGTTCCGTGAGGGGCCCCACAATGCTGCCATAGTCCTTCACAAACCGCCGGTAGTATCCGGTGAGCCCCAGGAAGGCTCGGACCTCTGTTTGTGTCTCGGGGGGTTGCCAGGACCGGATGGCAGCTACCTTGAGTTGGAGGGGGGCCACCAGTCCGCTCCCGACTTGGTGTCCGAGGTAGGTCACGGACCCCTGGCCGATTTGGCACTTGCTGGCCTTTATGGTGAGGCCGGCCTGTTGGAGGGCCTGCAGGACCGCTCGGAGGTGGTGGAGGTGGTCTGCCCAGTGGCGGCTGTATACTGCGATGTCGTCCAGGTAGGCGGCGCTGAATTCTTCGAGGCCCGCCAATACCTGGTTCACCAGTCTTTGAAAGGTGGCTGGAGCGTTCTTCATGCCGAAGGGCATCACTCTGAAGTGGTAGTGTCCGTCCGGGGTGGAGAAAGCGGAACGTTCTTGGGCCCTGGGGGTGAGGCCGATCTGCCAGTAGCCCGCTGTCAGGTCAAAGATGCTTAGGTAGCGGGCTGCCCCCATGCGGTCGACTAGTTCATCTGCGCGGGGGATAGGGTGAGCGTCGGTTCGGGTGACCGCGTTCAGCCCCCGATAGTCGATGCAGAATCGGAGCTCAGGTGTGGTGCCCGGTGCCGCGGCCTTGGGGACCAGGACGACCGGGCTGGCCCAGGGACTGTCCGAAGGCTCGATGACCCCGAGGGCGAGCATCTTGGAGACTTCTTCTTGGATGCATGTACGTACCCGATCCGGTACTCGGTACGCCCGGTGTCGGACAGGAGGACTGTCCCCCGTGTCCACGTCGTGCAGGCACCAGGAGGTGACTCCGGGTGCGAGGGAGAACAGGTTTGCGAACGGCAGCAGGAGGGCCCGGCAATCTTGACGCTGCTCTGGGGTCAGGGCCTCGGAGAGTCGGACCCCGTCCACCGAGCCATCCCTTTCCCGAGTCCTCAGTAGGTCAGGGAGGGGCTCGGAGTCTCCTTCCGTACCACTGTCGGTAGCCATCAGCAGGCTGAGTTCTGAGCGCATGAAGTGGGGTTTGAGCCTGTTGGCGTGGAGGACCCGGAGGGGGTTCCGGGGGGACTCCAGGTCGATGAGATAGGTGACGGGACTCCTGCGCTCGATCACCTTGAAGGGCCCCGTCCATTTGTCTTGCAAGGCACACGGTTCGATGGGGGACATCACCCATACCTGCTGACCCGGTTCAAACTCGATGGAGGAGGCATGTTGGTCGTACCACTTCTTCATGTCCTCTTGACCGGCCTCCAGATTGGCTTTAGCGATCTCCCTGAATTTCCGGGTCTGATTGCGGAGGGTCAGGAGGTATTTGTAGACGTCCGGAGGGGTCTTTAGGGGGGCCATCTCCCATTCCTCCTTCACTAGGCTGAGAGGCCCGCGAACGGGGTGTCCGTACAGGAGTTCGAAGGGGCTGAAGCCGAGGGACTTCTGGGGGACTTCTCGGTAGGCGAAGAGGAGGCACGGTAGTAGCACGTCCCACTGGCGGCGTAGGGGTTCTTCCAGCCCCATGATCATCCCCTTGAGGGTGCGGTTGAACCGCTCGACTAGTCCGTTCCCCTGGGGGTGATAGGGGGTGGTGAAGCGGTAAGTGACTCCGCACTGCTGCCAGAGGGATTTCATATACTTTGAAATAAAGTTCGTACCCCTGTCGCTGACGACTTCCCGGGGGAAGCCCACTCGAGAGAAGATCCCCATCAAGGCTCGACCCACTACTGGGGCTGTTATCGTACGAAGGGGGACCGCCTCAGGATATCGGGTAGCGTGGTCCACCAGGACCAGGATGAAGCGATGCCCCTGTGCTGTTCGGGGGTCCAGGGGCCCCACAATGTCTATTCCCACCCTTTCGAACGGGGTGGTCACCACGGGGAATGGTTGTAGGGGTGCCTTGAGTTTGCGGCCGCTCTTCCCGCTGGCCTGGCAGGTCGGGCAGGACCGGCAATGGTTGGAGACGTCATTTCTCATTTTGGGCCAAAAAAAGTGAGTCACCAGGCGGTGGTAGGTCTTGTCTTGGCCCAGGTGCCCGGCCAGGGGGACATCATGGGCTAGGTTCAACAGGAAGTCTCTGAAGTGGAGGGGCACCACCAGCACTCGCCCGGCCCCCAGTTCTGCGATTTTCTGTTCGCTGTACAAGAGATCATTGTCCCAATAAACCCAGTGGGCCCCGGTGGTGTCTCCTTGGCTCTGGGCGAGCGCTTGCTGTCGCAATCCCTCGAGGGAGGGGCAGGTCTTTTGCTCCTGCCGGAATTGTTCCTGGGTGGGCCCCCCTTCTTGACGCCACTGAGCCAGGTCGGGAAGCTCGGGGGGCTGTGGGGACCCCTCTGGGGTGGGGTCCGGGTGGTCGGTCTGGAGGAAGTCTTCTTCTGGAGTGATCGAGGGCGGAGGTGCTGCCCATTCTGGTTCTTCTGGTCTAGGGATGGTGCGGGTGGCCATGGACCGGGTGGTTACGCACGCCCAGTCCGGGAGACCCAACATCCCCAGATGCTCTCTTCTTTCCACAGCGGCCCACGGGGAGCTCTCGAGATCGTTCCCCAGGAGGCAGTCTACGGGGGCATCGTCACGGACAGTTACTTTCAGCATGCCGGACACTCCTCCCCATTCGAAGGGGACGCAGGCCATCCGACACAGGCTCTCCGAGTTATCTGCCGATCGGACGGGGCAAAGTACGTTTGGTAGGATTTGTTCTGGGGTCACCAGGTGACAGCGGACGCCCGTCACACTGGCCCCGGTGTCACGCAGGGCCTCGGCCTTGCGCCCATTGATGCTCACCCATTGGCTGTACTTCCGAGTGTTGGCGGGCAGGGGAGTCCGCGGGACCATGTCTCTTCCTCCTAGGCATGCCAGGGTCATGGCGGCGGGTTCCCACTCGAACTGCTCCGACTCATAGGTCTCCGTGTCTTCGGAGACTTGTTCTTCTCCCAGGGCGGCGGCCGCCATCTGGCGGGGCCCGGGGACCTGGTTCTTCGGGCAGGTCGGGTCACTGGCATAGTGGCCGACTCGCTGGCATCGATTACACGTCACGTTAGCTCGGAACCCCGGGCGCATCGGGGGGTTTCCCCGGCCTGCTGGGGCCGGGGTGGCGTTAGTGGGTGCGGCCGGGACGGCGTCTCTGCCCCGGCCCGGGCCTCCTCCTCCTCCTCGGGGACGATGATGACCTTGGTTGGTTCTGTTCTGCTCATTCGGCCCACTCCGGGCCACTCGGGTGCTCTCCCACCGGTCAGCCTCGGTGGCGAGCTGCCGGGGTTCAGTCAATTTACTGTCGAGGAGGTGCTGCCTGAGCTCGACGAAGCAGTTGTTGGAGAGGTGCTCCCACACAATGAGATTGAAGAGTTGTTCGTAAGTGGTTACGTTGTTACCCTTGATCCACCCCTCGAAGGCTCGGCTGAAATAGTTCACGTATTCCAACCACGTCGTACCTGGGATCCGGGTGCAGTTGCGGAACCTCTGGCAGTACATTTCGGGTGTAAGTCCATATCGACTGAGGAGGGCGGCCTTCATGTGGTCATAGGACGTCATTTGATGGTCCGAAAGCTGCAGCAGGGCATCACGACCCTCGTTGACGAATCTCCCCCATAGACCGGCTCCCCAGTCACTTCGAGCGACCCGGTGGGCGGTCATGGCAATCTCATAGGCCTTGAACCACTGCTGTATGTCGTCGTTCCGGTGATATTCTCGGACCACATCCTTGGGGATGTGGACCTTCTGCTCGGTAGGACCCGGGGAGTGCGGTTGCTCGGGCACCCCTAGGTTTTTGTTCAGTTTGCGTATTTCTATCTCCGCTAGTTTGCACTCGTGCTCGTATGCCAGTCTTTTTTCTTCGAGGTCTCTCTGTCTCTGTTTTTCCTCTCGCTCTTCTCTGAGCCGTAAGTGTTCTAAGTTTATTTTTTGTTCCGCCAGTTTCAATTCTCCGTCTAATCTGAGTCGTGCCAAGTCTAACTCGTGTAATCTATTTTTTTCCCGCTCTTGGATCTCTTCACGGGAAGGGCCTGTTCTCCGTTCCTCCCTCCGGGTGGTGTTGACTTCCGGGGCTGCGGGGTCCCGGGGGGTTGCGGTATTTGTCTCTGTCCAGGCCTCTAGGGCGTTTTTGAAGTCTTCTTTTGTGCTTAGCCCGGTGGTAGCAATGCCTAAGTCTATGCAAAATTGTTTGAGCTCTCGGTGGTTGTATTCCTCCAGCTTTTCCATCTGGAACTTCTCCGCCGATCTGCTCTCTTTGGTCGTCATTGTGGTTTTAGTCGTAGGGTGAGTTACTGTCTGTACGGTACGCGTTGGTTCGGATCGCGCCGCTAGCCACCAATGTTAGACGGGAACCTGGAGGGTCGGCCGAGCACAGTGATCGCACAGACAGGTAACTTCCCCCCCACAGATGGACACCACACAAAGATCAGGGTAACACCTTTTATAGGCACTTCTGGTAGTAGAGTGGTACGATACAAGGCGATCAGGACACGATGATCCTCTCAATTCTAGTCTCTAGTAAGGGAAGGGGGTAGCGGGACAGTCTTGGTACCCACGGGTACGGAGGTGTAACGGTGATAGCTCACAATCCTCGAGCTCGGTGTTCGGATGGGTCAGACCGCGGCAGCGCCGGCAGGTCCCGAAGAGGTCGTAGGTGGCAACGGGCCGCGGCAGCGCCAGCAGGTCCCAACGAGGATGAAGGTTACAACGGGCCGCAGCAGCGCCAGCAGGTCCCACGAGAATGCAGGTTGCAACGGGCCGCGGCAGCGCCAGCAGGTCCCACGAGGATGAAGGTTACTACGGGCCGCGGCAGCGCCAGCAGGTCCCAACGAGGATGAAGGTTGCAGAGGGCCGCGGCAGCGCCAGCAGGTCCCACGAGGATGAAGGTTGCAGAGGGCCGCGGCAGCGCCAGCAGGTCCCACGAGGATGAAGGTTGCAGAGGGCCGCGGCAGCGCCAGCAGGCAGGACAATAGTTCACAAGGCAGGGCTGTGGCAGCGCCAGCAGTCCGTCAAGGATGAGTTCGTCGCGGTGTCTCTCGACTCCAGGATACAACTGCCTTCCTGTCCTGTGGCTGCCTCAGTTATAGGTCTGGCGCCCTTTGATGTCCGGACCCTCGCTCTTGGAGGTCGGGAGGTCTGGGATGAGGGAGTCCAGACACCCAGCAGGGGGGTGGAGCCAGCGCCCGAGGAGGCTGGGGGTGCTCGGCACCTGGCGGGGGAGAGCCATCGACACTTCTTACTCCCATTGACCTGCCAAGTGGTCCGTTCACCTCCTGGGTGGAGGGTGGTGCCGGGATGTCGGGGCCTGGCCAGGCCCAGGGTTGGGGTCGGCCTGAGGCCGCGCGGCCGCGTGGTGCCGTGTCCAAGATGGCGGCTGGGCCGGGCAAGGGTGCTGACGGTGGCCCGGGCCCTGTCCTGCGGGGAGGGAGCAAGCCCTTCAGGTGGCCTGTCCAACAGTGGGCTTCTGGTGTACACAGGTATTGATCTTATCGTTACTGTACTCGATATCTAGATCCAGGTACACCGCCTTATGTCTGTCATAGGTCCAGGTGAACCTGAGATTTGCATCTTGTACATTTAGCCAATTCAGGAATTCAAGCAAATGTTCTTCCGTGCCTGACCAGATGCAGAGCACGTCATCTATATATCTCTTCCAGAGCCGGAGATTACTCTGGAAGGGGTTGTTATCATGATAGATGACGTGCTCCTCAAACTGCCCGACGTAAATGCAGGCTATACTGGGGGCCATAGTGGCCCCCATGGAAGTCCCCGACACCTGGAGATACAACTGGTTTTTGTAGCCAAAGTAGTTTCTTGTAAGGGCCAACTCGATGCATTGAAGTACGAATGCCTGAGTGGTATCATAGAACCATTCCTGGTTCCCCAGGGCGCGGGCTGCTGCCACCAGCGCCGCGTCCTGGGGTATACAAGTGTATAGAGATTCAATGTCAATGGTGACAAAGAATTCCTCAGTCGGGTCGTACTGGGTGTCCTCCAGGGTATTCAAGATATCGGAGGTATCTTTTACAAACGATCTCTGGTTGACAACTGATTCTCTCAAGAAGAAATCCGCATATTGGGAAAGCGGTTCAAGCACAGATTGGATCCCAGCGACAATGGGGCGTCCTGGGGGCGGGCGGGTGGGTTTATGAATTTTTGGGAGTATGTAAAAGGCCGGAGTCCTGGGGTTGGTATTCACCAGGAACTCCGCCTCTTTTACAGAGATCCACTTTTTCT
The DNA here is from genome assembly GCF_964261635.1 of Lissotriton helveticus. Classification (NCBI taxonomy): domain Eukaryota; kingdom Metazoa; phylum Chordata; class Amphibia; order Caudata; family Salamandridae; genus Lissotriton; species Lissotriton helveticus. The sequence goes on from NC_136065.1 coordinate 22,588,359, forward strand.
CCTTAGCTGATCCTACCATCTCACGGATAGTTTTTTGTAGATCTTCCAGGGGATCTTTATTCTCAGCAAACGCATCACTTCTGCCTCGTAGTCAGCAGTGTTGAGCAGGACGATGGCCCCGCCCTTGTCTGCTGACTTTATGGTCAAATTGTGATTATTTTGGAGGCTTTTAACCGCTTCCCAATCTTCCCTTGACATATTTTTGTGAACAAACTGATTCTGGGTTTGCTCTATTCTGTCTATATCTTGCAGGACACGTGACTCGAATACAACTACTTCGGGACCAGTAGATGAAGAAGGTGGACAGAAGGTGGAGGGGTTTCTTAGGTTGGTGTTGTAAGAGGTACCCTCTAATGATTTCTTGTCCTTGAAAAATTTCTTTAATTTAATTCTTCTCATGGTTTCGTGGAATTCCACCCTACATTTAAAGGCATCGTGGGTGGTAGTAGGAATGAACCCAAGGCCCTTGTTGAGTACTCTCTCTTCGTTCACTGTGAGGACATGATCAGAGAGGTTGACTACGATGTTAGCCGTTATTTCTGAGTCCTGCCTCTGCTGCTGGTCAGCCTGGGCGAGAATGTTTGCCATTGTGGGCGTTGCTGGTTGGTTTGGTTGGTTTGATTTCCTCTGCCTCTTCCACCGGCTTGACCTCCCCCACGATGGTTGTTCCTTTGGCCTTGGGACAAAAAAGACCTCAACAGGGCGCCCAGATCCTCGTTGCTCTGATTCTGTTACTGGAATCTCACACGGTTACCTTGTAAATGTAAATGTAAATGTGTTGTATTTGTATAGCGCGAACAGTAACCCGGAGGCATCCCGGCGCTTGTACTCCTACCACAAGGGAACCCCTCCTGGCTTTTCCTTGTGAGGTGTCCACTCCTGGGCATCCCATGGTGAAACCAGGCATCCCTTGTGCATCGGGGGCCGTTGTGGAGACAAAGCAAGCTATTGCCCAGAGTTGCAGCGTGGGGCCCATGCTTAGATTCGGCACTGAGGCGAGAATATCCGGTCAGAGGAATTTAAGCCCGATCCCGCCGAGGCGGGAATCGAACCCTGGTCCCTGGCCAGCGTTCTGCATCAAGGTCTGCCGCTCTAACCATTGAGCCACACTTCTTGTGGTGTGTCTTCTTCTTCCTCACTGGAGGTGTTATCAAAAGTCCAGTGGTTTGGGGTCCGTCTTGTTTGCTGTCTTGCCCCGCGACCTCTCTGTCTCCCCCCGAAACCCTGGGGTTCCTGTGGCGTCTGGTAGTACTCGTCCTTCACATAAGGAAATGCCCATTCGTGTGTGAACCTCTCTAGGTTACGAGTTAGGCCCTTGAGTTTCTGGGTGACCATATAGTTTCTGTATTCAGAGAGGTCGTCCTGGATCCTTTTTAGTTGCTCCTTGGTGTCAAGCAGGGTAGTGTCCCTTTCTATTGTTTCCTCCAATTCAAGGATCTCTTTCAGTAGGTCTTCGCTTAACCTTTTGGCCGTGCTAATAATTAAAATCAACCAATCCCTGGTGCATTTATTAGCGATGAAACTCCAATCACGTCTAAACCTGCTATCATCCAGGAAGATCCGGGGTTCTATTCTTACCAACAGGCTGGCTGGGGCTGCTCCAGCAGTGTAATATTCAGTCATAAGAGCCCCATGTAGGGAAATTCTAACCTGTCTCTTTTTAAGGGTACTGAGTTTCTCCCATTCTTCCCTCACTGTGGTGGTGCCCAGTAAGGGGGTGTCAGGTAAAAGTGAAGGACCCGCTAGAATAGCTGCTATCTGCTCCTCCATAAACGCTAGGCAATTTTTGTCCATTGGTATGGGACACACAGAACACAGCTCCCGTATTTGCACAGCAGATGTATCTCAACCTTAATCACATATGCCAAATCTACAACAAAGGAAATGGCTAATTGCTAACACACTAGGTTCACAAATGTAGTAAAATCATAAACTATCCTCCACACAGGCGGATACTAGGCTCTCACGGCTGATCCGCCGTACGTAAACAATCAAATTCACAATGGGAGCTCAGAGGGAGTAAGGAAAGGGTCGCCCTCCACTCAAAACCTGTCATACAACAAAAGACCCAGTCCCAAGGCGTCAAAACATGTCAGTGACTCCAAGAAGGGGCAGTCAATATGTACTGCTACCTATCGCTCTCTTATACATTTTATAAGGAGATATTGCACTGCACTACCGCCCACGTTAAAAGACCTGCCTGTTCTCCCTGACAGCGACACAGAACAACAACAATAGTGACCTAAATATGATAGTCACAAGTGTCCACACAGTCGTGTTGGACTAAATTCTCCTTAGAAAAAATGTGTGAGAGACAAGTGACACCTCACAGAAACACCACCAACGGGGTAACTGGTATGAAATTTCCAGACAGGCCCCTGTCTCATCATCGGTCGTCACTTGCTTCTCAAAGAAAAAGAAGAAAGAAAAGGAGTGTCCAAAACAAACAACATAAATTGTGACAAACAGTGGACAGCAGTAATGTCTGCTGGTGACAAACACATAACATAAAGAAGTGCGTAAAAACCCAGCATAAAGTACCCTCAACCAACTTTATTTATAGGGAAATGATTATGCTGTGGTGTTAAAAAGGCTGGTAGCTATTCATGCCTACCATTACCTAGTACCAGTGCCGACATGTTTCACTGCTATAACACTTTAAGCAGTTTCATCAGGGCTGCACTCATAGTGGAGTTTAGCTACCAGCCTTTTTAACACCACAGCATAATCATTTCCCTATAAATAAAGTTGGTTGAGGGTACTTTATGCTGGGTTTTTACGCACTTCTTTATGTTATGTGTTTGTCACCAGCAGACATTACTGCTGTCCACTGTTTGTCACAATTTATGTTGTTTTTTTTGGACACTCCTTTTCTTTCTTCTTTTTCTTTGAGAAGCAAGTGACGACCGATGATGAGACAGGGGCCTGTCTGGAAATTTCATACCAGTTACCCCGTTGGTGGTGTTTCCGTGAGGTGTCACTTGTCTCTCACACATTTTTTCTAAGGAGAATTTAGTCCAACACGACTGTGTGGACACTTGTGACTATCATATTTAGGTCACTATTGTTGTTGTTCTGTGTCGCTGTCAAGGAGAACAGGCAGGTCTTTTAACGTGGGCGGTAGTGCAGTGCAATATCTCCTTATAAAATGTATAAGAGAGCGATAGGTAGCAGTACATATTGACTGCCCCTTCTTGGAGTCACTGACATGTTTTGACGCCTTGGGACTGGGTCTTTTGTTGTATGACAGGTTTTGAGTGGAGGGCGACCCTTTCCTTACTCCCTCTGAGCTCCCATTGTGAATTTGATTGCTGATACTTGTAGGCTGCGTTCATAGGAGGAAAATCTAAACTACACAAGCGGCCTGTGTTCTTCTTGTCTGTTTGATATTGCATTCTGGTAGCTGCAGTCCTGCATCTGTAAAAAGAAAATCAAAATAACAGTGTACATTGTTTTATATCATGCATGTACATTGAATATTGAATTATGGTACTTGGAGTCCTGCATTTGTAAAATGAAACTAACAAGTACAGTATGTTTTATGCTATAATTGACCTACGATGCATTTTGATACTTGTAGTCCTTCATTTGTAAAACAAAAACCAGCAGAACATGTACTCGGTGTGTACTATTTAATACACGTAGGAGGAATATTGCATTCTGGTACTTGCACTCCTGCATTTATAAAATGAAAATCAAAGCAACATGTACAGTTTGTATGTTTGTAGCATAGCTGTGCTTGATAGATTTCACTCTGGTACTTACAGAACCAGAATGAAACTCAAAATTACATGAATTTTTTATATCATTCCTTCTCATGGGATATTGCTTTATGGAACTTGAATTCCTGAGTTTATAAATTGAAAATCAAAACTGCATATACAGTGCGCATTGTTGTATATAGGGCTTCTGCAAGGCAGAGTGCTTTCTGGTACTTGCAGTCCTGTATTTATTTTTATATTGTGTTCTGTTATTGTATTTTAAAGCCAAGCATTTATAATGAGAATTAAAATCCCAGATTTGTGTCCTCCCACGTCTGTGTGTGGAAAGCTGTTTTCCTTCATTTGTTTAGCACGGACAGGGTGCTGGCCATGATTGACTTGTATGTAGTCTGTGCAGATTAGGTGCTGAGGGTTCTGTGCGTCTCAGTGATTTAACATACTAGTCACCCTGCATGCTACATGCCCCACGATGAAGAGAAGGTGGCATTGGGTTTGTGCGCACACACTGCCAGGCCAGCAAACCTTGTGACCGAAGATGCTTGCAGTGGGTGCTGCAAGAGGCGTACCCAAATGTTAAGGGGTGCTCACACATGCAAGGGCAGTCTGATGTGTGTACCACCATGGGATGCCACTGGTTCAGGCGCACACCCCTGCTGGAGGAGGATGGGAAAGAAAGTTGGTGGCACCAGGAAAAGCCACTTGGTAATTGGCATCATGTCAGCGGTACCCTGTAGACCCAAGTATGTGGGCACACATACAGAGACTAAGTGTAGTGAGTGGTAGCTAATGAGGAGGCCCAAACACTGCGTCAAAACATTTATTGTCTTCATTTTTCTCACCACTGGTTGATGAAATTGTCTTTCGCTTTGAAAAACAGACTGTACAATGACTCCTGACCAGCGTGTGATGCTTTCACTCCATGGTGACCTTTTAGCCTCAGCACTTTGCATGTAAATCTAGACCCAGGCCCATAACTGGAAAAACAAAACTACATGTCCCAGAATGCAAGGTAATGTCTGGGAAACAAGAGTAGCGCCTATTGTCAGGGCATTTGGTCTTCTGACAGCCCTGCACCCCTGCAGTGACCACCAGCACCCCGCCCAGGAGAGACCATGCACAAAGATGACATCTTTAATTATTCTCTGGCTCAAGGGCATCGTGATGGCATCATCCATTATACCTATGAACTGGCTCTGTTGTACATGGATGACATGATCAATTATTGGAATTGCCTCATTCGTTGCAGACATGGTGATGTCATCAGTGCGGTTTAGGAGAAAAAATGTGTTGAAAAATACTTTGTTTTGGCCTTTCTGTCTCCAAATTTTTCTTGGGGGGACAACCCCCCTAAGCTACCCCTAGTAGTGGTTGCTCACTGCGCTTGCTCGCTACACACCTTGTGGGGGCTGGTCTCACTTTTACTTTGTTCTCTCTGATTCACTTCTTGTGTCTATTTTTCGTGCTCTCTGAAAGAATGTCTATGGGTACATATGACTGGGTGGGTAACCTGGTGCTCTTTAAGGTCATCATCTACTATTATCTGTGCTTTGAAAGTTGATACAATTGACTATGTAATGAAAAATGTGCTGTAAAATTCACTATTTTTGTCTATCTTTTTCAAAAAATGTCTTCAGGGGAGAACCCCCCAAACCTCCCTAGTAGCGGTCGGGCTCGCTCACTGCGCTTGCTCGCTACGCACCAGACGGGGACTGGTCTGCCAAAATTTGCCAGGGATGCTTTCAGTTCCCAGTCCGGCCCAGAGCCAATAGTCTCTATTCACAGCACCTCTTGGCGATGTTGTGTGATTCATGATTCAACCTAGCGAGGTAATTCTGTGAGCAAAGTCCCATTTGTAATTAATGTAGGTATTTGTCTTTCCTTTTTTAGGTCTGGCCTAATGACAGTTTTAGCTGTCTTGCTAAGCTCATGGTTTTCAAAACATGCCATACAAAAGTATACACTTACATAGAGGCTCTCAATCAACACTCTTTCATCATTGGTCTGTTCATGTGTCAGTCAAACTATGCTCCATCGGACCAGCCCACTCCGGGCACTGGGTGCTTTTACTTTGAGGTACTACATTTTGCCCTTGCACACGTATGCATACACCTAAACAAACAGCCCCCTGAGAATAGAACTTTTTATGTCCCAGTTACTGCTAGTCTAGTCCCTATGTATAGTAGAGACTTGTCAACTATTTCCATAGCACTTAAGACATTTATTAGAAGTTGCTATGTTGGCTCCTCACTATAAATCAGCTTTAGTATATTTCTCCTACAGAAAAGGGAGCATGTCATTAGAGTTGCTTGAGTGTATATGCATATTTTTAGGTTGTTTTTTACATTTCAAGCACTTGTATCTGACCTGAAAGGGACCTCTAGTAGCGACTTGTGTAACTGCAGCCCTGAAAGAATCTGGAAGATATTGCATGTCACTCTACAGGGACATCTAATAACGACTAAGGAACTACAGGTTTGTGCATATGTGAATAAATGTATGTATATATCCATATATTTTATTTGGTGAGTTTATATATACATTCATTATATAGCACCTTATGTATTTAGGCACTCAGCACTTTATGGTAGCACAAGCACTTTTATTGGTCTGTATATATACAGGCACATCACTTTACCACTTGTATATTGAAACCTACTTATGAGCAGATGCTTGTCCAATTATATGCATTTAAGCAGTAATCTGAAATATAGCAGCGGGCCGATTAGATGATCAATGTGAACAAACGCAAATTGAAAAGTTTGTATTTGCCTTAATCAACATTTGTTTATGATAGTGTGAGTTATATATGCATTTAGCAGTTATCAGTATTATGGTTACACCACGTTTTTGAGATGTTGAATATAATGTATTTCGCGGTAAAATAACAAGGCAAATTACCTCAAAACGTATACTGCAAATATTGTTAAAATTGTTGTTCAGGCAATGCTTAGTTCGTTCACACCACATTGATGAAATTGAAGTCTGTATTTTATGCCTAGCAGCTAATGTGACACTAAGGGTTAAAATCACTGATTTGCAGAGCGTTTACCATATTATCAAGGTCACATGTGGTGACCGAAATGCGTAATGGCAAGGTGTTGCGAGAAATAAAGCAAATACACGACTGCTACCGCAGTCCGTGCCCATCGTTCTTTGAGGAGTGGATGCGTGTTTGGATTAATCGTGGAATATATATATATATATATATATATATATATATATATATATATATATATATATATATATATTGATGCTCGTGCTTGGCTTCCAGTTGCTTGAAATGCACTCGGACTCCAATGCGGGGCTCAAAGCTTGCCCCAATAAAACGGTATCACAGTCAGTACCACATTGCCCGACGCGTTTCTAAATTGATTCTTCTTCAGGGGCGTGGTAGTTGGATCAAGCACATTCCCGGGGCCGTCTCCTTATATATGCTGATTAGCGCGCCCTCTGATGGGCCGCTCTGTATGAGTCTACGCTGTGCATTATGGGAGATGCAGTACCCAGGAATTTCCATACTTCGTGCTTTTTTTCTGTTGGTCTATTTAGAGCTCTGGATGAGCTCCGGCCGACGGGCGTCCCCCTAAATCCTGCATTGATGCCCCACTACAGAGCCTGTTGGAGACAAACCCCTGTGGCTCCCGGGTATGGGGTGGTGCATTTCGGCAGTACACACCCCGCCAAAAAATTGATGCTCGTGCTTGGCTTCCAGTTGCTTGAAATGCACTCGGACTCCAATGCGGGGCTCCAAGCTTGCCCCAATAAAACGGTATGAGAGACGCCAGCCAGCTCCCCTTTCACAGTCAGTACCACATTGCCCGACGCGTTTCAAAATTGATTCTTCTTCAGGGGCGTGGTAGTTGGATCAAGCACATTCCCCGGGCCGTCTCCTTATATATGCTGATTAGCGCGCCCTCTGATGGGCCGCTCTGTATGAGTCTACGCTGTGCATTATGGGAGATGCAGTACCCAGGAATTTCCATACTACATGCGTTTTTTTCTGTTGGTCTATTTAGAGCTCTGGATCATACTCTCACACAGCCACTTACACACCCATATATCCACTGACACAGCTACACACACACACACACATGCAGCCACTCACATACCCACCCACAGACCCTCAAAATGACTCACACACCCACTCACAGACCCACACAGCTTTCATACACTCACTTATACACCCACACAGCCACTCACACATCCATACAGCAACTCACACACCCACTCACAGACCCACACAGCTTTCATACACTCACTTATACACCCACACAGCCACTCACACATCCATACAGCAACTCACACACCAACTCACAGACCCACACAGCTTTCATACACTCACTTATACACCCACACAGCCACTCACACATCCATACAGCAACTCACACACCCACTCACAGACCCACACAGCTTTCATACACTCACTTATACACCCACACAGCCACTCACACATCCATACAGCAACTCACACACCCACTCACAGACCCACACAGCTTTCATACACTCACTTATACATCCACACAGCCACTCACACATCCATACAGCAACTCACACACCCACTCACAGACCCACACAGCTTTCATACACTCACTTATACACCCACACAGCCACTCACACATCCATACAGCAACTCACACACCCACTCACAGACCCACACAGCTTTCATACACTCACTTATACACCCACACAACCACTCACACATCCATACAGCAACTCACACACCCACTCACAGACCCACACAGCTTTCATACACTCACTTATACACCCACACAGCCACTCACACATCCATACAGCAACTCACACACCCACTCACAGACCCACACAGCTTTCATACACTCACTTATACACCCACACAGCCACTCACACATCCATACAGCAACTCACACACCCACTCACAGACCCACACAGCTTTCATACACTCACTTATACACCCACACAGCCACTCACACATCCATACAGCAACTCACACACCCACTCACAGACCCACACAGCTTTCATACACTCACTTATACATCCACACAGCCACTCACACATCCATACAGCAACTCACACACCCACTCACAGACCCACACAGCTTTCATACACTCACTTATACATCCACACAGCCACTCACACATCCATACAGCAACTCACACACCCACTCACAGACCCACACAGCTTTCATACACTCACTTATACACCCACACAGCCACTCACACATCCATACAGCAACTCACACACCAACTCACAGACCCACACAGCTTTCATACACTCACTTATACACCCACACAGCCACTCACACATCCATACAGCAACTCACACACCCACTCACAGACCCACACAGCTTTCATACACTCACTTATACACCCACACAGCCACTCACACATCCATACAGCAACTCACACACCAACTCACAGGCCCACACAGCTTTCATACACTCACTTATACACCCACACAGCCACTCACACATCCATACAGCAACTCACACACCAACTCACAGACCCACACAGCTTTCATACACTCACTTATACACCCACACAGCCACTCACACATCCATACAGCAACTCACACACCCACTCACAGACCCACACAGCTTTCATACACTCACTTATACACCCACACAGCCACTCACACATCCATACAGCAACTCACACACCCACTCACAGACCCACACAGCTTTCATACACTCACTTATACACCCACACAGCCACTCACACATCCATACAGCAACTCACACACCCACTCACAGACCCACACAGCTTTCATACACTCACTTATACACCCACACAGCCACTCACACATCCATACAGCAACTCACACACCCACTCACAGACCCACACAGCTTTCATACACTCACTTATACATCCACACAGCCACTCACACATCCATACAGCAACTCACACACCCACTCACAGACCCACACAGCTTTCATACACTCACTTATACATCCACACAGCCACTCACACATCCATACAGCAACTCACACACCCACTCACAGACCCACACAGCTTTCATACACTCACTTATACATCCACACAGCCACTCACACATCCATACAGCAACTCACACACCCACTCACAGACCCACACAGCTTTCATACACTCACTTATACACCCACACAGCCACTCACACATCCATACAGCAACTCACACACCAACTCACAGACCCACACAGCTTTCATACACTCACTTATACACCCACACAGCCACTCACACATCCATACAGCAACTCACACACCCACTCACAGACCCACACAGCTTTCATACACTCACTTATACACCCACACAGCCACTCACACATCCATACAGCAACTCACACACCAACTCACAGACCCACACAGCTTTCATACACTCACTTATACACCCACACAGCCACTCACACATCCATACAGCAACTCACACACCCACTCACAGACCCACAACGTCAGTACATACATTTACTAGACATGGTGACCCGAGACTCAGACACCTGCGCTGATGCAAGGGTGGGTCAAGAAACACTTTGCACGTAAGGCCAGCCTTTACACACATTAATTTCCCTTTCCTGCTGCCCAACAGCGACTGGGTATAAACTTGGTTTGCTGGATACTCTATTGAAGCATTTATGACTGCTGCTTATTTGTAATTCTACTTCTGCATTGTAAGAATCTTCATTGTAATCATAAACAGCCAGTCTGTCTCCCTAGCTGGGCACTGGAAACGACTTACGACAGTCATTTTCCGTAAAAAGAACTGGTTCTGCAAGGAAAATGCCAGTACAATGCATCATGGGTAGGTAAAGCTCCTGGGATCTTAAAGGAACAAGATAGCGTTTTGCCAGTTTTCAATGTAGTCACTCAGGCTGCATTGTTTCCTTCCTTTTATACATTTTCTTTTTTTTTAAAACAGAATTTTTATTGACAGATTGCACACATAGCGCAGCACCCCGCACTCCGACGTTAACTGCCAATCAAATATACATCATCAAAGAATTGGCAATCCATACACCATTTTAAGTCCAAGAGTTGCATCAAACTTAACAACATCCCACCCCCCCATCCCTCTATCCCCTCTGCCCCCCAACGTTCCCCACCCGGATCCCCCCAACCTGGTCACACGACTTCATCTCACAGTTTCTACAAACTAATCTTCATACTGGTAATGTATACACCCCCTCCATGTTGGCCCGATTATGACACTTCCAGAGCAACCTCCCGTTCCACCGGAGGCTCCAGCCATAGGCCCCGATACTCTGCCCAGCGCTTCCATATTTTGTAGTGTTTCGTGGGCATCCTCGGGCCACAAAGATGGGCTGTTCCAGCCCCATACAAAAGTCTAGCCCCTTCTTCCACACCAGCCTTTTATACATTTTCAACAATGTGTGCACCTAAGTTGCTACAATGCAGACTTGAGCTAGGGTATTTGCATCCTACAGGCCAAACTCTGGATAATATTTTATTTATGATAGTGTCCTAAAGGGAGCTACTCATTATATGGACATGTAGACACTAGTATCCGGTATTTTTATTCAATGGAGAATATATCTATGGAAAAGTGCTCTGGGCTCCATGTACACCACATAGAATTATTCAACGTTTATGACTTCAATGAAGATTCATACAATACTAAACTAGTTTTACAAGTAATTAACCTTTTCTTTTACTTGGATAGGATTCCAGTTGTTCATGTTGTCGCTTTGTGGGTGAGAGGTTGATTGGACCATTGAACTGGAAACTCGCCAGCTGATGCTTCAATACACGGACTTGCTGATTTGCACCGAGAGCCATAAAGCATTGCAAAAGAGGGCCAGGCATCACTCCTGCTACACCGCATTTCCTTGGCACCTTTATTCCATGTTCTTTGGCACCTTTGTTTTATTGACTTAGACCTATAGTTAGCCAAGCTCTCACAAATACTGCCCTAAAGAATGGCTGAAAGTTGTTGTAAGGTATCAATATTGTTATAACGTCTAGTTCTATTCACTTTAACTGACATTTTCATTGCCTGTGAGTTAACTATGAGTTATTTAATGTGTTATTGTGTGTCTGAATTTCCAACCCCCATCACCCAAAGTAAACGCTATTTGTTTGACTTTGCTACCCCTGGAGAGTCAAGTGCCAAAATGGAGTAACATGGGGCCCGATCTTAGTCTAGTCTAGTCTAGTGTTTTAAAAGTGCATGGCTACTCAAAGGCCTCCCAGCTTGTAGCTTAGAAAGAGTTGTCATTCGGTAATAGAACATTATATCACATTTCTACTTTCCAATTGCAAATCTATGTGTGTAATCACAAGCCATTACCAATTGGCAAGTCTTATGATTTGCAATGTTAACAAGAACACTAATTGTGACCATCGTAGTGGCAGCAACCTACATCACAAACAGGAAGTACTTTGCCAGTCAGGGCATAGCTTTTTCAAGTGTTGAGTCAGCCATGAAATGGCTGATGGTGGGGAAATAAAGGGGGCACTAGAGGGCCCTCATGCCCCAGCCACCATGGGGATGTATTCATGGGAGCTCAATATGTGCCCCCCTGTTTGCATAAACCCCAAGTTCCAGCATGCCACGGACTTCACAGTCCATGCCGTGCTGGAACTGATTTTGCGTTCCCATTGCAGTGCCTGTTTTCTGGGCACCGCAGTGGGAATGGCAAAGAAAAGCCCACCAGACATGAGTTGAACTCGTAATCTGGTGGGCGGACCATGCACAGCTTTGGCAGTGCTGTGCCAGTGCAAAGCCAGCACAGCACCGCCAAAATCCTAATCAGGCCCGAAGAGTTTCTCTCAGCGTATGTTGTCTGAATGAGTCTGACAAGCATCCATCAGTAACTTTTTCAGACGCATTGCTTCTTCATCATTAAACTCATTGAACTTACTGTTTGATGAGTGTATCGAGTCTCTCCACAACTTCATCAATAGTTTGTTTGAATGGGTGAATACGATGTTGATGTACACCATGATATGTGCAGGCCCGAAAACCGCAATACCAATAAATGCAATGTCAACATATGCCGTAACCTATGCCGCATACCAATGTCAATACCCATAAATGCAGTGTCAACGTATGCCATAATCTCTCATAGCACAACAGTGTCAATTCCAGTAGAAACAATGTCAATGTATGCCTTAATCTTTGCACACATAACAATGTTGACACCAGTAGAAACAGTGTCAATGTACGCCATGATCTAGTTCGCAGAACAATGTTAATATCAGTAAAGACAATGTCAATGCATGCTATGACAACTGCACACACAATATTGAGAATGTTGGTAAAAATTGACTGCCACATTATTTGTAGAAGTTCTAAAGAATTTGTATCATTGCTATCGGATTCACCCTAGATGACCTCCTCATCAAGCCCTGCGACCCCAACCCACGCCTATCAAGTGACAGGTCGCAGGTGGGGTCTCACTTAGCTCTAAGATAAACACACACCCAGGGAAAACCCTGATCAATCCCACAGGTAGATTGTTGCACCACAAACAGGTCCAAGGAAATTGGCCCCAATAAAACATGTGCCCGTTTCCCCAAACAAACACAAATCTAGATGCCACATGTAAATAGAAACACTCAGCCAATCAGGACACAACATGCACACCACACATAATGTTCATGCGCTCAACACACCAGGCATCTGGACACGTACACACTGACCCACACAAGTTCTCCATGAGGTCGAGAGCCATCTGTGTCCTCATAAGATGCCCAAACTTGTTATTTATGACAAAGATACTTTTTCAAGAAGGCAGAATTGGTTTATTGCTCCCACAAGATTTATATATTATCGGCCAAAACTTTGTACAGTGAGAGACTTTCTTCAGACGCACTCTGCCGATACTCTCCCGGCCGCTGAGTTTCATTAAACCAACTTGTTCCTGTTTTGAGAAACGCCTCGTCTTTTCATTTCTTCAAGTTACATTCATATCCGTGCAACAGGTTTCATCAACTTTTCATCTGTCTTAACTAAAAATGGATAATTTGGTACTGGATTGAATTTGAGATTCTGCACTTCTTTAATCTGACAGTATGTGATTTCTTAGTAAGTTCGCAGCATTTTCCTTATGACTTCTTTCACACCATCACCAGCAAGATATTTGAAATACATGGTAAACTTTTGGTTATCAGTCTATTCAAGTACATCAATGAAATTATCAAATGTCTCTATCCAAGCAGTCCATCTATCGCCAATATTTTTCTTTTTGGTTGTGGTGTTTCAAGGAGGAGGCAGCTTGGTAAATAGTTATGGGAGAGATTGACATTGAGGCTGGAGCTCTTTCTACTACAGGTGGCTGTCTATTTGAGCCTGCTCATTTGCTTTATTTCTGAGGCCTTGCGACGGATCGGCTTCAGAATTATCATGGACAATCAAGGAAACTGTGACCTCTTACTTGGTCTCCATTGGAGCCCCTTCACATGTTGGAGACCTGTGGAGTTGTTCTGAGCCATCACCTGTCAGCTTTGGTGACGGGCCACTTCAGGTATCGCACATCTCAATAAGCACAACCCTCGTGGCTCTTCTTGGGCCTCCTTGTCCGGTGCTGAGGCTCTGGTAAGTGCAATGATAATATACTTCTTTTTTACTGTCAGCCAGTGTTTCTATGTATTTTGTTAGTATTTGGTTACTGCGTTTTTTTATCTTTTTCCTATATCAATATGTAACCTCATTTTGCAGTATCGCTCCGTATAATGTACTTTATCTTGAGTGCAGCGCGGTACCTTTATGTATGGCCTGACCAGCAGGTTCTCGACCATCGACGTATAGAATTTTTGCAATGCTTCCGTTGTCTTCTTCTGCTTTACAGTGGCTGGAGTTGTGTTTTAAATCCACATGCTTGAAACTTCGATTCTGTACTTTGATAACGACACATGTGGCACACACAAGCGGTTCGCTTGGACCACGACAAACTCTCTGAGAGAGCACAGTTATTCTTCGCATTACTTATCCCCTAACTCATCACCATTTTACCATCCTCCCCGGTCTGGGTACTTGTCAATGACTATACCACACGCTGAACTTAATATTACACATCTTTATTCAACTGTGTGTAACTGCAAACTCAACATTCTAAAACAAGCTTTCATTACATTCCGTTCTGACACCTATGTCGCAACTCTATGAAGTATGTTAGGAACCCAAAGGGTTCTGTTATAAAACTCAAAACACACCACACCCTAATTGGAGGGATGTACACATGTCTGCATGAGTACTGGTCGTTTCTGCAAAACGCAGACTCATCCAGTTTAATTTCCTACATGCAACCTACATTGCACCTCTGAGACTGTGGCGCGCAGGCGACTGCCGCTTAGGTAAGAGTTTCAGTGTAGTAAATTAACTTATTATAAACTTAGAAACATTTATGAACGCCCATCCTGATTTTGGTGCCATGAGTGAACCAAATGTTAGCTGCCTTTTCATCACGGCCAATATCACTGTTATAGAAGGAGCAACATTACATGCTATTATAGTACATACAAGAGAGTATTTTTGTATAGGGCCTATCTTAAATTGAAATATTTGAAGGTACTCTCAAAAGTGACGATTAGTAACGTGATTTAACTAAGATAAGACAATTTGGTTGTACATGGAAGCCAGGATTTAAATTAAGTCTCCTGGTCAGGAATGGTTGAACATCATCTCCTTGCTTGTCATTTCACGTTTGTTAGCACCATTCGCCAAATCACTTGGATGCACCTTACATCCAAAACTCAATCTAAGTGAAGATGTTTATAAACTGGTTAACTCTACCTCCTAAAGAGAAGTAAGGGCTGCATTTAGAGTTTGGCGGGTGGAGACCCTATCATAAAGTGAGGGATATCCTGCCAGCCATTTTTTACAAGTGCATTAAATATAACGAAGTGGCGCAGAGTGGAGTGCAGTTGCATGGAGTGCACATGTGTAGAGTGGAGTGGCATTTCGTGGAGTGGAGTGGAGTTGTGGGAGTGCAGTTACATGAAGTGTCGTTGAGTACAGTGGAGTGGCATTGTGCGGAGTGGCGTGGCATGGCGATGAACGGGTTGGGGTGGCGGGACACTCCTGAGTAGCCATGTGCTCTATAGTCATTCATTCATTCTAGGCAATATGTCAATGCCAGATAACTACTGGTGGAGGCTGGAGATAGCCCTCCTGCTACAAATAGATAACTTCTTAACACGTTTTATTTTTATCGACAGTTCATACCTCTTTGCCCCTTATTTCTGAGCACTTTAGAAAACAGGTGTAACTTTCACTGAAACTGATGGTAGCCATGTTGTCATCCCCAAGAGGGTGATAGGCTGAGTAGGCCTTTTTTGGTTCTGAACTTGAAACATGCAGATTGCACCTACACAACAGTCATTGCTGCCCTGCATACTTCTAATAAATTGTGAGATGGCGTCACTAAACCAACTGTGTTCAAGCAAAGAACCAGAAATGCTAGTAGAGCAGGGCCTAAGTGGAGGTGACACGAAAGACCTCTGAGACTGGATAAACCTCACCGGTGGTGAAAAGGGGGGAAGGTTCCTTTTCAGAGACTCACGTCTCACATACTTTCAAAGACTTCAGTCTAAATTAGGGGCTGCATAAAGGGCGGAAATGCAAAGCACTAGACCCCATGTTTTGCCCCTGTTGTTATCCACAAACTAAAGCTCAACTTTTTACAAAATTAAAAACCGGTGCTATTGTTGTGTGGCTTTCAAGCTTATAAGTGAACATTTCTTTAACGTCTTTTACTTTACTGAAAACCGTGCCCTTGTACCTGATTTTAAACAAAACAGAATCTAAAACGAGGACTTGAAGGAGCGGTGCACAGTCTAAATATCGATTCCAAAATTTCGACTTACAGTAATATCGAGTTGGAAATATCGAAGGTGGAGAATATCGAGGTCAAGAATATCGTTGGACAGAATATCGACCCTAAGGTAAGTAATATCAAAAAAATGTATATCGATGTAAGTAATATCGAAGTTAGTAATATCGATATCAAATATATCGATGTTACTAATTTCGATGTTACTAATATCGATGGTATACACCTGTTACAACGCATTTTTTACTCCGCACTACCATTACAACGCGACTTTTACTCCGCATACCATTACAACGCATTGCGCTGGGGGGCGCTCTAGGATAGGGAATAAGTATAATTTACTATCCAACACCTTCCCTAGGGTCCACGGGGACTGGAGTTAGAATAGTAAATTATACTTACCACTATCCAGCGCCCCAAGGCGCTATGCGTTGTAACGGTATGCGGTGTAAAAGTCGCGTTGTAATGGTCTGCGGAGTAAAAGTATGCGTTATAACGTCATACATCCAATATCGATATATGTTTATTGTTAAGTATTTTATTATGTATTTTATATGTATGTGTTATATGTTTTTTGTTAAGTATTTTATTTGTTTTAAATTATATGTGTACTATTTTTTATATATTAATATAATAATGTTAATTTTAAGTTAATTTTATGTTTTAGTACTGGAGTGGGTTGTGGGTTTATAGGGGAATAGGGTAGGAAGTAATTTAATTATAGTAAATTAATTATTAATTTTTAGTAATTGTAAATTAATTTTAATTAATTTTTGTGTTGAAGTTCTGTAGCGGGTTGTGGGTTTCTAGGGGAATTGGGTCGGAAGTAATTTAATTGTAATTAAGTAATGATTTTTTTTTTGGAATTGATTTTTATTTTATTTTTAATTAATGATTTATTGGTAATTCATTATTTTAATTGGTAATTCATTTTGTTAATTGGTAATTAATGTTTGTAATTGGTAATAACATTGTTTAATTGGCAATTAATTTTTTTAATTGGTAGTTAATTATTTTAATTGATAATTCAGATTTTTAATTGTTAATTACTTTTTATTTATTGGAAAGACATTTTTATTAATTGGTAATTATTGTTTCATTTAAAATATTTTTTGATTTAAAAATAAATGTATTGTTTTCTATATTTTCATTGTTAATTCAAATCAAATCAAAACAACCTTTATTCGATTTTCGAGTTAAAAATCATAAAAGCATAATACAATCATCCGATACATTTTTAAAATATGTTCCATAGTATTCAAAATAAGCTTGATCAGACAATTATTATAAAAAGCGTCCTAATTTTACGCATAAAATCTTATAAGATAAAAAATCATTGGTACTTCATCAAACATGGGTGTATTGCAAAGACATTACATGGTATTCCTGAATTTAATAACAAGTTTTAAAAAACTGGAAACTACAAAAAATAACATCATCGTCTTCTAACTGTTGTAGTTTCACGTAAGCTGATCTACAAGTGCGAATCCCCCATGCCTTAAGGACAGGTAACAAGAAAGCCCTTCGTGATCCCTGATAGAATTTGCAGAACAACTCTCAGTGTATATTTGATTGTGATGAGGTGTTGTCACAGGGGCATAATAGATTTTCCATAGACCAATTATTGCAAACAGGGAAGGTGACCAGGCGAAAAAAGGTGCCTAATCTAAGGCGAGTCAACAGCATACGGGCGTAGGGACTTAAGGGCAAGGTAAGATAATATTGTAACCCCTCATAATGAGTGATTTCCTGGTATCTGAAGACTGTGTTTTTCTTCTTTTCGAGATTCCATCTAACACTTGCTAAATGGTCAGGAACCATCTTTTTCAGTAAGCCTCTCGATATCCCTTCCATGCTAGTTGGCTTGTCGAAGAATTCTGGATGGCCTATCTCGGTGAACATGTTTCTAACATAGGATAACCATCTAATGTTGGCTACACCATAGAGTGCAAGGCAATCAATTATTAGGTCTCTATTTAATGTAGTCTCCTTGGTGACCCAGACCTTGTGCCACAGCAATGTAGGGGAAATCCTTATGGTGTCAGAGATATATGGGATTCCTGCTTCAATGTGTGTCATGTAAGTTGATGCAGATTTAGAGACACCAAATAGATGGCAAATAAACTGATTCTCACAACATTGAATCATCTGAGCATTCTCTACCCCCCATAACCCGGCACCATTTGTAGCTGTAGATACACATTTAGCTTTATAAATGTGTATCAATTCCTTTACCGGTTTCCCACCTAATTTTGCGGAGACATTACTCAGGGCACCGATGTTCCGTGTGAAGGCTAATTTCCTGGCAATCACTGCAGGATACCAACTTCCCCTCCTGTCAAAGGTTACGCCTAAATAGCAAAACCTATCTATTGTTTCAATTTTCTTGCATTCTAAGAAAATTGGCCAAGGCACCCTCTTAGTCCCTGACCCACAGGACATTGAGTAGGTTTTAGAAATATTCAATTTTAGGCCTCTGTCCCTCATGAAGCTGGTAAATTTAACCACGGCCCTCTGTTATCCTAGCCTAGTCCGTTACATTATCGCTGCATCGTCGGCGTATAATAGTATTGGTACAGGTGTCCCATTTATGGAGGGGTAGTCATATTGTGAATCTCTGAGGTGTTGTCCGATGGAATTGACATATAGGGTAAATAACAGGGGTGCTAATATGCACCCCTGTCTGACCCCCCTCAGAATGGGAAATTTATCCGAACACTCCCCCCGCCGACCAAACCTCACCCTAGCTCCTGCATTCCTATATAATTCTTTGATGAAGGTTAAAATTTGACCGTCAATGCCCATATCAAAGAGTGTTTCCCATAATAACTCATGATCTACACAGTCAAAAGCAGAGCTTAAATCAACAAAGGTGATATAAAGTTTTCCGCTCTTGGCCTGGGTATATTTGGAAATGAGTAGGGCCAAATTCAAGCACTGTTCCTCAGTCCCTTTGCCTGATCTAAAACCATACTGCAGGTTGGAAAGAACTTGATTTTCCTCCCCCCATTGTTAATTAATTTGTAATCATGAATATGTTTTTTTGTTTTAAAAATATTTTAGTGTTCAATATTTATTATTTGTTAACTAATATTTATTAATTAATATGTATTGGTATTTATTGTTAATTTATTGTTAATTAATTATTCAATTGTAATTATGTTTTTAGTTTTGAAAAATATTTTTGTGTTCAATATTTATTATTTGGTAACTAATATTTATTAATTAATATTTATTGGTATATATTGTTAATTTATTGTTAATTAATTATTTAATTGTAATTATGTTTTTAATAATTATTAATGGGTATTTGCAAATGATGTAGAGTTTAAAAAAAATTAAATTATTAATTATTTTATTGACAACAAATATTTATAAGATTGTTATTTTTAACTTCTACGCTATCCAACAATTTCCCTACTGTTGCACTCTCTGGAGTTGGAATAGTAATTTTTACCCCTACGCTATCCAACACTTTCCCTACTGTTGCACTCTCTGGAGTTAGAATAGTAATTTTTACCCCTACGCTTTCCCTACTGTTGCACTCTCTGGAGTGGGAATAGTAATTTTTACCCCTACGCTATCCAACGCTTTCCCTACTGTTGCACTCTCTGGAGTGGGAATAGTAATTTGTACCCCTACGCTATCCAACGCTTTCCCTACTGTTGCACTCTCTGGAGTGGGAATAGTAATGTTTACCCCTATTCTATCCAATGCTTTCCCTACTGTTGCACTCTCTGGAGTTAGAATAGTAATTTTTACCCGTACGCTATCCAACGCTTTCCCTACTGTTGCACTCTCTGGAGTGGGAATAGTAATTTTTACCCCTACACTATCCAACGCTTTCCCTACTGTTGCACTCTCTGGACTGGGAATAGTAATTTTCATTCCTACGCTATCCAACGTTTTTCCTACTGTTGCACTCTCTGGAGTTGGAATAGTAATTTTTACCCCTACGCTATCCAACGTTTTCCCTACTGTTGCACTCTCTGGAGTGGGAATAGTATTTTTACCCCTACGCTATCCAATGCTTTCCCTACTGTTGCACTCTCTGGAGTTCGAATAGTAATTTTTACCTCTACGCTATCCAACGCTTTCCCTACTGTTGCCCTGTCTGGAGTTGGAATAGTAAATTTTACCCCTATGATATCCAACGCTTTCCCTACTGTTGCATTTGCTGGAGTGGGAATAGTAATTTTTACCCCTACGCTATCCAATGCTTTCCCTACTGTTGCACTCTCTGGAGTGGGAATAGTAATTTTTACCCACACGCTATTCAACGCTTTCCCTACTGTTTCACTTTTTGGAGTTGGAATGGTAATTTTTACCCCTATGCTATCCAACGCTTACTCTACTGTTGCACTCTCTGGAGTTGGAATAGTAATTTTTACCCCTACGCTATCCAACGCTTTCCCTACTGTTGCACTCTCTGGAGTTGGAATAGTAATTTTAACTCTACGCTATCCTATGGCTTCTCAATGTAGCGCTCTCTGGAGTGGGAATGGTCATTTTAAGTTCTATGCTATACAACGTTTTTATTACTGTATTTTTTTTAGTTATGGGTTTTGAATAGTATTTGTATTTATTTAGCTATTTGATATTTTTTGTATAATTTTAGATAATGTAGTATATAATTAATTTTAAAAATATTTAAAGTATTTTTTTAATTAATTAATAATAATTATTTACTTTTTATTTATGATTTGTTTTATGTTTGTAGATGTATTTGTAATTTATAATATTTGTTAATTTATAAATGAATAAAATAATTATTAAAACTTATTGTTAAGTAAGTATATATTATATATTGTTTGTATATGTTTAATTAATGTAATATTATTATTATATATGTAATATTTATTCATTTTAAATATTATTAGATATTTTTAACTATGTTTATTTTATATATTAGTGTTATTTACTTTATTTTACATTCATATTTTTACAGGAAAAAACCCAGATATTTTTAACATCGATATTTTTAACATCTATATATTTTTTTCGATATTTTTGTACTTACCATGTTGTAGATGGGATGTCGATATTCTTGCCTTCGATATTTCAGCATCGATGTTCCTGTAGGTCGATATTTTGAAGGTCGATATTTTGTCAGTGATCCGAAGGAGCAAGGCGACTGTGAAAAAATCATGCTCACCATTACACAGCACTTTTCTCTCTCTCACAGCATTGAGTCGTTGCAGGCAGGTGGCTGGCACCTTAGGCAACCTAACATGCCCACGACTGAGTGTGGTGCCAGCTCTCAAGGATGGGTACAGTACAAATCTATCTTTGCACAGTCAACACTACAGGTACAGTGGGGTGATCAGTATCAGGGACGCGTGGCTGGGGAGATGTAAGTTGTCTAAGTTCGTTTGGAAAAGGAGACTGGGCACCACGAAATTAGGAAAGTTGGGCTCAGCCACGCTGAAACAGGCATCTGTATTAAATTGAGGCTGGTCGGAGGACAATCGGATCCCTGGCTCACTTTTAATCTGTGCATACTGTCAGCAGGACTTTGCTGCTCAGTGAATTTTACTTTAAACAGCACATTGGGTACTCTGTTGAATCTAGCTACAACGTAATGGCAAGCAGCTGGTACAGTAGTTGTAATTCCACAAAGTTAGTGCTCAGAGGGGAAGAAACTTAGAAAGTAGATTTACGTGATGCTCAACGAATGTAAACTAAGCAGCCATACACCCCAGGCGTTGATGAGAAAAGAAAATGGAAGGAGTGCTAGCTAGCTAGCTAATAAAAATTAAAACAAGATAAGAACAATATTTACACACATGTTTTCAATTGCGCTTGAAATCTAAAGAAGGGGGGGCAGCTGTGCATACAGATAGCCTTCCAAACACATGCAGAAACAAAAGAAAAAAAATAGTGGCAGAAACAAGCTTAAATGGACAGAAGTGGAAAGCTACACGTAATGGGGCGGTGCTCTATGGGAGTTAAAAATGGAGGAAAAGGAGGGACAAATGGGAAAGATTAACCTCTTGGAAGCAAGGATCCTTAAAGGCCACTGAAACAAATGAAAAGCAATGGGCGGGCTGTAAGCCCACAAAGTTTATACTACATGTCTCAGAGAGACAGCGCAAGCACTGTCTAGGCTCAACCAAAAAGGGCCTCCTGAATAACACAGTTCAGACCTGCTAACGTACACAGTGCCATTGTGTGACACGATATTGGCTCTCATTACACTGTCACCCGGTAAGGAGCTAATATCACATGGTTGGAGGGAAAATTGTGGATTTCAGCTCATTTTCCGAGGCTTTATTTATTTATGCGTTTTTATAGAGAGGTTACTTTACCCGAAAGTGTCAGAGTGCTTTACAATAGAACCAGTAACATTACATAAGGACTTCAGAGTACATGAATTACATATAAAATATGAAACAGATTAATGTGTCTAAACACAAAAAGGAAACGTTACAATGTTGTATACAAAAGATGTGCAATTTAAACTAACATCTAGATATAATCTGCCAATATTGTTGAGAAGTGAGCACAAAGTATTGTCAGGAAGTGAGCGCAAAGAATATAGAAATAGCATAATTATATTATATAGCATAGCATTATGATATTGACTGATTGGTAAGTTCGAAGTACATCCCAAATGGATCCAAGAGCCCCGGCAGCCAGCCCTAACCCCGCAATCAGTCCACAGTCCTTGCACAGTGCAGTCCCCCAGGCCACAGCCTCTAATCCAGCCCCCGGTATTCGCTTTGCCGGCCCACAAACTCAGCAAGCACTAGGTCATGTTGACGCTCTTCTTGTGGCTTCCGATGATGCTCATCTGCTCGGCCAGCAGTGAGTGGCTTAGGTGTGGGAAGGTGCTACAGGGGAAGAAGGCTGCAGGGGTCAGAGGCTCGCATAGGGGGTACCCAGATTCGGACTCCAGCAGCATCAGCTCCTCGTCGGTCCCTGGCTCCTCCAGGTCATTGGGCCCCACCTCCTCCTTCAGCCCCTGCTGCTTGTTCCCAGCTTGAATTCCCATTTTCTCAGATCGGGAATGAGGTGAGGCTTTGAGCTGCTGACGTCAACCTCAAGCAACACCCTTCAGCCCCAATGGTTTTCAGACACTGTTAGATCAAAAAAAAACAGGAGTGTAGGAGACAGGAGAGATTTTGGAGAACAAACTATAATGAACATGAACTTGCCAAGATCCTATTAGCTGATTACGAAAAACTGATCTTGTCAGAATTTTCTTTCTAATTTTTTAACCAAATCAAGGAGGCAGAAAACTCCTCTAAATCGCTCTTTCGGGTAGTGACTAAACTATCCACACTCCCTGAATGAAAGGGGAATGAGCACTTTCAGGAATTTTGAAACTCACCAGCGCAGCATTTTCAAAATAAAGTAGAACAAATCTATATCACTTTTGATAATAGGGTTAGATCCGACACCTCTGATATTGTAAGGCCACAATGCCCGAATGCTCCCACTTTCTCACAATTAAGAGCAGTAACAGTGGATGAAATAACTACTCTTATTCTAAAAACAAAATCGGCTCTCCCGATGATCCTTTTCCTCCCGCGATATTCAAACTCGCTCCTGAGATCCTCGGCCCGAGTTTAACTTCAATTTTTAATTCAATGTTCGCAGAAGGTGTGTTTCCCTCCATTTGGAAAAAGGCCTCGATTTTGCCCATTTTAACAAAATCTAACTTCGATAAATTAGATCCAAGTAACAATAGGCCTACCTCGCGTCTTACACTTCCAGCTAAACTAGTGGAAAAGTCATGAATAACCAGGTCACACAATATCTACATGTACACAGTTTTCTGGATGAGTCCCAATTCGGTTTCAGGGTAGAACATAGCACCAAAACAGCTTTAATAAAGGCTACAGACGAAATCATATCAGTTTTGGACGTAGGAGGAGCGACGACTCTTATCCTGCTCGACCTGTTAGCAGCATTCGACACGGTCGACCACAAGATGCTTCTTAACCGTCTGAATTTTCATGGCATTTCAGAAAAGGCACTAGCACTGGTCTTCTCTTTTTTATCTGATAGGATACAATCAGTTGCCTTGGGCGACTGAGCCTCTCCGCCCTTTACTCTCCCATGTGGGGTTCCTCCAGGTTCCTCTATGAGTCCTACACTTTTTAATGTATAAATATCTGGATTGGCGGCACTAATTAGGTCATTCGGGATGGCAGTAACATCCTACGTGGATGACACTCAAATTGTCCTATCAGTAAAAATATCTTGCCTCCAGTAAAAAGATTTAGAGATTGTATGATAGCAGTCGACTTATGGATGAGCTTGCACAGCCTCAAACTTACTCAGGAAAAACTGAGATAATCCTGTTTGGCAACTACTCCCCCAGCTGGTCTCAGATTTGGTGGCCGGACGACCTGGGAACAGTACCTATCCCGGCCCCTAAAGCTAAAAATGTGGGCTTGGTGATAGTTGAGAAACTAAACTTCGAAGCTCAAGTCAAGGCAGTTTCCTCATCCAGTTTTTATCTACTCAAAGCAATTAAGAAATGTTTACCTTTGATCCCAGCAGAAAGCAGGAAAACGATAGGCACATCTTTAGTCCTTGCCAAACTGGATTATTGTAACGGGCTATATCTCGGTATACCCAAGAAGCAGTTAAACAAGCTTCAGATCATTCGAAATGTGGCTGCAAGTCTCCTCCTGGGGATCCCCAAATTTCGATCAGTGAGAGACAACATTCGGGGTTTGCACTGGCTGCCAGTCAAGGGGTGTATTCAGTTCAAGGCCTTGTGTAACACATATAAGGCACTACACGGTACCGGTCCTCAGTTCTTGAGGGGGTCACTGCACTGGTACTCTCCAAACAGATGCTTTCTGTCAGAAGGGGCTAAACTGATACTCTCTCAATGATTTTTTACATCTAATTGGGGTGGCTGAAGCTTCACAGTCTGTGCCACAAAGCTCTGGAACACCCTCCCCATTACTATCAGAAGTCTTCCCTCTCTGACATCTTTCAGGAAGGCCATTAAGATCTGGCTATTCTAAGAATAGTGCTTCAGCTTGCTTCCAGACTGTAAGCACCAAGACACTGTTGGTATTTGTGCGCTGTATAAATTTATAACATAACGTCCATTAAGGGATGTGAAAACACCCCAGGAGATCGGCACCAGCCTCAGCAAGCTTTTTAGGTCTCGCCTACGGAGCGCACATGCGTTGCATAGGAGGGGACCTTTTGGAATCGATCAGCTTTTTGGCTAAAAGCGTGCACGTCTTGCATTGCTTTCTATTGCAATGCGTGCACGTTTGGCGTTTCCCTTGTGGGAGCGAGCAGCGGCCCCATCTGTTAGAAATTGTCTTCAAAACAGATGGTGCTACTGCTCGCTCCCGCAAGGGATTCACTGTGTGTGTCCTCTCCACCCCACCTCCACAAGAGTGCGCGTCGTAATTTATCGGTATGCTCGCTCCCTCTCTTTGGGCTGTGGCTGACTTCTCCTCCTCCCTCCTTGTTTGTTACGCCACAGCCTCTCATCTTGAAACGACGTGCAGCTGAAACCGGAACCTTTGCGTGTTTCTTGACAGCTTCGGGCTCACACAGCACAAAACTTCTTCAATTAAACCAGTTGCCACCACTTGGGGTTTTGCAGCGGCTTGTTGCATCCCGGCGTTTTTCATTCGAGTCAAACGCGGCTATTCACCACATTTCAAAACATCAAGGACACGTTGTTCCAGCAACCAGAATTACACCCGCATAAACAAACCCGCTTTCATAGCGGGCGTTTACGTACAGCTGGGGACAAAGCACTGAGCTGGCCTCATTTCAGACCTAAGTGCATGGCGGTAGCTGATGATGCCGGCTTTATGAATGTGTAAAGATATAATTTCCGCAGCCAGAAGGGCCTCATTTACTTGCAATTACTGTTTTGAAAGCAGGGTCTGGGGGAAAGAGTACTGTTAATAGGTGCAGGTCAAGAGATTGTGTAAGTACAGTGCAGGGTAGCGCCTCAGAGGTGGTTTGGCAGGTAAAACCCATTAGGCGTGATTCGCATCACTGGACTTGTTCCTCTGGGGGCTGGAGAAATTAAGGGGGGTGCCACAAATAGTTAAAGATGTTCTGGAAGGGCTGACAGATTTATGACAAAAATGGTTTAATTTTGTCTTGCAGGATCAGAGAATGGTACTAAAGAGACTCTTTGGAAAACAATGTTCATATGTTTAATTGGTAGAAGAGGCCAACTAAACCCTGTAGGAAAACAGTAGTACTGCAAGTTCCTTAATTAGGATCTTCATAAGTCAACTTTTTTTTAATTATCTTAAAAACCATTAACAACTGCTAACTACCACATCTGAACTCTGAAAAAATACAAGATTTGGCCCCAAAAAAATGAATGCACTAACATATGCAAACAGAAGCATGCATGCACCAGTGTGCTTCTGTGCGCACACATTAAAGCATCGCCAGGTGCAATGTAAAACAAGCATTGGCATAGCCAATAGGTCTCGCATTGGGACCTTGTAAAAAAAAAAAAAAATAATGAAGTCGAAGACTTCATGTTTACATTTACTTTGTATTTAGGATGCAGTAAATGTGAAGAATTACACTTCATTTTTTTTTTACTTATAAGTTCCCAAAGGCGAGACCTATTGGCTATGCCAATGCTTGTTTCATTTTTTTGGGTGGGATGAGGGACTTGGGGAGGGGTTGGGTTCAAAAGGGCCTCATAGGTACTTGTTGCAGGAGGCCCCATCCCCTACAAGGCCCCGCCCTGTTCTCATAAGGTGAAATTTGTGTTCAAGTTGGCAGGCCTGGCATTGCATCTCTAAAGGCCATAACACAAATTGCTACATGCTGCTTTCCAATGCAAATATACACGATCAAATTACAATACTAAACGAAGAGCTGCCTCTAAGCGAAACCTAAATAGAGCAGTGAGCTGTGGCTGACACCCACCCAAGGTGGCCGCCGCGACAGGACGCGCATTATCATCTTTAAAGTGTGGTACGCGTACTTGTTATTTCAGAGGGGAAGGTTCCCTCGGCATAGCCCCTAGTTAACGCATGCGCTGTGGTCCCAACATGGCGGCGCCCATCAGGCGCTTCCGTACGGCAAAAGCCTACTTCCGGCCCGCGCGCCGGGGGCGGGTCCTTTTCGGCCGTCCACGGCCCGCAGCTGAAGTCGCTACCTGAGGAGTCCCGGGCAGATCGGTCCAGGCGCGCAAAATGGTGAGCAGGACCGGGCCCGGAGGGGGCCTGCGGGGGCCCCGGGCCCTCGGGGAGGGGGCACGGCCGCCTCCGACGGAGGATGCCGAGGGATGGAGGCAGATTGTCAACGTTGTCCGTCGGGGTCATGATGGGGGCGGGCTCGCGAAGAGGAAGAGCTCTTAAAGTGACAGGGGGGGTTTAAAGTGACGGGGGGGGGGGTTAAAGTGACAGACGGGGGTTTAAAGTGACAGTACACCAGACAGGGGGGAGTTTAAAGTGACGAGGGGGGGGGGGTTAAGGTGACAGTACCCCAGACCTGGGGGGGGGGGGGTGTTAAAGTGATGGGGGGAGTTTAAAGTGACAGAACCCGGACAGGGGGTGTTTAAAGTGACGGGGGGGGGGGGGAGTTAAAGTGACAGTACCCCAGTTTTAAGTGACAGTACCCCAGTTTAAAGTGACAGTACCCCAGACGGGGGGGGGGGGGTAAAGTGACTACCCCAGACAGGGAGGAGTTTAAAGTGACAGGGGGGAGTTTAAAGTGATGGTACAGTTTAAACTTAAGGGCACATGGGAGGGGGTCTACAGGAGCAACAGGAAAGGAGCTGTACAGGGTCTAAGGCTTAAAGAGACAGTATCTGCTACAGGAGAGAGTTTAAAGTGACAGTAGACTAAAAACTGAAATTCAGATCCACATGGGTGAGTGAGTGCCTTAAGGGATTGAGCTGCATTAAAGGACAGTACATGGTAGATAGGGCTTAAAGAGACTGCCCAGGGTATAGGGCTTAAAGAGACTGCACAGGGTATAGGGCTTAAAGAGACTGCAAAGGGTATAGGGCTTAAAGTGACTGCACAGGGTATAGGGCTTAAAGTGACTGCACTGGGTATAGGGCTTAAAGTGACTGCACTGGGTATAGGGCTTAAAGAGACTGCACAGGGTATAGGGCTTAAAGAGACTGCACAGGGTATAGGGCTTAAAGAGACTGCACAGGGTATAGGGCTTAAAGTGACTGCACTGGGTATAGGGCTTAAAGTGACTGCACAGGGTATAGGGCTTAAAGTGACTGCACTGGGTATAGGGCTTAAAGTGACTGCACTGGGTATAGGGCTTAAAGAGACTGCACAGGGTATAGGGCTTAAAGAGACTGCACGGGGTATAGGGCTTAAAGAGACTGCACAGGGTATAGGGCTTAAAGTGACTGCACAGGGTATAGGGCTTAAAGTGACTGCACTGGGTATAGGGCTTAAAGTGACTGCACAGGGTATAGGGCTTAAAGAGACTGCACAGGGTATAGGGCTTAAAGAGACTGCACAGGGTATAGGGCTTAAAGAGACTGCACAGGGTATAGGGCTTAAAGTGACTGCACTGGGTATAGGGCTTAAAGTGACTGCACAGGGTATAGGGCTTAAAGAGACTGCACAGGGCTTAGGGCTTAAAGTGACTGCACAGGGTATAGGGCTTAAAGAGACTGCACAGGGCTTAGGGCTTAAAGAGACTGCACAGGGTATAGGGCTTAAAGAGACTGTTCCCGGAGCAGCATGAAAGGACTACCCAGGGTATAGGTATATAAGGGTTAAAGTGACTGTACTCAGCTTTGAAATGCACATGGGAGAGCGCTTAAAGTGTCAGTACACTGAGCAGCCTCAATGGAGCTGCACTAGGGAGAGCGCTTAAAGTGGCAGCGCATTAAGCCGCATTAACTGAGATGCACAGGGAAGAACTTGTGAAGTGACAGTACCCTGGGCAGCATTAAAGGAGCTGTCAGGAGAGCGCTCGTAAGGAGACTGCATATTGATAGGCAGCATTAAAGGAGCTGCACAGAGAAGAGCATGTGAAGTGACAGAGCAGCATTAAAGGAGCTAGCAGGAGAGAGCTTGTTAAGAGACATACTGAGGGGCCGCATTATAGGAGCTGCACAGTGAAGAGCTTGTGAAGTGACAGTACACGGAGTATTTCGATGAATCTCTTAAGGTGATCACGCTGTGGTAGGGATGCTAAAGGAGTAAAACGCTAACATATGTTGGAATGAATTGACACAGGTTCATGGGATGGTTAAAGAGCCTGCTTAAAGTGTTAGCCCGCTTGAGGACATGAGTGGGTCTGTTTTTGGTCATTCTTGTATAGTGCCAGGTTGTTAACTATTAGTTACTTTGAGGAGTTAAGTCAGGAAAGATAATTAGGTAAGCTTACAAAAGGTGTTTTGTCTACTTTAACTGGATGCCAGGAAATGTCCTTTCTTTAGTCTTCCAGAGCCACCCAATGACGTACAGTTGCTCCTTCGTGTGCCTCCCTGAAAAGTACAGGTGTCAGTTGCTTCCTGAAATGCAGATAGCTGGCTTCTGTTCTCAGCCTTGGACTCGGGCAATTTCACCCATGTACTCTAAGGGGCATCACTCCATGTTTCAGTCTTGTTGCCTGATTTAGTTAGTTGGATGTAGTGTGTTGGAAATTTCCGCAATTACCTGGTATTTTCACCCAGGTGTAGATGTATGAACGTACGTGGTGATTTTATAGCACATCCCTAGCAAAAAGGCAGCAGATTGCTCGCTATACAGGGTCCAAGACAAGCATAAAGTCAAGGGTTGGTAGGAAAAGCAACTGGTTTGTGGACGGTTAATGCTTTGTGATGTAGTGTTCATTATTGAGGGGAGTCTTCAACTCTTTACTAAATTGAAGTAGCGTTGGGCAGTCCTGATGGATACAGGCAGGTGTCTAGTAGGTTGATGGAAGGTCATGTGTTTGATTTATGCTGGTACTTCGTTGTACATGACTTGGCATCTTGAACTGGTATCTCTTCTGGGTCAGAAGCCAGTGTAGTTCTTGAGGTGCTGTGTAATATGGGTTCGTCTTATGGGGGGGGGGGCGGGCAATAAATCATCTTGTTGCTGAGTTTTGTATTGTCTGTAGTCTTTTCTGTAGGTGTACGGTGATTCCTACGTAGAGTGTGTTCCCATGGTGCAGCCTGCTGGTGACGCGGGCGAAGCATGCTTAGGGTGTAGAAGCAGGCGGATGAGACTGCGTTTACCTTTATTTTTCATAGATAGCTTGCCGCCCAAGATGGTACTGAGGTTGCGGGTGGGCGATGGGTCGAGTTCAGCAGGCCACCATGTGTCGTTCCAAGGCGAGGTGCTTTTCCCAAAGAAGAGGACCTCAGTCTTGTACGAGTTAAGCTTGAGGCAGCTATCCTTCATCCAATCAGCGACATTTATCATTCATCTTTGGAAGTTGGCTCTGATTGTGGGGGGTCTTCTGACAGTGAGAGGATGATCTGGATAGGAGATGATGTTGAGTTCATGCGATCTGATGGTGTCGGCGGGGGTGTCCTGTACGTGTTAGGGGCTGAGGGACGATCCTTTGGGCACTTCACAGATGATCTTCTTGGGTTCTGAAGTAAACCGTTGTAGACTGATTCTCTGGGTTCTTCCGGTGAGGTATGAGGTGATCCGTTTGAATGCATCTCCCATAGTTCCAATGTGGTGAAGTCCGTTGATCAAAATGTGATGGGCGACTGCTTTGAAGGCAACTGATAGGTCCAAGAGTAAAAGCAAGTTCAAGTTCGGGCATTTATATAGCGCACTACTCACCCAGAGGGTCTCAAGGCGCTAGAGGGAGGGGTTCACTATTTGTCGAACAGCCAGGTTTTCAGTTCTTTCCTGAAGGAAATGTGGTTCTGAGTAAGGCGAAGGTGGGTGGGGAGTGAGTTCCAGGTCTTGGCAGCCAGGAAGGAGAATGATCCGCCACCCATGGTGGTTTTACGGATGCGCGGGACTGCGGCGAGGGCTTGATTGGATGATCTTAGTTGGCGGGTGGGAATGTAGAAGGACAGTCGGGTGTTGAGGCATTCGGGTCCCTGATTATAAAGGGCCTTGTGTGCGTGGGTAAGAAGGCGGAAAGTAATTCTCTTGTTGACGGGAAGCCAGTGGAGGTTTTTTAGGTGTCCGGTGATGTGCTCTTGGCGCGGGATGTCTAATATGAGTCTCGCTGACGCGTTTTGGATACGCTGGAGCTTTTTCTGCAATTTTGTTGTAATTCCGGCGTAAAGTGTGTTGCCATAGTCAAGTCGACTCGTGACCAGTGCATGGGTGACCGTCTTTCTTGTCTCGAGGGGGATCCAGCGGAAGATCTTTTTGAGAATGCGAAGGACGTTGAAGTAAGAGGACGATACGGCGTTGACTTGTCTGGACATTGAGAGAGAGGAGTCTAGAATGAAGCCAAGGTTACGTGCATGGTCTGTGGGTGTGGGTGCTGATCCCAAAGCGGAAGGCCACCAAGAGTCGTCCCAAGCTGAGGGGGAGGATCCTAGGATGAGCACCTCCGTTTTGTCTGAGTTGAGTTTTAGGCGGCTCTGTTTCATCCATTCGGCTACTTCTTTCATACCTTCGTGAAGATTGGTTTTGGCGGTGTTGGGGTCTTTGGTGAGGGAAAGGATTAGCTGGGTGTCGTCGGCGTAGGAGATGATGTTGAGGTTGTGTTGACGTGCGATGGAGGCGAGAGGACTCATGTAGACGTTGAAGAGGGTGGGGCTGAGTGAGGAACCTTGAGGTACGCCGCAGATGACTTCGGTGGGCTCTGAGTAGAAAGGGGGGAGTCGGACTCTCTGTGTTCTCCCGGCTAGGAACGAGATGATCCAGTCCAAGGCTTTTCCTTGTATGCCGATGTTGTTGAGGCGTTGTATGAGGGTGCTGTGACAGACAGTGTCGAAGGCGGCGGAGAGGTCGAGTAGGATGAGGGCAACTGTTTCTCCGTTGTCTAGGAGTGCTCGGATGTCGTCGGTCGCCGCAATGAGGGCGGTTTCGGTGCTGTGTTTGGCTCGAAAGCCGTTCTGTGAGGGATCCAGGGAGTTGTTGGATTCAAGGAAGGCGGCGAGTTGGCTGTTGACGGCTTTCTCGATGACTTTTGCCCGGGAAAGGGAGGAGGGATATGGGTCGGTAGTTTTTCAGTTCGGAGGGGTCTGCTGTGGGTTTTTTCAGAAGGGCGCTGAGTTCGGCGTGTTTCCAGATTTCTGGAAAGGTGGCAGAGTGGAAAGAGCAGTTGATGACATCGCGGAGTTGGGGAGCAATGATGGAGTCAGCTTTGTTGAAGATGTAGTGGGGACAGGGGTCAGAGGGCGAGCCGAAGTGGATTGAGTTCATGAGGCGAATGGTGTCTTCAATGGTGATTGGGTTCCAGGAGTTGAGGTAGTTAGTTGGAGGGGTGGGATCTGAAGGGGGTGGGGTGGGTTGTTCACTGGGAGTATTCTTGAAGCTGTTGTGGATGTCTACAATTTTGTTGTAGAAGGAGGATAGCGCATCGCAGAGGTCTTGGGAGTTAGTGATGTCGTTGGATGCTGCGGAAGGGTTGGTGAATTCTTTGACGATATTGAAGAGTTCCTTGCTGTTATGAGAATTGTTGTCGAGACGGTCCTTGAATGCTGATTTCTTGGCGGATCGAATCAGTTGGTGGTGTTTGCGGGTGGCTGTCTTGAGGGAGGCCATATTGTCAGGGGTTGGTTCTTTTCTCCAATTCTTCTCCAGGGTGCGGCATGTCTACTTGGATTTTTTAAGGTCATCATTGAACCAGGGAGCCTTTTTGCTGGACGATTTCAACTGGTGTTTTTTCAGGGGTGCTAGTTCGTCCGCACTGTGGGTAATCCATTGCCTGAGGTTGGAGGCCGCTTGGTCTGGATCCATTGCTAGGGTGGGAGGGTTTTGGTTGAGTGATGTGAGGAGTTGGTCGGTGGTAATTTTATTCCATTTTCTCCGGGGAATGGGTTGTGGGAAAGAGTGGTTTTGTAGTTGAAGTGAACACAGCTGTGGTCCGTCCAGTGGAGAGCTGTGGTGCGATCGAAGGAGATGTGCTTGCTGGAGGTGAAGATAGGGTCGAGCGTGTGTCCGGCTGTGTGAGTGGGGGAGTCAACAAGTTGTTTGAGTCCGAGATTGGACAGGTTGTCCAGAAGGGGGGTGGTGTTGTTGTCGAGTGTGTTTTCAAGGTGGTAGTTGAGGTCTCCTAGAAGAATGTAGTTCTCGGAGGCGAGGGCGTGCGGGCTGATGAAGTCTGTGATGTCGTCGCTGAATTGTGATCAGGTGCCTGGAGGCCTGTAAATGAGGGTGCCTCTAAGGGTGGTCCTGGGGTCGGTGTGGATCTGAAAGTGGAGGTGTTCGGCGGTTGCAAGATTGTCGTCGGAGCTGGTTGTGATTTTGATGGTGTTTCTGTGGACGATGGCGATGCCTCCTCCAGTTGTTTTATTGGTGCGGTCTTTTCGAATGATCTTGTAAGTGTCCGGTATGGCTATGGCGATGTCGGGGGCAGAAGATGCGTTCATCCATGTTTCAGTAAGGAAGGCGATGTCAGGTGACGCAGTGTCGATTAGGTCCCAGAGTTCTGTTGCATGTCTGTGGACCGAGCGGGTGTTCAGTAGGATGCATTTCAGGCTGTTGAGTTCGGAGCTGTGTGTGGAGGATGTGGGTTTGGTAAGGGTCCTGAAGCAGTTGAACTTGCAGGAGAGGCAGGCGAATGGGCCGTGGGTACGTCCTGGGGAAGCTTCGCAGCATAGTGGGGTGCGTCCGGGGTTGAGGGCGAGGAGAGTAGCGGTATCATATGTGACTCTAGAGGGTTGGGAGCGGCAGGGACCAGGGGGTCTGGTGCTGGGCGCGGACGGGCGTAGACGGGCTTACCTTTGGCGCACCTTCGGCGTGGACGCTGCGCGTTGGGACATCTGTCTAACATGGAAAGTGGGGGGGCGGAGGGTGGGAGGGGCAGCAGCTGGGAGGCGGTAGCGGGGAGGAGGGGCGTGCCAGGGAACAGCAACACAAACAAAATGGAGGGTCAAAGGGAAAGTGAGGTAGGGGCAGCAAATGGACCGAGCGCCTAGAAAACAGCCAAAGTGCTAGCAAGCACAGGGAGCCGCAGCAAATGTCGCGCTACAAAGCGGAGCGAGCGGCGCTAGAGGTAAATGAAGGTCAGCTGAGAGCTCTTTGAAATCGAGCTGCGAGGCCAGGCAATTAATGTACAAACACACAAGATACACAGCGCTGAAAATGATAACCAAAGCGAACTGCAGCACTAACAGGATGTGGGATCAATGCAGAGCGGAGCGAGCGGCGCTAAAGGTAAATGAAGGTCAGCTGAAAGCTCTTGAAATCGAGCTGCGAAGCCAGTCAACTAATGTACAAACACACAAGATATACAGCGCTGATAACGATACCCAAAGCGAACTGCAGCATCAACAGGATGTGGGATCAGGGAGTGAGGGAGGGAGCGACCGTTCTGGAGCAAGTCCGGGCGGTCACCGCAGAGGTTTTGCCGCAGTCCAGGGTCGCCTTGATGTCGTCAGCGGCTGCGATCAGGGTTGTCTTTGTGCTGTGTTTGGCTCAGAATCCGGATTGATGGGGGTCCAGGAGATTGCCTTCTCAATAAACTTTGCTGGAAAGAGGAGCGGAGAGATGGGTAGTAGCTTTTTGGTTCTGCTGGGTTGGTGGTAGGTTTCTTCAGGAGGTGCCTCACTTCCGCGTGTTTCCAGTCCTTGGGGAAGTAGGCCGAGTTGATGGAGGTGTTCAGAACTTTCTTGAGCTCATCGCCAGTCGTCTTGCTCTAGAGGTTGAAGATGTGGTGGGGGCTGGGGTCTCTGGGTGCACCAGAGTCCACACAGATCATGATGGACGTTGTGGCATGAGTTGTGAGAGGATCCTAATGGGTGAGCAGGTGTTTAGAGTTTTTGTTTGTGGGTGTGAGCAGGCTGATGCTGACGGCGGTGGGGGTTTGAGGTTTGAGGTTTTTGTAGATTACATATCTTCATGGAAGAAGACCAACAGGGTTCTACACAGTTCTTGGGAAGGGGGCGATGTTGTTCTCGTTGGCTGCTGGGGTGGATAACTCCTTCACAATGGCAAAGAGCTCCTTGCTGCGGTTTGTGATGGCTGCTATGCCGTTTGCTAGGGTGTTTTTCTTTGGTTCTTTCAGCAGGCTGTGGTTGGTACTGGTTTAGTGCTGTCTTGAAGGCGGTGTGGTCTCCTGTAACTTTGCTGGTACGTTTTTTTTTTGGGAGTTTTATATAGCACGAACTAGAACCAAACCAAATCAGTTATCAGAGCGCTTTACATAGCACCAGTTACGTTACACGAATTCACACTTTCATTTTTTTTTTTTTTTTTTACGCGTTGCTTCCTTTCTAGTTGTTGGCAGCTGTTTGTTGGCTTTCTGTTCCGTGGTGACCCAGCTGGCTCTTCTGGCAGGTCCTTTACATTTGGCAGGGGCAATGGTTATCTGTGATATTCTGGGAGATGTTCTTCGCAGCCCGATCTGGGTTGGATGTTGTGTCTGAGAGGTGGGAGTGGAACGCATTGTTCCACTGGTCTTCTGATTTCTTCTTGTAGTTCCTGCTTGTGGAGCTGGGGGAGCATGGTGCCGTGTTGGTACAGAGATGGTGAACTGGACGCGTGAACTGGACACTGTAGTGGTAGGTCCAGGTGAGCTGAGACGTGGTGAAACTTGACTGCCACTGGAGGTGAAGAT
The DNA here is from genome assembly GCF_964261635.1 of Lissotriton helveticus. Lineage (NCBI taxonomy): Eukaryota > Metazoa > Chordata > Amphibia > Caudata > Salamandridae > Lissotriton > Lissotriton helveticus. The sequence continues at coordinate 22,624,451 of NC_136065.1, forward strand.
GGGGTCAGTCGGGTGTCCTGTGATGCGGGAATGGTTGGTGACAAGTTGCTTGAGGCCAATTATGCTCATGCTTTCCAGGAAATCAGTTGTGTTGGTGTCGCTGGGGTCATTGAGGTGGAAGTTAAGATCCCTAGGAAGATGTAGCGTTCGAAGTTGGTGACGATTGGGGCGATGAGGTCCGTGATGGCGTTGCAGAAGCTGGGACGTGGTCCTGGTGGTCTGTAGGAGAGGGTGCCTCTTATGGTACTTTTTCCGTCTGTGAGAAGTTAAGATGCTCCATTAAAAGGTTAGTCGCCTGAGGAGGTCATCCAGAGGATGGTGTCCTTGTAGATTAGTCCAATTCCACCTACATGTTTGTTTGTTTGGTCCCGGTGTGTTGTCTTGTAGCCTTTAGGGGTGGCAATGTCTGGCGCAGAGGCGGGGTTCAGCGTGGTCTCAAGGATGAAGATGACGCCTGCGGGGAGGGATGATGTTGTGCCCAGATCTCCGGGGCATGCTTGCATCCCTATCGGTCATTGAGCAAAATGCACTGGAGTGGTGCTGTGGCGGTCTCTGTCAGCGTGGTGGACACAGTTGTGTTTGTGGTGGTGTTGGTTGTTTTTGTGTTGCAGGTGAAGTGGTAGTGCTGGCAGGAGAATGGTCCACTGGTGGTGCGTGAAGCTGTGCAGTAGCAGTTTTCGTCAATGCACCCAGGATCCAGGGTTCGGCGTTCTACGACGGAGTATCTCTGTGCAACTCGAGGGCCAGAGTTCATGGCACTGGGTGCAGATGGGCTTGACTTTGGAAACGTTTGCAACGGGCATGTGATGTAGCCTCCATTAAGTAGGTCCAAGGAGGGGTGCTGGGTGGAGGGAGCGGTAAAGAAGCAGGCTCCTGAAAAGTGCGTACAACACAACAAAGCAAAATAACCATGAACACAATAAATAAAGAAGGGAGCAGTGGGCAAATAAGGTTGTTACAGGCAAAGAGACCAAGTTGATGGCATTCCTTTGGCTTATTTGTACATGCAGAGTGCAACTGACTTACAGGCAGCGAGAGCAGCGGCAGAAGCAGGTTTTAAATGCACAGCGGAGGACATGTAGGGCGAATCAGGAGACCTGCTGGGAGTGGATCGAGAATGTTGGCGGCGATGGGTTCTGTGTCCGGGCAGTGCTCAGAATGTCTGTGGCGATGGGTTGTCTGTCGGGCCAGTGTTTAGAATACATCCTTGTCCCTCTTGAGGCAGTGATCAGAGCAATGTGCAAGTTGTCAATGTCCAGTCAGTATAAGGCCAGGTGCTGTGTGTCCCCTCTTGTAGCCCAGATTGGTCAGCTCATACCTAGAATACCCAGTGAGGGGTTCTGCACAGGCACGCTCCTCTAACCTCAGACCCCCTCATACATTGCGTCTTCCATTACCAAGTGCAGCTATCACAGGCTGGTGATGACATTGGATCTCTTTTGTCCACAGGGGTTTGTAAAAGTTGTCAAGAGCAAGGCTTACTTCAAGAGGTACCAGGTCAAGTTCCGTCGTCGCAGAGGTAAGTGCAGTGTGGATGCCGCGCGCCCTCCTTTAAAAGCCCTGGTCTCTGAACCTTGCTTCAATCGGGGTTGGGGGGTGCATGGTTGTGGTTTATGAAGCCTACAGTTGCGCAGAGGCTCTATGTACATACCTTATGTCTACAAAGGTTTGTCTATTTCAGTGATGCTTGAACTTGTACATGGTTCTGGCCTAAGTTCTTGTAAGTTACTTGTGCATTCGCTTTATATTGAAACTATATTGTCAGCATGCCTGTTTGTGACCTTCCCCTGAGTGGAGTGCAGTTCATGCCTCCACGCCTGCTCACGACTTTGGGGGTGCGTTGCACACACTCGATGGTAGGAGATACTCGTTTTCTCTTCATTTTTGGGGGCATTTAAAATCCGAAAAATGAGACCTCCCAAAACTCTTTTTGCCTCCCCAGAGGGAAAGACTGATTACTATGCACGGAAACGCCTGGTCATTCAAGACAAGAACAAATACAACACCCCTAAGTACAGACTGATTGTGCGGATCACGAACCGGGATATCATTAGCCAGGTGAGTGACTGTAGCATTGGCTGGGTAAGAGACGCACTAAAGAGGGGGGGAATAACCTTCTGGGAAGGGCTGTCGCTATGCTCTGTACAGCGAGTGCAAAGGCGGCAAAAGGTCCCTATGTCAGTAGAGAAGGGGTCTTCGTACCTGCAAAGCCATGCAACAAGCCTCCTTCAAGTTAGAAATCTACAGATGGAGAGGTAGTACTGGATTATACTGCTGACCAACTAAACACTGGGAGTCTCAGACTTGCACACCATGATGCTTTCCAGTACTTCTCTACCACTTCTTTTTAGGGCTGACCTAGAGACAGCTTTAATTGTTTATCCAGATTCTTGATTTCCCAAAAACAACCCTTCATAAAAATTACTTGCATATATGGAAATGTTTTTATTTATTTATTTAAAGAGTTATATATAGCGCTGGCTAGACCCGGAGGTATCAGAGCGCTTTACATGAGGTTCAACAGAATTACAAGATTACATCCGTTTCAATTTACAACAGTTGCTAGAAAAACAAGCACATAGAGCATGAGATAAGTGGAGTATAGAGGGTAAGGGGAGATACAGCAGAGAGACAAAGAAAGGTCTGCCCAAAGTCGGGCTGGGTAGGTGAAGGTCGAGGGGGAGTCCCAAAACCAATCTCCTCTATAGCTATCAGGTAGCTCCACTGGGCTTTGGCCAAATAGCTCGGTCTCAAGGGAAACATAAAACGAGCATGGAGAAGGAGAAGGAGAGACATAGAGGGAGGATGTGGGAAGAGATGACAGGAGAGATGAAAGCAAGTCTGGCTGAAGACCGACTGGGTAGGTGACGTCCAAGGATCGAATCCCCGACCTTTCTCCCCTATAGCTAAACCAGGTAGCTCCATCAGGCAAAATAGCTAGATTTCACATGCCAAGGGAAAATTCACGGGTAAGCAGGGTGGGGACTAGGGCCAGGACAAGGTGAGGGCAGAGGTCAGTAGCAGGTAAGTGGAGAGGAGTAGAGCGGGGAGGAAAGAAAGAATTGCAGATGTTCGCATAAGGCTAGGCGCAGTCCTGGACGGGAAGAGTAAGTCAAAGTTCAGCAGGGGAGGGGGGGGTGAAGAAGTCATCATTTTCGGCCATGATGGGGTCGCTCTGGTCACCTCAGTGTTTTACTCTTGCCAATTTGTCGTCGCGGGTGCTGTGGAGTGTGCTGTGGCACAGTTTGCGGGCCGTGCAGACTTTGGGGAGTGGCGCTTTCGCTCAGCCCTTTTCAATCATTGGACTGGAGTAGTGGCATTCAAATTGTGGTTCACCACGATGTCCTATAGCATAGTAGATCATTGAGTCAGCAAATTTCAACCATTGGTTTTCTTCACTGTGAATGACAGCATTTTCATCCTTGCACTTGCACATCCACCTAGAAAGTAGAACACCAGTTAATTGGCTGGTACGCGCAAGCTCTGATTTTACTTCTGCTTTCATTTCATGTTTTTAAAATGTTTTTTTAAAAAAACATAATTTATTTATGTGATGGGTCATTTAAAATATCATTTATTTATGTGATGGGTCATTTAAAACATCATTTATTTATGCGATGGGTCATTTAAAACATCATTTATTTATGTGATGGGTCATTTAAAATATCCACACCACCTTTAGACTGTGACATCTTTATTACTATTACTCATTTAATTTCTGTTTGTTTATAGAAAAATGTGCAGACTTGTCAAGCCCCGAATGTTGGCTTTGCCAGTGCTTGGTTAGAATCTGCTCTGAGGAAGGGTAAAATGTCTTGTTTGGCTGAAACCCGAAGAACAGCTCCAGTCAGAATGCTATTAACAGACCATGGTCCCCAGTCACAAATGCATTAGTGTCTGTCGTAGTATTGCTGGAGTGCAACTTCACATACGCTGCAATGCATAATCATACAAGGGAGATCTATGCACGTGCATTTCCTATCTTGTGTGCAAAACTTTATGCTGTGATTCCGTAGGAGACCCTACACCTAGTTCTACATTTTAATTGTAGATGTGGGAGTAGTATGGGTGATTGGCTGGAAAATATATATATACCCTACAAGATGGGAGGAGGAAAAAGGAAATCAAAGAAGGGCTAAGGGGAGGCCTGCAAATACAAAAAACGACAGATGGCAAGTCATTTGCAATTCACCAAAGTTACATCCACAACTACTCCAGCTAAGCCTTTACGTAAGCTACACACCAAATGGTACTGCAAGGCAGTGACGTGCATTAGTAGAGGGAGGGAATAACGCTTCCAGCCCAAAAACATCCCCAAAACATAAATACAATGGTTTTGTAACTGAACATTGCAGATGCTTATATTCATAATAAAATAGTCAAAAGAAAAATATTAAAACAATAATATTAATGTAAAAAATTGACATAAAACCATGTACCTCCATACACCAATCACATTGGACAAATGTAGAAAAATGAAACCATAAATACAGTAAAACATTAATGTAAAGGAATGGTCATGTGGCATCACATTATGAAAATATAAACATAACTGATGCACATACTCGGAAAATTACAAATATGTAATTTGATGAATTCTGGACAAAACTTCACATCTAATGCTACTGAGATACAATCGAAGACGCACTACTTTGCATGGCACATAAACTCAACACTACTGGTGCTGTTTGGTGCCACAAGGTCCCTCTGCACAAGAATAAGCGCCCGACCCCAGGGTGTAGTCTGTATGGATGTGCTTCCAGTAGTAATGTTTGTTAGGGTGTGTATTCTTTTTCTCAGTTGATGCAGTTTCCCTATTTTCAGTTTGAACACGTAGCGAGGCAGTGATCTATGCCTGCGTATTATATTACTATATTTGGCGGGTTTATGCCTAACACACACACACACACACCCATAATGCTGGCTTTATATTTTGAATTGTACATGTCTCTACACACACCCATAAAGCTGGTTGTAGTGTCTTCACAGTTGTATTTTGAATTGTACATGTCTCCACTCTGTACTTTAAAGGGAATTTGGGGGCATGTAGTCTTTCTAGGCGCGCATCTCAGAGTTGTGAATTGAATTTATGTGGACATTTCCTTCCAGTTGATGGAGGAAGGAAGTAGTGACAAGGAACAAAGTGGTGTGTGTTGCATGACTGCCTGTTGAATCTCTTGCAGCATGCGCAGAGTATTTCTTGGTTAGTGGAGGCCAGGACCGTTCATACTTCCTGCGTTGTTTGCCAGTCAGGTTGTTTACGGGGAGCCCTTCCCCACATTTTCCGGAAGTGCGCGCCACATGAGGTGGGGAAGCAAGTATGGATGAGCAAGGGATGGCAACTCGAAGGTGGTGGAGAGTGTACGGGCCCAGCACCGCACTGGTGGCCACCACTTTATTGAAGAAAGTCCAGTCGTCTGTGCTCTTCTGTCTGCCACTTGTGCTGGTGTGGGTCTGTGTAGGTACTCGGTCAGCTTTCAAAGAATGTTTGAGCATATTCATTCCTTAAGACACTTAAAGCAATACAGTGGTTGAACCCTCTAGTACACTTTGGTTGTAGATCCTTGGGTGGGATTGTGCAGGATCAAGGGGCCTTTCTCTTCTGGTCCATGAGTCCCACGTACACCGGTGAAGTAGAAAATTACTTCACATGATGTGATAATGGCAATAGCACAATGCAATGCAAGCAGTAAGAAAACAGAGCAAACTTTGTGGTTTGAAATATTTTATGTATGGTGTGAAAGGCTTTTAATTATGGAGGTGTTTCATAAGGTAAATAAAACCCGAAGTGTTGGACATTGGCTAAAAGCAGAGTAACATGGTGCAGATAGCTGAACCTGGCAAAGACAATTACATAGCATAGGAGGAGAAGGAAAGAAATGGGAGGGACAAAGAGCAGTGTGGAAAATAAAGGTCATAAACAAACGTTACTTTGTGTTACTTTTCAGTACATTGTATCGTCTTTGTTTTAAGTGCACAGGAATGCTGTGCTTTTTATTTACAGGGTGGTTCATGCTTGTTAGGCCGTAAAAGAGTTCTCTTTCTGACACTCTTAAATCTTTGTTATGCAACCTTAAAATCCAGTGAGCTGAGTGCTGCATCGATGGGTAGCGAAGGCATGCATGAGTGTGTTAAAAGATGCTTGAATTGGTTCTGTGTGTGTTGACTGAAGGAAGACCTCACAAGGTGTGTTGTTTGGGCAGCACTCATTCTTAGGCCTATATGTGCTTTTGCAAAACTTGGTCTCACTCTGTGTTTACTGCAGCATTAAGTTCTGTACTTCTTGTTCTCCCTCTGCAGATAGCGTTCGCCAGAATTGAGGGAGACATGATTGTGAGCGCTGCCTACTCTCATGAGCTCCCCAGATATGGCGTGAAAGTCGGGCTGACCAACTATGCAGCAGCTTATTGCACTGGCCTGCTCTTGGCCCGCAGGGTAAGACTCTATACTGCTAGTTTTGCATGCTGCACCTTTTGTAGATCCTTTTATCTGACACTATTAACCCTTCTTTGGTCAGCACAGAGACTGCTGGTGTCAATTCACCCTGTGGTACATCCCTGCTGCACACAAGGTGCCTGGATTGAACCGTTTCCAAAGAGAAATCGCCTTCTTGTCGTCCTGTCTGTGAATCGTGCTTGTGCTTTTAAACATTCATAAGATATGTCCACCCCGCGTTAGGTGACCTGCAAGCGACTGCTGCCTTAGTAGGCCCTACATGTAGACTACTGCTGTCATTTGTTTGTGTGCCTGCATCCATGTCCTTTAGTAGATTGTCTGAGTGCAGTTGCATTGCTTGTCTTTGTGTCTGTTGTTCATTTTCCCTTCAAAGTACTGGTGTGACCACGCTCTAATCGATGCCCTGCACCTGTCTTTTCAGCTGCTGAATAAGTTTGGACTGGACAAGGTGTACGAGGGACAGGTGGAGATCACAGGGGATGAGTACAATGTTGAGGATATTGATGGCCAACCAGGTGCCTTTACCTGCTTTCTGGATGCTGGGCTGACCAGAACCTCGACTGGGAACAGGGTCTTCAGTGTCATGAAAGGGGCAGTGGACGGAGGGCTTTCCATTCCACACAGGTATCCATGGAGTACCTGTGTACATGATATTTGCTAAGCTCACTCTGGGTTGCTGGGGCCTCACACATTCCTCTGTTTTTGCAGCATGAAGAGGTTCCCTGGCTACGACTCGGAGAGCAAGGAGTTTCACGCAGACACGCACCGACGCCACATTTACGGGCAGAATGTGAGCGACTACATGAAGCAGCTGGCAGACGACGACGAGGAACTCTTCAAAAAGCAGTTCTCACAATACATGAAGCATGGTGTCGCTGCTGACATGGTAAGTGTGAAGCTAAGATGGCCTTGTGCAGCAGCAACCGAATTGTACTCGCCCATACTCCTAGTATTCAAGTCAACAACAATGGCAAGTGTTTGGTGTACAGGCGCAATCGACTGTCTGATCTGCGTCTGCATTGCCTGTCCTGTGCTTTTCTCCCGAGAGCTAACCTGCACCAGATCTTGGTGGGTAGAAAATTTAGACCCCTGTACACTGCATGCGACAGGAAACAGGCGAAGCGTCTTGCACATATCCATCCATCACCGTGTAGGTACATCCTATAAATGGGTATTGCCACATTTGCAGCAGCATTGCCATTTTACCAACATAAAACTCTAAATGCAACTGTTTACAGAACCCTGATCACCCATCCAACACAGTTTTGAATTTCCATATAGTTGGGTAACCAACTTTAAACAACACACCAGACACTCCGCTTTACAGGACTCCATGCGGTGCCTAGGGTGGTGCTGAGAAAATATTCCTAAGAAGTCCATGTACATTCGAAAGTATGTTACATTGAATAACAGACAACTGAACTCATTAGAATGAACACCGCGCGCACATGACACAGCTTGAATCGTCCCAATAGTTGGATCTTACCGAGCTCATAAACGTGTCCCATATAATAAACATTCACAATCTCCAATAGAACACAATAGTTGTAACAAAGCTCTCACATGTAGTTTGTTATAAGAGCCATTTAGTTGAGATCACCAAGCTCACCATATCACTTTGTGAATGCGCAAATCAAGGACATTTGTCTGTTAATGAGTGACCGCAGTCAAACCCAGAAGCGGGGGCATGTTTATTTAAGCTCACATGTGAGGGGTCTGAAGCGGTCAGCTTGCAAGTATTCTCTGCCAGACGCAGCTGGCACAATCTTGATCTGCTGTTTGGACTATATTGGCATACATTGAAATAGCTGGGTCAGCATGTATGCAGACAGTTGTTGTCGTAAGTTAAGCTTTATACAAACTCAAGCAAGAATCCTAGCAAAGCATGAATACATTCTCAGTGAGAGGACGCGTGCTGTTTCAACATCTAACGTTCTTTCTTATCTACCTCTTCCTTCAGTTCTTGGAAACACAGTGGAAGCTAACGAGTATAAAGTGACTTTACCCTCCCCTCCTCATGCCCACATGCAGAAGACAGTTTATGCAGCTGCATGGCTCATGAAATCATGGTGAATACATAAGGTGGAAGAACAATTGGTCAGTTTCACATTTCGTCTCCCACAATCTCACTTTCCGTGAAAATATATACCTCTCCAAGACACCACTTGGCACACTAAATCAAACCCCACAGGCAGTCCAATTTAAAAGACGCCATAGACTCATTTACCCACAACATACCATTTAATGATGCACCCAATAGTGGTGATCCTGTTGGCTACGTGCTTGTGCGCTCGCCCATCCTCTCTGTTCATACCGCGCACGAGAAGAAGCCCTGATGGACTGTCCATTCATATTCTCATGGTTATTGCTGTTCGCCGGGCTGCATGAACAGTTTAGGCTTGTTGACCTGATGTTTTATGGCAGTCTCCCGGTCAAGGAACTCCTTATTTGAGCAGAAGTAAAGAAATCCAACATGATAATGTATTGGAAATCACCCTTTCACTATAGCACAAATTACCTTCGAACAGCGAGAAATGAATGTTTCTTCGAAGTCCACAGAATCACAGCATGTCCTGCATCTTTTTGAAATGCTCACAATCCATTGTTGCCTTCTTTTCTGTAGCTGAGAATTTCATCTTGAAGCTTCCACTTTTACCTTTCATTTACAGTGGCTCTAAACCTCTCACCAATGCTTAGTGAAATCAGGCAGTTCATATTTTGACCATCAAGCTTTCCTTCTTTCACGCCATGTAAAACACAACATTCCGCCCAATGAAAAGGTAGAGATCAGTATACCTTCGTGAAATGCTCATCTGTGCAATAATGTTTCAAACGAGGAACCACCATCTCAAAACCAAGCAAGCTACGCACCTTATCGGGAGATATGGTACACAGGACCATAAGGCAGTCATAAACTACGTCATCTTTGCCCATTCCATCTTTATTCCCCCAAGACCTGCTTCCACCACAGCCCTGTTCTGCGTGACGAGCATCTTATTATTTTGCACATCTCCAGATGAAATTTAAAAAATCGATTTCATACAATGTTTCTCAGTAAAAATCTACACATGGCAAATTCCTCTTGCCTGAGGCTTGTTATCAAGAGATTTTAACACAGGAATAAGAGAGCACCTTTAAAGGTGTGCACGTATTCGGAGATTAAACATGCATGAAAAGTGACCAGTTGTCATATGCATTACATGTTGTTTAAATTTTGGTAACATTATTTTAATATAAAAATGCACTAATACAAGGTTTGCAGCGAAGGAGAAATCTGTGTGGAAAAAGTACTTTTTGTTACTGTGGTTCGTTAACACTGCACTCTAAAGTGGACTTCTGGGAAATATTTGGTATTAAACATGTTAACTTAACAGTAATTTTTGTCTTTGTACTGCAGTAGCCATGCAGTTTACATAATCATTTATTAGGTCTTGCCAAGCGACGCAGCACATGCGTTTCTCACTTGCGAGACTATTGTCGTCTTTTTTGCTATGGAAGTGGGGTGGAAGCTCCACCCATGCTTTTCATTGGCACACGTGAAAAATCCTTGCTTTTGATTGCAAGGGAGGCATGTTTGTTCCCTCCCGGTCTCCTGCTTGCGTGCCTGCCCGGACAGGAGATGTGCACGCCCACAGCGTGTCTTTAGCTTGCGGAGTCTCTTTGGAAGACACAGTGCAGTGCCCCAGCGCAGTGTCCGGGTCTCCGTCTATAGCGACGCGCCATAAAATGCAGCGCTCTCGTTCAGAGTGCACGTGTTCTGCTCACAAGTATGTGCTAAATGCGCCTTTTTTTCAGGGCAGTGTTCAAGTCTCGTGCTGTGAGCTGGCAGCGTGTTCACTGACTATTTAGCACTTTCCGCATCACATGCCTTGGGAAGCAGTGCAAGATGTGGTGCCCATACAGCAAGGTGGTTTAATGGAGTGCGCATGCAGTGTAAGGTGCAGCGCCCACTAGTGTGCAAGCCTCGCGCGTTAAGATGGCGTTCACTAGTGATCCGCACATCCCACTGTCACACCAGGCAGTGGAACATTCAGCATCCTACACTGCAGTTTGCACATCTCATGCTGTGAGCAAGCAGTGGCTTCGTGCAGTGATCCAGTGTAGTGCTATTGACGTTGTTTGATATTTATTTACACGATATAGCGCCCAATAGGTCTTTAATTAGTAAGTGAGCGTCCGATGCAGTGTAGAGATAGTGATAGGTGCACACCCTGCCTGGTGAGACAGTGGGGTGAGCGCCTAACTGCTGATTGACATCCTACACTGCCATCTTAACGTGCGAGGCTTGCACACCTGTGGGCGCTGCATCTTACACTGCATGCGTTCTCCATTAGACCACCTTACCCTGTGCAGCCTCCAGTGCCGAATCACACGGTGCAGTCTCCGGTGCAGTGCGCATAACTCACGCCGTCACCAGAGCAGGTTACATGACTAGTTGCAGTGTGATCCCCACTGTAGCGTGACTATCTCATGCATGTGATCTGGCAGCTAAATATGTAGTGCCATGTGCAGTTTGCACGTTGGTTCTCGTGACCAAGCAGCGTAGGACGCAATGCCTCTTCAGAAGCATGCTGTAAGTTGACACTGTAATATGCAGTGCCTGTGTCCAAGGGATTGCACAGCTTTCCAGCGGTGAGCATGCACAGCAAGATACAGTGCCTACAGTGCAATTTGCTCCTCTCGTGCGCTAAGCATGCAGTGTAAGATGCTGTGTTTGCACCCCTCGTGAGCATGGCAGGCAGTGCAAGATCCAGCGCACACACCCCTCAATGTGAACAGGAAGTGATAGAGGCAGTGCCTATTACCTATCATATGAGTGGGCAGCGTAAAAAAGCAATACTGCATTGCAATGTATAGGCCTGCAAGCAAAGAGTAATCTTTTTTGAGTTTCTATGCACTTTGCTATTGGTGTGTGCAGTTCTGAGTAGCATGCCGTGGCAGCTGTTGGGTTTCTCTGAGCTCCAGTTACTGGACACCCCGCCTCCCACCACGCAATGCTGATGTGGTCTGGAGCGCCCTCTACAGGAGACGTGAGCGACAGCCGGGGTCTTGCTATAACGCACTAACATGGAGTAATTAAATTAAAGCTGATGACTCGGTCTCCCAGGCCATAAAAGCACAATACTTTAAAAGCAACTGCAAACTATCTCTGTAGTAATAGGGCAGATCTATCGCCGAGAGCAGCTGACGCACACAAATAATAACCCGTGTGTGTGTACACACTAGTTATCTGTGTGTGCACCCTTAGATATGGGAAAGGCTAGCTTAAGACACAAATAATAACGTGTGTACGGAAAACGCGCTGTTTTGCCGGACCTCCTTTTCAAAATCACAAAACTTTACATTGGTTTCTCTGAGTTTTAAACTGCGCAGCCTTGGATCTGTTGCTTTTAAAGTGTCCGCTGTTTTTTCCCCTCTTCCAATATAGGAAGGAAGGCTACAATGTGCTTTGAATGCACAATGTTCCGTTAACACAACCGTAAAAGACACTGCCATTTACAACTCAAATAGCTCTAACTCCCACAAATGCGAGACCTATTGCATTGCAAATGCTTGTACTAGCAAGGAAGTAGAGATTTGACTTTATACTGCTTGAAACGTGTACGCAATACTTCGAATAGCTACGAGGTAAAGAGCAGGAATGACTGAATAAACTTCCAGCACCATAATACTTGGGCAGGATTTATTTGAATCGTCTTTAAAGACTTTAAATGTCCCTAATCTGATGACTAAAAGTTACCTCACTGTATTTTCTTTTGCTTATGCAGGGTTGTCCCACTCTTGTTTTGTTTTTGCCATGGTGTCTGGTACAGGCTTGCCGGTTACAGTGTATTGAGCCTTCTGCTTTTCATATATGTCTGAAGATGGCATATTACTGTTGATTGGAGATGTGAAGAGCAGAGTTAAAAAAATGCACATTTCGCCCCACACAACAGGTTTTTTTATTTTGAGCTCTGTCGTTTCAGAAACAAGTCCTTGTATTTTCTAACAGAGTTTGAGTGCATATGCAAATAATATATTAATGCCCGCCCCTCATTGCCCAGCCGAGGTACTGCCCATGAGCCTGTGATCACACACAATCTATCCTATCTGGTTTGATAAAACTCCTAGGCCCCGGATTCCCCCAAATCTAATCCTCAAAACTGTCAGGCTGCCTCATGCTTATCTTGCCAACTCCTGTTCCTTTCTTAGCAGATATCTCTGTCCTAATTTAGGCAGTTTCCCCTGTTTCTGTTAACTACTCAACTCTCCCGGTCCCTCTTTGCCCAGTCTCTCGAAGTCCGTTCTCTGCAAACCTCTTGCTGTCACTTCTATCCATTTCCTGTCGCAGCCTCCGACACTCTCTTGCCAAACAACTTCTTGTTACTCTTTGCACAGCCACATTCTTGTACCATTCTCGTTCTGCGCTTTCCATTCAGGCAGTCGCTGTAGCCCATCTTTGACCATTGCCTTCACTCCTTCATTGCAACATAAATAAACTCCACATAATACCACTCAGTGCCACAACGTGACACACCACATAATTACTCTACTCAATGCAATATAAATACACTCCACATAATACCAGTCGGTGCCACAAATGACACACCACCTAATTACACTACTCAATGCAACATAAATACACTCCACATAAAACCACTCAGTGCCACAACGTGACACACCACATAATTACTCTACTCAATGCAACATAAATACACTCCACATAAAACCACTCAGTGCCACAACGTGACACACCACATAATTACTCTACTCAATGCAATATAAATACACTACACATAATACCACACAGTGCCACATAATTATACGCCATATAATTACTCTACTCAATGCAACATAAAAACACTCCACAAAATGCCACTCACTGCGACATAGTTACATGCCACATAATTACTCTACTCAATGCAACATAAATACACTCCACATACCACTCAGTACCACATAATTGCACTCTACTCAATGCAACTAACCAACATACCACCAATCAAAATAAATGCACTCCACACCAGGACACAATTTCACTAAGCATAATTTCACTCATCACCACAGTTCCAGGCCACACCATTCAACTCCACACATTTCCAATACACACCACATAATTACACACCAAACCGCTGCTTGTGTTCTAATTAAATTACTGTTTTCCAACCTCCACTCCCCTGTTATTTATGTCCCGCTTCCCCATAACACAAAAATTATAGCAAACCAGCATGGCCACAAGCAGGAAGAAGTTACCAGCAGTGCAAGTACAAAAAGCTAGAAGACATTTTTATGTTAAAAATGTTTTTAATCAGGTTGTTCAGTTGTATATAATGTCGTCTTGGTTTGTATAAAGGTAACAAAAATGCTTCACACTTTTTATTATTCCTTTTCAACATGATGCACAGTAGCCACAATGCTCTACAACATAGCCAAAAGTTCTGGCTAAAGACATAAGGTCCCAAAGGCGAGACCTATTGGCTATGCCAATGCTTGTTTCTACATTGCAACTACTTCACGTTAGTCTCCCACCCCTGCTTGCTAGCTGAGGCCAGGTCCTCACGTTTGCTGATTGGCTCAATCTATCGTCCTGTAACTCCTCTACCTTGGCTGCCCTTGTCACCCAGTAACCCTACTTCCCTTCTTATCCGAGGGCATAAAGCATAAGTGCAAGGAAAATTAGAGAGTGTTCATGAGTATCTTCATTTTGGATTGTCTCTGGTTGGACCTGTATGTCCAGGTAGGGCCTTCTGCACAGAACATCTGCCCCATGTCTACTCTGTCTCTCTATTCTCCTACCTCTGACACAAACCATTTTTCCTCTCCGATGGCAAGAGTTTTAAAAAGTGGTGGTTCATGCACCACATTCGCTTGGATAGAGCTACTCACTGCTTTTAACTCTGCACACAGCCGAGTCCCAATAAACATACTGGTTCCACACACCTGAAGGCGCAGCTCAAGGCAAGTTACACACACCTGCTATTACTGTATATCCTGATATCCACTCAGTTGCCCTGGCATGCTTGGGCCTGCCACACGAGTGGCTTTTCTGGTGACGCATCTGTGTCTCGCAGTTAATCCTATTTTTGCTGGCACTGCTTGTTGTGGGCTAACCACTCGCTGGTTTGGGTACTATTGACTGTTGTCGTCTAGAGTCACACAGCGCATACTTCATTCCTAGTCATTTACTCCCCCGGTATGATGATGTTTAGTGACACTGTGTAGCCATCTAAACTGTGAGATGGGACAAACGTGTCAGTGGTTTGTGCCACTATGAAGCTCTTGAGGGTCACTCTCTCTGGTCTTGACCCCTACAGATGGAGGCAATGTACCAGACGGCCCACTCTGGTATCCGCTCTAACCCAGTGATGGAGAAGAAACCCGCGAAGGAGGTGAAGGTGAAACGGTGAGTAATGCGCCTAAGGCTGTGTAGTGAACTGGCTGAGGGGAGTGCTGAACTTAACTGCCCCGTTAGTAAATGGTGCTCCATAGTGTGAATGAGTAGTGTCTAACCTGCATCTTTTTTTGCATGCAGCTGGAATCGGGCAAAGTTGTCTCGCAGCCAGCGTCAAGATCGAGTGGCGCAGAAAAAGGCTAGCTTCCTGCGAGCCCAGCAGGCAGAGGCTGGAAACTGAAGAGCGTCCACGGAGGACTGAAAGCACAGAACTAGCCACATCTCTACACTATGTCAATCGAAAAATAAAGATGCAACAAAAAGTGGATTTCTCTCGATATTGTGTGTTTTAGGCAGGATTCTGTAACAAGGTCTAACAGTCAAAGAAGGCTGATAACCAGTTGATGCCTAGTTTGTGGTAGGTGGGAAATGCGGCACTAAAATGCAAGAAGGTAAAGCAGTACCTCTGGCCTTGAGCCATTGTGCTGTGAAGGTGAAAACTCCCTTTTCTCTCGTTTGAGTAGTGTGCCTATTCAGTTTCTTCTTATTTTTATAGGTTTAGAATTGGTGGCATTACCACGTTTGTAGGGTGCTGTTTTGATTGGCAAGTGCATACATGAGCACGATTGTGAGTGGCTAGTTCTGTTTCCCTTGCTGTAGTGTGGTTAGTCCCTCATCACTCTTCCCATCTTTTAGCCACATTACGGGCATTTTTTCTGGAGTTTACATGTTGAAAAACATTAATGTACTAAACTTTTTTTTCTCTAGTTTTAAACGACCACAAATTACATGTTACCTCTCTTTGAGTCGTACTTGTGGAACTTTGCCTTGTTGCTATTTTGCTCTCTGAGGTAAATTGGACAAATATAGCAGTGGCAAGACAGGAGCAAATTGGCAAATGACGTAATTAAGGACACAGGATAGCCAAAGTTAACGCAAGTCACCGAATAGTGTTCATGTATTTGATTTTTTAGAATTAGAAGAAAGGTCATGGGTTGCATTGTCCTGGCCACTATATATGCACCCTCCTGTTTAATCAGCTTGAATTTCTGATATGATGGGGTTTTCTTTTGGGTGAGGCATCTGTAGAGACGTACAGGTGTGAGTTAAGCCTATCTACTCCTGCAGGTCTGTAATTTCAGTTGCTAGGATTTTACTGCTATAAGGGGCACTTTAAATGAGCCTGTGAGGTTGGTCACCTACAACTTTTCGTCCCGCTGTTGCTTTTGTGTTACTGCAGTCAACGTTCATTGTTTAGGTACTATCCCTCCGAGCATTGCTTGAGGGAGCCCACAGTATTGTGTGCGTCTGTAAAAAAATGAATGGATGAATCCATGCAGTACTTTTAGACTTGTCTGAAGGTTTGCGTTCGTGCTCTGTTCAGGGGCCTGAACGTGAAAATGAAGGGTTTGGTAAAGGTGAAGAGATTGAAAGGTATGCCACTCTGGCTGTTAAGTTTTGTGCAATTTAGGTTTTTATGAATTAAAATGCATGGCTGAGTTTTGCAGAATTTAGGAGTTTTGCATTGGAAATTTCTCAAGGCTTCTGGGCTTAAGTCGGTGAAAAATGATGCATATCTTTCAGGATTACTGGTTTGCTTTGTTAATGCACTTGGCATAAGAGAATCCTGGACTACTTCACTGCTTTGTAATGACCTCTTCTGCATATTTTGCTTATGATCTTGTCTCTGATGTTGCAGAATCCTTACTTTGCTCTTTGTGTTAAGTAGCTCCCCTGCCCATGACTGTTAGACTAGTTAATCTATTATTTTGTCCTTTTCTGCAAAGCAAGATAGGGGTTAGTTATTTTGTATTAGCGGCAATCCTCTAGGTCTTGTCTCTTTCTTGTGTTTTTGGAAGGGGGTAATAGTTACTCTTGTCATGTTGCCTTACCAGGCTACATTAGCCTGTATGCACTGGGATCTCTGTTACATAAATGGATGGCAGTGATTGAGTTGTGTGACCATATGGTGCATGTGTCTGCTGCTCAGGTGTGCTTAGCTGTGAATTATTGGCACCTCTGTTTGAGCCCATGACTTTCGTGTTTTGCATTGATCAGCTGTTCTCTAGGCTATCCACCCACAATTTGTAACCCCCTCTCCCTCCCATCAGTAGCATACATTTTCTTAACCAGCTTCTTTAACTGTCATTCCAGTTTCAGAATCTCGCAGGGAGAATATGTTTGTGTATTAGATAACCAGGATGGAATGTTTGCATTGAATGCGTTTTGTGGCCGTATGCTTTAATAAGATTTTGTTGTTTTTAATTAGAACTTGCATAGCGCTCATTCTGCATCACAGCATAATTTATTTGTAGCTTAGTTGATAGCACCTTATTTACAAGAATTTATCTCTTCGCTTTATTTCTTCTCTAGATGGTTTTACACCCTTAGGAAATGGCTAATCCATACAAGGTTATTGAGCCAGTCAGAATTATTCTGGAGTCTTACATTTTTGTCTGGTAGCCGTTGGACCAATCCACAGTCTGTTCATTTCTTAAGAACATTCTGCTTGGCAATCAGAGTAAGGGGGTACCTCCCACACCTTTTTGGACTACATTTAGTTTGTGGAAAGTGTATTATATTCGTGGATGTTCGAGGCATGAGAGATGTAGACCACATGCTTTGCAAACTCCTGCCATCTAGTGTTGTGTCCAGTTGTTTGCAAGTTGTTTTTCTTCTAAGAAATCTTTCCAGTCATGGGGTAAGGGACTCCTTTCGTTGATAGTGCACATGGATATCGACTCAATTGTTAAATAGTTTTTTTCCGCAATAAGGTTTGGACGTGTATTGCTGGGATCTGAGACAATATTTTACTGATAGATCCCTGGAAGGACGTCAACACGGATTCACCCACAGATAACCGGCCAGATCATTACCCCACAAGCCTTCCCCTCCTGACGACAATTTGGGATAGCTAGAATTACTTGCTAAAGCTGCGGAATATCATGGAGTACAGTTACACGAGAAATCTCGAGAGGAAGATTTCTTATTTGGAATGCTCAATAAGTGCTAGCCAGACTCTCCCAATGCTCAAAGGTATGATGAGACATGCCAATGATATTTTCAAAGACCCTGTGCGTGCTTGTATGCTCACCCCCAGAATAGACCAAAAATATAAGCCTTCTGCCTCTGATCCAGCTTTTATTAAAGGCCAGTTGCCACTAGACTCTTTGGTTGTCTCTAATACCGTAAACAGGCCAATTCACAAACTACAGGGGATGCCTCCACCAGACAAAGAGTCAAAAGTTTTAAGACACCTCTGGTAAAAGTGGCCGTCCAAGCAGCAAATCATTGGCGCATTGCCAACACCCAGGCCCTACTTGCTGGGTATGGTAAGAGCGCACTGGGACAAAATGGAGCAATTGCTCCAATATCTCCCAGATGAGCACAAAGCGAAAGCTCAGGATTTAGTGCAGGAAGGGAAGCTCATCACCAATTTGTCAATTAGATGTGCTTTAAATGGTGCTGACACCGCAGCTAGAGTGATAAACACTAGTGAGCTACTAAAGAAGCATGCATGGCTTCTAGTTTCAAACCTGAAGTCCAGCAATTATTTTGAATACTCCAACTGACAAGGAACATCTCTTCTGGCCCGAAGTAGATAAGTAATTGGAAAAAAGATACAGAAGTGACAAAGTCTATGGGATCTCTGCAGTCTCCTAATAGTGGCTCCTTTCGTCGCTCCTTCTAGCGTGAAGGGTTGAAGACCATGTCCTCAGATAATACTGCCACCTCGTACAAAGGCAACAATCAATCTTCCTCTACAAGAGGCTTCTTTAGAGGAGGATATAGAGGTAACAAAGGCAAAGGTTCCACAACACGTAATTCCCCCTCCCCTAATAAGCAGTGACTTGCCTACACTTCCCCCGATCGTTTAACATCTGTCGGGGGGAGACGTCTTCTACAATTCCTCCCCATTTGGCAATCAATAACCACAGACAAATGGGTATTAGGAATTATTCAACATGGGTATTGCCTGGAGCTCACCAACTATCCTCCAAACATTCCACCACACTCTCACAAAATGTCACCAGAACATTTACACCTACTCGGAACAGGATGTCCAGTCTCTCTCATTAAAAGGAGCCATAGAGCTTGCACCGTTACAATATCAAGGGAACAGGCGTGTACTCCCCGTATTTTCTAATTCCCCTAAAGGACGGCTCCATGAGACCTATTCTGGACCGCGGAGAACTAAATTAATACATGCCGTCAGCATTTTCACATGGTGACACTTCAACAAGTACTCCCACTTCTACAGCAAGGCAACCTTATGTCGACCCTTTACTTAAAGGAGGCATATTTCAACATTCCAATTCATCCCGCTCATCGCAAATACCTCAGATTCATGATAGCGGGTCGTCACTACCAAATGTATCCAAAGACTGTCCACAGACAGTGCTAACAGCAGACGCATCGCTAACTGGTTGGGGTGCTCACCTACTCAATCAAAAATCCAAGGGTTATGGAGTCTAAAGTACATTAGTCTCCATATAAATCACCCAGAGCTACTAGCAGTGTTTCTAGCGCTCAGAGCTTTTTAAACTCCCCTCCTAGGCAAAGCTGTCCTAGTCCTCACAGACAACATGACAGCTATGTACTATATACAGAAATGGGGGGCGGGGGGCACACACTCTCCAACTGTCACGCCTAGCACAAGCCGTTTGGAAATGGGCTATACACCACAAGCTTTATCTCCTGGCAGAACATCTACCAGGAGTAAACAATCGGATTGCAGACTTTCTCAGCAGCCAGAGACCCCAATTCCACGAGTGGGAACTTTATCCCCAGATTCTCTCCTACTTTTAGAAATGGGAATTTCCTCACATGGACCTGTTCGCCACAGCTCAAAACGCCTAATGCCCAAGCTTCGCCTCCAGGTTCCCACACCCACTCTCCAAAGGCCGTGTCCTATGGATAAACTGGTCTGGGATATTTGCCTACACTTTTCCACCTCTCCCACTCCTTGGTTCACCACCCTGCTAGAGCTCTTGGTAGTTCCACACCAGAAGCTGCATCTCAACTCCAGTCTCCTCACTTAGAGCCATGGAGAAATCAAGCATCCAAATCCCCAAAAACTCAACCTAGAGATTTGACTCCTGAAGTCATAGTTTGGTTATTTACAAATACCACCAGACTGTATGAATATCCTAAAAGAGGCTAGAAAAAAATGCTTCTAGGGCATGTTATGCAGCAAAATGCAAACAGTTTTTTTATTTATCGTAACTATATCAGTCTACTTGATGCTTTGGTGCAAAATATCATCTGCTATCTTACATTTACAGCAATCTGGACTAGCCTACACATCCATTCGCTTGCATCTAGCAGCAGTAGCTGCATACTTACAAAATAGCTCACACTTATCTCTATTCAGAGTATCAGTGGTTAAAGCCTTTACGGAAGGATTAAAAAGAGTAATACCACCAAGAGTTCCACCTGCACCAGTATGGAACTTAAACATAGTTCTTACAAGGCTAATGGGTCCAACATTTGAACTGATGCACAGGTGTCCATTACAATTCTGCTCATGGAAGGTTGCTTTGCTCATTGCAATCCCTTCGCTACGGAGAGTTGGTGAACTTTAAGCATTAACTATACAAAAGCCTTTCTTTCAGCTTCACAAAGACAAAGTGTTTTTTCGAACAAATCCCATATTTCTTCCTAAAGTAGTTTTTGCTTTTCATATCAATCAGTTGAGCTACCTGTGTTCTTTCCTCAACCTGATTCTGTAGCTGAACTGGCTCTACGCACACTAGATGTTAGAAGAGCTCTACTATATTATGTGGAATGAACAAAAGAATTTCGCATGACAAAACCGCTTTTGTTGCTTTTCACCACCACATAAAGGCTATTCCATATCTAAATCAGGCATTGCAAGACGGATCGTGAAATGTATCCGAACTTGTTCTTTGAAAGCTAAAAGAACTTTGATAATAACCCCAGAGCACATTCCACCCGCAAAATAGGGGCTACTTAAGGAATATTCCGCTACCTGACATCTGTAAGGCAGCCACATGGTCTGCACTGCACACATTCACAAAGCAGTATTGTGTAGCTGTGTTAGCGAAGCAACAAGCTAATGTAGGCCAGGCAGTCCTTTTTCAAACAACTGCAACAGCTACAGGTTGGCCACCGCTTTAGGAGTATACTGCTGTATAGTCTATGCAAAGCATGTAATCTACAGCTCCCTTGCCTCAAACCGATAATGTTACTTACCCAGTTAGCATCTATTCTTGGCATGTAGAGCTGTAGATTCACATGTGCGTACCCGCCTCCCCGGGTATCTATACCTGTTGCAGTTTTCCTACTTTACATACATACGCATGGACATCTCTATTCTACGCTAACTCTGTTCTCACCATGTGCGCGAAAACAATCTAACAATGGAGTTGATGCCCACGCGCACTATCACTGAAAGGAGGAGTCGCCTACCTCGTGACTGGAAAGACTTGTTAAATGTCGTATACTTGTAAAGCGCACCGCTGCCCCAGCAAAGGGGCGTCCCGGCGCTGTATACCGCTGGGGAACCCGTCCTGGCTTTCCCTGTGGGATGGTCCCTACTGGGAATCCCCAAGGTGGAGCCAGGCATCCCCGGCGTTGATGGGGCCGTTGTGGAGATTAGGCAAGCTAATGCCCAGAGTTGCCGAGTGGGACCCCAGGTTAGAGTAGGCACCGAGGCGAGAATTGTCGAGTCCGCTGACCCTGGTCCACGACCCTGCCGCGTCGGGAATTGAACCCTGGTCCCGGGCCGACTTCTGCTCCCGGGTCTGCCGCCTCTAACCAGTGAGCCACACCACTCCACTAGAAGAAAAACAACTTGCAAACATCCAGACCCAACAGTAGATGGCAGGAGTATGCAAAGCATGTGAATCTACAGATCTACATACCAAGAACAGATGCTTCTGGGTAACATTATCCTTTTAGTTGGGGTGGTTGTGATATCAGACCAAGAAAAAATGTCAATGTTCTGCATCAGTTCCAGTTAGGTTACTTTATTTAAACCTTATCTCAATCCTGGGTAGCTGAAACAGAGAACAGTCGGGCTTAATTCAAAGGGGAAGATATAAAGCCTTAATCAGTGCCAAAACAGCCAAAAAGTAAAAGCCACTACATAATAAAAACCCCACTCCAAATTATAAAAACAGCATACATTTTACTGCACAAATTGGCTCCATAATGACAAAAATTCGATCTGGGAAACCACAGATATGATTTTTAGGAGTTTGAGAGTTTTCTAGCGCCAATAAGTGCAAGACTTGAACTGCAGATATGTGGTCTTGCTAGACCAGGTGAAAATTAGAGGTTAAGGCAGACTGTTGGATCTTTGTCAGATACAAGCACCGGTTTGTCCTGGTGAATAGTTTACCTTCTGACTTGGTCTTTGTTCTGGAGGATTTTGCTTGTTGGCAGGGCTGCTTCTGGCTAAATCAGACAGAGAGCTCAATGGTGCTGTTTACAATGGTTGCAGTGCAATCTTCCACATTGGGACTTAAAAACGTTTCTAGAAATCAAGCTGCTTTGAGAGGGGCAAACCAGCAAGTTGAATCCGACCGGTAGCGATGGGAGTTATTGGTTTGGAAGCGTTCCCATAGTAACCTCTAGTTCTTTTATGAAGAAGTTCTGAAGGATTCAATCGCCAAGAAGCCACCAGCAGGGTCCAGGGCAAACCAGATGGAGCTGGTGAGCTGGGCGTGGGAAGCTGGCTTTCTATATACAATAGAAAACTATGGTATAGTGTGCACAGAGTCCATCCAGGGAGTCCAAGAGGTCTGGCAGAGGCTAAATTTGACAATTGCTAACCGCTCTCTTTGTGGTAATGTGAACGAGCAGTTAGGCTTATCCAGAGGGTGTGTTAACTATTTATTGTATTCAATCAAGATTGATGGCGCACACTCAGAGACTGAATCCAGACCATTTAGGTAAGTATAAAAAAGGTATACTTCTGCTTTATTTTTTAGAACAAAACAGGATTTGACACAGGTAAGTAAAGTATGCTCTCAAATGCAATTTTGGAAAAGGGGGGTGGTGATGGACAGAGTTTCTGAATGATGCAGAATACTCTTACCAAGTCAATAGATCATGGTTTTAATCCATCACCGCTTTTTAGCTCACTGCACCATCCCAGCTCAGAACCTGGCTATATGCAAATTAGTCTGTTCCTGTCCCAGTGCATGATGGGAACAGGGCAAACCAAACTACCAAGCCAATTCTTATACTGGGAAGGAAACAAGCTTCCGGGGACCGGTTTCTGGCATCACAGCCTACTTCGGCCCGGCTTGCTTGAATCCTGATGGTGCAATGAGCAAGGGACTCACGTCTGAGTATACCCTCCCACACATAGTGTGGATAAAACCAATTTTGGAAAAGGGGTGGTGATGGACAGAGTTTCTGAATGATGCAGAATACTCTTACCAAGTCAATAGATCATGGTTTTAATCCATCACCGTTTTTTAGCTCACTGCACCATCCCAGCTCAGAACCTGGCTATATGCAAATTAGTCTGTTCCTGTCCCAGTGCATGATGGGAACAGGGCAAACCAAACTACCAAGCCAATTCTTATACTGGGAAGGAAACAAGCTTCCGGGGACCGGTTTCTGGCATCACAGCCTTCTTCAGCCCGGCTTGCTTGAATCCTGATGGTGCAATGAGCAAGGGACTCACGTCTGAGTATACCCTCCCACACATAGTGTGGATAAAACCGATTTTGGAAAAGGGGGGTGGTGATGGACAGAGTTTCTGAATGATGCAGAATACTCTTACCAAGTCAATAGATCATGGTTTTAATCAAGTTATGCTCCAACACCGAGAGGAAACGAAAACTGAGAATTTGCGCACGCAAGGAGCAGTACGAAAACTTCAAAACAATTTGAGACGTGTGGTTAAAACCTGCAATGAAACATCAGCCAGAGTACTCGAAGCAGAGGGAAGGATATCCGCAATTGAAGATGTGATGACACAGCAAAAGTCTCCGCTTTCTTCCTTGGAAACCTTAAGGGAGGATGTTAACTGGAAACTGGGCGACTTAGAGAACAGATCTAGGCGTAACAATTTACGAATCCTGGGCATTCCAGAAGGGAATGAGGGATCTAATGTCGGGCAGTTTGTCATCGAGCTCTTTATGGAAGCTTTTCCGGAGTTATCCCAGTGGCAGTGGGACATGGAGCTCCAAAGAGCTCATATATTCCCCTTTCAACCGAAAAAGAATGCCAGAGCTGCTTCCAATATTAAGCCAAGAGCCATACTAATTTGCTTAAATAATGTTTTGCTCGAGAGGCACTGTATGACTTGGCCAGGCCGGACCGAAAACGAAAGGGGAAAGGAGTGGAATTCTTTGTCCGTCCGGACTACTGCCATGCCACAGTCCAACAGCCAAGCCAAGGGAGCTCAAGCTTTTACTCATAACCCCACAAAACTCAAAATAATACATAGGGAGAGAACATATTTTCCAACCACGGAGAGTGCAGCAAAGGGCTTATTGGCTGCTATGTAATTCTTTCCTTCTTTTTGTTTAGATCCTGAACTGACCTAGTGACTGGGCATTGAATCAGTGAATGCATTTTTTCAGGGGGGTTTTATTCTGTATTCTTCTGTATTTGCGCCAGTATTATTTAGCTCTTGAGGTGGACCAACGTGATTTGTAAGAAGGTGGGAAGCGAACAGTGAGACGCACTATGCTTCTCTGGCCATCATCTTTAGGGACTTTTCAGTCCCTTTGCCTTTTGTGGGTGGGGTTCAGGGTGGGTGGGGAGGGGAGGGAGGGGAGGGAAGGTTCTAAAGGGAGGTTGGGGGGGTATGGTGGTGGGACAAGCAATTACAGAATCATTTGTTCTAATACAAGCACTGCATGTGAAGTGATTAGTATTTTTATTTCTTGTGTGACAGGGACTTTTCAGGTCAATTTAGTGAGAGGTGATGTTTTTGAGTTACTGCTTACTAATCAATTAAAATTTAATTATGGGTAAACTAAGGATATGTTTGTGGAACATCTGTGGATTGAATAATAAGAAAAAAAGAGGCATATGTTCACAAATAATTCAGAGCATGAGGTTAGATCTACTCTGTTTACAGGAGACACACCTGACATGGAATGATAGACAATGGCTTAATGATCTGGGTATGCAAGTGCTAGGGTGCACTCGTCAAGGTACTACTACAAAGGGGGTGGCAATTCTCATGAAAAGAGGCTTGGGGTGCTGTAAACGTATAAAAACTGATCAGTATGGCAGATGGATTGTAATGGAAATTTCTATAGAGAGCAATCTTTGGACTATTTGTTCGATTTATGGTCCAAATTCGGATGATCCGGACATTATAACTTTTCTTAGTATAGAATTAGCTGGCTGGCCTGCTCCCTTAATAGTTAGTGGAGATCTCAATATCCATCTTGAGGGAGACTTCGATATCCGGCCTGATTTGACGTAGGTTGGGTTAAAGAAAAAGACCTATAAAGCATTAAGAGGTTTAGTAAACGAATTCGGGCTTTCTGATGTTGGGTTTGCAAAAAGTACTACTCTATTGGGCTATACTTTCTTCTCAGCCCCTCATCATAAATTTGTACGCTTGGACTATTTTTTTGTCACCTCTACATTCATTAGTAATATCAGGTATGAGATCTACCCCAGAATAACATCGGATCACAATCCTATATTGATAGAGATTAAGACAGAGATGGCCACTTTACCTAATGCGACTCCATGGTCATTTGAGCGTAAATTGTTGGCAGACCCTGTATATATCGAGCACATGGTTAACCGCATGCGTGCGGCATGATTTCCGCCCGCACGCTGAAAATTTGTAAAGCCCATTATTCATGACGAGCTGGGCTCGTCATGAGCGTGCGAGGAGGCTACCTCATGACGAGCCCAGCTCGTCATGAGCGTCGAAGGGGTTAACTGGATAAAGGAATTTTTTTAATTCAATCGAGGGTCGGCATCAATCCAAATGGTATGGGACGCTTTTAAAGCTGCTGTATGCGGGGAGACTCTGTCTTTCTCTATTAATAAGCAAAGAACTTCCCGGGATAAACTCGTTTCCTATTATAAGGCAGTGCAGGAGTGGGAAGCCAAACTTGCTATAGCTTTTAACTCCTTGCAAGACACTGATCAAATCTAGTCTCGCCATACACAAATCCAGGCTGTATGAGATCTTTGCCACGAGGCTAGCTGAACAGGTGGCAGTTTTTCGTTCACAAGTTGTACCTACTTCATGTATTAAAATTGGAATTAAAAAATATGCCTCTTTTTCTATCTTACGAGGTACTCGACAGGGATGTCCGTCTTCACCACTTCTGTTTGCCCTTTATATCGATATTTTTTTTAACAAACTGAACCAAGCAGAGGATATAGCTCCTGTACAAGTCGCCCGTACCAGTTATAGAGCTCTCGCTTATGCGGATAACATAGTAGTGACTACAACCAATATCCAGAGGGCACTGCCAACAATAGAGGATCTGGCACTTCAGTTTGGTGTTTTTTCAGGGTACAAACTGAACATATCTAAAACCCAAATCCTATTTGTGGGTCAGAACCCTCCCGCACATCTTAAGACAGTGGCAGTAGCGACATATCTGGGCATCAAATTCACATCTCCAGTCTCTGCTATCCCAGAGTTAAATTTAAATACAGACCTTCAAAAAGCAAATTCCTCGCTTGAGCGCATTGATCACCTTCATCTATCCTTATTTGGTCGGAACAACGTTTTAAAAATGATCATACTCCCAAAATGTCTCTATATGTTTCGGACAATTCCTCTTGAATTTCCTTTGAGTTGTTTCAAACAATTAGAAAGAATGGCAGCCAGATTCTTGTGGGGCTATAAACATCAATGTAGATCACATAAGAAGATGATTCTACCAAAGGCCAGAGGTGGATGGGGAATCCCGCAATTTTTGTATTATTATTTTGCAGCCATAGTACAGTTCATTTGTCCCCTGATAATCGGTGGAAAGGCACATATTCCAGTGAGTCACTCACCATCAATTTATGAATTCGCACTGGGATAGGAATGCCGTGGTTGTCTTCTTAAAAATATAGAGCCAAGCTACTATAAAAAAACTAAATTTAAGACCTTGAAAGCTGCATACGGGGTATGGAAGATAATCAAACGTCAATTAGGGATTCAGAAAATCCTGTTATATACACCCTTAACATCCTCTAGCATCTGTCCCCCAGTCTTTCAAGATTATGTTATGACAAAATGGCGTAACTACGGAATTTACTCCGTGGGTGATTTGTGGCACAATGATCAATTAATCTCTTTCTCGGAGCTTATAGATAAGTATAATTTAACAACCCAGAATTACTTTAAGTATCTCCAGATTCATAGTTTCTTTAATACTCTACAACCGCAGGTTTGCTCTGGGCTGTGTAGGATTCCTCTTATCGATAGCATGTTCTCTAAAAAATCGATAGGTTATTATTATAACCTGCTTATCACTGCATGTTTAGATGATTTAGAGTTTCATTGCATGAGATGGGCAGAAAAGCTGGGCAGCAATGATATCCAGATAGAGGAATCCATTGCATTGGCGAATTCCATTCTGATTACAGGCAGATCACGTACACAGCATTATATGGTTTTATTTGACTTATACGCCCTCAAAAATTTCTAAATGGGGATCGACTGTGGGTACATCGGGCAGCAGATGTGGGCTATTTGCAGCCGATGCACCACATATGTTCTTTTTTTGCCCTCAGTTATCACCATTCTTGGCTGCAATTCAGACATTTTTGGCACTATTGTTCCGGTCCACAGTTACTTTAACAGGGGAACTAGTCTTAATTGGGGTAACTGTTGATACCTTACCGATTGCGAATTTTTTAAAATTATTTATATGTATGGCAATAATTCGAGCATGTATCACCCAAGAATGGATCAATCCAGTTCCCCCTTCTTTCGATACCTGGAGAGCTCGCCTCTTAGCTTCATATAAATAAAAGCAGCTATATATAGAACGAAGGGTCTTAAAAAAAGAGCTCAAGGCATGAAAATTTGGGCACCTGTTCGGCAGAGGATTCAGTGGAAGCTCGACTGATTATAGATGTCTTCTTTGGGGTAATTGAAATTTTCTGTTTGAACTAGCTTTGACCCTCTTTCCCTGTCCGTGTTCTTTGTTATTGATTAGGAAAAAAGAATATTACTATGTCATGATTATTTGTTTATTTCTGAGAAATGTTGTATGATATTTGCTTTTGTGTGCGATATAATGGCTTTCTTTTTTCCGCCTCATGCTGTAATATGTATTCTGTTTTGCTAGCATAAAAAGGGGAATAAAATCCAATTGAAAAAAGGAAATCTATCCACCTGGAGAGTGGAGCTTAGTTTAGAGACAAAGGAGTTATTGGATTCTGAAAAAGAAGGATGTTTTCCTTGGGAAGACAAACTGTCTTGGTAAGTATTGAACCTATGCTCCGTTGAAGATGGGTTCCATTGTCAGCTGTAACTGACACTTCAGAAGGCAAGAAACCATGCTGGTTTGAGTAGTTCTGTACCTGCTGATGCCACATCTGTTCTGATGTTGCCCGGGTAGCCAGCTGTCCAAGTAGTAGAATCTAGAGATCCCTGCAGACGAAGGTATGCTACAGTCGGAGTCACAACTCTGGGGAACACCCTTGGTGAGGATCATAGGCCGAGCGGAACAGCTGTATTGTCCATGATGGGCTTGAACACCACACCTCTGGAACTTCTGATGAGCTCTCAATAAGGCAACATGCAGGTATGCATCCATTAGGTCCAATGTTGCTAAGAATAAATCCTTCTGCACCAATGGAATGATTCTCTGCAGTCTCCATTTAGAAAGAAATTTTCCAAACAAACTTGCTTATGCAATGAAAATGAATGCTTTCTTTCCCTAAATGTTCTCTGACGCTTGTCTTTTAACTCCATTCCAAAGAGATGAGAGCCTTGGAAAAGCATTCTTAAGGCAGCAGCCGCCACAGTTGCCCCAAATCCAAATGTTGAAGCTCTGACTGCATCAAAAGAAATGTCTGACAGCAGCTCAACTTGTTCTTCCGTTTGCTGCAGCCAATCAGGACACTGATTTCCATCCTGCATGGCTTTAAATATGTGGTGACTGGGTCATATAATCCCCATGAATTCCAGAACGAAGGGCCAAATGGGCACCAAAATGTGCTTTCTTTTAAATCTGCAACACCTTTTTAAGCTGGTTCCCTGAGAATGTTTTTTTCAGCCATAGATGGTCTCGCCACCAAACTGGCCAAAACTGAGGGGATATGTACTGAGTTAGGCAACTTCTCCTTCATATCCTCCAATGGAAATAACTTTGCAATGGTTCTATGGAGATGAATCCTATTTGGATCCTTCCATTCATTTAACACAACATCCAAAACTACTTGATGGATCGGCACACCAACACCGTGTGACCTCTTTAAACCTGTCTTAACACTGTCTTTAGAAGATGCCGCAGCATCCTCTGCTAGAAAACCCACATTGCCTTTAATGTGAGCCAATAACTCCGAAACATATTGTTCATGGCATGTGTAGCTGTAGATACACACGCTCTGCATACTCCTGCCATACATTTTTTTTTCCACTGAGTTGATTTTTTTTTATTTCCAGCTATTCGTCCAGACCACCCACAAAAAAAGACACTTCGGGACAAGTCTAGAGACACATACACTCGAGTAACATAACCGTGACCTGTAGCAGGAGGCAGGGGTGTCTGAAATATTAAACATGTGAAAGCAAACAGCCAAAATATACCATTGTTGTTCTTTACCAGGTATGATGCTAATGACAGTCTGTAGGTAGTGCCAACTAAACTCAGAGTAACAGTGTTCAAGGAATGTTACCTCCTCTGCCACCTGAACCAACGCCTTTAATTTTTTTTCACTTCAATTGCCTTTTTGCTGTTATTGTTTATAGAGTGCCCTGTAAATAAATGAATGTAATGTAACTGGCCAAAGGAAGGCACAAGCTTGCACAAATGTAAATGTATGTATACTTGTAAAGAGCACTATCACCTTTTAGGCATCCTGGCGCTGTATACCGCTGTGGAACCCTTCCTGGCTTTCCCTGTGAGATGCCCCTTACTGGGCACCCCCAAGGTGAGGCCAGGCATCCTAGCGCTTTCAGGGCCATTGTGGAGATTAAGCAAGCTATTGCCCAGAGTTGCAGAGTGGGACCCATGATTAGAGTAGGCACCGAGATGAGAATTATCGAGTCCGTGGACATTGAGCCCAAGACCCTGCCGAGGCGGGAATCGAACCCTGGTCCCGGGCCAGACCTCTGCCTCAGGGTCTGCCGCTCTAATCGGTGAACCACACTTCTCCACAAGCTTACACAGCCCAAGATCCCAGTATCCCTGACCCCTCCTTGGAATGCGATACCCATGACCTTGGAAACATTTGTTTAACTTACTTTCTTGTCATCTTTTTGGAATTATGGACAGCCTTTCCTTGATTTTCAGAAGCCAAAAGTTTAGAGGTCTGTGTGGAAAGGACTCAACCAATGAGTACATTTCTGACTCTCAGTTCCGAAAATGTACTTCCAAATCCCGGCTTCCCCTCTTAACTGCATTGTGATATTCTGGGCAAATGAATTTATTACTCCATGAATCTGTTTAAAGCGCTTAAAAATCGGCTAAATGGCTGCACGGAACGCTATATAAATAACTGGGCATTGCATATAAGAAAATATACTACTAGAACTGACCAGGAAGACCAAGTATAGTGAATTTTAAAACAAAACAAACAAGCCTTGTCACCGCCAACAGGTCTCGTCCCTGGGACCCCACAAGCGTTTAGTTATCCAGCAAAATATTCCTGGTGCAACAACATCAACTGTTGCATGGCAAAACACCTACAAGGTCCCAAAGGCGAGACCCACCGGCCATGCAAATGCCCGTTTAATATAGCTGTGTTGCCACCTGCCATCCATTGTTGGGTGAGTCATGTACAACTTGTTTTTCTTCTAAGAAGTTTTTCGAGTCATGAGGTGTTGTGACTCTTCCAATGACTGCTATTTTAGGCATGACCATCAGTTCTATTGTTAGATTGTTTTATTCTGCCATTGGGTTTGGCTCTGTGTCGCTGAAGCTTTGAGTCCGTGCCGCGCAGCTTTTGTCATCCGTGCCTTCCTGTGCGTCCACTCCCGTTGGCATGAAACAGTCACTTTTGCAGTTATCATTCTCGGTCCTGTCAGGTTTGTCCCGGGATATATGTTGATGCTTCATTGGGTCTTTGGCCCATTTAGCCTTTCTCCTCAGCCACCCGCTTCGAGAATGCACATGCTGTGATGGAAAGGGCCCCCTTTCAGTATTGTCTACAGTGCCACTCCAAATACTCATGAAAAGTTCACCACTCGTCTCAAACCTTTGCTCATCATCGGAGCACGACAAGATATCCTTTCCTTCCTGTCTTGCATATGTTTTTCCTGCAAAAAACGTTTTGTACAAAATAAATGAAAGCCATTTCCGTATAATTATCTCTGTTGTTTTCCTGTGACACATTGTACTTTAGATTTGCTGAAAATAACTTATTACGGTCATATATTTGAAAGTCTAAATTTTCCTGAGTGCCGAGGTTCATGTTTGTCGTATTCTATTTCACGGTGATCTTTTAGCTCCCTGTGTGTTTATGTATCTAAGGTAGTGGGTACAACTTACCCTGCGTGGCACCGCTAGATATTTTCTTACTCTCTGATACATTTGGATTGTTTTTTATACTTGGTAGCCCAGTTTACATGTATAATCATTGATGTGCGACTCCTGTATACACTACTACCGCTGTATGTACGAAGATATGTTTTTCCGCCTGCCTCGCATTCTGGTCCAAGATGTGCCTCGGGTACCAACGTGACCAGCGACTTGCTCGGAGCAAGATGGCGCAACGCCAAGATAACGACACCCACGTTTGTTGCACCAAGTGTCGTATGGTTGTCAGTACATTCTATGCAGTGCTGTTCCTTACTGTGTATTTCCAACCATGAAATGAATGTTACAATAAAAAGATGAATAATTATCTTTGGATTCAAAAAAATGAGTAATCTCCTTCTTGTCCACCGAAGCAATGCTATGTGCATGCTAGTTATAACTGTCTATTGACTTTTACCTTTCAGGACATTGTGTGATAATTGTATCTTACCTACCCAGTCCTGGCTTGGTTTATGGGTTATACTCCTGTCTTATCTATAAGATAACGACACCCGGCATCTTCGGTACAGACATCGAAGAAGAAGAAGGCACTTCGGAGTCTGCAGTTTCGAGGTATTACCAAGCTTAGTGGAATGAGTTGGGAGAACTAATGCAACATCTACCAGAACAGTATAGGCAAAGAGCTCAGGAGCTGGTACCTGAGGGCCAGACCATCTCCAATACCACCATCAAGTGTTCCCTGGATGCGGCCAACACTGCTGCCAGGGGTATTAACTCCTGCATCCTAATCTGCTGGCTCCATGTCTCTGGCGTTAAGCCAGAACTCCAACAACATCTGATCAACATGCCCTTTGATGGGGAACACCACTTTGGGCCTTACGTGGATCAGATACTAGATTCTATCTATATCTATACTAATATATTAAAGAGGGAGGCCAAACCTTTGAGGCGGGTAATCTCGGGAACCACAGCACCAATCACAACACCCAATACAGCGTTGGAAAGGGCAGTTGCAGCCGAAAGACATAGGCTATGCAGACGCCCACCATATACATTTAAAAGGTAAAAGAACCGTGCCAGCAAAGTAGTCCCTTGTGGGCGTGTCTGCGTTGTGCTGTGGGCGTGTGCTGGGGGCGTGACAAATGCTGGGGGCGTGTGGTACGTTCTGCCCTTCATGCCATGTCTCATATCGTGTGCTGGGGGCGGGGGGCGGGATTACGGAAAAAACCGAGCGATGTGCCCAATATTTAATTGTTTTTTCTTACCGGGTTCTGTACATTCCAGCTCCGGGTGTCCACCCTGCTCCCTTTAAATACCCCTGCACCCCATAATCATAACCCACCCTTACACCTTAAAATACCCCAACATCCTTAAACACTAACCCATCTTAACCTTATAAATATACCCTGTACCCCAAAACCTATCCCTAAACCCTAAAAATACCCCTGTACCCCAAAACCCAAACCTAGCCCTGAACCCTATAAATACCCCTGTACCTCAAAACCCAAACCTACCCCTGAACCCTAAAAATACCCCTGTACCCCAAAACCCAAACCTACCCCTGAACCCTAAAATACCCTGTACCCCAAAACCCAAACCTAGCCCTGAACCCTTAAAATACCACTGTACCCCAAAACCCAAACCTAGCCCTGAACCCTTAAAATACCCCTGTATCCCAAAACCCAAACCTACCCCTGAACCATATAAATTACCCTGTACCCCCAAAACCCAAACCTACCCCTGAACCCTAAAATACCCATGTACCCCAAAACCCAAACCTAGCCCTGAACCCTAAAAATACCCCTGTACCCCAAAACCCAAACATAGCCCTGAACCCTTAAAATACCACTGTACCCCAAAACCCAAACCTACCTTTGAACCCTAAAAATACCCCTATACCCCAAAACCCAAACCTAGCCCTGAACCCTAAAAATACCCCTGTACCCCAAAACCCATATCTATCCCTAAACCCTAAAACTACCCTTGTACCCCATAACCCAAAACTATATCTGAACCCTTAAAATACCCAAACACCCCAAAACATATACCTCAGTACCCCAAAACATATACCCCTATACCCATACTTACCTTATCCAAATATTTAAAAAAACATGCTTTTACCATTCATGCATTTACAACGAATTTCGTTGTAAATGTATGCGTGGTAAAAGCATATAAAATGTAATGCCATGCGTTATAATGGCATTGCGGAGTCATGGTACTTTCGTAATGAAAGTATGCGGAGTGATGGCATGGGGAAAGAAAGTTGCGGAATAATGGGTGTTTACCCTCCCCCGGTAAGTACATTGGTGCCACGGCGGCCCACATCTCCAGCAACATACTCATATTTTTTCACCACCGATTTGAAAAATGCACAGGACTCTCTCATTGATGGCCAGCACCGACATACACTTTTAGACACACCTCCCGCCACAGGTTCTATAATTGCGAACTTTAGAGCTGGGGAGCTACGTTCGAATCTCGGCATCAGCTCAACATCCTGTGATTCCAGGCAAATCGCTTTGTCTCCCCGTGCCTACCACAAATGAATGTGTTCTTCTGTAATGTAAATTGTGCTCATGCCATGTTGTCAAGTTCGCGCTATATAATATTGCAAGGAAAACTAAAGTAGGGAAACTCGAGTTCATAAACTACTGAACGCGCACTCTTACGTGCATCAGCAGTGCACTGTGAATCGGAGCGTTTCACAGGCCTGTCACAGATAAGACATGCTATCAAAACGAAATCCTACAAAACAATATACTACTGGCCGGCAGAAATTCATACCCGGACAACGTCGGGACGGGCTGCTAGTATAAGATAAAGGTAAGACATGGACACTGCCAAGGCGATGGGAGCTCTCCAGACCCCATCAACAGGTGGGCTCTTTCCCCACAAACAGTTTCGGGATGGGACCAAAACCACCTCTCCGAAGGCCTCCTCCTCCTCCTACCATAGACAACAGCAGCAGGAGTAAACCTCAAAATTGTTATTTCAGGGGTGCCTAAAGGGGGAACAACTCAAAAGGCAAGGGTAGAGGTGTTGCAACAAAGGGAACTGCTGCCAACAAGGATTAACTCCCTCTCCCATCCCCCTGATCACAGTAGTCAGGATCCACATACTTGGGCTCCTTGCTCAATGGCAACAAATCATCTCCAACCAACTGGTCCTGTCCATTGTGCAATACTGCTGTTGCATAGAGCTCACTGCTCCACGGCTAATCACACCACCGCAGACACTCCCTCCTGAGTGACCATCAGTGCCTCCTCAAGGAGGAAGTAAACATGCCACTCACTGATCAAAGGTGCTGTAGGTCCTGTTCACTGCCACCATCACGAGTAAGGGATATACACCCTATACTTTCTCGTCCCCAAGAAAGATGGGTCCCTCCTTGATCTCGGGCCCATCAATAAGTACATTCTGTCAGACTACTTACACATGGTCCCTCTCCAGGATGTCAACCCATTGCTCCAGCAAGGTAACTTCATGATCACCCTCGACCTGAAGTACCCCTATTTCCACATCCCAATCCACCCTGCCCATCGCCGCTACTTGAGATTTGTGGAAGTGGACAACACTTTCAATTAAAAATTCTGCCCTTTGGAGTAACTGCAAAAAACACAGTTGATGGACAGAATGTAGAACAATGTCATACACTCACCCCAGTACAAGGATCTGGGCCTAAATCCATAATTTTTTTTGCTCTCCACACCACCCTGGGTTAGACACTGGCTATATGCAAATCAGCTCTGACCCTGTGCCTCATGGGAACAGTCCAGTCCGAACTACCAAGCCATGTCTTTCCCAGACCGGAATCAAGCATCCAAGGACCGGTTTCTGGCTATCAGCCTTCATCAGCCTGGATAGCTTGACTCCAGTGGTGTGGAGATCCTGGGACTCACGTCTGAGCATCCCCAGCCCACTCGGGGTGAAATTGCAAAAAACACAGTTGATGGACAGAATGTAGAACAATGTCATACATTCACCCCAGTACAAGGATCTGGGCCTAAATCCATCATTTTTTTGCTCTCCACACCACCCTGGGTTAGACACTGGCTATATGCAAATCAGCTCTGACCCTGTGCCTCATGGGAACAGTCCAGTCCGAACTACCAAGCCATGTCTTTCCCAGACCGGAATCAAGCATCCAAGGACCGGTTTCTGACTATCAGCCTGGATAGCTTGACTCCAGTGGTGTGGAGAGCCTGGGACTCACATCTGAGCATCCCCAGCCCACTCGGGGTGAAATTGCAAAAAACACAGTTGATGGACAGAATGTAGAACAATGTCATACATTCACCCCAATACAAGGATCTGGGCCTAAATCCATCATTTTTTTGCTCTCCACACCACCCTGGGTTAGACACTGGCTATATGCAAATCAGCTCTGACCCTGTGCCTCATGGGAACAGTCCAGTCCGAACTACCAAGCCATGTCTTTCCCAGACCGGAATCAAGCATCCAAGGACCGGTTTCTGGCTATCAGCCTGAATAGCTTGACTCCAGTGGTGTGGAGAGCCTGGGACTCACGTCTGAGCATCCCCAGCCCACTCGGAGTAACTGCAGCACCCAGAGTCTAAACCAAATGCCTTGTAGTGGTAGCCACTCATCTCAGGAGGAGCAGTGACCATGTATTTCCATACATTGACGATTGGCCGATAGATTGCATTCGGGAATCAGATCTCCTCCACAATTTTGTCTCCACTATCAATGTGGGCAAATCTCCCCTTTTTAAGGTATGATCCTCAATCCAGTCACTGGGAAAGCTATCCCTGGCTATACCTTTGCGAGGGTCCAAGCCTTCCAACACCTGCTGCCTCTTTTTCAGCCAAATTGCCAGTTAATGGTCAGGGAGCTGATGCGCCTCCTTGGCATAATGGCCTCCAGCATCGCCACGCACAATTACATCTTTGTCCGCACCAGGAGTGCCTAAGTACTCAATGATCATATGTAATGGGAAGGGAGATCTATGGGAGGATCTAGTGTTCACTTGGGCCAGCATCCATTGCTCTCTGGAGTGGTGGAACAGCACCAACCTACTGCAGGGTAGGCCCTTTATAGACCTAATACCACAGATGACCATTACCACAGACACCTTTCTCACGGGCTGGGGGGATCTGCTGGATGTGACTGTCCAGGGTCAATGGAAGTCCATTCAGCAGTTCTTCCATTTCAACCACCTGGAGTTGCTGGCAGTTCATTCCCTCTTCAAAGCTTTTTACTGCCATGTATATTGCAAAACAGTCCTGATCAGAAAAGACAACATGACTGCCATGTTTTAGCTTCTAAAATGGGGGCACACACTCTCCCAAGTTGGTGCATAGTATTTGGCACTGGGCGATCCACCATAGGGTTCACCTGCTA
Source organism: Lissotriton helveticus (assembly GCF_964261635.1). Lineage (NCBI taxonomy): Eukaryota > Metazoa > Chordata > Amphibia > Caudata > Salamandridae > Lissotriton > Lissotriton helveticus. The sequence continues at coordinate 22,661,255 of NC_136065.1, forward strand.
GCGGAGTACCTTCTGGGAGCAGACCACTAGATTGCAGACCTGCTCAGCAGGATGCGGTAATAAGTCCAGAAGTGGAAATTCCACCCCCAAGTCATACTACTGTACTTCCAACATTTGGGTTTCCCCGGCATAGATCTCTTGACAACTGCAGAAAACTCCAAATACCCAAGCCTTGCCTCCAGGTCACCATACCTTCAGACCAATAGGCTATGCGCTATGGATGAACTGGTCAGGGATATTTGCCTACGCTTTCCGCCTCTCACTTACGTACGTGGTCCAAAGGCAAAGAGAGCCCCCCTCTCAACCTCATCCTGGTATTTCCCACGTGGGCCAGGCAGCCGTGGTTCACAACCCTATTTGAGTTATCAGTAGTCCCACACAAGAAGCTCCCCAACAGGCCAGGCCTTCTAACTCCGCACCAGGGTACCGTCAGGTATCACAACCCCATGCAGCTCAACCAAGCAATCTGACTGCTGAGTTCTTAAAGCCTGGGTATCTCAATTTGCCATATGAGTACATGTCCATACTTGAAGAAGTTTGGCGTCCTCGCATCTGAACCTGCTATGCTTCAAAGTGGAGATGTTCGTTCACTAATTCCTACCCAAGCACTTGGTCCTCTTAAGCCTGCATTGCAGGACATTGTCTGCTATCTTCTGCATTTACAACACTCATACTTACACCTTTATTTGCTTACATTTGACGGCAGTGGTTGCACATCTGCAGAACAGGGGCCAGACGTCACTATTTAGAATCCCCGTCACTAAAGCCCTTTGTGGAGGGACTGAAAAAGGTTATACCTCCTACGTTACCTCCAGCCCCATCCTGGAACCTCAGTGTAGTTCTTGCGAGACTCATCGGTGTCTTCGTTCGAGGCCCTCCACTCCTGCCCTCATCGGTTTCTTCCTAGCATTTCTAGTCGCTATTACTTTCCTTATGTCAGTCAATTAGATTCAAGCACTCACCCTGGAAGAACTTTTTCAAGCCTCATGCAGACAGGGTAGTCCTCAGGACTAACCCTAACTTTTTGCCCAAGATAGACTCCCCCATTCACCCCAACAAAACCATTGAACTGCTGGTGTTTTTCCTTCATAACCCAGATTCTGTAGCTGAGGGAGATTTTCACACGCTAGATGTTGAGGGCCCTCGTACTACATCTATAAGACAAAGTTTTTCGCACTACTCAGTAGCTGTCTGTCCTCCACACTAAGCTGCACAAAGGTAGGGCTATTTCTAAAGCAGGAGTGGTGTGCTGGCTAGGCAGGTGTATCCAAACCTGCTATGCCAAAACCAAATGTCAACTGTCTGTTCCACCCAGGCCGCATTCTACTTGCAAGAAAGCGGCATGTAGGCTTTTCTGGGAAACATCCCATCAGCTAACATCTGTTAGGCTGCTACCTATTCCACAAAACATCAGTTCACTAACCACTACTGTATGGCTGTCCCAGCTCATCAGCAGCTACAAATGGGCTATGCCATGTACAGTCTTTCAGTTTTCTGCAACATCCTCTGGCTAGCCACCGCTTTAGGAGACAACTGATTTACAGTCTATGCAGAGCATGTATATGTACAGCTACACGTGCCACAAACTGAAAATGTTACTTAGCCTGCAAGCATCTGTGGCATGTAGTACTATAGATTCAGAAGCGCCCACCCTCCTCTCGGAAAGCCTTGGTCTGTTGCAGATATATGTTTAGATATGTATATGTTTCCTCTACTTTCTTTACCTTTCATACACACTTTTGCATGGTCATCAATCTAACAGTGGAACTGATGATCATGCGCATTACTAGTCATAAGAGGAGTCACAACACCTTGTGACTTGAAAGACTTCTTCAAAGAAAAACACGTTGTTCACATCCGAGCCCAGCACTAAATGGCAGGAGTATGCAGAGCATATGAATCTACAGCATTATATGCAAGAAACAGATGCTTTAGGGTAAAAAAACATGTTTCTTCTTTTGTGTTCAGGGGGAGAAGTTGATGAATCACTTCATAAATCTGATCCGAGAGATAAGAAGAAATGATTTCCCGGGTCCCTCATTCAGAGGTATTGCCTTTTTTCTTCAAAGAGGCTCCAAAATTAACTTCCTCTAATAGTCCTCCTAAATGAATTCCCACTTCTTTTTTGGACGCAGGGGAGGAGTAGAACCCGATCTGCTACCTTAAGAAGTTGAGGATGAGAACAATGCCTCTTCTTATGGGTGTGTTTATCCATTGTATTCAACATTACAATAAAGTAAAACAAATCAGGCTTTCCTTGAACAAAAATGATATTAAGATTAAGACAAATGCAGTTACTGACAGTAGATTCCAATAATACTCCATTTCCTCAACTCCAAGCGACACTCCTGGTATGTGCCTAAAAATGTATTTCTCAAAAACTAAGGCAGCATTGTAACGTGTTGCTACAAATAAGCGCACACAATTTGCTTGTATTTGCCAGAGATCCCTCCCCAGTACTCCCGATGCACATTGCACCCTCAAAGGAAGAAGGTTATTCCAAAGCCCTGCAGAGAGAGAAACCTTTCCTACGCGTAGGATGTCCGTAGCCATGTAATAACCTCAGCATTCCTGCTTCTGATTCTGTGGACAGGAAACACAATAGGTTGTGCAGTTTGTCCTCTCTGGCTGTCAGATTTTTCTAACAGTGGTGTGTTTTTATTACTGGGGCTGTATCTGTTGCAGGGATTCTGCACATACACAGAACTATGTGCAGGAAAACAGGACCTCAGTGTATAGTGGTGTACCAACCTACCACATTAGTACACAAAATCCCCAAACAGACTAGCTATTGTGTCTCATTCATTCTCCTCCAAATATCACAAAGCTACAAATGAATAGACCACCTAGAACACAACACTCCCAACTCTCTCGGGAATCGCAAGAGCAAGACGTATTCTTTCGCTCACTCACTCATCCACAATAAGAATAGGCAGTCACCGAAATAGTTCAAAATGTTTATTTTAACTATCGTGATCTACAATACAGTATACAAGCCACTACCAGCAGCAAAAAGCATAAACTCAGCACAGTTAGCGTTGTTACAATACCATAGAGTACAAAGGGGTAAGTCATTATATAAAGGCTGTGGATAAAGGACAATTAAGCCTAACCACCCTCCCCTTGACTAGAAGAAGTTTATTTTATATAAAGGCAGATCTCTGGACTTTGACAGCAGACTCCATACCTTAAAGCCTGAATGTAAGGTCTACATCATAGGAACAGCGGAGCTCTTCTCCATGGAATGACTTTCTCCAAGTTTGTTAAAACAACATGCAACCCAGGAATAGCAAAGCACGAGTCTTCCGTATTGCAGCTGTATGTAGCATGTTATGTCTAGGTACTAAGGACTGACCAGAACAGAATAACAAGGAGCATTGTTTATCGACCTTTCACATTGTGTTCAGACTAAACTCCAGGAAAAGCAGAGAACGCGAAAAACAGCCCGTTCTCATGTGAGAGGCACAAACCGAGTCTTGCGAAAACAAAGTCATGTAGTAACGTGCGCAAAAGCAGCATCATGGCAGCAAAGCTCATGCTAACTTAGCAATGACGACAATGTCCCTACTGGCCATATAACACCCTCCCCTTGGTAAGGTCATAGGACATAGACAAAAGACCTAAACAGAGTTCATAAGTCAAGCAGAGCTCAAAGCGTTTGAGAGAGAAAAAAAAACCAATTGGAATAAAAAAATAATAATTCAATATTGTCATTATTGCTAATTGAAAGAGAGCTGTCTCCGGGATAATAAAGTTATTATGAAGGAGTTATTATGAAGGAGGTGGTCAATCCATCAAGGTGTGTAAACCGAGGAATGCAATTCCCTCCAAAAGATCATCCCTATTGTTTGTTGAAAAAGGGATGCCATCCAATTAAGTAAGTTGAAGGAACAAAAGTGCTCCTCATAATGAGATGCCTCTAAAAGCATAAGGGGGCAACTTGTGTGATATTCGATGAAACTTCGGTGCAGGACGTTCTGCGCAGCTGCACAGACATCCCATTCAGCTAATACTCCAAGTGCAGCGGCACGCGCCATACGGCCATCCCCAGGACAAGCCTGGTCATGAGTCTCTAAGGGACCCATCAACTTTATAAAATCCGGGACTGGACATGATGTGCTGAAGAGGCATATATCCATTGCCCAATAGAAGGGGCATCGCTGACAGTAAAACACTGGTTGCACGCAAGTAAAGTAGGCAAAGCAAAAGTTAATCCATAACTGACGCCATGCGTTGCTAATGGCAAGCATCCAAAAACCTTCTGAGTTCGATCACAGTACAGCTGCAATTGGCTTGGTCTGTGTATTACCACAAGATGAGTAGCCATTGCGTTGCAGGAAGAGAAGAAGCAGGATTCCACCACCTAACGGCAATATTAAGGGGAACCCTCCAAAGATGCTGGAAAAAATAGAATGAATAAAAGCCGGTATTACTCTAAATATGAAAAGAAGTCACAAGGCCGGATCCCACACGTTTAAAAAAATGTGCAAGGCCTTTAGTGTCAGACGCATTAAATATTTGATGTATAAGCTTCCCAAAATGAAGTGGGAGGTTAGTGTAAAGAATGGACTGTGTCTCACTAGAATTCCTAGCCACCTGTAACTCCAAGGTCTCTTGGGCCGAAGTGAGAGTTACCACTTGTTGGAATAATATCGCTTGGAGCCTCCTCAACTTGTTGAAATCTGTTTTCAAAGTCGGAATGAAAGGCCAAATGGAACTATATAGACTCCTATGCGGGGGTGGAGAAGCACATTGCTACAGCAAGTTACACGCTGGGAAACCGTTACTAAATACGGGATTCCTGCCCGTCAACCACAGCAGTCTTGGTTGTTCAATATAAGATAGCTGCCGTTAGTGAGCAATGTAAAAGTGTGAATTATTGATGGTACTGGGGTTCCTTTTAAAAAACAAGCAAGATTGGGCGCTGACACATTATAAGCGCCGTGCAATTTAACGTGTTTGCAAACCAGGGGATTTCCTACTGTGGAATCGCAGTCCTCCCCTGTAAGAAAAACGTCCTTACCTTCCCTCTGACATCTGTAAGTGAAAGGTAGAGACCACAATTCATATAGAAATGCACTAACCAGTGGTTCAAACGGCCAAGTGGAAAATGTTGCAGGCATGATTTAAAGTGAAACAGCGAGAAAGGGAGAGAGATAACGCCATGAATTAACCAAACAGCAGAGTCCAACCGAGAATGGCAAGGGCTCTAATTGTTCAAAATGCAAGATTGTATATGCAGCATCTTTCATGGAAATAAATCTTTATCCGTTAGATTAAAAGGCAAAAACAAGTCAGTGGCATTCAAATAATCCCAAGGTACTTTTCCCATTTTAAGAGTTTGCAATGTGCAAGCAAATTGCATAACAGACCTTAACTGATTTTGACCATGATATAACACAGATACATCACTTTGAACAATATCAATAACAGATGAAACAATGTCATCCAATGTATAAATGCGTGATGAAAGTGTATTGATACTCTTGTCGAACACGCAAGGACTTTTTCTAAATTGGCTTGATCAATTTGGCGCAGACGAAAGGTGGCTTCCATTTGCCAAAGTTTCCAAATTTCATTGTATTTGGCAGAAATAAATCTCTTAGCTCTAGGACTCCTAGGACCTAAGATGAAATCAGCCAGATTGATGTCATTCGACAAGAGTGAAAGATGTTGCATCACTGATGTTAATGTGGAATGTTCCAACCATTGTTGGCGTAATTTACCCACCGAGTATGTGGTGACCGAATGTGTGAGGGGATAGCGAGGATCAGGTCTAGTCTGAATGAAGCCCCGTGTAACATTATAAAAATGCAATTGGCATGCATATTAATTTGTTTGCCACACCAACCACCCGAAAGAATCAAGTTCAGAGACATTGAAAGTGTCAATTCGAAGCAAAGATTGCAATGTCTCAATAGTATAATTTGTTTGAGTGAGCCAATCGTCATATTCCACTAAGGATGGAATGGATGGGGTATTTACATTTTTGACAGTTGCCAGGCTAAAACAAGTGCTCTGGTACACTTTATCATTTAGAAATAAAATTTGAGCTGGGATGAGGCAGGCACAACGTAAAGCCTCAGTTCTCTGAACCTTCTAAAGCTTCGTGCCCCAGATCGATTTTGAATCCATGGTTTCTTTCCAGTGATCATAACCCTGTGTTGCCAATGTAGTTCTAAACAAGTTGGCATAAATCAATTTAGTGTGGGGCATTATAAATTTGGATTGTGAAGACAATTAAAGTTTAAAGAAATAAGATTCCGGATTACACGTGTCATAATCTGTAAAATAAGTGCATTTATCTCCAGGAGTTTTAGAACTCCCTTGCACGGGAGTAGAGCAATGTTCACACAGCTCTTAACATGTTTGTTTTGTGTAAAAAATTATGCCCATATGTTGATAGCAAAATAATTGGCGGATTTTAAATACAAATCTTCAGCATTAAAAGCAGCATAATATTTTAAATCTGAAAACAATGCATGTACTGCTTGCACATCCCTATCGTCAGAATATATGTCCCATGTTACCACATCTAATGAGACGCGAAACACGTATGGTACCCTAAGTACCTCGGTCAGACCGTGTATTTCGAAGGCTACTTTGTCCCAAACTATGCCATCTACAGCCGGGAATGCTGAAATGTTCACAAGTGTCTGATCACATTTCATGATATGGGACGATGTGTGAGGGGCCAGAATTCCATCGGCCAAGTTCACACCAGAGCGTTCTGGCAAATAGTGACCATTGATGAGTAAAAAGAATACTGTCACAAATCCAGTGAACGTGAAGAGGAAAATCAGGATGAGTATCAACCCAATGTAGGGACCAGGTAAGTCTTTTCAAAACAAGAAAAGAAAATACTCTGTTTAGGCGGTGGGACTGCCAAACTGGATGGCGAGGAGAACGAGGCAGAAGAGAGGCTGGCCTGATCTCCGAAGTAACCACTCGTTGGGCGATTAATTGGAGGTGGATGCGCGGGTCCGCAAGATGTTGTCGAGGACTGATTGGCACCTCACTCATGGAGTCATCATAATGATATGTATACTCGACATCCATAGTGGAAGATAGAGGTCGGACAGGTGAAAGGTCAGTTACAGGGTCCATCAGTTCCTTAGCCACAAGAGGATCAGCGGAAGACAACAAAGTCAGCAGATCCAATGAAATTGCATTGCACGAAACAGCAGGTGTGACACTATTCAGAATCAGCCGCACTGTGTAACATGCCATTGTCCACTGAAATGTATCTGTTGTCTTTGCGACCAGATAATGGTGGTAAAATGACTGTACAAGACCCCTTCAGTCCAAGCACTGGAACTAGTGCACGATAACGAGGGACCAAATTATTTTTTGTTCTCCAACTTTTCTCGTACCAGATCTCCGACTATAGTAAGCCAACCGGCAACTGGAATCCGCAGTGCTGCATCAGTGGAAGAGGGTAAATGTTCAGTTGCATAGCTGTCACATGTCTTTTGTAGGTCACAGTAGACTGATTATCTTCGTCAAAGGTTGCGGCACCCGCCACAACGTCTAGACCATCAAGGTCTGGCACAAACATTTTAATTGCTAAGAGCATTCCGCCCACCCAGAGATCTTCTAGGGAGATTATTAAGTGCATGTTCAACCGCATACAAGTGGGCCAGTCAGTTCCTGCCAGTACTTAAGACTCTTGCTGTTAAGGATTGCTTTAAGTCACAGTTCATTTGCTCCACAATTGAATTGCCCTCAGGCCTGTATGGAGACGAAAACTGCACCAGCACCCCAGAGACTACATCACACCCTTGTACGCCTTAAGAGGCGAACGCTGGACCTTGGTCAGAATGGAAGGTGCCACAGGCAAACATCCCGACAAAGACAAGCAAATCCCTGATGACATTTCGAGCGTCAGTCCTGTGTTGTGGCCAAACCCAAAGGAATCTAGTGCACGAATCAACTGCAACAAATATATATTTAGACGTTGTATCAGAAGAGAGTGGACCGCAGTGATCAAGATATACACAGCCAAAAGGGTGATTAGAAATGCACCGCTGTGTTTGTGGTGGACGTGAGACCGTAGATGGCTTGATTTGCTGACAAATGTCACAAGAAAGTACATAATTATGGGTTTGTCTATACAAACCACGCCACCAGTAGCATTGCTTTAAAATAGAGATGGTCGCCGACACACCGGTATGTGCTGATGCAATGCCTTTGTAAGCGGCTTTGATCAGCGCTTTTCTGCGGTCCAAGTTGGGAATCAGACGATCCCCAACTGCAAGTATCATAGCATAAGGAACCTGTTCGGGAGTTATGTGATAAGAGTATTTTGAAGGGAAACCCTGAGGACAAGCAGTTCCCTCCCTCGTACCAGCTACCGCTGACATGAACATCATTATCTACTTTAGTCATGGATCTTGTGACTGCTGCTACGGAACACGTGGCTACTGCAGATTTGGCTGCTTCATCAGCCAAAGAATTACCAAGATCATGCGCTCCCACACGCTGATGGCCAAGAGTATGTATAACATGTGTGAGGGGCAGATGTTTTTTAAGGTCTGCCACTAAAACCCACTGCGTTTTATGCTTAATAACGCTGCCTTTAGAGTCTCGATAGTCATTCCGAGACCAAAAGAATAAGTTGTCATTTAAAGACTGGACACAGTAATAGGGATCACACACAATAAGAGTATTCACATTTGGATCAGCAAACTTGAGAGCAAGAACAAGAGCACGCAGCTCCGCCAATTGTGCCGTACAGTCCCCAAGTGTCTGAGTGTGCACAATGGAAGACTTAAACTCTCCATTAACAATTTTGCCAGCAGCAATTGCGCAAGCCGCAGAATAAGCTTTTTTGGAATCCGTGGCCGGTTGAGCCGAGCCATCGATATAAATGATGCATTCGTACTCAAGTAGAGGAAGCAGAGACAAGGGAGGAGGATGAACGTGTTCATGTTATGTTATGTTATATGTGTATTTATTACGCGCACAACTACTCCTGAGTATCCTACTGTACTGTACTGTACTTAGTATCATACTGTAAAAACTCCTGTGTCTGAAGAGCAGGCTCAAAGATAAACGTGCCATCAGCTGATGTCAAAGAAGTAGCCCATTATATCCAACGGGGGTGTAGTGCCTTCGCGTTTGGTACACTCGCCTTAGTCACAGCTTTCAAAGCAGGAAAGGGCGTAACCATAAGAATGCGTTTGCCTTGCGCCAGTGAGCGTTCCTTCAGAATCTCCATTTGTAGTGCCCTCGAGATTTTTTCAACAGATAAAAAACACATTTCAGCTGCAGTGTATAAATGTGATTTTGTGGGGAGTTGGTGGAGGTTCGTAACCTTTAAATTTCTGCAATGATTTTTAGGAAAAATTATTGTATCCAAGAAATAGGTTGTGTTGAACAATAAATAATTTCATTATTGTCTTGTATGCACATGTTAATGTTGAAAAACACAGCAACAGCCGACACGTGTTTCGCCCAAAAGGCCAATCGTCCAGAGGCTTTTTCAAGGCAAAAGTCTATCAGATAATGTCAAAAACCACGTTCAAGCAACAAATTGGGTCTCAAAGACGAGAGCGTGAATCCCATTTTTGCACACCCTGGTTACCCTGATCTTATAAATGTGATTTGTATGCAATTGGTATTGTCTCTCGCATTGAACGTCAAGTAAGTGAAACCGACTGTCCCCGAAACTATGCGTATTACCAGGCTGGTGGTGTTATAACACATCAATAAGTTGTTTGTTGCAAGCAAGTCTGATTGCAAAGAATGTAGGATAGAGGTATGTTCCGGAAGCAAGCTGTCTGAAGAATAAGTAGGTTGTATCAATGCATAAAGCGTTTTGATACGCTGGGCATAATTGGAAATGTATGTCCTCCTGAAATTCAAAAATCCCAGCAAGGGCTGAAATTTCTTCAGTGTAGAAGGGGGTTGCAACTGTGCACATTTCTCTAAGAAGTGTGGTGCTAAGCCCTTTCCTTCATTAGTGAGCTTGTAGCTCAAAAAGAGTACTGCCAAATGGGCGATGTGCGATTTTGCAAAATTACATTTATATCCATAGTCGGCAAAGGGCAAGATAATCCTGTTGACTCGGACAAGATGCGGCATAAGTTCATGGTCTGTCAGATAAATGTCATCCACGTACGAGAACACATCTGGGTCTATGTCGTTTAACAAGGACTCAATAAGTGCCGCAAATGCCCCAGGGCTATTCTTATACCCAATAGGCAAACGCGTACATTTTTCTGATTCCCGACGGCAGTAAATGCTGTCAAGTCACGGAAGCGAGATTGTGACTGTAGAAACCATTGGAAATATGAAGTGTAGTTTTGTATTTTTTACGAACAAGATTGTTCACCAGCGCAGATCTGTGTGTGTTTTGCATTGCAAAAGTGCGACAATAACTATTCAAATTTCAGGAATCCAGTACAATCCGATATGAACCGTCAGGTTTTGATACAGTAAAGAGAGGATTATTCATCATTGATGTACACAATTCAATCACTCCTTGATACTCTGTGTCAGAATGTCACAAACGTGAACCTTTGCTTCACGTCTGATTGGATATTGCTGTTGTGGCTGTGGGAGAGTACAGGTATTTTATGAGCCGGTGAATCAACATCCCAACCCACCTGATTATGATACACCACTGGGGCAAGGGCCAAAGCCCACTCTGCTGCATGTTTCTCAGGGATGTAACGCGAAAAACTCGGAAGTATCCCGTCCTCCCCTCTAGAAGCGTCTAACACAAAGGGTGGAGGCCAATCCGCCTCCGCTAACATGTCATACGAGAAGGTTAGATTTTCCCTGAAAACCACCTTGATTGGATGAGGTATTTCACTTCCAATTTGGAAAATAATTTCATAGAGCCTATCCGGGGGGGGGGGCAACCTGGGTGTCTGCAGTCTCTACTGTAATGAATGTATCAGTAGCTGTCGCCTCCAGACAGGGACGCAGAGCCTCCCGCACTATGGTAACCTCTGCTGTGCTGTCTAGCAGACGATTCAGAAAAGGGGGTGGTGATGAACAGAGTGTCTGAATTAAGCAGACCACTCTTACCCAGTCCAAAGATCAGGGCTTGATCCATCACCGTTATTTAGCTCACTGCCCCATCCCAGCTCAGAACCTGGCTATATGCAAATTAGTCTGTCCCTGGCCCAGTGCATCATGGGAACAGGGCAGACCAAACTACCAAGCCAATTTTTCACCAGAAAGGAGACAAGCTTCCGGGGACCGGTTTCTGGCATTTCAGCCATTGACGGCCCGGCTTGCTTGAATCCTGATGGAGCAGTGAGCAAGGGACTCATGTCTTAGTATACCCTGCCACACCTATAGTGGCCAAAAACAATTCAGAAAAGGGGGTGGTGATGAACAGAGTGTCTGAATTAAGCAGACCACTCTTACCCAGTCCAAAGACCAGGGCTTGATCCATCACCGTTATTTAGCTCACTGCCCCATCCCAGCTCAGAACCTGGCTATATGCAAATTAGTCTGTCCCTGGCCCAGTGCATCATGGGAACAGGGCAGACCAAACTACCAAGCCAATTCTTCACCAGAAAGGAGACAAGCTTCCGGGGACCGGTTTCTGGCATTTCAGCCGTCGTCGGCCCGGCTTGCTTGAATCCTGATGGAGCAGTGAGCAAGGGACTCATGTCTGAGTATACCCTGCCACACCTATAGTGGCCAAAAACGATTCAGAAAAGGGGGTGGTGATGAACAGAGTGTCTGAATTAAGCAGACCACTCTTACCCAGTCCAAAGATCAGGGCTTGATCCATCACCGTTATTTAGCTCACTGCCCCATCCCAGCTCAGAACCTGGCTATATGCAAATTAGTCTGTCCCTAGCCCAGTGCATCATGGGAACAGAGCAGACCAAACTACCAAGCCAATTCTTCACCAGAAAGGAGACAAGCTTCCGGGGACCGGTTTCTGGCATTTCAGCCGTCGTTGGCCCGGCTTGCTTGAATCCTGATGGAGCAGTGAGCAAGGGACTCATGTCTGAGTATACCCTGCCACACCTATAGTGGCCAAAAACGATTCAGAAAAGGGGGTGGTGATGAACAGAGTGTCTGAATTAAGCAGACCACTCTTACCCAGTCCAAAGATCAGGGCTTGATCCATCACCGTTATTTAGCTCACTGCCCCATCCCAGCTCAGAACCTGGCTATATGCAAATTAGTCTGTCCCTGGCCCAGTGCATCATGGGAACAGGGCAGACCAAACTACCAAGCCAATTCTTCACCAGAAAGGAGACAAGCTTCCGGGGACCGGTTTCTGGCATTTCAGCCATCGTCGGCCCGGCTTGCTTGAATCCTGATGGAGCAGTGAGCAAGGGACTCATGTCTGAGTATACCCTGCCACACCTATAGTGGCCAAAAACGATTCAGAAAAGGGGTTGGTGATGAACAGAGTGTCTGAATTAAGCAGACCACTCTTACCCAGTCCAAAGATCAGGGCTTGATCCATCACCGTTATTTAGCTCACTGCCGCATCCCAGCTCAGAACCTGGCTATATGCAAATTAGTCTGTCCCTGGCCCAGTGCATCATGGGAACAGGGCAGACCAAACTACCAAGCCAATTCTTCACCAGAAAGGAGACAAGCTTCCGGGGACCGGTTTCTGGCATTTCAGCCGTCGTCGGCCCGGCTTGCTTGAATCCTGATGGAGCAGTGAGCAAGGGACTCATGTCTGAGTATACCCTGCCACACCTATAGTGGCCAAAAACGATTCAGAAAAGGGGGTGGTGATGAACAGAGTGTCTGAATTAAGCAGACCACTCTTACCCAGTCCAAAGACCAGGGCTCGATCCATCACCGTTATTTAGCTCACTGCCCCATCCCAGCTCAGAACCTGGCTATATGCAAATTAGTCTGTCCCTGGCCCAGTGCATCATGGGAACAGGGCAGACCAAACTACCAAGCCAATTCTTCACCAGAAAGGAGACAAGCTTCCGGGGACCGGTTTCTGGCATTTCAGCCGTCGTCGGCCCGGCTTGCTTGAATCCTGATGGAGCAGTGAGCAAGGGACTCATGTCTGAGTATACCCTGCCACACCTATAGTGGCCAAAAACGATTCAGAAAAGGGGGTGGTGATGAACAGAGTGTCTGAATTAAGCAGACCACTCTTACCCAGTCCAAAGATCAGGGCTTGATCCATCACCGTTATTTAGCTCACTGCCCCATCCCAGCTCAGAACCTGGCTATATGCAAATTAGTCTGTCCCTAGCCCAGTGCATCATGGGAACAGAGCAGACCAAACTACCAAGCCAATTCTTCACCAGAAAGGAGACAAGCTTCCGGGGACCGGTTTCTGGCATTTCAGCCGTCGTCGGCCCGGCTTGCTTGAATCCTGATGGAGCAGTGAGCAAGGGACTCATGTCTGAGTATACCCTGCCACACCTATAGTGGCCAAAAACGATTCAGAAAAGGGGGTGGTGATGAACAGAGTGTCTGAATTAAGCAGACCACTCTTACCCAGTCCAAAGATCAGGGCTTGATCCATCACCGTTATTTAGCTCACTGCCCCATCCCAGCTCAGAACCTGGCTATATGCAAATTAGTCTGTCCCTGGCCCAGTGCATCATGGGAACAGGGCAGACCAAACTACCAAGCCAATTCTTCACCAGAAAGGAGACAAGCTTCCGGGGACCGGTTTCTGGCATTTCAGCCGTCGTCGGCCCGGCTTGCTTGAATCCTGATGGAGCAGTGAGCAAGGGACTCATGTCTGAGTATACCCTGCCACACCTATAGTGGCCAAAAACGATTCAGAAAAGGGGGTGGTGATGAACAGAGTGTCTGAATTAAGCAGACCACTCTTACCCAGTCCAAAGATCAGGGCTTGATCCATCACCGTTATTTAGCTCACTGCCCCATCCCAGCTCAGAACCTGGCTATATGCAAATTAGTCTGTCCCTGGCCCAGTGCATCATGGGAACAGGGCAGACCAAACTACCAAGCCAATTCTTCACCAGAAAGGAGACAAGCTTCCGGGGACCGGTTTCTGGCATTTCAGCCGTCGTCGGCCCGGCTTGCTTGAATCCTGATGGAGCAGTGAGCAAGGGACTCATGTCTGAGTATACCCTGCCACACCTATAGTGGCCAAAAACGATTCAGAAAAGGGGGTGGTGATGAACAGAGTGTCTGAATTAAGCAGACCACTCTTACCCAGTCCAAAGATCAGGGCTTGATCCATCACCGTTATTTAGCTCACTGCCCCATCCCAGCTCAGAACCTGGCTATATGCAAATTAGTCTGTCCCTGGCCCAGTGCATCATGGGAACAGGGCAGACCAAACTACCAAGCCAATTCTTCACCAGAAAGGAGACAAGCTTCCGGGGACCGGTTTCTGGCATTTCAGCCGTCGTCGGCCCGGCTTGCTTGAATCCTGATGGAGCAGTGAGCAAGGGACTCATGTCTGAGTATACCCTGCCACACCTATAGTGGCCAAAAACGATTCAGAAAAGGGGGTGGTGATGAACAGAGTGTCTGAATTAAGCAGACCACTCTTACCCAGTCCAAAGATCAGGGCTTGATCCATCACCGTTATTTAGCTCACTGCCCCATCCCAGCTCAGAACCTGGCTATATGCAAATTAGTCTGTCCCTGGCCCAGTGCATCATGGGAACAGGGCAGACCAAACTACCAAGCCAATTCTTCACCAGAAAGGAGACAAGCTTCCGGGGACCGGTTTCTGGCATTTCAGCCGTCGTCGGCCCGGCTTGCTTGAATCCTGATGGAGCAGTGAGCAAGGGACTCATGTCTGAGTATACCCTGCCACACCTATAGTGGCCAAAAACGATTCAGAAAAGGGGGTGGTGATGAACAGAGTGTCTGAATTAAGCAGACCACTCTTACCCAGTCCAAAGATCAGGGCTTGATCCATCACCGTTATTTAGCTCACTGCCCCATCCCAGCTCAGAACCTGGCTATATGCAAATTAGTCTGTCCCTGGCCCAGTGCATCATGGGAACAGGGCAGACCAAACTACCAAGCCAATTCTTCACCAGAAAGGAGACAAGCTTCCGGGGACCGGTTTCTGGCATTTCAGCCGTCCCTTCATGCACTGGGACAGGAACAGACTAATTTGCATATAGCCAGGTTCTGAACTGGGATGGTGCAGTGAGCTAAAAAACGGTGTTGGATCTAGCCCTGATCTCTTGACTGGGTGAGAGTATTCTGCTTAATTCAGATACTCTGTCCATCACCACCCCTTGTTGTTAAATATTTTGTCCACCCTAAGCGTGGAAGGGTATACTCAGATGTGAGTCCCTTGCTCATTGCACCATCAGGATTCAAGCAAGCCGGGCCGACGACGGCTGAAATGCCAGAAACCGGTCCCCGGAAGCTTGTTTCCTTCCCAGTGTAAGAATTGGCTTGGTAGTTTGGTTTGCCCTGTTCCCATCATGCACTGGGACAGGAACAGACTAATTTGCATATAGCCAGGTTCTGAACTGGGATGGTGCAGTGAGCTAAAAAACGGTGTTGGATCTAGCCCTGATCTCTTGACTGGGTGAGAGTATTCTGCTTAATTCAGATACTCTGTCCATCACCAACCCCTTGTTGTTAAATATTTTGTCCACCCTAAGCGTGGAAGGGTATACTCAGATGTGAGTCCCTTGCTCATTGCACCATCAGGATTCAAGCAAGCCGGGCCGACGACGGCTGAAATGCCAGAAACCGGTCCCCGGAAGCTTGTTTCCTTCCCAGTGTAAGAATTGGCTTGGTAGTTTGGTTTGCCCTGTTCCCATCATGCACTGGGACAGGAACAGACTAATTTGCATATAGCCAGGTTCTGAACTGGGATGGTGCAGTGAGCTAAAAAACGGTGTTGGATCTAGCCCTGATCTCTTGACTGGGTGAGAGTATTCTGCTTAATTCAAATACTCTGTCCATCACCACCCCTTGTTGTTAAATGTGCTGTCTAGCAGAGTCACTGCCAATGTCCAATCCAGTAGTTGCATTCTCACCGTCTGAGGCATATCTCGCTGTGAAAGCGGCAACTTTCTTCTTTTGGAACGGTGTTCGAAAACAAGGTAAATCCTCTTGTTTTTCTTTAACGTCAAACTGTTGAGGCTGATCTCGTCCCTGTGATGTAGGTTGACTTTTGCCACGATCCTGGCGGTCTCCTCCACCGACTTTAGAGCCCGATGTGAAGAACGAGGAGAACGCTGATCAGGGACTTGAAATCTATCAGGAGTCTTTATTTTCGCGCAGTTGCTGAAGTCGTAAGTACGCTCAGAAGACTCAGGTGTCTGTGAACCAGCATGCAAACCTTGCTTCTGCTGTTGCTGCCCCTGTTTTTTATTCTTCCAGTTCTTCTTAGGAAAGAATAAACGCCCATCTTTATCAGTATGGGCTTTTTGTTGAGTTTGAGTTTGTGGTATTATAAGCCTTTGCAATAATCTTTGATAATTCATGTGGCTTGTCTGCATCTGGGACAGCCTCCAAGCGGTTTGCCACTTGAAAGTTTACCGCATCGCACTGGACATTAGCAAGGATCATATCAGCAACCACGTCGAAAACCCCCACCAGTCTCATCCCCAACTCGAAAGCCGCTTTGGCCCCATGTTCATCTTGAACACACTTCTTCACAGAGGGGATCACGGTCATGGAGGGAGTGCCGAAACACTTCGAATATACCGCTGCAAACACCTTGCCCTAGGTGTTCGAATCAGCTAACTCGGGAAGTAAGTCCTTAGGCAAACTAATAGTTAAGATCCTGTGCTTCTCCACAGGACTGGTATTTGGAAAAACAGCCTCCAGTTGTCCAAATTCTTCTGCAAGCCAATAAGGGAACTCATCCTTACTCTGTGGACACTTGCTCATCACTGAATTAACCATAAGGGGACTGATGGTCACACCACCAGGTCCAGCAGGTTGCGCAGCAACGCCAGGTGATCCCACCTGGAAGTTGCGTGAGATGAACTGTATAACCGCTCTATGCACACGTATCAAAGACGTACATAATACGTGATGGTCTGCAATTGCGACATTCAAATTACGTGGGTGTGGGGTGTACCCAGCCAAAACAGGCCAAGTGGCCCCATCTCTCGATAAAGGACCTAAACGGACAGGCGTTATTGGGTGAGGAAGGGTACCCTTATACCAAATTTGGTGTTGCCAAGCTGTGAGCGGAACCTCTAGAGCCCTATAAGGCTGATAAGCGGGAGGAAGGGCAGTTGCACTATATTCATGAAACAAATCATCTGTTCTATCCACTGCCAGAAAGGTGACCCTAGAATAAAAAACCTCCGCTTCAACAACATATATAAGCGCGGCTCCCATATCAGGCACTCCATATTGAGTCAAAAAGGCCTTGAGCGGGACGCGGCTATAAGGCGGGATATCATTCGCCATAATGAAAGACAAAGAACAACAACCTAAAGCGCGTCAGCGCAATAATGGGTCATAAAGATAAAGAATCTTTTAAAACTTCAAGCTTGAAAGAACCTATAAAACATCAATATAGGAGTTTACACCGTCATAGCTGTCTCCGGACACAGAAGTGAGGGTTTTGGTTGACAAGCACAAGCATTACTCAAGAGTCTTGCAGATAAGAACCAGACCAAACGTTAAAGGCGCAGCGCCATGTTGCATGGATTCTGCACATACACAGAACTGTGCGCTAGAAAACAGGGCCTCAGTGTATAGGGGTATAACCAACCTACCACATTAGTACCAAAATCCCATAACCAACTAGCTACAGTGTCTCATTCGTTCTCCTCCAAATATCACGAAGCTACAAATGATTAGACAACCCAGAACACAACACTCCAGACTCTCAGGAATCGTTGGAGCAAGACGTACCCTTTCGCTCGCTCGCTCACTCGTCCACAATATGAATATGCAGAGTCACTGAAATAGTTCAAAATTTTTATTTTAACTATCGTGCTCTACAACACAGTGTACGAGCCACTACCGGCAGCAAAATGCATAAACTCTGGACTTTTAGCATTGTTACAATTCCAGAGTACAAAGGGGGGGAATCCTTATATAAAGACTGTTGATGAAAGGCCAATTAGGCCTAACCACCCTCCCCTTGACTAGAAGAAGTTTATTTTATATAAAGGAAATCTCTGGGCTTTGACAGCACACCCCATATCTTAAAGTCTGAATGTAAAGTTTACATCATAGGAACAGCGGAGCTCTTCTCCATGGAACGGCTTTCCCCAAGTGTGTTAAAACAACATTGTACCCAGTAATATCAAAGCACGAGTCTTCAGTATTGCGGCTGGGTGTAGCATGTTATGTCTAGGTACTAAGGACTGAACAGAACAGAATAACAAGGGGCATTGTTTATCCACCTTGCACATTGTATTCAGACTAAACTCCAGGAAAAGCAGAGAACACGGAAAACAGCCCGTTCTCATGTGAAAGACACAAACAGAGTCTTGTGAAAACAAAGTCATGTAGTAACGTGCACAAAAGCAGCAAAGCTTATGCTAACTTAGCAATGTCGACAATGTCCCTATGGGCCATATAACATAGCCTTATTATTCCATATTCATTTATATTTTTTAAGTCAGTGTTTTGTTTTCTTATTGATCTGTGACACTTTGTCACATGGGGAAGTTCGTTCATATGGTCAGCACTTTGATGGACCACAGATAGTGGTCAAAAGGATTTGCAGAAGTGTTAGCAGGTTTCTTGGTCAATGGGTTTTTCTTTTGATCTAGTCCTTGGTAGAATTTCTCTTTGAATTTGCTGAGATGGTCATCCACCGTCTCAATGTCTAGATCTCTGTGGAGGTCTGCTGTTCTTGTTAAGCAAGGCGAAGCTTATGTCATTGTTGGTCGAATAATTGCATTGATTGTGCGCACCTTGCTCCACATAATTATTGACTTAGTCCTCAGAGGCAGGTAGAGTGCAACCAGTTTGGTTGATGCTTTCTGGCAAGTCTTCTCAATGTGGTTTCTCCTACTGAGATTGGAGTCAAGTGCCACCCCTGGGTAGGAGCTGCTGTTTTCCCATGTTATCTCCTCTCCATTGTGGCTGATCTGTGGATGCTTTTTGATCTGCTTTCTGATAAATAACATTGCTGTAGTTTTGCTTGTGTTGAGGGTGATCTGCCAGTCACTGTACTATCCGGAGAAACTGCTGAGTTATGTTTCAAGGTTCTTAACCGCTTCCTTTTCGCTGAAAGATTGGGAGATGACTGCAACACCATCAGCATAAAGAGAAAGCTCTGTTTTAAGTTTATGGGAATTTTGTTTGTAAATAAAGAGAAAATACCTAAGAATTGATCCCTGAGGCACTCCAGCAACAATAGGGCGTACTGTTGAACATTCCTCTTGTACCCCAACATGAAAGGTGCATTCTGTCAGGTAGCTAGTCAGTAGGTTTAACAGGTAGCCTGCAAACTTGAGCTTAAAAAGCTTGTAGATCAGTCCTCTGTGCCAGACTTGGTCAAATACTTTGAATAAATCAAGGAAGACTACTCCATTTGCAATGTTGATGTTAAATAAATGGTTAATATTGCCCACAACTCTGAAAAGTTGATGATTTGTTGAATGTTCTTTCCAGGACTCAAATTGCTCTTTGGAAAGACGGTTTTTCCTTGCTGCAAAGTCACTGAGACGAGCAAGAATTACCTTTTCAAAGAGCTTTGATCAGTGCTTTATGAAAAAAAAAAAATAAGTGCAGGTACTCACCAAATTGAGATGTGGACTAGGGGGCAGGGTTTGGGTGTGGGGCTACGGGCTGTGCTGAGGCACCCTGCCACAGCCACACAGTTTATTTGATTGAGATTTAAATGGTGTACAGAGTGCATGTTGGTACTAAAGCATTTCTGGTATATTTTGCGTATTCCTTTTGTCTTTATACGTTCAAAAGGGTACCCTTATTATTAAAGTGGGCTTCTCATGATACAACACCTAAATCACATATGACTTGCACAAGCTATTTTCCTTAACATTTTTGAAAATATTTAACAATGGTTAACCCTCTTGTCTCATTGCAACCTAGCAGACATCACCCACTCCCTCCTTGTTGGCACATCTTTGCCTCAAAACTCCTTACTTGCTGTAAAGTCTGATTCCCTCTTTCCGGAGGTGGGCAAGCTGTTGAAAGCTCGTGTCAGGATTCCTGGCTCTAACACAGTTCCAGGTCCTCTTGCACCCTTAAGCCCAAAATGAACTGAACGTTGATGTTGCATCTGCCTGCCAACCAAACTCTAATCTCATGTGCAAAGAATAAAGACAGAATAGAGACCTTTGTTGTAATACAGGAGAGAAAGAAAGATATTGCCATGTAGAGGCTGAATTGTACAATGTGAAAGCAGAAATTCTGGGATCAATACCGGCTTCCCCACTAGACCAAATTGTGTGATCCTAGACAAATATTTTCTCACCAAGCCTCCTTTTTCTTCATTAGCACATATGATAGTATATTCAAATGCACAATCTCAGGATTTGTGCTGTACAATCACATCTTGTGTTAGATTTAATACACTATAATGTTGCTTCATCATGAAATAAAATTAGGCCGTATATAATGTACACATGAAAAGTGACTTGTTGCCTAGTTCACTTATGGCACAAACACCTCTCAATGTTGAGATATAAGCATATACACTGAGGTGAAGTACGTCTGCATGTTAAAAAATACACTTTTATTTAAATGTTAAGGTTTTCAAGGGTCGACTTATGCACAGGCTTTTAAGGCCAAGCCAGACTTCCTGGTTCAGCTCTGACTGGGTTCTCCTTGTTAATTTGTTGGTTCGCACACCTCTACCCCTCCCAGAGCCCCTCCATTAACCTAAGAGAAAAAAGCCTCTAAACATCAAACTACAATATTGTTGAAACAGTACAGAAAAAGCAGATCTGCACTGGAGAGTCGCTAATAATGTGCTACAGGTGAACCCTTTCACATGTGCTTCATGGACAGAGTGTGGTAATGCAGGGCTTGTCGGGCTTGCAACTATATATATGACATGCTGGACACTGCAGACAACACTCACTCATGCAGGAACACGCATAGTGACATAGAAGCAATCGTGCACGCAGACAGGGCATTCAGCGCAGATGTTTTTGAAATGCTTACATTCACTGATGTTCACATTATTAAACCTTGATTCCCAGCTGCTCAGCCTCACTGTCACCATCCCCACCTTCCTCCTCAGTCTGGCTCCAAACAAGGGCTGGCTACTCTGCTATACCAGGAGCCGTACACTTAGATTTCCCATGAGTCACAAGAAATGGCTGTTAGAAGGCCCTGCTTACACGCCTACAGTGCTATTGACTCTACAGAGCCGGAATGGACACGGTCAATAATCAATGTGACTCAGGACCCTCCCAAACTCCCTGCCAGCTCAGAATTAATGCTTACGGGCCGCAGCTCAATTAGCATAGTCTAAGGATTGAATAGCACTCGATCATCCGCGTGATCCGCTAAAAACAGACCGACTCGTCGTTAGCTGTGTTGCGCTTCATTCTGTACATACCTATTTCACTGAGCTTGCCTTGTTGCCCCATGAGTACCAGTACTCTCTTTGGACCAGGAGAAGTTCCGGTACTCAAGCACAGAAAATTTAGTGCTGATACTAAGAGCCTGTGAATACCGGCCCATTTAAAGCACTGGCTTTAATAGGCCATATAGCAGCCTTAAAGGGTGGAAGTTTGCAGGATTGCTTAGTGGTTTCCCATCCTTAGGGAATACAATGACTCTTGCTGCTTTCCAGGCTTAAGGGAAGTACTGCTACTGGATACACGCATTGAGGATCTCAGCAAGACGATCCACTGCTGCATTTAGGAACATATTGATGGCTTGATTGGTTATTCCATATTTTCCTGGAGTCTTGCCCTTTTCTCAGTTTCTTTACCAGGCTTGTACTACATCACATGAGCATTCCTCATTGGTCACAGCTCTGTTTCTGGTGGGTATTCCAGGGAATGCTTAGTGTCTTCTTTCTCAACTTCTGCTGTAAGTTTGCTGGCCTGGTTAAGCATGAAGGATGCCTCTAGTGTATCAGCAAGGACTCTGCCTTGTCTCTGTTGCTGCGTGCCATCGGAGTCTTTCATGGTATTGGTGGTTTTGGTTTATTTTTTCTAGTCAAACGTTGAGTCATTCTCCATCGAGAGTTGTCAGAGTCCTTCAAGTTGCTGTAGCTGCTTCCCATTTTTCATCTCTGAGCTGGCTTATTTGTGTCTTAAGCAGTTTTGTCAGCATTTTGTACTTCTAGAAACAGGTCAGGGGTGTAGTACCTCTGCCACTGTTTTCGTGCTCTGTTTTTGTTGGCTACTGACTGCTCAATGCCGTTCAGGAGGTCGTAGATGGGACAGTGTTGGGGTTTCTGTTGAGGAACGCTGCATTCAATAGCAGCTGTGAAGAAGCTAAGCACTTGGTCAATGTCCTCGATTCAGTGGGAGGGACTAAAAAACAGACCATGTACTTTGCTATTTACAGTCCAAGAGTTCGAGCACTGGTGCATGGCCTTCAAGGTTGCCTCCAATTAAAGTTGGGATGCTGGAGTCCAATATAGTGTCTGTCGCTTTGGCATAGTTGGCTTGGAAGTGAGTAGGCGGCAGTCAAAGTGGACCGGCAGATGTCTGGATCTGTATTCTTGTTGCTTCATTGCTACCCACCGGTGGTAGTGCAATCTCATGATTCTTCACTTTTGTACTGAGGATCACTGCTGTTCCTCCCCCTTGGCTCCAGTCAAGCGGTCTGTGCAGTATACTCTATAATTTGCGAGGTTGAGCTTCTGGCTTCCTTGGAGATAGGTGTCAGAGATGAGCGCTACACTCACATCCTTCGATACCATCAAATGCAGGAGTTTGTTAGTTTTCTTTTGAATGTTGCTGGCATTCCACATCAAGAAGACAGAGTTTTTCTTAGTCTTGGCTGCCATGAATTTCTTAAGTCTTGGCCGCCATGAAGGTTGATTTCTTCACCATGAAAAAGTCTGGCGATGAGGCTCGCCACCGTGGTCACCACAGGATGGATGTTCATATATACAACTACCTTTGCGATTTTCACAATAAGTTCCTGCCAGGTGATGGAAATGCTTATTTTGCAAGATGAAACTGGGTTGGTTGGTGGATTGCCTTGCTGGGTCTTGTAACATCTGCGTAAGTCCTTCCATCCATGTGCGCATCACTATGGTTGTTTGTTGAGGTGTGACTTGAGATACTGTGTGATGTTCGGCTTGGGATGCTGTGTGATGGTCCGGGTTTATGGACATGTATCTTCTGTTGGCCCTGGTCTGTTGCAGGTGAGTGGTGAGATACCCTTTGTGGTAGAGGTAGTTGCTTCTAGGGTTCGTCCTTCTTTGCTTTTGCAGTTAGAGACAGCTTGCAGGGTGATTTCTTTAGCAGTTTGAACATATCATGGGTTCTGTTTCTCCATGCCTGGTGCATTGATTGAAGGTATGTTCCCCTCTACAGCGTACACACCTTGGTTTCTGATGGCAAAATGCAGAGGTGCCTCCCACATGTTGATAATAGTAGCATATGACTAGGCCCGCCTTCCCTTAGGTGCTTCTGTGGTGACGTGTGACTACAGGAAGATCAGCAGGTTTTTCCATCTTGGTTTACAGACAGGGTTACAACGAACAGGGGGAACTTCTTGTTCTTGTCTAAAGGTGAGGCAATCTGTATTATGTTATATACAGGAAGTCTAAGTTCTGATAAATTGCGAGGGATGTGTCCATGGGATGCATCTACTGCTAGTCCCCTTATTACAAAGCGCTGTGCTTTTACTGTGGTCACGGAAAAAGTATGGTGTTACAGTTTTTGCTCCTTAAGTATGTTGGTCACACTCCTATAATCTTCAGGTGTTGCAAGCATGATGTTTTTGTGGTCTTGCTTGTGAAAATGAAGGCGCTGTGTTACTCCAGTACTTTCACAAGATCGTTGTGAGTGGCAAGTTCTTCAAAATGATGGGTGGAATCCCGCTCTTCCCATTGTTTTGAAGATCTGTGTCGCAACCCGTGGCATTTTGAAGGGATTGAAAGTGATTTGCAGTTTCAATGCTTCTGGGTGGTGCACAGGCAAGCTTTGGCTCTTTTTCTGGTGAGGCTGGGCACGAGTAGCATCCTCTTTGTTTTCGTGTGCCATTCTGTGTTCTCTGCAATGTCGGTAGAGTGTGCACTGGCTTCTCCATTTTTCTCCGTTATGTAGTAGTGGTGGGATAATCTGCTGAGGTGCTTAGCAGGCTAAGCAATTGTCAATATTTTTTGGATCTGGATTGTGTTGAGAAGAGAAAAAGTGAGAGCGGTGGCAGTATTTAAGTTCTTAACACAGCTCTTAATGTAGATATATTAGCTCATTTGCACTTTAACTTCTCAGCAGCCGGCGCAGACTTGACTGGTTCAGGAATGATCGCACTGAGTACGCAATGCGGGAGCAAGAGCAATCCAGACATGGTCTTCAACATGGTGGTGCTGGAAGTTGGCGACTTTGCTGAGGGTGGGAGGGGTGGTGAAGCTTTTCCTGTTTTGTTTCCCATTTAGAGATTGGGTAAGCATTCCTCATAGGTAATGACGAGTCGAGGATGAAAGGGAATGTAGATGTAATAATGTGATCTACTCAGTAGAAGGTGAAAGTTCTGCCTTACGCAGGGAAGAGGTTATCGGTTTACATAACCCTCAGTTGCTCTTCGGTGGGAACGCACTATTCTTAGCCTATAAGGAACTAAGTAAAAATGCAGACAAACTACCCTCATTGATGAGCAACCCTGGGTGAGTTAATCGTAGTCCAGATTAAATGATCCCAATCCTCGATGAATTGGACTCTGTTTAATCCTGCTTGCTAATATATTCCTCTATGCAATTAGAGCAAAGGCTCATCTGGCTCAGAAAATTGGGGGAGGGGTTGTTTAATATTCATTCCACTCCACAGCTGCTGCACCTACCTTCATCACGGACTCCCGTGCAGTGGGATAAACGGATATGACATGATGTTCTTGCCCGTTTAAAAACTCAATAAAGGTTTAATTAAAACATAAAAAGTTGGACATCTTAGTTATTGTGCAACCTGTCTTCATAGCAAAAAGCCTATAAGCAGAGAAAATATGGCATAGTAAAACACAAGACAGACCCAGTGTGGGGTAGATACAGGGTTTTATTGGCGCCTCATGGTCGTGGAAGCATTTAATACGGTGTGTGTTTCCCACACTGTCGAGCAGTTTAAGCTTCATAATACAGTTTTTGGGAGAAGCGTAACACGCAAGATCTGGCATCCTTTCATTGTGGAATCTTACGGCTGATGTGGAAGGGCCGCTGTAAGATGCTTTTTCTTTCCAGATCGCACGTGCAGTCGATTCCAAGATATACACGTTTGGCATCATAGAAAGCTCCAATCGGTGCTGCTGAGTTTCTTTTTGTTGACACCTAAACACAGAATGACAACCAACCAAATCAGCTAACAATGTTTCAAATTGGAAAGCCAGAATTAAGGTTAGTGTGTTGGTAGCTCAACGCTCATGCCCTCATATGCTTAATTTTTGTTAAGAATGTTTCAGTGTTCTTCTCTTGATACCAGGTCATGACCTTCCCATCTGACTCTTCCAGGCTGTGGCAGGAGAACCCTACCTTGCTTTTCTCCTGCACCCCTGGAGGCACCTGAGCTGCAGAAGACCGCCCACCAAGAGGCCTACCCCTAAGTGAGGGAGGGGCAAGACAGTAACAGTACAGTGGAGCCACAGTGCTTGTACTCTTGTAATGGTGTGTGTGTGGTGCAAGTTTCGCTAGAAAGTAATGGGTCACTTGCCATGTATACTGCAGCTTCTTTCTTAAAGCTTAAGATGAAAACCATGGTAATTGTAATATACTTGTCATATAGAGACCTATTTAACAGTACATCTTTTTTTGTTTTACGAAAAGGGTGTTGATGGTTGAGGCAGCTCCATTACTCAAGATAAACAGATAGATATGAATTTGCACCGAAGGAGCGTAAAAAAAATGACGCTCATGGGGCTCGTAAATAAGCCCCTCCGTTTTTATTCCAGCTGGCATGATCCTGGAGCACTTGACTTCTGCTCTTCTATCTTTCTTAACCATGCCTTTTAATTGGTTTTTATTTTGTTTTCTTTATTTGTTTCCCTATTACTATGTTCTTCATCTTTTTGAAGTGCCCATCCTTTAACACCTAAGGATAGTGACAAATGAATAATTCCCTATTAGCCAGAAGATATCAGTGCTCACCCTGAAGAAATGCAACCGGATTGGACTCTGACACAAGAGGATGCAGAGAAGGCAAGAGTTACTGAAGGAAGATTTTAAAAGACAGACATGGAGAGATTCTCTCTTCACCTCAGCAGAATCTAACCTACCGCAGAACTTCTTGTGATGGAGTCGGAAAGCAGAGCAGAGACTGGTCATCATGAACTCTCACTTTGCCATCAATAATGAAACGTACAACATTTTGCTGTCTATATGTTCGCCCTCAAGAACAACAATGATGTCAAAGATAGTCTTTCTGACGTTGAAGTGTATTTTGGTCTTGAGAACACCCTAAGCCTCAAAACCTTTATCTCCTTTAAAACTTTAGCCATCAAAGCCAGAAGGTCCTTCAGAATCAAGTTATTTGGCTAAAATATCGCTCGTCGGACCAGGGCAGAATTAGAGTCTGGGTTTAATATGTATCCCGCAACTTCACCTCCATGGTTATTTTCAGTGGTGTCTTCCAATAATGACGTGAGAACGGTCCTGAACATTAAGTATCCCTCTCTCCGATGCACGTATTGAGTCAGCAATACACTTGAGATTTTGATAGACCACACATGGTGAAACTACTTCTGCTGGTTAGGGCTTCAAACCAAGATAGAATTTCTTTAAACACCTACTGCTACCAAATCTGCTCCATCCTGGCTGATCAAAAGTACAAGGTACCAGACCGGGACCCAGTTCTAATGACCATAGGTGCTCCACCTCAGGCTGTCATACTTCTGGCTGTATGAAAAAGGCTTGCACTCTTCTCTCCCATGACCACTGGTCCTATCAGGTGAAGGCTTGATATGGAAGGCAATGAAGTTAGTGCTTGGCCTTATTAAACGGATCTGAGGGGGGTCTCTGGGAGCTGATGGTGCCGCGTTTTATTTCAAGACCGATAGATGCGGCAACAGTGAACCCAAGGAATGGGTTCGACGATGTAGACCGCGTTACGATGATGTAATCCAGCGGTACCAGGAGTTTACCGGTTTAGTCGGTGGTTTGGTCTGTTTCCTGGCTTCACAGGCAGCAGGGAATGAAGGTCAGAGAGGACCCGACCCTGGAGGCTAAACTACCAGTGTTTACTGCTGCGGCCATACAGGCCAAGGGCATAGGGACAACCCCACTCTCTAGACCCTCCCCGCCCCCTCCCCCTTCAACCTAGGCTTCACCAGGAGAGGGGAGTGCCAGGGCCTGGCAGCTATCTACCTGTCTGTCTATCTATCCGTCTGTCTGTCAACTCGTGCCAGTAGTCTTCCCCTCACCTCGTTTACTTGTCTGTCTTACCATCTCCTACTTGTGTGACCCTCTTCTCCATCGAATCGCTGTATTTCCTCCTCTTCTTCTCTGTCTGCCGGTCTTACCCTCGCCCACCCCTCTATTTCTCTTCTCTTTGCTTGCCTGTCTCATTTCCCTCTTCTTCTATGATCCGCTGTCTCCTCCTCTCCCCGTCAGCCTCTCACCCTCCCCTCCTGTTTCTCTTCTCTTGCCTGTCTCTTTCCCCTCTTCTCCCCTGATCCGCTGTCTTCCTCCTCTCCGTCTTACTCGCTCCTATTCCTCTATTTCGCTTCTCTTCTCTTTCCTTGCCTCTCATTTTCCCTCTTTTCTTGCAAACTGCTGTCCCCCCCTCTCCTGCCTACCTGTCTTACCCTCACCTACTTGTCTGTTTCTCCTCTCTTTGCTTCTCTGTCTCATTTATCCGTTTCTCCTGTGAACTTCTTTCTATCTTCTCACCTTGTCTGTCTTGTGTCTCTTTCCTCCTCTTACCGGCCTGGTTCTTTTCCCCTTTTCTCCTATGATCCGCGGTCTCCCCTACTCCTCACTTTCCTACCTGTTTTTCCCCTCTTCTCCCCTGACCCCTGTCTTCCCACTCCCCCGTCTGTCTTTTTCTCTTCTCCTCTCTCCACTTGCCTGTCTGTCTCACAGCTCCAGCGCCACCTCGCCCTCCTCTGTTTCTTGCCTGTTTCTTTCCCCTGACCCCTGTCTTCCCCCTCTCCCTGTCTGTCTTACTCTTTCCTACTTCTCTTTTTCCTGCATGTCTCTTCCCCTCTTCTCCCCAGACCCCTGTCTTCCTTCCCTGTCTTCCCTTCTCCTCCTCCTCTGTTTCCTGCCTGTTTCTCCTCTGGCCCCTGTCTTCCCTCCCTGTCCCTCCATGTCTGTCTTCCTCTCTCCTCCTCTGTCTCCACTTGCCTGGCTCGGCCTCACAGCTCCAGCACCACCTCGTCGTCCTCTGTTTCTTGCCTGTTTCTTTCCCCTGACCCCTGTCTGTCTTCCTCTCTCTTCTGTCTCCACTTGCCTGTCTCGGTCTCACAGCTCCAGCACCGCCTCGTCCTCCTTCGTTTTCTCTCCCCTGACCCCTGTCTTCCCTCCCTGTCTCTCCCTGTCTGTCTTCCCTCCCTGTCTGTCTTCCTCTCCCCTCCTCTGTCTTCCCTCCCTGTCTCTCCCTGTCTGTCTTCCTCTCTCCTCCTCTGTTTCTTGTCTGTTTCTTCCCCTCACTCCTGTCTCCCCTCCCTGTCTTCCTCTCTCCTCCTCGGTCTTCCCTCCCTGTCTCTCCCTGTCTGTCTTCCCTCCCTGTCCCTCCCTGTCTGTCTTCCTCTCTCCTCCTCTGTCTCCACTTGCCTGGGTCTGCCTCACAGCTCCAGTGCCTCCTCGTCCTCCTCTGTTTCTTGCCTGTTTCTTTCCCCTGACCCCTGTCTTCCCTCCCTGTCTCTCCCTCTCTCTCCTCCTCTCTCCACTTGCCTGTCTCGGTCTCACAGCTCCAGCGTCGCCTCGTCCTCCTCTGTTTCTTTCCCCTGACCCCTGTCTTCCCTCCCTGTCTTCCCTTCTCCTCCTCTCTCCACTCGCCTGTCTCGGTCTCACAGCTCCAGCACCGCCTCGTCCTCCTCTGTTTCTCTCCCCTGACCCCTGCCTTCCCTCCCTGTCTTCCCTCCCTGTCTCCCCTCCCTGTCTTCCCTTCTCCTCCTCTCTCCACTCGCCTGTCTCGGCCTCACAGCTCCAGCGCCTCCTCGTCCTCCTCTTGGGCCAGCATCCATCCCTCCAGGGCCTCGTAGAGGGCGCGCCAGGGCAGCAGGTAGGCCGCCTTGTACAGGATCTCCAGCGCGAGGACGAGCAGGAAGAGCGCCAAGAAGCCGAGGAAGGCGCGGTCCGCCAGATAGAGCAGCCGCATCTTGGCGCTGCGCTGCCCCCAGGGCACCGCCCCCGGGCTCCGGGTGCACCGGGACAGACGGACGAAGCTGTCCTCGTCCTCCGCGCCCTCTTCGTCGCCATCCTCGTCGCCAGGGTGGTTGTCCTCGCCCTCGGGGGAGTCCTCGTCCTGCAGCAGCCCCTCGCGGGGGTCTTCCAGGTCACTGGCGCCGTCCATGGGGAGGGTCGGCCGGCCGGGAGTCCTGGAGGTGTGCAGGGGCAGCGGCTGTGGGGGCAGAGGGCCCGGCCTGATCCATGCTGAGAGGATCAGGCAGGTTTAGGGATGTCAGCAGGGCGCAGATTAGGTCTCAGCACGGCCTAATCCTTCTTGACACCCCATGTGAAACGCTGTCAGTGGGATCCCTAGACGTGAATTTTACTAGGGGCACACATTGCGCCTCAGATAACACTGTCAGGGCCACCTACATAGCTTATATTTATATATATACATTTGCTTAAAATATTTGAATCTGACTTTGTATGGGTGTATGTACATACATATCTCGATGTATATTCTCCAGTGTAGTGAAGGGACTACCTTTCCATAGTAAATGGCTTTTTTGGTTTGCTAATAACTTTAGCACTGCTTAATACATTTTTTACGAATCTTCACCTATATCTGGACAGTTGGGTTCGCGGGGCTCTCGGGAGACTCCTTCGATCAGATAACTTAAACAATCTGTTTGGCTGAGGGTTTTTTTCCCCCTTTGCCCACCTTGCTCCCATAGGAGTGAGGGTCCGGCGGGAGAGAGCTTTGTGATTGGATGTCTGCAACATGATAAGAAATGTTGCAGCAGCCATTACAGGACTCGGGGACTTAGTTCCCTGGCCTGAAAAATGTATAAAAAAAAATATAAGGGGGAATCATACCGATGCGTGGCTCCTAGCCCTTGTGGGAAAAGGGGGCAAACGTTTTTTTTTTTTAATGTTGCACTATACTGTGGTTCTCCCTTCGATCTCAGTAAAAATGTAAAATGACCCCTGTATCTTTTTTATCAATAAATGAACCCCAGGTGGGCACAGCCCGGAGGCCAACCATATTTATTTATTTTTAAATATTGGATGGTGGGCACATCCCCACCATGCACAGTGTTTTTAATGTCATCATTAAGGTAATTTAAAATGTACAGTAATGTTATCAATGATGTGATAACACGTCATGCGTGGTGTAATATGTTAGGTCATGAGCAGTGCAGGGTGTGGTCTGAAAAATGTAAAAAGAAAGACTTAAAGACATGTTGATGTCTTTCAAATAAAGTTTAAGAAAAATCAAACGCATATTAAACATTAGAATGTGTAAATAGATGTAATAGCAAAACACACAAGATGATAGACGGAATGTTGCACAATGGCAAAACATTCTCCCCCAGTCACAGATCTGGGTTTAATCCATCGTTATTTTGCTCACCAAGCCACCCCAGTTCAGACATGGCCATTTGCAAATCAGTCTTGACCCTGTGCCTCATGGGAACAGTCCAGCCCGAACTGCCAAGCCATGTCTTCCCTGGACCGGAATGAAGCATCCTAGGACCGGTTTCTGGCTATCAGCCGTCTTCAGCCAGGATAGCTTGACTCCAGTGGCTTAGTGAGCAAGGGACCCACGTCTGGGCATACCCTTCCCACATAGGGTGAACAGCAAAACACACAAGATGATAGACGGAATGTTGCACAATGGCAAAACATTCTCCCCCAGTCACAGATCTGGGTTTAATCCATCGTTATTTTGCTCACCAAGCCACCCCAGTTCAGACATGGCCATTTGCAAATCAGTCTTGACCCTGTGCCTCATGGGAACAGTCCAGCCCGAACTGCCAAGCCATGTCTTCCCTGGACCGGAATGAAGCATCCTAGGACCGGTTTCTGGCTATCAGCCGTCTTCAGCCAGGATAGCTTGACTCCAGTGGCTTAGTGAGCAAGGGACCCACGTCTGGGCATACCCTTCCCACATAGGGTGAACAGCAAAACACACAAGATGATGGACGGAATGTTGCACAATGGCAAAACATTCACCCCCAGTCACAGGTCTGGGTTTAATCCATCGTTATTTTGCTCACCAAGCCACCCCAGTTCAGACATGGCCATTTGCAAATCAGTCTTGACCCTGTGCCTCATGGGAACAGTCCAGCCCGAACTGCCATGCCATGTCTTTCCTGGACCGGAATCAAGCATCCTAGGACCGGTTTCTGGCTATCAGCCGTCTTCAGCCAGGATAGCTTGACTCCAGTGGCTTAGTGAGCAAGGGACCCACGTCTGGGCATACCCTTCCCACACAGGGTGGGACGGGTATGCTCAGACGCGAGTCCCGTGCTCTCCATGCCACTGGAATCAAGCTATCCTGGCTGATGACGGCTGATAGCCAGAAACCGGTCCTAGGATGCTTGATTCCGAAGAGCCAGGTCTTGAGAAGTCTTCTGAAGGCTTGCACGTCCTGAGTCTGTCGTAGGCTGGGAGGGAGAGCGTTCGAGCTCTTGGCGGCGAGGTAGGAGAAGGATCTGTCACCGGCGGTGGTTTTCCGGATACGAGGGACTGTGACGAGGGCGAAGTTGGCTGAGCGGAGGCTTCGGGTGGGGGTGTGGAAGCTGAGTCGGTTGTTGAGGTATGTAGGTCCGGTGTTGTGTAGTGCTTTGTGTGCGTGGATGAGGAGTTTGAAGGGGATCCTCTTGTTGACGGGGAGTCCGTGCAGGCCTCTCAGGTGGGGTGTGATGTGGTTGCGTCGGGGGATGTTGAGGATCAGTCGTGCCAAGGCTTTCTGGATTCGTTGTAGTCGTCTCAGGAGCTTGGTTGTTGTACATGAGTAGAGGGCGTTCCCGTAGTCGAGTCTGCTGGTGATGAGGGCCTGGGTGACGGTCTTTCTCGTGTCGGGAGGGATCCATTTGAAGATCCTGCGGAGCATACGGAGGGTGTTGAAGCAGGACGCGGAGACTGCGTTGACTTGCCTGGTCATGGAGAGGGTGGAGTCGAGGATGACCCCCAGGTTGCGTGCGTGGTCTGTGGGTTCTGGGGCTGTGCCTAGCGATGTGGGCCACCAAGAGTCGTCCCAGGCTGATGGGGTGGGTCAGAGAATGAGGACCTCCATCTTGTCTGAATTCAGCTTCAGTCTGCTGTCCTTCATCCAGTCGGCTACGGCCTTCATTCCTCTGTGGAGGTTGGCTTTGGCGGTGTGGGGGTCTTCGGTGAGGGATGTGATCAGCTGTGTGTCGTCAGCGTAGGAGATGATGTTGAGGTTATGTTGTTGTGCGACGTGGGCGAGCGGTGCCACGTCGGGCTGAGGGAGGATCCCTGTGGAACGCCGCAAATGATCTTGGTGGTTTTTGAGCGGAAGGGTGGGAGGCAGACGCTCTGGGTTCTGCCGGAGAGGAAGGATGTGGTACAGGCAAGGGCCTTCTCTTGAAATCCGGCGTCATGGAGGCGGCGTTGATAGGGTGCGGTGGCAGACTATTTTCAAAGGCTGCTGATAGGTCCCGGAGGATGAGGGCGGCTGTTTCTCCCTTGTCCATCAGGATCCTGATGTCGTCAGTGGCAGTGATGAGGGCGGTCTCGGTGCTGTGGTTGCTGCGAAAGCCAGATTGGGAAGGGTCCAAGATGTTGTTGTCTTCGAGGTAGCGGGTTAGCTGTTTGTTGACAATCTTCTCTGTCACTTTTGCCGGGATCGGGAGCAGGGAAATGGGCCGGAAGTTCTTGAGGTCTTTGGGGTCCGCCTTGGGCTTCTTCAGAAGGGCGTTGATCTCGGGAAGGTTGCTGTCTCGAAGGAACTGTTGATTGTTTTCCGGAGGTGGGGCGCAATGGTTGTGCTGGCTTTGTTGAAGATGTGGTGAGGGCAGGGGTCAGAAGGGGATCCGGAGTGGATGGAGTTCATGGTTTTGATGGTGTCTTCGTCGCTGACGTTGGACCAGGCAGGTAGGTGATTGGTGCGGGTGGTGGTTCAGGGGTGGTGGGTGCGGGGGTGTCGGAGTTGAAGCTGTCTTGGATGTCAAAGATCTTGCGGTGAATGAAAGAAGGTGGCCAGGGAGTCGCACAGGTCTTGTGATGGTGGGATGTCGTTGGTGTTGGAGCTGGGGTTGGAGAGTTCTTTCACGATGCTGAAGAGCTCTTTGGTGTTGTGTGCGGTCCTTGAAGGCGGTCCTCTTGGCAGTCCTGATGAGTTGGTGGTGTCTGCGGGTGGCGTTCTTGTGGGCTGTGTGGCTGTCTGGTGTTTGGTCGTGGAGCCATTTCTTCTCCATCTTCCGACAGGTGTGCTCGGAGATCCGGAGGTCTTCGGTGAACCAGGCTGCTTTCTTATTGGTGTGGTTGGTTGTGGAGGTCTTGAGAGGGGCGAGGGTGTTTGCGCAGTCGTTGATCCACCGTTTGAGGTTGGTCGTGGCGGTATCTGGGACGGTGGGGTCGACGGGTGGGTTCAGGGCGAGGGTGGTAGTCAGTTGGTCCCTGGTGACTTTGCCCCAGCAGCGGCGTGGCAGCTGTTGGGTGCGGTGGTGTGTGGTGGGTTTCCTGAAGGTGAAGTGGACGCATCTGTGGTCAGTCCAGTGGGGTTCGGTGGTGTGGTTGAAGGAGACGTGAGGGCTTGTGGAGAAGATGGGGTCCAGCGGTGTGGGTGGGTGTCGTCACGAGCTGTTTGAGTCCGAGGTTGTCGATCAGGGCGGTGGAGTTGACGTTGTTGTTGTTCTCGAGGAGGATGTAGTCCGTGGAGGCGAGGGCGTGGTTGCTGACGAGGTCGGCGATGGTGTCGCTGAACTGTGTTCGTGGTCCGGGTGGTCTGTAGACGAGTGTTCCTCTGAGGGTGGTGTTGGGGTTGGTGTGGATCTAGAAGTGCATGTGCTCGGCGGTGGTGAGGGTGTCGTCGGTGGCTGTCGAGACTCTGAGGGTGTCCTTGTGGATGATGGCGATTCCCCCTCCCACTCGGTTGGTGCAGTCTCTGCGGGAGATCTTGTAGCCCTGTGGGATGGCTATGGCGATGTCTGGTGCTGAGGTGGCGTTCAGCCAGGTCTCTGTCAGGAAGGTGACGTCGGGGGAGGTAGAGTCTAGGAGGTCCCAGAGTTCGATGGCGTGTTTGCGGGCGGAGCGAGTGTTGAGGAGGATGCAGCGGAGGTTGTTGGGTTCTCTGGTTGGTGGTTTGGTGGGCTTGATGCTGGTGAATCTGCAGTTCCAGTTATTTGGGTACGTGAGGAGCACTCCGACTTTACTTATTTATCATTTTAAAGATTGGTGCTGCGTCTAATAAGGGTAGTCACCCCTAGTTAGAATTATGAGTTATGGCGGGTTGTCAACCCGCCATAACTCATGAATCTGCAGTTCCGGCAGGCAAAGGGCTCTTGGGTGCGCTTCAGGGTAGCCCGGTAGCAGGGGTGGTTTCGTCCGGTGTTGAGTGCGTGTAGGGTGCTGGAGTCGTAGTGCAATCGGGGGGGCGCGGGGTCCAGGGGTTCTGGCACTGGGCACGGTCCAGGCGCAGACGGGCTTGCCTTTGGCGCGCCAGCGGCGCGGCCGCTGCGCAGTCTCCATAAGAGGCGAAGTGGGAGGGAGGAGCAGCTGGGAGGCGGGAGCGGGCGGCCAATGGGCGAGGCACGGGACAGCAGAAGGCAAAGGGGGCGGGGCCGCAGGGGGCAGCGGCGGGAAGCATGGGCGGGGGCAGCGGCGGTGGGCGGGGGGGCACAGAGGGAAGGGAGCAGGGGACGCCTAGGACGCAGTAAACAGCCTTAAATACAACAATGCACAAAATGAGAAAACAAAGTACAGTGGGAAAAGAAAGGTTAGCGGTACAGCAGTCACCCGGGGCACACCAGCGGCGAACCCTCGGCGGCGGCGGTGAAGTGGGGCAGAGTCTCAGGAGGAGCCGTGTGGCGTGGGGAGCGACCTGAGGTGGGATATATTTCCAATCACAGAATGTCCCAAATATCCGTAAAAGTGGAATCGCAAGCCATTTGCCTCCCAGCCATGGAGTTTCTGTCATCCTCACTTCTCTCTTTTTTCCACAAGAGCAGTTCAAACATTAATGGCAAAGTAACCTAGTTTGCAAATGTTTTCCACATAATTATGGCTCTGCCATATTTGCCACATAATACATCATCCGCTGCATAATCTGACGATTTTAACTAATAAATTGTTTATAGCTCAAACGGATCAAAAGTTACTAAGAAATGTGACTTGTGCTGTGGTGAAGTGGTGGGCCCCATGAAAAGATTGACTGGTCACCTTTCTCACTGCTGCAGTTGTATGTTCCACTGGTGCTAATAAGGAAAAATCTTTGCAGAGACTGTTAGCATATGTAAAAATTTCAAAATAATAAAGTATCAGAAAATGTACAGCACCACTAATACCAGAGTAGGGTGTCAGAGCACTTTACATCACACATATTAAACAGAGACAATCATACGTGTGTAAATCACTGTATAGTTCTGTTTGGATAGATGCACAGCTATTAAGTTTAGTCAACTGGTGATCTATGGTATGTACTTTGGTGGTGCACAACAAGGAGGCGTCGAGTGTCCTACGACGTCGCAACTATAACCAGAAATTGTGGGGCTAGAGAACCTCTAGTTCCATCCCTCGGTTGGCACACACATTCACGATGTTCCTTTCGTAAAAGAAAACTACTTCCATTCAAAGTTCATTGCACATCTTGTGCGTTTATTTAATGTTCATTGGTGTTGTATATATTTCAGTTATTTCTTTTTCAAATTCAAACAATTCCATTTATAAATCGGGCATGGTTATTCTCCACATATCCAATGCATTTCGAGCATTGTTCCACATATCCAATGCATTTCGAGCATTGGTGCATTGTACCAATGAACATTAAATAAACGCACAAGATGTGCAATGAACTTTGAATGGAAGTAGTTTTCTTTTACGAAAGGAACATCGTGAATGTGTGTGCCAACCGAGGGATGGAACTAGAGGTTCTCTAGCCCCACAATTTCTGGTTATAAATCACTGTATAGGAAATGTTACATAAGACAAAGGACTACAAGGTGTATGAGTCACATGACAACCATACTAGTAGGCAGCATAGTTTAATAGCTATTGTAATGAAGAAACAAACTCAGAATTTAAAACGTAATACCATGGTTGGGAGTTCTCTTTAATAATCAGAATTGATTTCTACCCAGATTAACCCTTTTTCGCAACATTAGGATAATCAAAGACTGGGGGAAAAACCATAAAACTCTAATTTATACCTTGCAGTTTGCATGCAGCTCTTACATGACAGTTAATAGCTCACCGTTCTATGTTAGGTGTTTAACTTATTAACTGCAAGTAACAATAGGGTCTCTCAGATAAAAGCAGTAACCCACTGACTTATTTACATTGTGTGCACTTTGTGATCCGCATGGTACATGTTCTTAGCAGCAGGCACATTAACCCTCTGCGCTTCCTTTCCACGAGTCAAAACGTCCACTAGCCAAAACACCATCTCTCTCTACTAAGAACATTAATCACTGGAGTTATCATGACATTTTTATTGTTGCTGAAAATTGTTGGAGGCCAGGAAGGTAGCAATAAGTGCTTTTAAAACCATATTATACTTACAAACACGACGCCCCCACCTGGGGCCTTCTAAGGTCTAGCATGGGAATGTGCTCCCTCAAGGAGAGTGGTCTGGTGGACTGGTCATAGCTCTGACCATAGTGCCACACCCTTTCCCCCACTGGGCACCATACTGCCCCAATGAGAGAAACTAACACTGTACTAACCCGCTATAAACACCTGGGTGTGACTCAATTGAAATAACGCACTAGACAAGAGCAATATGCTGCCTACAAAATAATAAACAACATCCTAGAAATAGCAAACACTCATAGGGAATTTAAGATTAAGTAAAGCATGTGAAAGGTAAGCAGGAAAAACATGGTTACCTTTTTCTTTTACACTCCTTATTCTGAAATTAGTGAGTGCTTTTGCCTGAAAAGTTAATGTTCAAAGAGGGACGAGAACACAAAAGTAGCACTTCACTGGCAAACACTAATGTGGCGCTAATGTGTTTAGGTGTGAATAAAGCAATCTGGCCACCATGCAACCACTCTGTCTTACTTTAGTTAGTTAGTTATTTTTCATATTTTAAATGTTTTATTTCTCCCGATCCAGAGTTGCACTTAGAAATTGGAAAATGTCAGAAAAAAATTACGTTTCCACAAAAAGTGTTTTTCTTTTTTGGATCCATTTCACAGGGGAGCAAATAAATGAAAGAGAAGGTAATACCGGTTTCTTTGAAGTCAAGGTTTTCACTATATGAGGACTGCTGAGACAGAAAGCGAGGGGAGAGGGGGGGGGTGGGGCAGCTGCCAGCGGCAGGAGAACTGGACACTGTCCTTGTCTTCTCTGGGCACGAAGAAAAAGACAGAGTCCATTTCCTTCTCTGCTGGTTCTGCCCGTCAGGCCCGGAGTAGCCTTTGCGGGCACCGGGCTATCCCCAGGTGTGCCGCAAGGGTGGGGACCGGTTTTGGGCCCAGGGGGCCGTTTTTGTTACAGGGCCGTTTAAGCGGCCCTGTAACAAAATCGGCCAAAAACCGGCCCGACAAAGAGCTCGGTCGCACCCCCAGGGCGCCGGCCGAGCACTTTGCCAGGGCCGGTTTTGGTTCTCAGTCCGGCCCAGCTGCCCGTCCCCAAAAGCAGAGCCTTAACTATCGGCCTTGGCGATTTATACCGTTTGGGAGGCATGTTAAAAATAAGAAAGTAGGGGAACAGACTCTATGAAATAAAAGAAGTAGGGGCACGCCATGCCCTGCCGATCCCGACCACTGCAACAAGCGTTTTATATACATAATCATTTTACTGGGAAGCCCCTCCCCTAGTAGGTAGAGTGTGTTTCGGGAGTGGAATGTATAGTAGATAGATAGAAAGATAGATATTTGCTTATTTTTTTAAATCTGTCTGTATGTCTTCATATATCTCTAGATGTATATTCAGATAGATATATATATATATATATATATATATACACATACAAAGTCACATTTAAGCATTTTAAACTAACAACTCTACTTTGCAATGAAAAGTAATTATGGCAA
Source organism: Lissotriton helveticus (assembly GCF_964261635.1). Lineage (NCBI taxonomy): Eukaryota > Metazoa > Chordata > Amphibia > Caudata > Salamandridae > Lissotriton > Lissotriton helveticus. Next base: position 22,699,562 of record NC_136065.1, read on the forward strand.
GGTGCAGTGTCAGTTTTTTTAGGTCGAGGACCGTCGCACTGCGTAGCAGTGGGCGGAGCCCGAGATTTAATGTTTCTTAGAGGGGGCTAGGAACCCGCCCCTCTTCTGATTTTTCCGCTTTGTCCTTTAAGGTGTCTGTCTCTTTATTGTCCTTGTATTACCACCTTCTTCTCCTGCCTCATCTTTCTGGCGGAGGTGGGTGGGTTCGCTAGTGAATCCAGAAAGATCTTCAAGCTGCAAAACTACACTGACAGGTAAGAAACTATTCGTTTTGCAGCGTGAATCTTTCTGGATTCAGTATGCTGTGCATAGACTTTGTGGTACAAAAGGGGGTGGTGATGGACGGAGCATCTGAACCAATCAAACACTCACACCCAGTCAAAAGATCTGGGTTTAATCCATCACCGTTCTTTAGCCCACTCTGCCACCCCAGTTCAGACATGGCCATATGCAAATCAGTCTGACCCTGTGCCTCATGGGAACAGTCCAGCCCGAACTGCCAAGCCATGCCTTCCCTGGACCGGAAACAAGCTTCCTAGGACCGGTTTCTGGCATTCCAGCCATCTTCAGCCAGGCTTGCTTGAATCCAGTGGCAAAGTGAGCAAGGGACTCGCGTTTGAGCATACCCAGCCAACTTATGGCGAACAAAGCGGTACAAAAGGGGGTGCTGATGGACGGAGCATCTGAACCAATCAAACACTCACAGCCAGTCAAAAGATCTGAGTTTAATCCATCACCGTTCTTTAGCCCACTCTGCCACCCCAGTTCAGACATTGCCATATGCAAATCAGTCTGACCCTGTGCCTCATGGGAACAGTCCAGCCCGAACTGCCAAGCCATGCTTTCCCTGGACCGGAAACATGCTTCCTAGGACCGGTTTCTGGCATTTCAGCCGTCTTCAGCCAGGCTTGCTTGAATCCAGTGGCAAAGTGAGCAAGGGACTCGCGTCTGAGCATACCCTGCCAACTTATGGCAAACAAAGCGTTATTGACTTTCTATTACCACCTTCTTCTCCTGCCTCATCTTTCTGGCGGAGGTGGGTAGGTTCGCTAGTGAATCCAGAAAAATCTTCAAGCTGCAAAACTACACTGACAGGTAAGAAACTATTTGTTTTGCATCGTGAATCTTTCTGGATTCACTATGCTGTGCATAGACTTTGGAGCGGTTTGTTATGTTTGTAGCGGCTGGGTGGAAGATGAGCGTTGGTTGTTGAATATATGTTGAAGCACCTTCTGTCCTACTTGTGCTTCCTTGTTCATTTGTATATCCACACAGTAGTGCTTAGTGAACGTGTGCACTGAAGCCCATGTTGCCGCCAGGCATATGTCTTGAATGGGAGTGTTAGCCAGGAAGGAGTAGTTTCTGTCCTGTAACTCCAGTTCTGTAGTAGGGGTATCTCTGTTATAGTCATAATCTAGTGAATAGTCGACGTCCATGTGCGTGGACACCGGAGCAATCAAAAATAATCTCTTAAAGTGTCGAAAAAATGCAGAACTGCACAGACACTTAAGAGAGAATTTAAAGACAGATAATGCAGCCTATAAAAGGCTGCACTGTCCAGTACTTCAACTAGAAATTCCACCACAAAATCCACAAAACAGCAAAGCCTGTACAGATTTCCCTTGCTTTAACAGCAAACACCCTCTGGAATGATAGAGAGGAGGACCTGGACAGACAAGCCCCATAGGCTGCCATTATGTGGCTCAGAACAGGATACTGTGCCTTTAAGAGAACCTTACAGAACTTCACAGTATCCCAGAATGCACTGCAGGTCCCATTTACTTTCAGTTCTTTTTGAAGGCGTAACACACCAGACCTGTAGCATTCCGTACATGAATATCTCTCTCCACCGGGGAGGAGGGCGGGCGCTTATGACTATAACAGAGATACCCCTACTACAGAACTGGAGTTACAGGACAGAAACTACTCCTTCTGTAGTAGGGGATTGTAGGAGAGTGGGGTCTGCAATCCCATGGCCACCCCAGATTTTTGCTTTTTGCTTCACTGATTTACGACTTTCCCTAGCTGTGGGTCTGCTAATCAGACCCACAGCCTAGCTGTTCTCTCTCTAAATTACAACAATGTACCTTAGGTGCATCTTACCAATTGGTACTGGGCCACCTTATCAGTCCCTGTACAGCATACCTTAGGTATCCAGGGCATAGGTGTACCCAGGGCCTACCAGGGGCTGAAGCATGTATTATGCCACCCCTGGCTGGCCATCCAAACAGACACAACTGGCTGCACGACAGCTGGGGCAAGGTGGTGTAAACACCCTTTGCTTTAGATATAGTATGCCTATATCTAACCCTAAAATGGACACATATATTCCTATCAGTCACTCCTATGGCAGGCCTTAACAATCCTGAAGGCAGAGTGCTTGGAATTATGTGAAATGGTGCTCTGGCATGAGCTGAGCCCGTTTGCAGCTTGCGGAAACAAGTCCAAATAGCTGTTCCATGATAACGCTATACCATATACTCTTAAGTGCATTATAATCCTCGCGGTTAAATACTAACTTGGGTATAGCTTTATCAAAACATGTCGAGTAAGGTGTCATACGAATTGGAATACTAACCCCTCGCCAATTCTGGCGACGGGGTTAGCATTCCACCCTTCTAGAGGGACACGACATGTATGTAACTGTGAACCCCGGTTAAAGTCAGACATAGCCTCAGCTCCACAAAATGGATGCTGCCACCGAGACACAAGTCTGCCCTCCTGCTGCTGGGAGTCCTTCCTGCAAACGGAGGCCTGGACAAAGGGTTTCCGGTCAGGGGCGGTGCTAGCACCATCCCAGACAGGATTTTGTGTATCCTAGGTAGGCAGGGCTGAAAGGAAGGTGACTGCAAAGTGGCACCCCGGTGCTCACTGTGCATAGCCCGGCTCAAACCAGTTCCTGGGGCACCCCAGCCCCTGAGCTGGGGAGAGACCGGACAAAGGAGAGGGGTGTAACCACCCCCCTCCTGGTCCCACCCATAGGGCAGGACCTAGTCATGGGCCAGCCCCTTTTCTTAGAATAAAGGTAGGAGCAGGTCCCCTTCCCAAATTAGATAATTCTGAATCTTGAACTACTTTCCACGAAAGGAACTCTTGACTTTCTCTGAAGACTCTCCCTTGTGGCTAAGGAGTAGCCACCCTGCACCAGCAGGCACCATCGAAGCTCTTTGTGGTTTGCTGTAGTCCATCCTCCGGATCAAGACTGCCCAGCTCGACGAGACCCGGTCTTCCCGCCATCTCTGACCTCTACCTACATCATCCAGCCCAGCTGAGATTCGTGGGTGTGACGAGACCCGTGGGACCGGCCATCTTCAAGACCTGCACGACGCTTCACCAGCACGACCCCCGAGTGACCCTCGAGTAAGTGCACTGGGGTTTGAGAAGCCCTAACCCTGAGCAGCTCCAGCACCGAAGTGCAGCTCCCCAGCATCCACGAGATCTGCGTGGGGCCCTTCTGCTCTTTGCTGCTCACCGCGTTGTCCGGCTACTTGCCTGCTGGCTTGTGGCCCTCCTGACAACGAACCAAGACACTTTCACCGCTGGTCTGGTTGCTCCAGACTGGCCCTTGCTCCCCTCCAACAGAGGAGCACCCCGGACCCTCCTGGTCCACTCCAGACGCCATTTTGAGTCCACCGCGTGGGCTTGAATTTGCCAAGGCTTGTTGCTCCAATCCTGGTTTCAGCAGCGCCGACAGCAGACATCTTCGTGGGACAGCTCGCCCCTCCATCCTGGTCGCCGACAACGCCTCCTGGTCCGAGAGACTGCAGAGCCCAGCGTCGCCCACTCACCTGGTCGAGGTGACTTCGTCCGGTGCCAACCTGGTGCCCACCTGATCACTGGCTAGTGATCAAGAACTGAGTCCCCTCTGCTTTCAGGTCATCTTCAACTCCGATCCAGGCTTGGATCCCATCGAACTTCTTCACTATTCTCCTGCCAGCAACTTCTTCTTTCAGGCTCCATGGACTTCAACGAGGATTCCCGACGTCACTTGAACCCTATGCAGCCGCGGCCCCTGGGCTAGGTAACTTGAGTAGCTCGGTACTCCAGCACAGGTTCACTATCCAAGTGTCCAGATCCTTTGTCGTTTTCAGTCTAACTAGTCGGATTCGTCCGATAACACTAACTTTACGAAATCTAGTATCCATAGACTTCTTCCCGCATCCCGTGTGAGAGTGCACACTCTGCACCCGATCTCCCTAGGTCTCCTGCTCGTAATCTAAAGGTTCAGTAGTGTACCCCTAGCGATCCTGAAGTCTCTGGATCTTGTTACGTACCTGCTAGTATTTCGCATTCCACTTTTAGAGTATATGGTTTTTCGGGCCCCTCGGGCATTTGTGTAAATTGTGTAACTTATAGTATTTTCTTAAGAGTTTTGTATTGTGCTTAGCTCCCTGACTCATAAAGAGTTCAGGGTAGACTTGTTATAAATAAATATACTTTATTTTCATAACAACTTGTGTGGTGTCCTTTCACTTGGTGTTCAAAGGTATATGTGATGGTAAAGCAGCTGGCTTAACACGCCCTCTAGAGTTTAGCCTGAAGACTGCTCGTGTCCATGCTACTAGGATAGCTGGTCTAAACGGTTGACTTACAACCAATCATCAATAAGGGTTGTTTGGTATGATACAAAGTGGTCACTAGAATAGTGAGCACTATATATCAGGCCAACTTCTACCATTGGTGTGCAGCGGTTGGGATTTGAGCTTGCTGTTGTTTTACCTCGCACGTATCCTAAGAATATCGATTGAAAGATCACATAAGTACCCAGGTACATATAACTTAACTTAGAATACTCTGAGTTCTACTGAACCAGCTGTTGTAGTGTAACAGGGCTTAGCACACCCTGACTACAACTCTTAGCAAGGGATCAGTAGGCAAACCCATAGTGTAGGTAGGTGCATCACTTACACCACACTAGAAGCATGTCTACCCAAGGAGAATCTTCAGAGACTCCCCTTGTGGTTGTGGACCTTCCACGGGTCACTTCCAGATATGCAGGCCTTAGCTTCCAGGAGATGAGACAATTGTGTACCTCCAGGAAACTAAAACAGGGTTCTAACCCTACCATTCCCTTTCTGTTAGGTCTCTTAGAGACTTATGATGCTAGAAGAGCTTCTCATACAGATGGGAGCATGCCAGCCTTAGAAGGTACCCTTGGTGATCCTGACCTCCCTGAAACTGAGGAAGTAGAGGAGGAAGAGGATGAAGAGGTTATTTCTGGGGATGAGGCAGACAATGGTCCTGAGCTAGTCAGCAGACTTACTAGGGCCAACTTAGACTTGCATAGGGAAGGATCTGGGGGACCCCCAGTACTGACCCTAAGTAGGCCTAACATTGGAGCCAGAAGAGATAGGTCTCATTCTAGGGACTCCAATAGATCTGTGCACTCTCATGGCTCTGCTCACAGGAGAATGACTTCTCCCCAGAGGAGAATAACTTCCCCTCAGAGAAGAGAACATGAAGCAAGGATGAGGCAGGCTAATCTGAGGATTCAGAGGGAAGAACTTGCCCTTGCCAAAGAGAAGCTTGCCTTTGCTAGAGAGCAACAGTTAAGTGGGGTAGTCCCCACTGGTGGCAGCAATATCCCCAAGTATAAAGACAGGAGTTTTGACACTAGACACCTGAGTAAAATAGTGCCCCCCTTTAAACAAGGGGATGACATCCACAAATGGATGACAGCTTTGGAGAGGGCCTGCACTGTCCAGTGCATCCCCCAGAGTCAGTGGGCAGCTATCTTGTGGCTCTCCTTTGAAGGCAAAGGTAGAGATAAGCTCCTCACTACTAGAGCTGAGGATGCTAACAATTACCAAGTCTTGAAGAATACACTGATTGATGGGTTTGGCTTAACAACTGAGCAGTACAGGTTGCTGTTCAGAGACACCCAGAAAACTCAGTCTCAAGATTGGGCTGACTTTGTAGATTGTGCCACTAAGGCTTTTGAAGGCTGGTTACTGGGAAGTAAAAATTACTGATTACACAGGATTGTACAATCTAATTATGAGAGAACAAATCTTAAGTAATTGTCAGAATCAGTTGTTGCATCAGCACCTTATTGACTCAGATCTGACCTCTCCCCAAGAATTGGGAAAGAAGGCAGACAGATGGGTCAGGACAAGGGTCAAGCAGCAGAACCAGAACCAGGGTGGTGGCCAGAAGAAAGCAGATACCAAGGGTAATGAGAACAAGCAAAATGACCAGAAGTCTTCAACAGGGCCCCAACAATCCAAAGAGGGTGGGTCCAGAATTCCCAGAATTCCCAAAAGAAGAAGAATGGTCAGAAGAAACCATGGTGCCAATACTGTAAAAGTAATACTCACTGGTTTAGTGAGTGCACCAAGAAAGGCCCAACTCCTACCACTACTGCCCCTAAGGCACCTGCACCCCCTAGTTCAGTTAGTAGTGGTAGTAATCCTCCTAAGGCTATAGTGGGGTAACCCTGGGAACTGAGGCGGGCTCTGACTTAGTCAGAACACCTACTCAGGCTGTTCTTGTTTGTACTGGGGACATGGATATGACCCCTACACTAAGTCCCAGTACTCTGGGCAAGTACAGGCAGACGCCTTTGATTAATGGAAAAATGGCTCAGGCCTACAGGGACACTTGTGCCAGTGTCACCATGGTTTGATTTGAAAAAAAATTATAAAGCGCGGCTAACACCATTAGGTTTCTTGGCGCTGTGCTGGGGCGTAGTGAAAAAGGATGTGAAACAGAATCTAAGGGTATGAGATAGTAAAAAGGAAGGTTTTAAGGAGTGATCTGAAACCAGAGTATGAAGGTGCAAGTCTGAGGGAAAGTGGAAGGGAGTTCCAGAGGGATGGAGCCAGAACTATGTGGACCCTGACCAGGTAATACTCGGAGCAGACTACCTGGTGACCAATGCTAGCAATGCCACTACCTCCCATAGTATGGCACTTGTTAACTTCTCCTGGGGAGGGGTAAATGGCCTCAAAAGGGTTGTTGTTAGTTCAGACCTCCCTGTGGACTGTCTTTTGGGCAATGATTTGGAATCCTCCTTATGGTCAGATGTGGAGTATAGGACTCATGTGGAAATGTTAGGTTTGTCAGCACATGTCCTTGCTGTGACTAGGTCACAGGCCAAGAAATGCCCAGCTGAACTAGTGCTGGATCCTGGAACAATGGACCAGACACTAACCAAGAGAAAGAGCAGTAGGGGTAAGGTTGACCCTTCCCCCCTGCCTCAGGAACAGGATCAGCTCTCTCAGGAGACTGACCCCAAGACCCCAGAAGGAACTGTCCTAGAAGAACTTGAGCCTGAACAGGTTGAGTTTCTTGGGACAGGGGGCCCTTCCAGGGCAGACTTGAGGCAGGCACAGTTAGACTGTTCCTCTCTTGAATCCCTCAGACAGCAGGCTGCTGCTGAGGCTGCAGGGAATGCCACAGGTGCCCATAAAGTGTACTGGGACGATGGACTCCTTTACTCTGAGGCAAGAGACCCCAAGCCTGGTGCTACCAGGAGGCTGGTCATCCCCTTGACTTTGAGAGGTTTCCTTCTCACCTTGGCCCATGAAATTCCCCTTGCAGGTCACTTAGCCACAATCAGACTTGGGACAGGCTTGCCCCACACTTTCACTGGCCCCATATGTCTGAGGACATCAAGAACTTTTGTCGTTCATGTGTCACCTGCCAAGCCAGTGGCAAATCAGGTGGCACAACAAAGGCCCCCCTTATACCACTACCTGTGGTGGGGGTTCCCTTTGAAAGAGTGGGGATTGACATTGTTGGACCAATGGACCCCCCAACAGCATCTGGGCACAGATTTATACTGGTGGTAGTGGATCATGCCACCAGGTATCCAGAAGCTATTCCCCTTAGAACCACTACAGCTCCTGTTGTGGCAAGGGCCCTGGTTGGAGTTTTCTCCAGAGTGGGGTTCCCTAAGGAGGTGATCTCTGACAGAGGTGCAAACCTCATGTCAGGATACTTGACTGCTATGTGGAAGGAATGTGGTGTCAATTACAAATTCACCACACCCTATCACCCACAATGCAATGGGCTTGTTGAAAGATTCAACAAGACCCTCAAAGGGATGATAAAAGGTTTACCAGAAAAGCTTAGGCGAAGATGGGACATCCTTTTACCCTGCCTTCTGTTTGCTTACAGAGAGGTCCCACAGAAGGGGGTTGGTTACAGCCCTTTTGAGCTTTTGTTTGGACATCCTGTAAGAGGACCCCTATGTCTGGTGAAGGAAGGATGGGAGTTACCTCTCAAAAAGCCTAAGCTAGACATAGTGGACTATGTACTTGGTCTCCGCTCCAGGATGGCAGAGTACATGGAGAAGGCATATAAAAACCTTGAGGCCAGCCAGGAACTTCAAAAAGCTTGGCATGACCAAAAGGCTGTCCTAACTGTATACCATGCAGGACAGAAGGTGTGGGTGTTGGAGCCAGTGGCCCCAGCAGCTCTCCAAGACAAATGGTCTGGACCCCACATCATTATTGAGCAAAAGGGAGAAGTCACCTACTTGGTTGACATGGGAACTCCCAGGAGCCCTCACAGAGTACTTCATGTGAATAGGCTCAAAGCATTTGTTGACAGGGAGGACATGGGCTTGCTCATGGCCACAGATGAGGGACAGGAGGAAGAGAGTGACCCTCTCCCAGACCTGCTCACTCAGAACCCTGATGATGGGTCAGTAGATGGTGTAGTCTTTTCTGACAGCCTCTCTGAGCATCAGCAACAGGATTGTAGGCAGGTCCTTCAATCCTACAGACAAATGTTTTCTCTGACCCCCAGTCAGACAAACTGGTGCACACATGAGGTGGACACTGGAGACAGTCTGCCTGTGAAGAGTAAAATCTACAGGCAACCTGACCACGTCAGGGACTGCATAAAAACTGAAGTACAAAAGATGTTGGAATTGGGAGTCATTGAACCCTCAGAGAGCCCTTGGGCTAGTCCTGTAGTTCTAGTGCCTAAACCTCACACCCAGGATGGTAAGAGAGAGATGAGGTTTTGCGTAGACTACAGGGGTCTCAATGCTGTCACTAAGACAGATGCCCATCCAATACCAAGAGCAGATGAACTCATTGACAGATTGGCGTCTGCCAAGTTCTTGAGTACATTTGACCTGACAGCTGGTTATTGGCAAATCAGGTTAGCTGAGGATGCCAAGGCCAAAACAGCATTTTGTACCCCAGGAGGTCATTACCAATTTCTGGTGATGCCCTTTGGTTTGAAAAATGCACCTGCCACTTTTCAAAGGTTGGTGAACCAAGTTCTCACTGGGTTGGATGACTTTTGTGCAGCATATCTAGATGATATAGCTGTCTTTAGCTCCACCTGGGAGGATCACCTGATCCACCTGAGGAAAGTTTTAGAGGCCCTGCAAAAGGCAGGCCTCACTATCAAGGCTACTAATTGCCAGATAGGGCAGAGTCAAGTTGTATACTTGGGCCACCTTGTAGGTGGAGGCCAAGTTCAACCTCTGGAGAGCAAGATACAGGCCATAAAGGACTGGGCTCCTCCAACCACCCAGACACAGGTCAGAGCTTTCTTGGGCCTGTCTGGTTATTACAGAAAATTTGTCAGAAATTATGGGTCCATTGTGACTCCACTTAATGACCTGACAAGTAAGAAAATGCCAAAGAAAGTTCAGTGGACAGTTAGCTGTCAGAAGGCATTCGATGACCTAAAGCAGGCCATGTGCACTGCACCTATTCTCAAGAGTTCAGACTACTCCAAGCCATTCATTGTCCAAACAGATGCTTCTGAGTTGGGTGTGGGAGCTGTTCTATCTCAGCTGAATATTGATGGTCATGACCAGCCCATTGCTTTTATAAGCAGAAGGCTGACCCCTAGAGAGAAACGTTGGTCAGCTATTGAGAGGGAGGCCTTTGCTGTGGTTTGGGCCCTGAAGAAGTTGAGGCCATACCTGTTTGGTACTCACTTCAAAGTTCAGACCGACCATAAGTCCCTCTTATGGCTAAATCAAATGAAGGGTGAAAACCCCAAACTTCTTAGGTGGTCCATTTCTCTACAGGGGATGGACTTTACAGTGGAGCACCGCCCAGGGACTGACCATGGTAATGCAGATGGTCTCTCCAGGTACTTCCACTTAGAGCAAGAAGACTCACCTGGTCAAGGTTAGTTTAATGTCCCTAAGTTTGGGGGGGGGGTTATGTAGGAGAGTGGGGTCTGCAATCCCATGGCCACCCCAGATTTTTGCTTTTTGCTTCACTGATTTACGACTTTCCCTGGCTGTGGGCCTGCCAATCAGACCCACAGCCTAGCTGTTCTCTCTCTAAATTACAACCATGTACCTTAGGTGCATCTTACCAATTGGTACTGGGCCACCTTATCAGTCCCTGTACAGCATTTATTTATTTATTTTATTTTATATGCTTGTATAGCGCCTGAATAGACCCCCGAAGGGGTATCTCCGCGCTTTTGCCAACAGAAGGAACATAGATTATCCCAGTTCATGTTAGAAAGTAACTGAGGGAATGAAGAATGTTTAACTACTTGTAAAAAGATGGGTTTTGAGGGTTTTTCGGAAGGATGGGTGATTAGAGATAAGTTTTAGTGTTTGTGGAAGAGAGTTCCAGAGAGCAGGTCCAGTGTGTGCCAGAGCACGGCCTCCTTGGCGAGATTTTTTAATTCTGGGAACCTGTAACAGTTGGAGGTTGCTGGATCGTAAGGAGCGCCCTGGGACATAGGGTTGGAAGGCCTTTGTTAGATATTTGGGCCCCTTTCCTATCAGACATTTGTGGATAGTGCACAAAATTTTAAACTTAGTGCGTTGCCGCACTGGCAGCCAGTGGAGTTTAGTCAGTAGAGGTCGGGAGGGGGTCCTGGATGGAGCGTTTAGGACTAGCCTCGCCACCGTGTTTTGGACTACTTGCAGTTTGTTAAATTGGCCTTCGTTGGTTGATAAAAGAAGGCCATTGCAGTAGTCCAATCTACTAATAACTAATGCCTGGACTAAGGTCTTCCTATGGTTGTCAGGTAGGTAGGGAAACACCCTTCTCAACAGTCCAATGGCCCTAAAACATGTACCGGCAACTTGGTTGACATGGTCTTTAAATGTCAGGGCTTGGTCGAATAGCACTCCCAAGTTTTTCACGGTCTGTTTTGGGATGGGAACAGGTCCCAGTTCTAGGGGCCACCACTCATCAGACCATAGTGTGACCGCTTCCCCAAACAGTAGTACTTCTGTTTTGCCTACATTGCATTGTAGGCAGTTCTTAGCCATCCACTTTGACACAGCCCTCATTCCTTCTGCAAAAGATTTTTGTAGAGCAGGTGTAAAGGTTTTAAAAGGGAACAGAAGTTGGGTGTCGTCGGCGTAAGACACCGGGGTAAACCCAAAGGACCTCACTAAGTCAGCCAGGGGGGCCACATACACATTAAATAATGTGGGGCTTAGGCATGAGCCCTGTGGCACACCCCTGGTGAGCTCCTTAGAGATGGATTTATGGGAGCCCAATCTGACTTCTTGAGAGCGGCAGGAGAGAAAGCTTTCCATCCAGGACAGAGCTACACCTCCCAGTCCCACATCCCTCAGACGACAGAGAAGCACTTCGTGAGACACCGTATCGAAGGCAGCGGATAAATCCAACAGCACCAGAATCATAGACCCCCCACTATCCAGTGTCATCCTGATGTTCTTGGTCACTGCTAGGAGGGCTGATTCGGTGCTGTGATTAGGCCTGAACCCAGATTGTGAATGGTCCAGGCCTTCCGCTGCCTCGATATGATTTGATAGGTGGGTGTTCACGTGCTTCTCTGTCATCTTACCGATGTATGGTAGGAGGGAGATGGGCCGAAGGTTAGAGAGATCTGTCCAGGGGGAGGCCGCTTTTTTCCTTATTGGGTTTACCACCGCAATCTTCCATTCCCTTGGGACTTGTCCTTCAGTCAATGAGATGTTCATTACAGACTGGATGGAGGGTCCCAAGAGGGTGATCAGAGGGGCGACCATTTTTGCAGGGAGGTAGTCATTGGGAGAACCAGTTTTTATGTGGTTGATGAGGGTTGGCAGGTCTAAATCACTAACTGGAGGGAAGGTAAGTAATGAGTTTTTATTCTGTGTGGGTGGGTCATTGGGGAGGGGAGTCTTGGTTCCTGCACCCCTAGAGGCTAAAATTTTGTTGTAGATGAGATTAATTTTGTCCTCAAAGAACATAGAAATCTCATCACAAAGTGTTTGTGAAGCATCATCGGGGCTCTCACTAGCTGTGGGTTTTACAAAACTCTGTAAGATTTTGAACAATTCCTTTGGACAGTTGCCTGCCTCTGCAAGTTGTAAGGAGAGATTGTTTTTCCTCGCTTGCTTAATGTTTTTATAATAGATTGACTGGGCCTCTTGGAAGATTTTCCTTTCCTTTTCATTTTTAGATTTCCTCCATGCTTTTTCTAACCGCCTACATTTCTGTTTTTCTATTCTAAGATCTAGAGTGTACCATTTTTCTTGTTTGGTTGGAGAGTACTGCTTATGGAGTTTTAAAGGAGCCAAGGTGTCGATGGCTAGCTTAAGTGAATTATAAAATTTTTCCAGTGCAGTGTCTACTGAATCTTCATCTGTAAATGATGGTTGTTGCCAGTTTTCCCGCAATTATTCCACTGATATTTTGTGCCATTGGCGGCGCAGAATTGGCGGGGGCGGTGTTCTGTGCAATTGTTTAATCGGTCCAGCCAAATGGAACTCGATCAGAAAATGATCTGACCAGTGGACTTCTTTGGCGGGTAAACATCTTATTTTAGTACAGTTGGTGAATAGAGAATCCAGGGTATGACCACCTGTGTGGGTAGCACCACTATTTATTGCATTTAGCCCAAGGTTAGACAGGTCTGCTGTTAGTAGGATTGTTTCAGGATGTGCAGGATTATCCATGTGTATATTGAAATCCCCAAGGAGGATAAAATCCTCCTTGGCTTTAATGTGTGGGGCTAGTAGCTCCAGAAGGGATAGAGCAAAGTCTGGATTGGGGCCTGGTGGGCGGTACACTAGTGCGCCTTTCCAGGAAATGTTACCTGCTAAATTGATCTTAAAGATCATAATTTCCAGTTGAGGACTAGACCTTTGTTCTAAAATTGCTACCTTATATGTGTCTTTAAATATGATGGCTAATCCACCACCAATTTTATTCGGCGGGTCAAAATGTATGATCTTGTAGCCTGATGGGACCCCTAGTGTTATTGCTGTTACCGTGTGTGGTTTCATCCATGTTTCGGTAAAAAAACATATATCAGGCTGCATAGTGAAGATAAGATCCCAAATCTGCAGTTGATGTTTTGGGAGGGACCGTACATTTAAAAGGAAGCATTTTAGTTCCGCTGGAGGTGTTACTTTAGAAACATTCTCGTTGGTGCTCTTCCTTACCGCATGTGATTGAAAACGACATTGTAGGCACGAGAAACAGCCCTCAAGCTGTTTACAGGGTAATCGAATGTCACAGTTTCCCATAGGTTGTAGAAGACGAAGAGTTTTGGCGGGGTATGTAATGATTCTCGGGCCTGCGGTGTCAGGGTCCATAGTGGTTGGGCCCATAGCCCCTATGCCTCGTACTGTCGCGGACGGGCACAGATGGGCAGCTCTTTGGCTGGTCTTCGGCGACGCTGCACGCGATCGCTGCACGCTTATAGGGGACGATGGCTAAATAGGCCCTCAAGAAGCATCCACTAGAGCGCTAACCGCTCGGGAGGTGCCCCCGCAGGAAGTGATTGGCTCTCCCTGACCCGCGCAACGGTAATGGCTACCGCGTCGGACCGGGGCGGGCAGGAGTAAAGACGAGCACAGGCTTCTAGGCTTACTGTGAGTATTCCCTCCCCCTTGTAATCAGGGTAAGGAAGGTGGTACAGATCGCACAAAAGCAGCAAGTGTGGCGATTTTACAATGCGTGCAAATTAATTGAGTGAGTTTTTAAAAATGAGTAAACAAGTTAAAAGTTCCGTTTTGCATTTAACACAGAGACATCGTTTTTAAATCAACAATGAATTTTAAAATTATGCAGGCAGTTCACGTTTCTTACATGCATCAGTACTCAATACAGCGCGAGGCACGTTCGTATTTCCTTCAGCAAGCAAAGCGGAACGGGGACTCTGCCACCGTCTCCCTTCCGCAGCTTGCAGGTGTCTGGGCTCCGCCTAAATAGGCCCTCAAGAAGCATCCACTAGAGCGCTAACCGCTCGGGAGGTGCCCCCGCAGGAAGTGACTGGCTCTCCCTGACCCGCCCTCCGCGCAACGATAATGGCTACCGCGTCGGACCGGGGCGGGCAGCAGTAAAGACGAGCACAGGCTTCTAGGCTTACTGTGAGTATTCCCTCCCCCTTGTAATCAGGGTAAGGAAGGTGGTACAGATCGCACAAAAGCAGCAAGTGTGGCGATTTTACAATGCGTGCAAATTAATTGAGTGAGTTTTTAAAAATGAGTAAACAAGTTAAAAGTTCCGTTTTGCATTTAACACAGAGACATCGTTTTTAAATCAACAATGAATTTTAAAATTATGCAGGCAGTTCACGTTTCTTACATGCATCAGTACTCAATACAGCGCGAGGCACGTTCGTATTTCCTTCAGCAAGCAAAGCGGAACGGGGACTCTGCCACCGTCTCCCTTCCGCCTACCTACCTTAGGTATCCAGGGCATAGGTGTACCCAGGGCCTACCAGGGGCTGAAGCATGTATTATGCCACCCCTGACTGGCCATCCAAACAGACACAACTGGCTGCACGACAGCTGGGGCAAGGTTGTGTAAACACCCTTTGCTTTAGATATAGTATGCCTATATCTAACCCTAAAATGGACACACATATTCCTATCAGTCACTCCTATGGCAGGCCTTAACAATCCTGAAGGCAGAGTGCTTGGAATTATGTGAAATGGTGCTCTGGCATGAGCTGAGCCCGTTTGCAGCTTGCGGAACCAAGTCCAAATAGCTGTTCCATGATAACGCTATACCATATACTCTTAAGTGCATTATAATCCTCGCGGTTAAATGCCAACTTGGGTATAGCTTTATCAAAACATGTCGAGTAAGGTGTCATACGAATTGGAATACTAACCCCTCGCCAATTCTGGCGACGGGGTTAGCATTCCACCCTTCTAGAGGGACACGACATGTATGTAACTGTGAACCCCGGTTAAAGTCAGACATAGCCTCAGCTCCACAAAATGGATGCTGCCACCGAGACACAAGTCTGCCCTCCTGCTGCTGGGAGTCCTTCCAGCAAACGGAGGCCTGGACAAAGGGTTTCCTGTCAGGGCCGGTGCTAGCACCATCCCAGACAGGATTTTGTGTATCCTAGGTAGGCAGGGCTGAAAGGAAGGTGACTGCAAAGTGGCACCCCGGTGCTCACTGTGCATAGCCCGGCTCAAACCAGTTCCTGGGGCACCCCAGCCCCTGAGCTGGGGAGAGACCAGACAAAGGAGAGGGGTGTAACCACCCCCCTCCTGGTCCCACCCATAGGGCAGGACCTAGTCATGGGCCAGCCTCTTTTCTTAGAATAAAGGTAGGAGCAGGTCCCCTTCCCAAATTAGATAATTCTGAATCTTGAACTACTTTCCACGAAAGGAACTCTTGACTTTCTCTGAAGACTCTCCCTTGTGGCTAAGGAGTAGCCACCCTGCACCAGCAGGCACCATCGAAGCTCTTTGCGGTTTGCTGTAGTCCATCCTCCGGATCAAGACTGCCCAGCTCGACGAGACCCGGTCTTCCCGCCATCTCTGACCTCTACCTACATCATCCAGCCCAGCTGAGATTCGTGAGTGTGACGAGACCCGTGGGACCGGCCATCTTCAAGACCTGCACGACGCTTCACCAGCACGACCCCCGAGTGACCCTCGAGTAAGTGCACTGGGGTTTGAGAAGCCCTAACCCTGAGCAGCTCCAGCACCGAAGTCCAGCTCCCCAGCATCCACGAGATCTGCGTGGGGCCCTTCTGCTCTTTGCTGCTCACCGCGTTGTCCGGCTACTTGCCTGCTGGCTTGTGGCCCTCCTGACGACGAACCAAGACACTTTCACCGCTGGTCTGGTTGCTCCAGACTGGCCCTTGCTCCCCTCCAACAGAGGAGCACCCCGGACCCTCCTGGTCCACTCCAGACGCCATTTTGAGTCTACCGCGTGGGCTTGAATTTGCCAAGGCTTGTTGCTCCAATCCTGGTTTCAGCAGTGCCGACAGCAGACATCTTCGTGGGACAGCTCGCCCCTCCATCCTGGTCGCCGACATCGCCTCCTGGTCCGAGAGACTGCAGAGCCCAGCGTCGCCCACTCACCTGGTCGAGGTGACTTCGTCCGGTGCCAACCTGGTGCCCACCTGATCACTGGCTAGTGATCAAGAACTGAGTCCCCTCTGCTTTCAGGTCATCTTCAACTCCGATCCAGGCTTGGATCCCATTGAACTTCTTCACTGGTCGCCTGCCAGCAACTTCTTCTTTCAGGCTCCATAGACTTCAACGAGGATTCCCGACGTCACTTGAACCCTATGCAGCCGCGGCCCCTGGGCTAGGTAACTTGAGTATCTCGGTACTCCAGCACAGGTTCACTATCCAAGTGTCCAGATCCTTTGTCGTTTTCAGTCTAACTAGTCGGATTCGTCCGATAACACTAACTTTATGAAATCTAGTATCCATAGACTTCTTCCAGCATCCCGCGTGAGAGTGCACACTCTGCACCCGATCTCCCTAGGTCTCCTGCTCGTAATCTAAAGGTTCAGTAGTGTACCCTTAGCGATCCTGAAGCCTCTGGATCTTGTTACTTACCTGCTAGTATTTCGCATTCCACTTTTAGAGTATATGGTTTTTCGTGCCCCTCGGGCATTTGTGTAAATTGTGTAACTTATAGTATTTTCTTAAGAGTTTTGTATTGTGCTTAGCTCCCTGACTCATAAAGAGTTCAGGTTAGACTTGTTATAAATAAATATACTTTATTTTCATAACAACTTGTGTGGTGTCCTTTCCCTTGGTGTTCAAGGGGTATATGTGATGGTAAAACAGCTGGCTTAACACGCCCTCTAGAGTTTAGCCTGAAGACTGCTCGTGTCCATGCTACTAGGATAGCTGGTCTAAACGGTTGACTTACAACCAATCATCAATAAGGGTTGTTTGGTATGATACAAAGTGATCACTAGAATAGTGAGCACTATATATCAGGCCAACTTCTCACAGGGATCTCTGTGTATAGTCATAATCTAGTGAATAGAATGGCAAGCCCATCCCCACACCAAAGCGGCGGTGGAGAAACGAGAAATAACACCACTATTGTGCGAACAGATTTCACAGCGAAGCCTGCCCAACCTGAGCGTCTGCCCTGGCATCAGTGTCCAGGCAGTAATGCTTAGCAAAGGTATGGACCGACTTCCAAGTGGCCGCCTTGCAGATTTCTGCAATGGGAACATTACAAAGCAAAGCCGTCGTGGCAGCTTTGCCCCTGGTGGAATGAGCCTTAGGTTTGCCCCCTAAGGACTTATTAGCTTTTTAGTAACACAATTGTATGCAGGACACAATCCACCTCGAGATGGACTGTTTAGAGGTAGCAAGACCCGTCCTGACTGATCCATAATTGATAAACAATTGGTCTGACCTACGAATATCCTTGGTTTTATCCAGATAAAATTTCAACACCCTCCTAACATCCAGGGAATGTAAAGACCTTTCCGCTGGAGATGAAGGATTCTGAAAAAACGTAGGCAAAGTTATAGTCTGGTTAACATGAAAATCAGAAATAACCTTGGGAAGAAATTTAGGGTGAGTACGCATAACAACCTTAACAGCATGAAATACAGTATAAGGTTCTTGGCAACACAACGCCTGAATTTCACTCACCCTGCGGGCCGATGTAATGGCCACGAGGAACGCCGCCTTCCAGGACAGGTGCTACAACGAATCCTTATGAATAGGTTCAAAAGGCTCCTTCATCAGTCTGGACAGCACCACATTCAATTCCCATGAAGGCGAAGGAAGCCTGACAGGAGGGAACACTTTCTTCAAGCCTTCCAAAAAATCTTTGATCACAGGGATCTGGAAGAAGGAAGTCTGTGAAGGGCATTTCCTGTAGGCAGTCAAAGCAGCCAGATGAACCTTAATCGAATGGACATTAAGGCCAGACTGCGCCAGATGTAGTAGATATGGAAGGATGACATCCTCCTTGCATGTCGTAGGGTCATAGTTCTTGGACTTGCACCAGATGCAAAACCTCTTCCACTTGTAAGCATAAGAAGTTCTAGTGGAAGGTCGCTTAGCCTCCTTCAGTATGTCCATGCAATCCTCTGGGAGATTCAGATGGCCATATTGCACTATGTCAGGAGCCAATGCCGCCAAACTCAAAGACGAGAGGTTGGGGTGCAACATCCGCCCCCCGAACTTCGTGAGAAGGTCCGGCCTGCACGGCAGCTTCATGTGAGGAAGGAGAGACCGGTGAAGCAGGTCCGTGAACCACCACTGTCTGGGCCATTCCGGGGCAATCAGTATCATCCGCGCCCTGGACTGGGACAGCTTGATGAGAACCGTCGGAATCAGGGGAATGGGTGGAAAAGCGTACAGAAAGCTGTTCGACCAGTTGATCCATAACGCATTCCCCAGCGTCCCCGGCTGGTAGTACCTGGAGGCGAAGTCTCGGCATTTGCTGTTTTCTGCGGTGGCGAACAGATCTACGTCTGGAGTTCCCCACCTTACGAAGACTTCTCGTTTATGACCCATTCGTGGTTTTCCTGAATCAGCCTGCTCAGTTCGTCTGCCTGAACATTCTGCACACCTGGCAGATGGGTGGCCGTTATCGTCAGTCCTCGAGCCAGAAGCCAGTGCCAGATCGCCTGCGCCTCCTGCGACAGGGTGCGTGATCTCGAACCCCCCTGCTTGTTGAGGTAATACATCGTGGTCGTATTGTCCGTCTGTACAAGCAGAGAGTTGGTCTGGAAGGACGGGTGAAAAGCCTTCAGTGCCAAGTGAACAGCTCTGAGTTCCAGGAAATTGATGTGGTACGTGGACTCCGTCGGGGACCACGTCCCTTGGATCTGTAAGTCTCCGGAGTGCGCTCCCCATCCCTGGAGAGAAGCATCCGTCACGATAGTCTGAGTGGGAATGTCCTTGTGGAAGGGAACCCCTCTGAGGAGATTCTCCGCTGAACACCACCACTTCAGAGACTGAAGAGCATGCAGAGACAGTCGTATTTTTTCGTCCCAAGATCCTCTCCTCTGGTCCCACTGATCTTCCAAGCACTCCTGCAGCGGTCTCATGTGCAGCCGCGCATGTGGCGTCAGGAAGATACAAGAGGCCATCGATCCCAGTAGAGAAGACACCGTCCTCACTGCTGTAGATGGAGTGGTCATGAGAGCCTGAGCCTTCCGAAGGAGTGATAATCATCGCTCCTCCGAAGGAGACACGCTTGCTGACAGCGTATTGATGGAGGCTCCCAAGTACTGAATGCACTGGACCGGAGTCGGGACAGACTTGGACATGTTGATGTGCAACCCCAGCTTGTTCAATAGAACGCACGTCTTCTGGAAGTGCGCTTGAGCTTCCGAGAAGGAGGAGGCCTTGATCAACCAATCGTCCAGGTACGGGTAGACAAACTATCACACTACCGTAGATTGGGGGTCCTTAGGGAAAATTTAAAGACCCTAGATATACATTCCCTAGTGTGATGTATTCCTATAGGTTCTGTATCGATCCCCCTATTCCTGACCCTATTCTGGTTAACAAGTTAACTAGCAGCCATCCCGTGAGGCAGAAAACCCCCATGATGCAGGAACCGTTATCTGATAAAGCCACACTACGGCACAGGAACGTGTTATCTGATTAGGTCATAACGCTTGCCATCTAATTAGACAAGCGATATTCCTCCAGCCCCTGATAAGGCATACGGAGTTCTCAAAACAAATCAAACCTATGACAGACCTGGGAAAAACCCTGCGGCCATTGTTTTGATTTCACCGAGAACTTCAGCAAAAGAATGTGCTAACGACCAGGTCGTATGACATCCTTATTGACGTATCTATGTCCATCCTTACGTCAATCTCGGCACCTTAAAGGTATAAATATTACCGATATTGCCCTATGCAAAGACACGCGGTGGTGACGAGATCGGAGCAGCCAGACTTGCCGAAGCCCAGAGCAGAGCAGACCCCGCTGGCGCAGCCCCGCCTTCCTGACGCGCTGAAAACGAGACGCTGCTTTCTCCTGCCGAGAAATCCAGCTCCGGCGCTTCCGGGTAGCCCTCGCAGGCAGCCTGGAATATCGAGACCAGAGACGAGAGATACCATCCCTCATTCATCCTAGATTCCAGGTACAGAACTGAATAACCCCTTGCAGAGAATTCTTTAGTCAGTCACTTGGCAAAACAAACTTAACTTAAACTGTAACTTTCTATTCCCGCCCACGTATTAGGCTTAGGTCAGGTACACGGGGTAGGCGTAGTTAGAAACACCAGTTGAGTACGATTAGTCAAATGTAAATGTGTATGTATTCATTTTTATTCATTTTAAACCTTCATATGGCTTAGAAACCATATCAATGTTTTTACAGTATTATTTTATACTTCTGCTTTTATTGTATGCACTTTACTTAACCATAAGTATTGCAATAATATCGATCCATTTCTCTTGTATGAGAAAAGAGACTGATCAATAAATAACATCTTTTATTGAACACGCCCGTCTCTTCCTTTTCTCTACAATCTGGTGAGACTAAGAATGCACGTACTGACTGAGTAAAATAAGTCGTCTTTTGTTTTCACACGACTCTAGAGATACACTCTTGATTAGGGGAGAGCAAAGTTGTCATGTTCTATGGTTGTCAGAAACTAAATCCCTTCTTGTCTATCCAGGGAGGTTCAACTCCTCCTTGCCTATTCGAGAAAGTTTCTAGTGAACTCTGAGCTAGCTGGCAAAACCCAAAACTTTAAGTCTAATATCGACAGTAGTAGACCTAGTTAACGTCTGGTCTAGGCCTATACTATTGAAGGTATTATTCCAATGCGCAGAGCCTATTGGGATAATAGGAACTACACTACATGGCGCCCAACGTGTTTGGAAGGGCGATAAAACTAACGTAAGACATTTAGAGTAACTCAGTCGTGCTTTTTCACTCAGACCCCTTTTTTCCCATAATACTCCAAAGACATCTGGAGTGGGTAAAAGGTCATATCCGCCAGACCTCGCAGGAGGAAACTCCTATGTATGGTCCTCGGTTTAGTCAACGTTGAAGGATACACTGTTCCAAAATATTGTGCATCTAATCTTTGTTTCCATAAGAAACCTGATCTACAAACAAACAAAATAACCTTCTGGACAGTACAATGTCAGACAATGAAGGAGAAAGAGAGGCAGTTAGAATAGCAACTGAACTCGCAGCAGCTGATAATGCACTGCAAGACGCAGACCCGGATATAATACTCATCCCGGTCAACACAAGAAAATCTATAACTTTAAAACTTATAGAAAATGGACTGACACCTAGAGGTGGCACAGTCATATTCGTGATTGAGGCACACGAATATCGGCAGACAGAGGTATATTATTCATGGATACATTTTCCAGCAGCAAATGCTGTAACAAAGTACTTCCACTATTACAAAACAGAGGACCCTCCTAATGAGTACACTCCTTTCGAGGAGGTGGAAGTACCACTTAAATTTCAAGAGCATCTGCTCTTATTTAATGGTGCCCTAAAACATAATAATCACATCACCAGGCTCGGTCCATTAGGTAGACCAGGAGCAACGTGGGCGGTTCTAGCCGGATACACACCACATCCAGACATCGATGGGATGTCTGCAGCAAACCTTTTAATACAACTAAAACAATTAATAAAAATACATAGACAATTAGTCCAATATGTGATGCGGACTTCAACAATTCAACCAGCAATTAAAATTCCACAGCTGACCCCTCACCAGGGGAACACAAATAAAATTACACCACAGAACATACAATCCTGCCTAGGTAAAGTGCCAGCTAAACGGGAACAAATACCATTCTGGTTAGCACAAAAAATCACCCAGATAGAGGCGGTGTTTCCAGACACCACCCCGTTAGAAAAACACAGGATTCTGACTATCTGTCTTCCAATGGGAATCGCACCACACGTGGAGGACTGTGACACTTGGGGTACAGTCTTTGCTTCCATCTACACAAAAACGCACGGTGTTCCATCCATTTCGGTAATACCAGATGTGCTAAAACAAATTCAAGACAAATACGGTCCAGAACCCGCTTTAACTCTTGGTATGAAATTACTAAAAGACTTCAAGCAGGTCTCGGCTATATTATTAGCCAACATAAAGGGAGAAGCAGCAAATGTGGCGATCCGCCAGAGGTTAAAGGAGACAGATATAGCAGACCAACCAACTGAAATTGCCAGAATTATAGAAAAATCCTATGAGGAACTAGGTAGAGATAGTTTAGGTGGAATACCAGTAAAACCACAACTGATTGAAAGTCCCGAAAAAATATTTTTTAATAATAATTCAACATCACAAAAAAAGAGCTGGGATGGAAACAAACAATCCAATCCTAAAGAAAAGAAATTCCAGTCCAGAGGAAGGTCTCCTCGGCGGAGAGAAAAATCTCCGAACCAAAGACACAGGTCACCCCAAAGTGACCCCTCTGGGAAAAGATATAACCTTAGGAATAGGGATAATATAAAGAAGCCTGATAGATATCAAGACATTGATACACGTCCCTCTCAATCTTTTCAGACTTCCTCGCAGAAATCGGAAAGAAGAGGACGATCAGAACAAAGAGAAGAGCACGCCAAGTCCAAAGACAAGGAACCTGCTCATCTAAAAAAGAAATTACAATTTCCAAAAAAGAAGGTAGCCAGTATCAAGGTAGTTAACAATGCCGAGAATACTGAGGACACAACTGAAAAACGGAGAATGGGCTCAGACAATGCTAGACAGCGCAGCAGAAGTGAGCATAGCTCGCAAAGTCCTTATGAATCTTCTGGAGACAGTGGACACGAATGAATATCTTCAAGTGGAAACTGCAGACACCAGAGTTAGCAAACCTCACACAATATATGAAATAACTTTACGTATAGAAGGGGATAAGACTAGAAAAATAAGGGGACTATTTTGGGATAATCTCTCCAAGGGCTATGACATCCTTCTAGCTGAAAAAGACTGGCCACCAGAGTTTGTCAGGGAGTGCCCTCATGGCGAAGAAATAATTATGCCTGCCTTCTCAAATCATATCCCAATTCATAAAAAATACACACTTGCCAGAAAGTGGGCAGTAGCTCAAGCTCCTGCTTTATATAAAAATCATGTAGGATGGGATGAGGACTCTCCTCCTCACAAAATCCAGTTAAAATCACAACCTACTGCACAAAGACAGTACCCAATTAAGCAAGAAGCTAAAAAACAGGTAAAAGAAATCCTAGATCAACTAGAATACCAGGGGGTGATTGAAACTTGCACCTCACAAATGAACAACCCTTTGTTTCCGGTCTCCAAACCAGACAATTCATATCGTCTAGTTTTGGATTACCGACACCTTAACTCATGTTGCAAAACTTTTGCAGTGCAAAACTCGCATAGTGCTGCACTAATGAATAACATAGTGCGCAAAAAATACAAAACAACATTAGACATCTCTAATGGATTCTTTTGTCAAAACATAGCACCAGAGAGCAGATATTTGTCTGCGTTCTCAATAAATGGCACTCAAAAACAATTCTGTCGGTTAGCCCAGGGGTACAAGAATAGCCCAGGGGTATTCTCAGCGAGAGTAACAGAGTTACTACAAACATATGATGACGAAGCATTATCTTATGTCGATGACATATACCTAACAGATGATGACTTGGATACTCACTTGAAGAGAGTGAACACCATAATACTTGGGTTCGCAGCAGAGGGTTACAAATTCAACTTTAAAAAATCTAGAATTGCCCATCTAACAGTCCTGTTCTTAGGATACGAATTATCAAGTGAAGGCAAAAGCCTGGCTGACAATTTCCTAGAGAAATGTGCCGTACTCCAAGCACCTAGAACACTAAAAAACCTACAGTCAATCCTAGGCTTCCTAAATTTCGGAAGAACATACATTGCAAATTACGCAGAAAGAGTCAAACCCCTTTATGATCTAATAAAACCAGATTTTAAAAGAACCAATTGGACTCAAATACACACAGAAATTTTGAGATCCTTACAAACAGACATGTTAATTAAAACAAAATTAGAAACACGTGATAACACACGCAATCTTGTGATTCGAGTCATCCCAGGAAGATGCGGATTCACATACCTGACCTCTAATGAGGGAGAAAAGGTACCAATTGCATTCAAATCACACTTGTACACTAAGGCTGAAATGAAATTTAGCCCAACGGAAAAAATTCTTACTGCAACACAGACAGCTATAGCAAAAGAACGAGCCCTGGCACAAGGTAAACGAATAATAATCGTGACACCAATACCAGCCCTAGAGGCTGTAACAAAAGCAAGCATTCCAAATGCTAAAGCGCTCCATCCGAGATGGATACAATGGGCTAATTCTCTTGCTGCAACAGACGTGGCATACGAATTTGATCTTAACTTAAAAACACAAGAATTTCTCCAATATGAATTTGAATGTCCTCCGCCGACCGAAATTCTGCCTCTAGAACATTACGGCTGTATAATATATACAGACGGATCAGCACAACCCGCAGTAGGGGGTAAACAAGCTTACAGTGCTGCGTGCGCGATTGTTAAAGGTCGCTGGCACGAAGGAAAATTCAAACCGGCTATCACTAAGACACAATCTCTAGGAGATTGTACAGCTCAGCGAGCTGAACTACTAGCGTTTAAGATGGCGCTTGAAAATACCGATCGAGAATTCCCCACACTCATAGTGTGCGATTCGTATTACTGCGTTCAGTCTTACAATGAATACTTGCAGATCTGGCTTCAGAATGGCTTTAAGGATGCAAAAGGAGGCACAATCAAGCATAAGATGCTCTGGGAACAAGTAGTTCTATTACAAAAAGAACTACCAAAGACTCACGTGATACATACGCTGAGTCATCAACGTGATGGCGTTCACGTTGCAGGGAATTCATTGGCTGATGAGGCCGCGAAGGCAGCTGTGCAAACGGCTTCCGTAGTTGCCATCACACGGTCAAAAACAAAAATAGACAGCGAAATATTACAGGCTGTCAGCGCTACAGAAAAGGATTCGATAGAAACACTCCCGAAAGGCTTTCCAGTAAAATACTCATACATAACTGATGCAAACAATGTTCCTTTTGCTCGAATCCCTGGAGTGGGGGATAGGGCAATTCCAAACATGGAACATAGGTTAGGACTGATAATAGCGGCACACGAAGGGCTTGCTTCTATACATGCTGGCGTCTCAGCCACAGTATCATTATTAAAACAGAGATACTGGTGGCCACAAATGAGAAGACAAACAAGGAACTATGTTTTAGAATGTGAAATATGTCAAAGAATGAAAGTATCAACGGTGAGACGTCCAGCGCAGACGCCCCTTCTAATCTCGGATAAACCATTAGCCTGTGTTTACCTAGACCACTGTGGTCCCTTACAAAGGGATGGTAACTATAAATACATCTTGGTTGCAGTGGACTCATGCACGAGATTCATATGGATGTGGCCCCAGCGAACGGCTGACGCCAGAACTGTTATAAAAGATTTGCGAGTCTTTATCGGCACATACGCAATTGGCATGCTGCATTCGGACCATGGTCCTGCTTTTAGCTCTAGGGCTTATAAGGAGGCCATGGTCAGCATGGGCGTTACATTGCGGTACTCTTGTCCATTTCACCCTGAGGGGAACGGAATTGTTGAAAGAAAAAACCGTGACATAAAGCAATCTATAACGGCAAAGGTATTAGGTTCGGGAGCTGGGTGGGTCAAACATCTAATAAGTGTCCAACGTAGTCTAAATAACTTGCCAAGAAATTCTCTGAAGGGATTCAGTCCGTACGAATTATTATTCGGAACTAGGATGTTAGTCTTAGACCTCGACAGTCAGACTTCAGTAGTGAAGGAAAAAAGCTTTGATATCAAAGATCGTTTGGCTGTTTTGCAGGACTTAAACGAAACAAGAAAAGACCTGAGCAACATAAAGTTGAAACAGCAGCCAACAACCACTGAAGAGCCACCACCTGTCCCAGCAAGACCTGTCTGGATTCCAAAAGTCGGGGATCTAGTCAGAGAAAAGATCGCGGTAAAGAAGGAATTTGGGCCTTCTTACAGAAAAGCAGTTCCTGTCTTGTCTGTCAACGGGACAAGATCAGTTATACCACCGCCGCTTGCTGGTAAAAAGGAGAACCGAGTTGTATCCATTGACCTGGTAAAACCACAACATGTGGCCGATAACAAATAGTAGGCCAAGTGGACTCCCGAGAAGTAGTAGAACACCAAGATTTGCTACTAACACAGAGGTTCAATCTAAGAGGCTAATCACATTCGAAACGCCTACAGAACTACAACAAGGACTATGCAACAATGCAATGGAACTTAGACCTCTGAAAACCCAAATAAAAACATTTAGCAGAGACACACCAATCTATAATGAAGTAACAAACGACTATGCAAGAAATAGTAATCCTGAAGCAATTGGAACAATTGACAGAACTGCATCTGGCTACTTCATAAACTTCGATGATTCCTCTGAAGGCTTCACTGAATCAAAAACACAGCCATCAACAAAAACCTTTAAAGTACTTTTGAAACAACTGAAAGAAACATATCTAATTTCTCCATGGATTGAATTTTGGGTGGGTTTTGGTGCATTTATCCTCATACTTTGGCTCATCATGGTACTAACTTTGGGACGCTTCATTGAGGGAAAATATGCTAAAATGGACACAGCAAGTCAGAAAATCAACTTGATCCTCAAACCACACACATCTTCACACGTCGAGAAAAGAGAACTTTCTTCAGTCAACTTCACAGCCAATCCTATACCGGGTGGGGTAGCATGGGACAAAACTGACTACGAAATTTATGGGCCGGTTGAAATCCTGAAATATCCACACCAAATTAAGATCTCGTTGAGTGACTTTGTAAAACCAAGCTCATTTGCTGATGATTGGGACTTTGAAAGTATAAATAATATGATGTCTGACTTAGTGATGTCTGCTAAATTTACCAAACATGATTATTTGCAGGGTTCGACAAATTATGATAGTATGTACTGTTATAACCACTATGGTAACCATTTTCTACATAGATCTGCACAACCTAGAAATGTTTTAAATTATAATCAATGGGAACATTGTGCAACCCCTCCAAAAGGAAGCTCAAGAACCGTTTATGACAAATATTCATACTTTTCAGGTTTTAACACAAGTAATGCCGAAACATTTTATTTCAAATTGTCAAATAAGACAGGGACAAAGACCATGATAACAAACACGAAATTGATATATTCAGACTCATTCTTTGAACAAATGAATACTTTTGGTTTTGATTATTGGGACAAAAATGTTGAAGTAAAAAGTGTTTGGGGTACAAAAGAATGGCAAGTACAGGGTATAGAATCTTTGTTTAGAGCCTGCATGATCCCAGAACAAATTATATTTTTAAATGACACTGTTCAACAAACTACCTGTCTTGGCTTAGCCAAAATCAAAGACTTAAATAAACCGTCTATTCCAAAACCAACAATGAACAGCAATAGCTCCACAGATGAAGAGATAGACGTAAATTATGTATTAAACCAAAACAGAACACATCCTGATTGGAAACAGTGGTTGATCTGGCCCACAGATACTAATAACTGTCAAAACAGATTCCTGAACAAAACACAGGGGTTCCAAATGACCAGGCCAGACCCTAGATATTCCCAAAGACAACACCCAGGAATAATAACCACCTACAGTGTGGGCAAATTATGCCTTCAGTGGCTACAGACTTCCACACTGGCAGAAATTAAGCAACACCTAACTTTACTTACTGATGGTGCTGACTTGCGTGATTTCATTATGGGACCGCGCAAACAGCGTCAGAAACGTTTCATAGCAGCCTCTGTATATGCAGCATACAACGAGGCCTGGAAGGTGACTCAAATTGAGACAGCAGAAAGAATACAGGAAATTGACCGTATTAATTTGGAAAAATCACTTTCTGTAGTGGACAATGGGTTAATGACTCTGTCCTCCAGAATTTTTTCTCTGGACAGCATTGTGTCTTCAGCAATCGACATATTATCGCAAGACTTACTGTTGTTACAACACGGTCAGTCCCAATTGCGTTCTATTGTACAGCTTGGCTGGACGTTACAAAATCTGCGTTCAGGCTATGTGCCTTGGCGTTTAATCAACACAACGTCACTATTCAATATCTTTAACCTTACTGATAAACAAATCAGTATGGCACAAAAGGGTGCTGATTATACAATTCTGAGCATTGAGAAACTCGAGAGATTACCAGTGACAATGTCAGAACGACCTGTCAGTGAATGGATAATACATGGGATAATTAATATTCCAATATCAACCTTCAGGTTTCAATACTGCCAAAAATATATACAGGCTGGCATGTACGAAAAATTGGGAAAGGGGTACATTAAAACAACATGGAACTTGCCCTATTCACATGCATGTGTAAGTAATAAAGGACAGAAAGTGTTTCTTAGTGGCAATAATTGTGCAATGTCACTGAGCGGTACACTTCTGTGTAATGGAATTAGTTTGCATGGAGCCTGTGAAGGGAACTCAAATAACCTTTCATGTCACCAGCTAGGCGCACCTGCAACAGAGATAGAACCATTCTTTCAAAGACTCTATAATGGAAGTTACATTCTAATTGTAGATCGCAGATGCTGTAGTCTTATGCCTGGGACTCCTTATCTCGTAACTACGACTGCGAAGGTCAAGTGCTGTGGACGCTTATTGTTCCCCAGCTCCCTTCCAGACAGGGAGGCAAGGGCATGGCCCAACTTGAAAATTACTTCTATTCGAATAGATACTTTAAGCAGAATGAAAACAGTGCTTCTTCAGACGCCGACCAGACTCACGTCATCAAAAGAAACGTATGATCTCCTAGTCGCAAGGACGACTGCAGAGATTCACTCCTTATTATCAACTAATTCCCCCGTACATTTCGCAGAAATCCTGAATGAAATCTTAAATATTTCTGATACCAGTGGAGTCTCAAAAGTATTTAAGACAGTATTTTCGATGGCATTAACACCATTCAAAGCCATACTGGGTATTTTTCCAGATTTCGTCCATTCGATTTTTGGCAGACTTCCCCTCATTTTGGGACTAATTGCAGGAATCCTATTCCTAGTCCTTATATTTCGTTATGGCAAACCATGTCACAGACAAAACACCTGCGACAAGGGAAGAAACAATCCTAGCCATTGGATACCGGGACCGGATATCAAAAATCCTGGGACTATCCCGGCTTAGAGACCTGAACATGACTTGGTTTCTTTCATTTCGACCAATGTGGCATCGATGTGTTTTACCTGTATTAAGGTGCTTGCTATGCGGAGAAGAATGCGTGTTAGACACCTGTCTGACTCTACAATCAGATGCGCCAATGGATGCAGAAACATTGTTGAGTCCAATAAAGGCTCATGCTTTGTGCTGCCCTCAACGGCTACCAATCCTGATGACGGCATTCGTGGAAGCTTCACCACTACGATTAAGGGGTAGTGAAGTTCAAGATGAAAGCAGCATTGATCAGGTACGACCTTCTGTCAGCAATACTAATCAAAACGTCAATGGAAACAATCATGCGCACGAATGCATGGTTACATCTTTTTCCGAGTTGGTGGAACTCTCCCAGGAAGCTGTTGACAGCTTTTTCGACAGTCTAAATGATATGATGTTCTCACCAGAGCAGAAATAGAGACTTTTGAGCAAGCTCGCACACGGCGTTCCCTGAATTTGGCCTTCAACTAGAATAGCAAAATACCATGAACAATTTTCCCTCCAGTTCACGGACAGCAATTTTTTTTTCAGCAGCCCCAAAATATTTTTACGAATTTTTCGGGACACTTATTTTCTGCTTAAAGTAAGAACTATTCTTAGAGAACTAAACTTTCTATTTTTAGATACTTTGTAGACATTAGCTGCCCGCTGGTATGTTCATAATTATTTTATTCTGTGATGGAATGGTCTCGAACCTTTTTTCTGTATTAAGAGCCATTTCATGTGTAAATTCTCGTATACAAATTAGTGATAATGTATAGATATGCGTGATTACTTTAGCGTTATTCTACAGCTTGAGTGCATATATTACATGTGACTGTTTTTTCCGTATATTTGATAATTTCAAAATGCATTTATGTATTTTGGGGTGGTAAGGTATACACGATACTCTACAGTATGTTTTACTATGCATAGATTCGTAATTATGTCCATAGTTAGCGTGGAGTGGGTGTGATGTATTCCTATAGGTTCTGTATCGATCCCCCTATTCCTGACCCTATTCTGGTTAACAAGTTAACTAGCAGCCATCCCATGAGACAGAAAACCCCCATGATGCAGGAACCGTTATCTGATAAAGCCACACTACGGCACAGGAACGTGTTATCTGATTAGGTCATAACGCTTGCCATCTAATTAGACAAGCGATATTCCTCCAGCCCCTGATAAGGCATACGGAGTTCTCAAAACAAATCAAACCTATGACAGACCTGGGAAAAACCCTGCGGCCATTGTTTTGATTTCACCGAGAACTTCAGCAAAAGAATGTGCTAACGACCAGGTCGTATGACATCCTTATTGACGTATCTATGTCCATCCTTACGTCAATCTCGGCACCTTAAAGGTATAAATATTACCGATATTGCCCTATGCAAAGACACGCGGTGGTGACGAGATCGGAGCAGCCAGACTTGCCGAAGCCCAGAGCAGAGCAGACCCCGCTGGCGCAGCCCCGCCTTCCTGACGCGCTGAAAACGAGACGCTGCTTTCTCCTGCCGAGAAATCCAGCTCCGGCGCTTCCGGGTAGCCCTCGCAGGCAGCCTGGAATATCGAGACCAGAGACGAGAGATACCATCCCTCATTCATCCTAGATTCCAGGTACAGAACTGAATAACCCCTTGCAGAGAATTCTTTAGTCAGTCACTTGGCAAAACAAACTTAACTTAAACTGTAACTTTCTATTCCCGCCCACGTATTAGGCTTAGGTCAGGTACACGGGGTAGGCGTAGTTAGAAACACCAGTTGAGTACGATTAGTCAAATGTAAATGTGTATGTATTCATTTTTATTCATTTTAAACCTTCATATGGCTTAGAAACCATATCAATGTTTTTACAGTATTATTTTATACTTCTGCTTTTATTGTATGCACTTTACTTAACCATAAGTATTGCAATAATATCGATCCATTTCTCTTGTATGAGAAAAGAGACTGATCAATAAATAACATCTTTTATTGAACACGCCCGTCTCTTCCTTTTCTCTACAATCTGGTGAGACTAAGAATGCACGTACTGACTGAGTAAAATAAGTCGTCTTTTGTTTTCACACGACTCTAGAGATACACTCTTGATTAGGGGAGAGCAAAGTTGTCATGTTCTATGGTTGTCAGAAACTAAATCCCTTCTTGTCTATCCAGGGAGGTTCAACTCCTCCTTGCCTATTCGAGAAAGTTTCTAGTGAACTCTGAGCTAGCTGGCAAAACCCAAAACTTTAAGTCTAATATCGACAGTAGTAGACCTAGTTAACGTCTGGTCTAGGCCTATACTATTGAAGGTATTATTCCAATGCGCAGAGCCTATTGGGATAATAGGAACTACACTACACTAGTATATATTCAACAACAACAAGTATATCTACAGTCTACAAATGCGTCAATAAGCATAACTCATATGTCTCTCAAAATTAACCACTGGTGAATCATCCAAATTTATTATACATTGTACATTTAAGAAGGGGGAACATCCCTTAAGGATAAGAACCCTCACTCACCCGAAGGTGACATGTTCGGGTAGACAAACACCTTGTTCTTCCTCAGGTGTGCCGCTACCACTGCCATGCACTTCGAGAAAGTCCTGGGTGCAGACTTCAGCCCGAATGGAAGTACCGTGTACTGATAGTGATTGGTGCCGACTTGAAATCGCAGGAACTTCCTGTGTTTGTGTGCAATGGGCACATGGAAGTACGCATCCTGTAGGTCTATTGCACATAGCCAGTCTCCCTGTTGCAACTGAGGATAAATCTGATGCAACGACAGCATGCAAAACTTTTCTCTGCGAATCCACTTGTTTGCCTGTCGCAAGTCCAGAATGGGCCTGATTTCGTTCTTGTCCTTCTTGCGGACTAGAAAGAACCGGGAGTACAGACCTCTTCCTCTTTGAGACAGAGGTACGTCTTCTATCGCCCTTTTCCTTAACAGGATATCGGCCTCCGCCTGGAGCTCGCGCAGTTGATACTGCGAGCTGACCGGAGGAATCGATGGAAGAGGGCTGGTGAACCGAAGACTGTATCCATTGCAAACAATATTCAGCACCCACTTGTCCTGAGTAATTTTTCTCCACTCTGCCAAAAAAAATTGAACGCTTCCCCCCACCGGAGCGGGTAACGGACGAAGGGGAAGTAACCGCTCAGGGTCGAGACCCGGCCGGGCCTTTGTTAGCTGTAGAGGACTGCTGTCCACCTCCACCCCTCTGGCGTTTTTGGAAGGGTTTCCGGAACTGCTGCTGTTGTTGCTGCTGCTGTTGTCCCGAAGACTGTCCTCGTCCTTTTCCCTGTGCACCGAACCGTCTCTGGAACGGGCGGTAGGACTTCTTTTCTTTGGGCTTTTCCAAGCCCACAGCCGTCAGGGTCTCCGCCTCCGCCTTCATCTCATCATGTTTCCCGAACAGTGTTTCTCCGGAAAAGGGCAGATTGGCCACCCGCTGCTGGGCCTCCGGCTTGAGTGACGTGAGCCTGAGCCAAGCATGGCGGCGCTGGTTGATCCCGTGACAATAACCATGGGCCGCCAGCAGCGAGATATCCGCAGCCGCGCTGATGACCTGGTTTGAAACCAGCATCCCTTCCTTAAGTATTTCTTGGAAGTCCTCCCTCTTGTCACGTGGCAGAAGGTCCGTGAACTGTTCCAGGGAATCCCACAGTGCACGGCCATACTGCCCCAGCAATGCCGAATCGCTGGAGGCTTTCATGGTCGTGGAAGAAGTCCCATAAGCCTTCCAGCCGAATCAATCCAACGGCTTTCTTTATCAGGCGGCACGGTGGAGGACGGGGAGGTAGAATGTAACTTCCTGTCCACCGTCACTATAACTGAGTCGGGTACTGGGTCCATCCGCAGGAAGGCCGGGTCCGAATCCGGTCCTCTGTACTTCTTCAGAAGTCGGGAGGGAGCGGCCTTCACCACCGCCGGCGTAAGGAACAGCTCCTCCGCAGGTTCAACCAACCCTGGCACCAAAGGCAGCAGAGGGCGAGACAGATGCTTCTTGTGAAGTGTCTCGAATATCACGGACATCGTAGGTGTAGGAGCCGTCACCGTGATGCCCAATTTCGTAGCCCCCCTCAGGAGAACCTCCTGGAACGTGCTGATGTCGTCCACCGGAGACACCCTTGTCTCCGGGGAATCCCAAAGGGTCAGCGAATATGAGCGAGTCCTCGAGGAGTCCGTACGGGACCTGGATCCCCGCCTCCTATGGCGATGCTTAGATCTAGTGGAGGACCTGTGTCGACTCCTTGATCTTCCTCTCCGTCCGGAGCGTGACCGCGATTTCCTAGGTCTGGGACGCTCCGCCGGTTTCCCCGGGGCGGGAGTCCTGGGCTTGGACGGGGCCTGCGGCTTAGGAGTCCCCTTGGGATGGGTCGGAAGCCTGGGCAACGAGACCGACCTCGGAGGAACCGGGGGCGGTCTATCAGGCCCCTGAGGCCGAGGTACAGGTGGAGGCAGAGGAGGCAAAGGAGGAGGGGTCGGAGCCCTCGGAGGGAGGCCCCTCGGCAACGGAGGCGTAACATGCTTCTGTGACGGAGTATACACCTCGGAGTACACCGAGCCCGGTGATCTGCCTTCCTTTCCAGACCTGGACTTTGGCGAGCCTCCCACAGCATCAGGCCTCTCACCACGCTTCCTCGACGTTGAAGAACGGTGACCGGACGGCGAGCGCAGGCCCCTCGACGTCGAGCGCCCTTTCCTCAGCGTCGACCGTCTTCCATGCCTCGACGGCGACCTTGACCGCCTCGACGGCGACCTCGTCCTTTTCGACGACATCTTGCATCTCGACGACGACCTCTTGCGCCTCGACGACGACCTCTTGTGCCTCGACGGCGACCTCTTCCGCCTGGACGGCGGACTCGACGAAGAGGATCCCCTCGACGACAATCGTTTCCTCTTCGCCGACGGCGAACGGCGGTGTCGCTTCGACGGCGAGCGCCGACGCCGGGCCCCTCGACGTCGATCACTCGACGTCGACGATGATGACGACTAAATCGTCAAAGGAGACTTCAGCGGCGGTCTGTGCAATTCCCTCGATGCCGACCGTCGACGTCGCTTCGACGCAGAGCCCTGGGGAGACGGGGAACAGACCGTAGTCATCCCTCTCGACGTCGTGGTCAGTGCAACCGACCCCGACGGAGAATGGGAGCGTTTGCTGATCTTCCTGCCCCTGGGGAGCCCCCAGAGGCCTCAGCATGGGCAGATAAAGCCCTTCCAGACCCACCTTGCGCCTTCAGCCTTCTTTCCTCGAGGCCCTGAAGCCTGATCTTCTGTCTATCCTTCAGGGTCCTGCCAGAGAAGCCTTGACAAATCTCACACTCCTCTGGGATGTGGGAAGAGGGAAGGCAGAGGATACACACCTCATGGGGATCTGATTTTGCCTTCCTCCTGGAGCACTCCGGGCATTTGTCAAATAATGCAGGCATATTTGACTTCCAAAGGAGCAAAATACCAAGAAGAACAGCACCAAAGTACTTAAAAGCACTTAACTTGAACAATAAAGTGAAAAATCACTAATAAACCCTTAAAAAGGGAGAGCTCAATGCTCCAGGGTCCTGCTTGCAGGAGCCGGAAAAAAGAACTGAAAGTAAATGGGACCTGCAGTACATTCTGGGATACTGTGAAGTTCTGTAAGGTTCTCTTAAAGGCACAGTATCCTGTTCTGAGCCACATAATGGCAGCCTATGGGGCTTGTCTGTCCAGGTCCTCCTCTCTATCATTCCAGAGGGTGTTTGCAGTTAAAGCAAGGGAAATCTGTACAGGCTTTGCTGTTTTGTGGATTTTGTGGTGGAATTTCTAGTTGAAGTACTGGACAGTGTAGCCTTTTATAGGCTGCATTATCTGTCTTTAAATTCTCTCTTAAGTGTCTGTGCAGTTCTGCATTTTTTCGACACTTTAAGAGATTATTTTTGATTGCTCCGGGGTCCACGCACATGGGCGGGACTATTCACTAGATTATGACTATACACAGAGATCCCCTACTACAGAAGGCTATTGTTGCTCCTTTTTTCCTGGTAGAGTGGGCTCGTGCCCCTTCTGCTAGTTCTTGGCCTGCCTGTCTGTGACAGAATTGTATAGTTTGTGCGAGCCATCGTGCGATGGTCCCCTTTGTTACTGGTCTACCCAGGAAACTGCTTGCGAAGGACAAAAAGAACTGCTTTGTTTTCCTGTGCTCCTTGGTTCTTTCTATGTAGTGCATTACTGCTCTTCTAGCACCCAGAGTGTGCAGTGCCCTCTCTACACTTGTGGCCGGTTTCTGAAAGAAGCTTGATATTTGTACTGTCTGGTTGATGTGGAACCTTGACACCACCTTTGGCATAAAGTGTGGGTCAGTTCTCATCACCACCCTATCATTGTGTATTTGGATGTAGGGTAATTGTAGCGTTAGCGCCTGTAGTTCGCTCACCCTGCACAGCGAGGTGATTGCCACCAGGAAGGCTGTTTTCAATGTCATCATTTGGAGGGAGGCCTTATGAATGGGTTCAAAGGGCGTGTTCATGAGCTCTGTTAGGACTACATTAAGGTTCCATGCCGGTGGCGGCATCCTCTTTGGTGGTGCGATCCTCTTTGCCCCTTCCAGGAATCTCTTTACTAGCTGTGATGTAAAGAAGCTCTTCCCTGTTTCTCCTCTTGTGTAGGCTACTATCTCTGCTAGTTGTACGTTTAGCGAGGATGAACTTAGTCTTGCTTTCAGCAGGTGCGTGAGATATCTTAGCACCGTTGAATCCCTTGTCATCTTCTTGTGTTGCTTCTTCTTGCTGCACCATTGTGTAAACCTTTTCCATTTTGCCACTTAGCACCTTCCTGTGCTAGGTCTCCTTGCCTCTCGTAGGACCCGCAGGGTACTCTCAGATAACTTTAGGTGTGCAAACTCTGTGTCTTCAGGAGCCATGCTGCTAGACTGAGGCTCTCTGGCTCTGGGTATAGTACTTCTCCATTTTGCATGGAGAGTAAGTCTTTCCTTTTCCCAAACTTGTGAGGTGCACCCTGTGCCATCTCCATTATCTGTGAGTACCTGGTCTGCCTGGCCCACTGGGGTGCCACCAGGATCAGTGTCATGTTGCTGGTTCTGCACTTGTTGAGTACTCTGTGTATCAGTGGTATTGGGGGAAAAGCGTAGGCAAATGTTTTCGACCAGCTTATCCATAGTGCATTCCCCTGGGATCGCTCTTCTGGTTGCCTGGATGCGAAGTGTTGGCATTTTGCATTCTGGTGTGTTGCAAATAGGTCTATTGTGGGTGTTCCCCATCTCCTGAATAGCCTTTACGTTTCCTGTGCATTGAGCTCCCATTCGTGGGATGCTGAAGTCTGTCTGCTGAGCCAGTCTGCTTCCACATTGTCCTTCCCTGGTAGGTGTATGGCTAGCAGGTCTATTTTGAGTGGGATGGCCCATCTCCATATTTCCTGCGCTAGGTTGGACAGTGCGACAGATTGCGTTCCTCCCTGTTTGTTGATGTAGAACATCGTTGTCGTGTTGTCTGTTTGTATCAACACTCTCTGGTTGTACAGTTTTTTCTGGAATGCCTTCAGGGCAAGGAATACGCTCTTCAGTTCCAGGTAGTTGATGTGTCTGACCGCATCCGCTGGAGTCCACAGACCCCTCACCTTGAGTTTGTTCATGTGTGCTCCCCATCCCATCTGGGATGCTTCTGTGGTGATGGTCACCATTGGGCTTGGTGGTGTTAAGGGCTTCCCCCTTGTTATGTTCTCCCTGTTCCACCATGTAATCTCCTCCTGCACTGCGTGCGTTACAACCACTAGATCTTCCCAACTTCCTGTAGCCTTTGACCATTGCTGTTGCAGCCATTCCTGGAATGGTCTCATGTGGAGCCGTATATTGGGGACCAGGTGTGTGCAGGACGCCATCATCCCCATGATTTTGCTCACTGTCAGAGCTCGCCCCTTCCGGTAGCGGCGTGCCTCCTTCAGCAGGGCCAGTGTTCTCTTGTCGCTGGGGAACACCTTGCTCTGTATGGTGTTGATCTGTGCTCCTAGGAAGATCTTCACTTACTCTGGTTCCATTGAGAATTTTCCCCAGTGTATGGAGAATCCTAGGTCTGTCAAGGTCTCTGTGACCCGCTGTGCGTGTTCCTTGCATGTCCTGTGTGAACTTGCTTTTATTAGCCAGTCGTCGAGGTAAGGGTATACATGAATCCCATCTCTGCGCAGATACGCTGCCACGGCTACGAGGCATTTGGTGAACACCCTTGGTGCGGACTTTAGGCCGAAGGTTAGGGCTGTGAACTGGTAGTGTTCTTTGTTGATAGTAAATCTTAGTAGATGCTTGTGCTGCCTGTTCATGGGGATGTGCAGGTAGGCATCTTTGAGGTATATGGTGGACATGAAGTCTCCGTCCCTTATCTGAGGAATGACCTCTTGTAGGAATGTCATTTTGAACTTTTGTGTCTTTATTTATTTGTTTAGGAACCTTAGGTCCAGGATGGGTCTTAGCGTTTCGTCCACTTTTGGAACTAGGAAATAGTTTGAGTACACTCCCTTGTTCCTTTCTCTGAGTGGAACTGGTTTGATGGCCTCCTTCCGGAGGAGTTCTTGTGATTCCTCTAGGAGCAGCGTTAGTTCCTTTCCTGAATGCACCTTCCTTTTCGGTTTTCTGCTTGGTGGTTTCTTTCCCAGTTCTATGCAGTATCCGAACTGTATGATGTTGAGTATCCATTTGTCTGTAGTTATCTTCTTCCACTCCTGGAAGAAGTGTCTTAGTCTGCCTCCTACTGGTGTTACATGTTCGTCGATGTTTGGTCTGTGTAACTCCCCCTTGTTGGTCTTGTTGTGCTCCACCCTCGAAGGGGTTGTGTGGGTGGGCACGCTTTGCGTGACAGAGTCACTTAGAGGTGGGCTGCTGGCCCCCTCTTTTTGTATGCCCTCGTCCATGCGCCCTCCGGCGAAAGGACTGGCCCCGAGGCTGGTACTGCCAGGTTTGCTTTTGCTGCCCCTGCTGGGATTGGCTGTCGCCCTGGTGCGCCTGCTGGAATGTTTTGTGTGATGTTCCCGGCTGGTTTCCTCCCCTTCCGTTTGGTCTCCGTTTCAGGGTACCCCTTCTCATCCCTCTGAATTGTAAAGCCCCCATGGACCTTGCCGTTTCACTTCTGGCTTGAAGCCTGAGATCCTAAGCCAGGCCTACCTATCATCATAAGTCTGCTGGATGTGTTAGCCCCATCCAAGGCTGTTTTCAGGCAAGCATATGCTATATTTTTCCCCTCTTCCACCAGATGTGATGCCCTTTGCTGGTATTCCTCTGGGAGGTACTTGAGCAGTGGCCCCATTTCGTCCCAATGCTGGTACTGGTGTCTGTTCAGTAGGGCATTTGAGTTTGCCATGCGCCAGTGTACTGCTGCATTTCTCTCTATTTTTCTCCCAGTCAGGTCCATTCTCCTGCTTTCTTTGTCTGGTGGTGCGCCTGATGTTTGTTGGGACGTTAGCCCTCTTTCTGGCTGTTGCCGCAATAATGGAGTCCGCTGTGACCGATCCCTGGATGTAGGGAGGATCCTGAGAAGAGTGTTTGTATTTTTTCTCAGTTCTCGGTGTCACAGACCTGCAGGTTGCCGGGTTCTTGAACACCTCCCTCCCTTGGTCCATGACACTCGGAAGCATGGGGAGGAACTTTCTCTTTGTTTGAGTGGGGAGCAGGGTCTCCAAAAGGAAACATGCCTTTGGCTTTTCCTCCTCCAATTTGACTCCATAGGCCGCTGCTGCGTTCTTAATGACCATGTTATAGGCCCCAATGTCATCTGGTGGTGAAGGCCTCGAAGGATAAGTCTCCACAGGCTCTTCCGGATTTTCAGAGTCGATGTCCTGCCATTCCAGGTCTAGTGTCATCGAGGATGCCGAGCCGAAAGTCGGTCGCGGGTCATCGTCGCCTTCTTCTTCACAGTATAGGCCCTCTTCATCGAGGTGTTCTTGGGGCTCAGGAGTTTTCGGCGGCCCTTCGGCGTCAAACTCCTCTTCCTCTTCTATTTCAACGATCGTTGTCGGCGCATTCAACGGAATCATGAAACTTTTCATTTTCTCGTCGAACTCTTTCTTCCTTTGCAGCATGTTCTCCATTTCGGCCTTGAGCCTTCTCTTCTTTCTCTCCATCTCGGCGGCATGCTCGGCGTCGAGCGTTTCGGACGACCTGTTCGACTTAGCTGCCGACATCGAAGCGACCTTCGGGTCCTTCTCCTTCGAAGTCGAGCGGTCCTTTTCGGGGCCGTTCTTCGACGACCTTGGCTTTTCGCCGGTCTTTGCCGCCTGGGAGTCCTTCTCGAAGGATCCGCTGGGCTGTTTGTCCTTGGATGCAGCTGCGGCCGTCTAGGTTTTCGGCGCGCCAGTGCTCCCTTCGAGTAATTAGACTCTGTTTTTCGAGAGTCCTGATCGGGCTTTCGAGAGTCTGTCGGGGGTTTAGGGGTCGACGTCTCTCCTACCTGTTTAGATGCCTTCTTATAGGTCTCTACGACCGTGTAGTCATCTGGTCCCTCGGCGATGTTGTCCTCTTAGTCGCTGGAGATGCCCAGGTCCCAAAGCGACGGAGGTTGGCCTTTGCCTTGCATGTTGTAGTTGGCTCTCCTCTGTCTCTCTCTAACCCTGAGTGTCTTCGGGGTAAAGGCGGAGCAGGCGTTGCAATCATTGCTCTCGTGGTTGACCGGTAAGCAGAGGTTGGAGACCGGGTGCTGGTCCTTCTGCGCGTATTTGTGTTGGCAGTTACGACAGAATTTAAAGGGTGTTTTGTCCATTCCTGCGCTCAGGTGGCCCCCTGTGTGGGCATTCTCCGTTGGACATCAAAGATCTCGAAGTTCTCCTCCTTCTTCGTCGTCCCGGCTTGGTGATCTTGTTCTTCGGTATCTTCTCCAATCTTTTCTGTGAAAGTTTTGCCTTTTTCCTCTTCTTTTCTCCCAAAAACTCTGGAACCTCTCGGTGACAATCCAGACCCAACGGCGGAAAAAAGAATCTGAAGATGGGGCCAAAGGTCGGAGCTTCCGCAGGAAGGGTGCCGACGTCACAGGATGTACACCAAAAGGTGGGAAGTCGACGCCCACCTGGGCTACGAAAAAAAAGAAACAGAAAGAAAAGACTACGATTCCGGACCCAACCACTAGACCGTGGAATAATGGACAGCATAGTGAATCCAGAAAGATTCACGCTGCAAAACCAAAGCTTTGAATGCCACCCTCTTTTCTATTGGGAGCCAGTGGAGGGCTCTTAGGTGAGGAGTCATGTGGGACCTAGGAGGAAGTCTGAGCAGCAGTCTTGCTGCCGTTACCAACACAAAAGGACACCCCT
This sequence comes from Lissotriton helveticus, assembly GCF_964261635.1. Lineage (NCBI taxonomy): Eukaryota > Metazoa > Chordata > Amphibia > Caudata > Salamandridae > Lissotriton > Lissotriton helveticus. The sequence continues at coordinate 22,740,159 of NC_136065.1, forward strand.
GCACCCGAGCCCCTGCGCCTTTGGAAGCCTGACAAATGGTGTCCCTGCGTCCCATAGCATCAGACCGTACGTAGGCATCTGTTGGTTTTCTATGGTACAGCTTCCTAGCCAGAGCCTGCAGCCTTTCTCCAAAACAGATCTTCCCCATTGATTTGTATTGGGCGCCAGATGCTGTGTTGGCACCCTGCCCTCCCTGTGCTGCCGAGGGTGTAAGTTTGGTGCTGCCTGTGCTTACCTTAACCTCCAGGGATTGGCACTGCTTTACTTACCTATGAACAGCACATCTTCGATCACCCCTGTCTCAATTGGTCAACATAGGGCGCCCGACTCTGAATTGAACCTCTGCACCCGGCCGCCCCTGTACTGCTGGTGGTGCAGTCTTGATGTCAACTTGAACCTTGCCTGGTGTTGATCACAGAGCCCAACGTCTGGATCTGTAAGTAGTATACTTACCTGCAAAACTGCATTCTTGGTTTCCTCCCATAGGTTACGTAGTGACCTTTTAACGTACATCTTGGTCTTAAAATAAAATCTATAAAGAAGGTTGTTTTTCTAAAATTGGTGTGAATCTCCATTTTGAGTCGTGTGTCATTTATTAATCACTGTGAGTACAACAAATGTTGTTCATTCTTCTGTATTAGGCTTAAGGCTAATCGCACACATTACCACAAATAGAGCACTTTGGGTTCACATTGATTCCTGTACACTTCTGGGAAATCTCTGGATTCTTTGCACAATAAAACCACGTAGTGGAATATCACATAAAGAGCCAGCTTCCTAGAAGCGGGAACTCACTGATCTCTTAATTATTGAGCTTAAAAGTATAATCACCGGAAGGATAGAAATGACTACTCTTATTCAAGTCAAAATCATTATAAGCTGCCTCAACCTACTTTTTAAGTAAACTAGCCAAGCGGTCACATAACAGCTGGCTGGGTGAAACAGTAAAGGGTGAAATGGGGCTAGAAAGCTTTGACAGTTTTGAACAGTTCTTTTGTTGAGTTTTTAGGTAGATTAATCTTATTAGTAAAATACTTGGTTTTATCTTAAATAATCAGTTGTTTGTAATCTTGTAATAATTTGTATTTAGTCTTTTCCATTGTTATAGCCATTTCTCTGTTTATGGCATTTTCTATTTAATTCTCCAAGTCAGAAGAGACCCAGGGTGCCATTAGTTTAGTTCTAACTTTTTACTTGTCCCAGAGGGGCCAGTTGAGATACAGCCAAGCTAATCCAGTTCACATTCTTAGTCGTGTCAACATTGGCCACCACCCAATCTCACTTGACTAACGAACACAAAGTACTACTAAGTTCATTTATGTCCACTTTATTCCATGCCTGCATATTGATTAGCGGACTCCTAGCAGTAGTGTTATTCGAAGTGAGAGTTTTTAAACTAAAACCAATAGCCTTATGATCGCACTAAATTAAAGGTACTGCTGTGTCAAATTTCAAGTCAGGATGACTTGAGAAAACACCATAAAGAGTATGACCTGCCACATGCATAGCAGTGTTTACCAATTGTTTAAGATGAACCCAATGTTGTTTGTCTATCAATTGCACGGTTTCTCCATTGTCAAGATCTTCCAGGTGAAAATTGAAGTCTGTAATGACGGTAGTGTGCACTAGATAGCATAAGCTCATTGAAAGCGGTCAGAAAAGTAGTTTTAGGACCTGGGGGCCTGGAGATCAAAAGTGGCATTTTATTGTCCAATTTGCCTTTGAAAGTAAGTCTCACAGTCTCTTAACCTCGCGGACTCAAAGGTGATATCAAATTGTACCCGATAGACAACAGCTTTGCCACCACCGCCACGTTTACAACACGGTTCACTGGAAAAAAAAAAAAACATTTACAATGCAACGGTCTCGCCTTTGCAAAAGTTAGAGCTATTGGTATTGTAAATGACAAAATTGTTATTCATGTGTTGGTTTTTGCAAAAAGATGAATAAATGGCACTCTCATTTACAATGCCAATAGCTTAATCTTTCGCAAGTGCCACACACAAACACACAGACCCACACACAGAGCTCTACACACAGAGCCCCACACACACAGAGCCCCCCACACACACAGAGCCCCCCCACACACAGCCCCCCCACACACAGCCCCCCACACACAGAGCCCCCCGACACACAGAGCCCCCCCACACACAGAGCCCCCCCACACACAGAGCCTCCCCCACACACAGAGCTCCCCACACACACACAGAGCCCCCCCCACACACAAAGCCCCCCCACACACACAGAGCCCCACACACACAGAGAGCCCCCCCACACAGAGCCCCCTACACATACAGAGCCCCCCACACACACAGCCCCTCCCCCACACACACACACAGAGCGCCACACACACAGAGCCCCACACACAGAGAGCCCCACACACAGAGCCCCACACACACACACACAGAGCCCCACACACACACACAGAGCCCCACACACACACACAGAGCCCCACATACACACACAGAGCCCCACACACACACACACACACAGAGCCCCCCACACACACAGAGCCCCACACACACAGACAGAGCCACACACACACACAGAGCCCCCCCCACACACAGCGCCCCCCACACACACAGCGCCCCCCACACACACAGAGCCCCACACACACAGAGCCCCACACACACAGAGCCCCACACACAGGCTTGCGGGCGGTCATGATTCTTGAGGGCCTGCCGTGCCCAGAGTGCCCACGCCGGCCCTGCCTCCGTGCCCAGCTCCTCCTGCAGGCCGCGGCTGACCAGGGTGGCCATGTTACAGGTCACACGGCGCCCAGGATGCTGCGCCTCGCTCCAGCCTCTTTGTTTGCTGGGAAGGCCTGCTCCTGGAGGCAGCTGAACAGGTCACAACTCAGCTGCGCCTCACTTTACAAATGGCGCAGCCAATCAGTGATCTATGGCTCATCAGGCGATCGGCGTTAGGGGACCCAAGCAGTCGGCCTATAAAATGATCGTAAAGATGCTGTGCTCCAAACGAGGGACAAACAAGGCCAATGGAAAGCAACAGGCGGGATGTAGGTACTGCAAGTACACTATCGTTCTCTTGCAACCAGACACGGTGCTGTCTGATAGGCAAGACCTGAAACTGACTCGGTATCGCCGACATAAAATTAGGAGAAATACATCAATATCACTGAGAAATATACTTATCTGTGTGTGGTGGTGGGGGGGGGGCAGAAACAGAGCCCTGGGGCTCAACTGCTAGTTCTTCCTGTCGCTGCCCAACAATTAGAGAGGTGTGCGCCAGCGAAGTGCAGCACAGGAAGCAAAGATGAGACTAGGTGACCAATGGAGGAAAGAGGCGATAAAGACCTGTGAACGGGCAGTATGTACAGCGGACTGTACAGAGGAGGGTTTCAAACTAGGCGGAAGAAAACGAATGTCAGGGAGCTTCTCTGATGGACGATTAGTGACTTTTGTGGTCATGCCTTGACTGGGAATGAGAGGGCAGGTTGGAAATTTGGGATTTAATTGCATTTTTAAAACAGATCAGCACGTCTATCACAATTTGTATTGTTAAATGTTTGGAGCTGCCAATTTTAATAGAAGTGTGCAAAAGGTATGAGTCACTACGGTCCAATCAATTTTTCTGTAAATGGGGAGATTAGAAAGATTGAAGATCACTGCTGTATGGGGTTAAAACTATTAGAAGAAAGTGTGAGGATACTCAAGACCAGACATTCCAATGTCTTGCAAACAAGGGCAACTAGGATCCGGTCAATACTTTGCAGGGGGTGGAGGATCAGCACTGTAGATTCAGAGCTCAGTGTGCGCCATGTCAGTGAAGAACTGGAGGGACATGGGAAAGAACAACGGGGACGATAGAGGTGGTATACTTCTAACACAGGATGGCGGAGCCGTGAGAAATGTGTTCAGGGTGCTTCTCATAGTGGTGACTCAAGCAGTAAGGAGCAAAGTCACTGGCTGAGAATGAGGTGTCATTCAGGAGGGGAAGTGGAGAAAATATGCTATTTATTGGTCTAAAGATTACAGATGAGACTAATGAATGTGTACTTATATCAGGGTTTCCCAGACTCTTCTATACCCCGCACCCCTAGGAAATGTTAGACTAATGGTCACAACCCCTACATAAATTGGATTAATGAGACCGATTCAGAATTAAGCATAACAGACCACAGCAGGAATTAAGCCTGCGATATGATGGGGCCACAATGCAATCCACAGAAGGAGCTTAATCACCGAATGCTGCCGCCTTGAACTACACACCGTTCTAGCAGTTACTCCACACAGCCACGGATTCACGCAACACACCTAAATGTACACTGATGCCATACGTCCGGGTCACCAGTCTGTGGGTCAGAAATGTACAGAAATTATACCCAGTGTAAAGCTTCCAACACTCTGGGCTGGCCCTTAGGACTGATGCTTCTGACACCAATTGCATGAACCTGAACACAATAAACGTTTGCAGAAACTGAAGCCAAATTGGAAATAATGAAATCTTAGTTTGAACTGAATTGCCTACATTGCTTAATAAGCTGATTTATGTTGCAGTTTGTGTAAGGCGAAGGACAATTCAAAGACTCCGGAGAGTAGACGCCACATGGCACCTCGTCTGATGGTACCCACCACGACATACGATCACTTCTACTCACCCGCCTTGGCCGCCTTCGGGGGCACCTTGTCCCTGTCAGGCTCGGCTGGGGCGCCTTGTCCCTGGCGGGCTCGGCGGGCTCCTCTGCGGGGCTCTCCGCTGCTACTTCGCCGCCCTCCCGCGGCACCCTTGGCAGGTGGCCGAATTCCCCCTCGTGCTTGGGGCCGTGCACCAGCAGGAAGTGGGCGACCTCCAGCTTGTAGAGGTCGGTGCCCAGCATGCGGAGCTGGGCTCCTGCCCCTCGCAGTACTGCTCTCCGTAGGCAGCCAGCAGCTCCCGCAGGCCCAGGCTCAGCTTGAAGGTGCCATCCCGGGAGCCCCGGTTACAAATGGGCGTGCCGGTCAGCATGGCCCGGAGCTCGTCCTCTGGGAGCTCAGACACGGCCTCGGGGCAGGAGGGTGGATGGATGGGTTGTTCCGGGGGAAGCGGAAATGGAGCCCACAAGGCTCCTCTCTTGTCTCAGCTGGCCCCCGCCCACCGTCAGGCGCAGGCGCCGGCTTGGGTTCGTCTTTTCCTTTTTTTTAAAAATTGAATACAAAGCCCCTGGTGTGGTGGGCACCCGCTAGGGGTATGCGAATGGCACAAAGTCCCTGGCGGGGTGGACACTCTTTTAGCCCCGTCCTTTTCAGACGGGCTCGGCATGACTTACTGGTGGCGTAAAAGGTTCCTTATCTTTTTTATGGGGCCCCATAAAGAAGATAAGAAACCTTTTACCACAGCAGTAAGTCAAGGAAGCAAATCCGAAAGGGACGGGGCTAAAGGAGAAAGAAGAACGTCACTAGGGCCTCTTCTCCAATGGCTGGCCACCGTTTAGGAGGCCAGCCAATGGAGAAGAAGGGCAGGGCTTAACCCTCGCTAGTGTAATTCACCCTGAAACATAAAATCTCACGAGCTTGACTGCGCATGTGCGCAGTACGCCACGCGAGACCTAAAAAAAAAGCATAGCCAGTAAAAATTGCAGCAATTAGGCCCAGATTTTAAGCTTCGTCCGCCCAGGTTTCAGTAAGAAACACTAAGCCTGGAGTGTGTAAGTCAAAGTGATTATGTAGTTCATATTTGTACATTATGACTGGCCATTTGTTAATCAGAACACAGTTAAGTGTCAAAATGACATTGTCATTCATTACTGTTCCTGTTAACAGTTGCCAGCTCAAGCATCCTTTGACACTTGAAATGGCAGTGCTTACAAGAAAAATCACCAGTATCTGAAGTGGGACCATATTGATTGCATGCCCACCTCGCTCATTAGATTGGAGGATCTGGTCCCTGGAATATCTCACAGCCAAAAAGTGGGCAGGGGTTCTGACACACGGCGCAGTCCAGGCGTGGACGGGCGCAGATGGGCTTGCTCTTGGCACCCACGCATCAGGATATTTGGGCACATGGCACAGTTAGCACTAGAAAGCGGACCTGCACTTTGCAGCGTCTAAATCAGAATGGTCGAAGGGCCATAAAGAGTCCACTCACCTCCACAAAGTGATGGTGTCGCAACTGATAGGAGGATATGAGCTGTAACAAAATCACCAGCCTCCTGACTGCATAACTGTTTGCAACCTAGAGCCCAGGCCAGCCAGCTAACAAGTCTGCACGAGTTATGCATAGTATGCAGTTTTTGAATGTCAGTATGGGTTTGTGATTCCATGGTTACTATGTTCCAGTGAGTGCGCCATAAAATGTGTTAATGCTGTGCCCCCCTACAGTCTCCAAATGTTCAGAGATGACCGCCATGGAAGGGGTCGCCTAATGTTTGAACGCCAGCTGCAGGTCACGGTCTTAGGTCCAGAGAAAGATCTAGGAGTTGTCGTATCTTGGGATGCCAATGAGGGGGATGGCTGGTGCGTATGGAGTGGTCTCGACTGTCATGTACTTCTTTGTAAGCACCGATATACTATTCTTAGTAGGAGGGGATGTGGTCAGTAGAGCCAAAGTATCTCAAACAAGAGTCACTGGGCCACAGACGTCTCTCTTCCATCCTGATGATTTCCAGCCAACCAGCGATATACCAGTAAAATTATTGCTCGAGTTAGTAGTTCTCAAAATTCAGAACAACTGAGCCCCTGTAATCTAGTGGAAGCCGTAGCTGTCAGTGCTACTCTGCAGTGCTCACTGCGCCAGATAAGCTCTACCAGTAATGTATCTCGGGTATAGAAAAACTACAATGGAAGGTTAGTAAAATAGTACAATAACACAGGGAGCATGAACGTCTTAGAGACGGCAATGGAACCCAACACCTCTAGTGGTGATGTTGTCCAAAAGGTTATTTGGAGGTGTAGATCAGTTACTGCTCCAGTGATATCATCGAACAGGTCCTTCTTGCAATGGTTGAGGTTGATCCCCAAATATATAAACCGGCTGCCTTGGCACAGTCATGTTTAATTATCAACACTCCCGTGCATTTCTGGATAAGTAAGACGCAGGGTGAATTCTACATGTCCTAATGTTAAATAGCATATACCCTTCCTTGCGGACAAGGCCAGATACGGGTGACCTTTCAATATTTAAAAGATTCTTTGGGTAGGCATGAAGGGGTTAACCCTGGTAAAAAGGTTATAAATGTCTGATCCGCTGGTGTCAAGATATGCTCTGACTGACCAAAGTGGACGGGCGGATCGGTATTAGCTAGCCAAAACATCCAGAATATGTTGTGGCAGCCATTACAGGACTAGAAGAAGATTTAAGTTGTGGTTCGCACTGTGAACCACAACTATTGGATTTTATTTGTTTTATACATTTGAGTCAATCCTATAACTTAGTTTTTAACTGTTTTTTTCAAGGTTCGAGGCATGTGGGCTGCTGAATTCATATCTATAGCATAGATCGCCGCCTAGTGTTGGGTCCGGGTGATTGCACATTGTTGTCCTGGAAGAGTCTTCGAAGTATCACGAGATAGGTGGCTCCTCCCCTGGACTACAGTGCGCATGGGCATCGACTCCATCCTCAGATTCTTTTTTTCCGCCATTGGGTTCGGATGTAATTTCGTTATCTCCAGTTCGGAATCAACATAAACTTTTTCGAGGCCCGAAGGCCTTTTTCAAACTGTCGGTATTGTTTGCGTTCGGTGCCCGGTTCTGTTCCGACACAGCGAGTCGGATATCCAGGGAGTCGAGTGACTCTTCGGTGATCGAGGCCCAGTCGACGCAGCAAGACTTTCGACGACACGACATGGAACGGAGCCCGTTCAAGAAGTGTTCCGTGTGTGGATCGAAGTATCCCCACATTGACTTCCACCCGGTGTGCAACAAGTGCCTGTCGCCGGACCACAATGAAGCCAGCTGTATGGCTTGTTCCAGGTTTCGTTCGAAGAAGACGATTCGGCTTCGGCGCGTGGCGCGCCTCGAGGCCCGGCAGTCGGCCCCGGCACCGGTGGACATTTTCAACAACGACGAAGCAGACGAACACGAGGTTCAGATGCAGATTTCACCTCCAACAAAGCGGATGTCGAAGGCCAAGACGTGGAAGAAGTCGTCGACGAGGTAGGAGACGACAATGAGGCCTACGGGGCCACGGAAGATAGCTCATGTGAAGAGCTAAGCCCCGTTCGAACAATTACAGAGGTTCAGGTCGAGGGATTGCCACACGGCCTTACCCAAGACCTTATACCAGAATCCACGGCCCCGCCTTCAGGCCGGCTACGGACACTTCAGCGGAGCCGCCATTGGCGAGAACGAAACCGAAAGTGAAACCATCGGTGTCGACAAAAACGAAAGTGGTTGAGACGCCATCGAAACCGAAGACATCTGCCCTTCCGTCGACACCCTCGTCTTCCGAGGGGTCGGGGCAACCAAAGCCGAAGAAAACCATCGACCCGGTCAAGTCGGGCAAAGGCGTCGAGCCGAAGATGGTCAAGGGCGTCGAGCCGAAGTCCAAAAAGGGCGTAGAGCCGGAATCAAGTAAGGGCATCGAGCCGAAGTCCACACAGGGCGTCGAGCCGAAGTCTACCAAGGGCGTCGAGCCGAAGACTGGGGCCACGAAATCAGTGACCCAGCCTGCCGATCCGAAACGGCCGGCGTCGACGTCTGCTGACAAGGACGGAGGACGTAGCGCCCCTAAGAAAGATGCTCCTACGCCTCGGACGGAGGAGATGGTGTCATCGGCGATCGAGTCTCCCAATGTTGGTGGACCGAGGTCGGCTGTCGGGTCGACGAAACCGTCCGCTTCTTTTACGAAGCAGGTCGCGGACTCCCTGAAATGAATCAGAAACAAGGCTTCGGCGGAGGTACAGAAGACACCTTCCGTCCCGAAGCAGTCGGTGCCAGCGCCAAAGTCGTCGACGCCACTCCTCTTGACGTTGCCGCCGAAGACCTTCGCACCGCAATCGGTGCCCGGGGACTCTGCGGGGTCGAAGCCAACTCACCCGGCTGGGAGCTTGAAACATCGGCCACCCTTGCTGGAGGAGCAGTCGGAGCATTTCATCGATGCCGACACCGGAAAACTTACTCTTTACAAGAGAAAGATCACGGCGTCGAAGCCTTTGGAGTCATTCACAATTCCTCTAAAGCGCAAAAGGCCTGCTCCAGATTCACCTGTCTTGGTCGAACCAATAGTCCCTCAGACTCCAAGAATTGCGACACCCTCACCCACTTATTCGGATGGAGAGGATGCTGGGGAAGAGGACGAGGAATACAATTTTCCTGCCAACACAGAGCCTGATGAACAACAGGACTCATGGGTAGAGGCAGGTGACCAAGGGGATCAGCACACCGCCCATGACCCTCAAGTGTACAACGTCAAGACCTCTCTGTTGGAACTGGGGTAGCCTGGCCTAGGGCAAGACTAGCATATCAGAGGCACAGTGTAAAGGTTGCAGGCCACCCAGGTGTAATTCCACGCAATAGCACACAAAAGAAAACGCTACACCAAAAATGTGGAAAAATAAGTACTGTTTTATAAAAATAATGTTCTCTTTGTTCTCAAAATTTATATAGCATATAACATTACAGGTTACTTTAGAATCAACAGTTATATCATTTGAATTACTAGCAACTTATCAATTAATTTCTTCAGTGCACAACATTCAGTTCTCCTCCAATCAATATTCCACTTCCTGAGATGTTACTCTGTTCATCAATACATTACACTTGTCAATGAGTCAATAAAGGCACTTTCAAAAGTATCAAATCATCACATTTACAGAATTAGCTGAACGCCTCATTAAGCTCTATGCCTAGTTAAACTTTGCTGATACAGCTTCCCTCTAGGATGGTGAAAATTCAATTCAATATGGTCAGGCAGTTACTACAGATCCGGCAGGACTGCTAACTAAAATTATCAGCTTCACAACTCTAGTACCTTTACCTCAGATCCTCATATTTAATTAAGTGTAGGAACGATGTGGTGCTCTAACCCTCCTATACACAACTGAAGGCACTGTTTATAGAAAACTATCCCCACGTTCTACAGAACAGAGGGCAATGGTCAGAGTGAAACTACCCCCACGTTCTCCTTACTGTAGCGTGGAGACGATGCCTTCCCAGTCTCCACGCATCGCTGCTGTTTTGGGGCTCCTTAAGTGTTCAACTTGCCGATCTCACCACTCCACGCCCAGCACACTGCTGACTCGGCGCTGGCGTGGGGAAACTTCAATTATCAACAATCCTCGGTCTAGGGACGCGGCGCTGGCGTGGAGTAATCTTCGATTTCCAAACAATCCCTGGTCAAGGGACGACTCCGCTGTTGGCGCCTAGCCCCTCGCTCGCGTTCCCGGGGTTTCCTCAGACGAGGCTGGGCTGCGCAGGCAAGCGCTGGGTTACTCACGCCTCCACCGCCGGCTTCTCCTCACCCCGCCCGGCGGCTCCACTGGGCATGCGCGTCGAGAGAGTGTCTCTCCACCGGAGATCGCGCTGTGCAGGGGACGCCTCTTCTTGTTTCCGCCCACCCGGAAACAGTCCGGGGACTGCGCTCCTCACCTTAGGATCTTCAGGCTTTATTCTGTCACGGCGCCACTCGCCTCACGCCGGTAATGGGCAGAACGGCCTGTCAGCTTGCCGCCTCCGCTCCTCAGCTCTCACACGCCGGCTCCTAAGCAGAGCGACTCCTTGCTCCACTGCCACAGGTACCAAGAGGGCACGGTGGGGGTGTAGCGCAGAGGGGGGTTCCCAGAAGTCGGTCAGCTACCGATTAACAGCTGAGCAAAGGGGAGGGGGCACCAGGATTAGCCCCACTTCAGTTGGGACTCGTGCTGAACAGTCTCTTTAGGATCCTTATGCTGGACCAATCTCTTTAGGATCCTTTTGCTGGGCAGAGGAATACACTCTTCAGGGCTGCAGTCTCCTTCTCCTGGTCACTTCCCTACTCTTCCAGTCAAGGGATTAGACAGGCGCCCAGGGTCTCCAGTATCCTTCAACAACGGGGTCAGGACAGATAACCCAGAGGGGATATTGAGGTGATTCAGTAAGGCAGCTTCCCTATCCAGGAGGTCAACCCTAAGTCTAACCTCTTCCCACCCTCAGCTACAGCCTGTCCTCCAGCTGACTCTCTAAGGTAGACAAAATGGCTGCCCCGCATTCCGCCTTATATAGGCTGCCCTTCAGTGGTCCAGAATGGACCAGAAGGTTCTGGAATGCCCTATGTTAGGCTATGGCCAAGTTCTGTGTGTGACAGTTAGGGCAGTTGGTGGCCACCATTTTAGGTGGTGCCAACTTTCCTGTCAGAACAGGCCTCTGGGCCTGAGGTAAAAGATTATGAGGGGGGGAGAAAGAACACCCATCCCCCTGGCCAACACCTACAAAAAGTCAGTAGACACAAAAATACTAAGGGGATGAGGGGCAAAGAGGGGACAAAATAAATAATAATGAGGAGGGACTGCGCAAAAAATCCAGACAGGTCTAACACGCGTCCCCCCCAGCTGAAAGTGGGGAGAACTACCCAACCCCTTGGGAGTCCTCTTCACTAAGGCGGAAATACCTGGAGAGACCGTCTGCATTTGCGTGGTCCACTCCAGGCCGATGTTCCACCCGGAAGTCCATTCCCTGTAGGGAGATGGACCACCTCAACAGCTTGGGATTTTCCCCCTTCATTTGCATCAGCCAACGAAGGGGGCGGTGGTCAGTCTGAACCAGGAAGTGCGAGCCAAAGAGGTATGGCCGCAGCTTCTTCAGAGCCCACACCACCGCAAAAGCTTCCCTCTCAATTGCACTCCACTTCTGTTCCCGGGGAAGCAGTCTCCTGGATAAGAAGACTACAGGCTGATCCAGGCCCTCTTCATTTAGTTGCGATAACACTGCCCCAATGCCATGTTCGGATGCATCTGTTTGCACAATAAACTCCTTGGAGAAATTGGGGGCCTTCAGGACCGGTGCTTCACACATTGCCTGCTTCAACTTTTCAAAGGCTTGCTGACAAGCCTTTGTCCAAACTACCCGTCGAGGTTGTTTCCTTGAGGTGAGCTCTGTGAGGGGCGCTACAATAGTGCCATACCCCTTCACAAAGCGACGGTAGTAACCTGTGAGGCCCAGGAAAGCTCGGACCTCAGTCTGTGTCTTGGGGGGTTCCCAGGCCATGATTGCCTCAATCTTCGCCTGCAGGGGTTGCACGGCCCCCCTACCCACCAAGTGTCCAAGGTACACAACCGACCCCTGACCAATCTGGCATTTACTGGCTTTGATGGTCAAACCAGCTTGTTTCAGCGCCTGGAGAACTGCTTGCAAATGTTGCAAGTGGTCCTCCCAACTGCTACTGAAGACAGCAATGTCATCCAGGTAAGCAGCCGAGAAACCCTCCATTCCAGAGAGGACCTGGTTCACCAGTCGCTGAAATGTAGCAGGGGCGTTCTTGAGCCCAAAGGGCATCACACAGAAGGAGTAGTTTCTGTCCTGTAACTCCAGTTCTGTAGTAGGGGTATCTCTGTTATAGTCATAATCTAGTGAATAGTCCCGCCCATGTGCGTGGACCCCGGAGCAATCAAAAATAATCTCTTACAGTGTCAAAAAATGCAGAAAATGCATAGACACTTAAGAGAGAATTTAAAGACAGATAATGCAGCCAAAAGGCTACACTGTCCAGTACTTCAACTAGAAATTTCCACCATAAAATCCACAAAACAGCAAAGCCTGTACAGATTTCCCTTGCTTAACAGCAAAATCCCTCAGGAATGATAGAGAGAAGAACCTGGACAGACAAGCCCCATAGGCTGCCATTATGTGGCTTAATTAGGATACTGTGCCTTTAAGAGAACCTTCCAGAACCTTCTCTCAGTATCCCAGAATGCATAGCAGGTCCAACTTAGCCTCAGTTCTTTTCGAGGGCGTAGGAAACGCCAGACCTGTAGCATTATGATCATGAACAACACTCCACCGGGGAGGCGGGAGGGCGCTTATGACTATAACAGAGATACCCCTACTACAGAACTGGAGTTACAGGACAGAAACTACTCCTTCTGTAGTAGGGGATCTCTGTGTATAGTCATAATCTAGTGAATAGAATGGCAAGCCCATCCCCACACCAAGCGGCGGTGGAGAATAAAATAACGCCACTACTGTGCGAACAGATTCCGCAGTGAAGCCTGCCCAACCTGAGCGTCTGCCCTGGCATCAGTGTCCAGGCAGTAATGCTTAGCAAAGGTATGGACCGACTTCCAAGTGGCCGCCTTGCAGATCTCTGCAATGGGAACATTACGGAGCATAGCTGTCGTAGCAGCCTTGCCCCTGGTGGAATGAGCCTTAGGCTTACCTCCTAAGGTCTTATTAGCTTTGTAGTAACACAACTGTATGCAGGACACAATCCACCTCGAGATGGACTGTTTAGAGGTAGCAAGACCTGTCCTGACTGAGCCATAATTGACGAACAATTGGTCTGACCTACGAATATCTTTAGTCTTATCAAGATAAAACTTCAGCACCCTCCGCACATCCAGGGAATGTAAAGACCTTTCCGCCGGAGATGAAGGATTCTGAAAGAACGTAGGCAAAGTGATAGTCTGATTGATATGAAAATCAGAAACAACCTTGGGAAGAAACTTAGGGTGAGTACGCATAACAACTTTAGCATTATGAAATACAGTATAAGGTTCTTGGCAACACAATGCCTGAATCTCACTCACCCTGCGGGCCGATGTAATGGCCACGAGGAACGCCGCCTTCCAGGACAGGTGCTGCAACGAAGCCTTATGAATGGGTTCAAAAGGCTCCTTCATCAATCTGGACAGCACCACATTCAAGTCCCATGAAGGCGAAGGAAGCCTGACAGGAGGGAACACTTTCTTCAAGCCTTCCAAAAAATCTTTGATCACAGGGATCTGGAAAAAGGAAGTCTGTGAAGGGCCTTTCCTGTAGGCAGTCAAAGCAGCCAGATGAACCTTAATGGAATGGACATTAAGGCCCGACTGCGCCAGATGAAGCAGATATGGAAGGATGACATCTTCCTTGCATGACGTAGGGTCATAGTTCTTAGACTTGCACCAGATGCAAAACCTCTTCCACTTGTAGGCATAGGAAGTCCTAGTGGAAGGTCGCTTAGCCTCCTTCAGTATGCCCATACAATCCTCTGGGAGATTCAGATGGCCATATTGCACTATTTCAGGAGCCATGCCGCCAAACTCAAAGACGAGAGGTTGGGGTGCACCATCCGCCCCCCGAACTTCGTGAGAAGGTCCGGCCTGCACGGCAGCTTCATGTGAGGAAGGAGAGATCGGTGAAGCAGGTCCGTGAACCACCACTGTCTGGGCCATTCCGGGGCAATCAGAATCATTCTCGCCCTGGATTGAGACAGCTTGATGAGAACCGCCGGAATCAGGGGAATTGGTGGAAAAGCGTACAGAAAGCTGTTCGACCAGTTGATCCATAACGCGTTCCCCAGCGTCCCTGGCTGGAAGTACCTGGAGGCGAAGCCTCGGCATTTGCTGTTTTCGGCGGTGGCAAACAGATCTACGTCTGGAGTTCCCCACCTTGCGAAGACTTCTCCTAGTACTTCGTCGTTTATGACCCATTCGTGGTTTTCCTGCACGATTCTGCTCAGTTCGTCTGCCTGAACATTCTGCACACCAGGCAGATGGGTGGCCGTTATCGACAGTCCTCGAGCCAGAAGCCAGTGCCAGATCGCCTGCGCCTCCTGCGACAGAGTGCGCGATCTCGAGCCCCCCTGCTTGTTGAGGTAATACATCGTAGTCGTGTTGTCCGTCTGAACAAGCAGAGAGTTGGTCTGAAAGGACGGATGAAAGGCCTTCAGTGCCAAGTGAACAGCTCTCAGTTCCAGGAAATTGATGTGGTACGTGGACTCCGTCGGGGACCACGTCCCTTGAATTTGTAGATCTCCGGAATGCGCCCCCCAACCTTGGAGAGACGCATCCGTCACGATGGTCTGTGTGGGAATGTCCTTGTGGAAGGGAACGCCTCTGAGGAGATTCTCCTTCGAGCACCACCACTTCAGAGACTGAAGAGCATGTAGAGACAGTCGTATCCTGTCGTCCCAAGAACCTCTCCTCTGGTCCCACTGATCCTCCAAGCACTCCTGCAGAGGACGCATCTGTAGCCGTGCGTGAGGAGTGAGAAAGATGCAAGAGGCCATCGATCCCAGTAGAGAAGACACGGTCCTCACAGTCGTAGACGGAGATTTCATGAGAGCCTGAGCCTTCCGAACGAGTGATAAACGTCGCTCTTCCGAAGGAGACACGCTTGCTGACAGCGTATTGATGGAGGCCCCCAAGTACTGGATGCACTGCACCGGAATCGGGACCGACTTGGACATGTTGATGTGCAACCCCAGCTTGTTCAAGAGAACGCACGTCTTCTGGAAGTGTGCTCGGGCTTCCGAGAAGGAGGAGGCTTTGATCAACCAATCGTCCAGGTACGGGTAGACAAACCCCTTGTTCTTCCTCAGGTGTGCCGCTACCACTGCCATACATTTTGAGAATGTCCTGGGTGCAGACTTCAGTCCGAAGGGCAGCACCGTGTACTGATAGTGATTGGTGCCGACTTGAAAGCGCAGAAATTTTCTGTGTTTGCATGCAATGGGCACGTGGAAGTATGCGTCCTGTAGATCTATGGCACACATCCAGTCTCCCCGTTGCAGCTGAGGGTAGATCTGATGCAACGACAGCATGCGAAACTTTTCTCTGCGAATCCACTTGTTTGCCTGCCGCAAATCCAGAATGGGCCTGAACTCGTTTTTGTCCTTCTTGCGGACAAGAAAGAACCGAGAGTACAGACCTCTTCCTCTTTGAGACAGAGGTACGTCTTCGATCGCCCTTTTCCTTAGCAGAACGTCCGCCTCCGTCTGAAGCTCGCGCAGTTGATACTGCGAGCTGACGGGAGGAATCGATGGAGGAGGGCTGGTGAAACGTAGACTGTATCCATTGCAAACAATATTCAGCACCCACTTGTCCTGAGTAATTTTTCTCCACTCTGCCAGAAAAAATTGAACGCTTCCCCCCACCGGAGCGGGTAACGGACGAGGGGGAAGTAACAGCTCAGGGACGGGACCCGGCCGGGCCCTTGGTCGCGGTAGAGGACTGTTGACGACCTCTACCACCCTGCCGCTTCTGGAAGGGCTGCCTGTACTGCTGCTGCTGCTGCCGCTGTTGATGTTGACCAGCAGACTGCCCCCTTCCACGACCCTGCGCCCCAAACCGACGCTGGTACTGTCGGAAGGGTTTCTTTTCCTTGGGCTTTTCCAGGCCCACTGCCGTCAGGGTCTCCGCTTCGGCCTTCATCCTGGCCATCTCATCATCCGCGTGCTTCCCGAAGAGGGTATCTCCGGAAAACGGGAGATTCGCCACGCGTTGCTGTGCCTCCGGTTTCAACGATGTCAACCTGAGCCAAGCATGGCGTCTCTGGTGAATCCCGTGGCAATATCCGTGCGCGGACAGCAACGATATGTCTGCTGCGGCGCCGATGGCCTGATTAGAGACCAACATCCCCTCCTTGACGATCTCCACAAAGTCCTCCTTGCGGTCTCGAGGGACGAGATCTGCGAACTGCTCCATCGAGTCCCAAAGGGACCGGTCGTAACGTCCCAGCAAAGCCGAGTCACTGGCTGCCTTCATGGACGAGGCGGATGTCCCACACGCCTTGCGACCGGCAGAATCGATCCACCGGCTCTCCTTGTCCGGAGGCACCGTGGACGCAGGGGAGGTGGCATGAAGCTTCCGAGCAGCAGTCACGATGACTGAATCCGGTACCGGGTCCTTCCTCAAGAAGGCTGGGTCTGAGTCCGGAGCCCTGTACTTTTTCAGTATCCTGGAAGGGACAGATTTCACCGTTGCCGGCGTCAGGAATAGCTGTTCGGCGGGCTCAAGGAGCCCCGGCACCAGAGGTAACAGGGGGCGAGACAAGTGCCTCTTGTGTAAAGTCTCAAAGATTACCGAGGTAGAAGCCGTAGGCGCTTCAACCTCAATGCCCAACTTCGCCGCACCACGCAGGAGAACCTCCTGAAATGTGCTAATATCGTCTATCGGAGACACCCTAGTCTCCGGCGAATCGGACAGCGTGGGCGAGTAGGAACGGGTCCCAGAAGGAGAACGTGACCTGGACCGACGTCTCTTGTGATGATGCCTGGATCGTGATGAAGATCCGCGGCCACTCCTTGATTTGTCCCGTCTCCCCGAGCGAGACCTCGACCTCTTGGGCCTCGGACGCTCCTTCGGCCTCCCAGGGTCAGGAGCTCCAGGCTTCTTAGGAGTCTTCTTCGGAGGCGTCGGGAACTTAGGCATCGACACCTCCCTCGGTGGGATCGGGGGTGGAGGAGCAACCGGACGCGGGTCCCGCGGAGCCGGCTTCGGAGGCGGGGTAGGGGCCTTCGGAGGAGGACCCTTCGGCACAGCCGGCCGCGGAGGAGGCGTAGACGGCTTCATCGGAGTATCCACCCCGGAATGCGCCGGTCCCGGCGAGCCATCACCTCTACCAGAGAGCGGGGAGCCCCCCACAGTCCTGGGCTTGCTAGACGCTGAAGACCGGTGTCCAGACGACGACCGATGTCCCCTCGACGTCGAACGGTCCTTCGGCGTCGACCGAATCACACTCCTCGACGTCGAACCGTGTCTCCGTCTCGACGTCGACCCTGACCAGATCGACGAGCCACGAAACCTCGACGACGGGCGATGGTGCCTCGACGGCGACCTCGACCTCTTCGCCGGTCTCGACGTCGACTTCCTGGATCGCTTCGACGGCGACCCTTTGGACCTTCTAGACGTCGACCTCTCCAACCTTCTCGACGTCGATCTCCTCGACCGTCTCGACGTCGGCCTTTTGGAATGCTTCGACGTCGACCTCTTCGGCGCCGGAGATGCCTTACGTCTCGACGGCGACCTTGACGACGAGGATCCCCTCGACGACGATGTCCTCGACGGCGAACGGCGGTGTCGCCTCGACGGCGAGCGCCGACGCCGGGCCCTCCGATGTCGATCACTCGACGCCGACAGCGACGACGAGGATATCGACACCGGCTTCGACGGCGGCCGGAACACGTTCCTCGACGTCGACGGGCGACGTTTTCTCGACCCAGAGCCCTGGGGAGACCTGGAACTGGCCGTTGACCGTCCCCTCGACGTCGTGGTCAGCGCAACTGACCCAGACGGAGACCTTGGGCGCGGGCTGGTCTTCCTGCCCCTGGGGAGCCCCCCAGAGGCCTCAGCATGGGTAGAAGGAGCCCCTCCTGACCCACCTCGTGCCTTCAGCTTTCTCTCCTCAAGGCCCTGAAGCCTGATCTTCTGCTCTCCTTCAGGGTCCTTCCAGAGAAGCTTCTGCAGATCCTACACTCCTCAGGGATGTGGGAAGAGGGAAGGCAGAGAATACAGACCTCATGGGAGTCTGTCTTGGCCTTCTTTCTTGAGCACTCAGGGCATTTGTCGAATAATGCAGGCATTATTGGACAAAAAAGAGTGCAGAAACACAGAAAGAAAGTCACCAGAGTACTTTAAAAGTACCAAAAATCGAAATCAGTGTAAAACACTAACAAAAACCCTTGAAAGGGAGAGCTCAATGCTCCAGGGTCCTGCTTGCAGGAGCCGGAAAAAAGAACTGAGGCTAAGTTGGACCTGCTATGCATTCTGGGATACTGAGAGAAGGTTCTGGAAGGTTCTCTTAAAGGCACAGTATCCTAATTAAGCCACATAATGGCAGCCTATGGGGCTTGTCTGTCCAGGTTCTTCTCTCTATCATTCCTGAGGGATTTTGCTGTTAAGCAAGGGAAATCTGTACAGGCTTTGCTGTTTTGTGGATTTTATGGTGGAAATTTCTAGTTGAAGTACTGGACAGTGTAGCCTTTTGGCTGCATTATCTGTCTTTAAATTCTCTCTTAAGTGTCTATGCATTTTCTGCATTTTTTGACACTGTAAGAGATTATTTTTGATTGCTCCGGGGTCCACGCACATGGGCGGGACTATTCACTAGATTATGACTATACACAGAGATCCCCTACTACAGAACTGGAAGTGTCCCTCAGGCGTGGAGAAGGCTGACCTTTCCTTTGCTCCGTCTGTCAAGGAGATCTGCCAGTACCCTGAAGTGAGGTCAAAGGTACTCAGGTATTGGGAAGCTCCTAGCCGGTCAATTAACTCATCCGCCCTGGGGATTGGATGAGCATCAGTTTTGGTAACTGAGTTCAGTCCTCGGTAATCCACACAGAACCTCAGTTCTGGTGTGGTGCCCGGTGGGGCGGCTTTTGGGACTAGCACCACCGGACTGGACCAAGGGCTGCTGGACGGTTCTATCACTCCTAGCTCTAACATCTTGGCAACTTCGCCATGGATGCTAGCCTTCACCTTGTCCGACAGCCTATAGGTCTTGGATTTCACTGGAGGGCTGTCTCCTGTGTCCACATCATGGGTACACAGGTGGGTTCTTCCCGGGACAAGGGAAAACAGTGAAGAGTACTGCCCCAATACCTGTCGACAATCCTCTCGTTGCTCAGGAGTGAGAGACGGGGAGAGAATCACTCTCTCCACCGACCCATCCTTCTCTTGACATGAAAAGAGGTCTGGGAGAGGCTCGCTTTCTGCTTCCTCAGCACCATCAGTCACCATCATCAGGATGACCTCTGGCCTCTCATGGTGGGGTTTGAGGCGATTGGCATGCAGCACCCGTAGGGGCTGCCTCGGGGTCTTAAGATCCACCAAGTAAGTGGCCTTACCCTTTTTCTCCAACACCTCAAAGGGGCCTGTCCAACGATCCTGAAGGGCACTTAGCTCTCCAGGTTCCATCACCCAGACTTTCTGGCCAGGCTCCAACTCCACCGGGTGAGCATTCTGATCATACCATTCCTTCATGACTGCCTGACTGGCCTCCAAGTTGTCAGCAGCCTGCTTCCACAACTTGGCCATCTGGCTTCTGAAGGCTAACATGTAGCTCACCACATCCTGGGGAGGTTTTCTGGGAGACTTCTCCCATCCTTCCTTCACCAGGCTGAGAGGCCCACGCACCGGGTGCCCATACAACAATTCGAATGGGCTGAAGCCCACTCCTTTCTGTGGCACCTCTCTGTAGGAGAACAGTAAGCAAGGTAGGAGGATGTCCCACTTCCTCCGTAAGCTCTCTGGCAGACTTCTTATCATGCCCTTCAGGGTCTTATTGAACCTCTCAACCAGTCCATTGGACTGGGGGTGATAGGGAGTGGTGAACCGGTAGGTCACCCCACACTCCTTCCACATGGTCCGCATGTAAGCAGACAGGAAGTTAGTCCCCCTGTCAGACACAACCTCCTTCGGGAATCCTACCCTAGTAAAGATTCCCATCAGGGCCCTAGCTACCACAGGTGCAGTAACAGTCCTCAGAGGGATGGCCTCTGGGTACCGTGTGGCATGATCCACCAGAACCAGGATGAACCAGTGACCAGCTGTTGTTGGTGGATCCAATGGCCCTACAATGTCGATGCCCACCCTTTCAAAGGGGGTGCTAACGACAGGAAGTGGTTCCAGAGGAGCCTTTAGCTTCACCCCTGTTTTCCCACTGGCCTGGCAGGATACACATGTCCTACAGTATGTGTTGGACGCCACTTTCATCTGAGGCCAGTAAAAGTGGAGGACAAGCCGTGCAAAGGTCTTGTCCTGGCCTAAGTGTCCTGCCAGTGGTATTGCATGAGCCAATTCCAGCAGAAAGGCTCGGTATTGCTGCGGGACCACCAAGGCCCTTGAGGAGCCAGGTAGAGGTACCTTGGGTTCACTGTAGAGGAGGCCATCCTCCCAGTAAATATGGTGGTGTCCCGTAGCATCACCTGCTGCCTGGGCTTCGGCCTGACGCCTCAGTCCCTCAAGGGTAGGGCACTCCCTCTGCCCCTTACAGAATTCTTCTCTGGTAGGACCTCCCTCCACGTGCCATTCAGCAGGGATGGGTAAGTCCTCCAGAGAGTCTACTTCCCCCTCCACGGACTCCTGGCCTACCACTGCAGGTGGCCGATCTGTCTCATGGGGCGTGGAAGCCGAAGCAGGCTGTCCCTGTCTCCGTTTCTGTCCCTTTTTGGCAGCGGGTTGGGCCATTGTCCCAGGCTCCAACCCAGGCGAACTCCCTCTCCGGGCAGTCGCAGACCGTGTGCTTACACAGGCCCAGTCAGGTGTACCCAGCATCGCAGAATGCGTCCGGTATTCCACCTCTCTCCAAGTGTTGTGCTCCATGTCATTCCCCAACAGACAATCAACTGGCACGGCAGGGCTTACGGCAACTCGAAGTGAACCTGCAACCCCTTCCCACTCAAAGGGAACCTCAGCCAAGGGATAGTGGCCCATTCTGCCGTCAGCCATCGCGGCGGGGTGGAGTACATTAGGAACAACCTGCTCTGGAGACACCAGTTGACTTCTCACCATAGTCATACTGGCTCCTGTATCTCTCAGAGCCTCCCCTCTTTGGCCATTGATGGTAACCCATTGCCCATACTTGATAGTATTTGGGGGCACCTGGATCTTTGGCACCATCTCCCGCTCTCCCAGGGACACTAAGGTGACACCCGCCCACTCACCCCCCTTATCTAAGGGCAACTCCTCCCCGAGCGCTACACTAGCTACTCCCGGTGACTTTCCTCCGGTGGGAGGGGGTGGTCTCTTTGGGCATTTGACATCTCCCTTATAATGTCCAACACCACCGCATTCAAAACAGTGGAGAACCCTTGGCTGCTGGCTTTGGCCAGGATTAGGGTTTCTGGGCGGGTTTGCCCTAGGGGTGAAACCTGCTCCCTTACCTTGGAAATTATTTTGGGGACCTTTGGAGAACTCCTTCTTTTTATCTCCTCCCTCTTTCTTCTGGGGGGCGCCCTGTCCGGCTTTTTGAGAATCCCCTCCAGTCCCCTTGGAGGACACCCGGGTATTTGCCCAAGTGTCCGCCTCCTCTGCAAGCTTCCGGGGATCGGTCAGCTTGCTGTCCACCAGGTGTTGGCGCAACTCGGGAAAACATTTCTCGAGGAGGTGTTCTTTCAAAAATAGATTGTACAGCCCCTCATAATCCTTCACCTCGCTGCCCTTGACCCAACCCTCTAAAGCTTTCTTGGCGTAGTCTAGAAAGTCTACCCAATTCTGGTTACTCATTTTGTGACTTCCCCTGAATTTTTGTCTGTACCTTTCAGGGGTAAGTCCAAACTTTTTCACCAGTGCCACCTTCATGGCAGGGTAGTGGGTTTGCTCATTCTGCTCCAGAGCCAACAAAGTGTCTCTGCCAGCAGGTGGCATGTATTTGTACAGCCCACCTCCCCAGTGAGTTTCTAGGATCCCGTGAGCCCTTAAAGAAACTTCGTAGGCGGCTAACCATTTGGCAATGTCATCACCTGAGGTGTAACTAGCGATGACATCTTTAGGTAAGTAGGGTCTGGATTCCCTGGTGTCTACTTTCTTTTCGCTGCCACCATTGTCTGGAGTGGGAGGCCTTTGTATTAGGACCTGTAGGTCCATCTCCTTGAGGGTTCGCTCATGAGCTAACCTCCTTTCCTCCCTTTGCATATCCATCCTAGCTAACTCCAGCCTCATTCTCCTCTCCTCCCTCCTATCTTCTAGCTCGGCTTCAGTTAAACCCTTCTGCGAGACGCTGCTGCCCGCCCTGGGAGGTGTCTTGGAACCTGTCAGTAGATTTCCCCCCTCCGCTTGGTACAGCATTGCAGTCTCAACGACAGTGTCCCTGTCACTCCCCTCTGACACTGGTACCTCCCCGGAATGAGCCTCCACCCATGCCCGTATGCTTGTCTGCAGCTCGCCTTTCTTGGCACCCTTGTTGAAAAACACACCTTGCTGCTGACACCAGTCCTTTAGTTGGGTCACAGTATATTTATCCAGTTCTTCCGCATTTATCTCCATTTTTGCTAGAGTATAAACTTTTCACACAGGAGGAAACCGAAAGTGTCCTAGGGTCAACCTCCACCCACCACCAGAAATAAATTTAGAAAAACAAAAATGTAAATTAGGAGGGCCGCAAGGAGAAAACTCCTGGTGTAGGTTTAGTGTATTGCGTTGAATTACTAGTGAGTAGCTGCAACCAAGTCAGTAATCCCACCGCTAGGCACCAAATGTTGGAACTGGGGTAGCCTGGCCTAGGGCAAGACTAGCATATCAGAGGCACAGTGTAAAGGTTGCAGGCCACCCAGGAGTAATTCCACGCAATAGCACACAAAAGAAAACGCTACACCAAAAATGTGGAAAAATAAGTACTGTTTTATAAAAATAATGTTCTCTTTGTTCTCAAAATTTATATAGCATATAACATTACAGGTTACTTTAGAATCAGCAGTTATATCATTTGAATTACTAGCAACTTATCAATTAATTTCTTCAGTGCACAACATTCAGTTCTCCTCCAATCAATATTCCACTTCCTGAGATGTTACTCTGTTCACCAATACATTACACTTGTCAATAAATCAATAAAGGCACTTTCAAAAGTATCAAATCATCACATTTACAGAATTAGCTGAACGCCTCATTAAGCTCTATGCCTAGTTAAACTTTGCTGATACAGCTTCCCTCTAGGATGGTGAAAATTCAATTCAATATGGTCAGGCAGTTACTACAGATCCGGCAGGACTGCTAACTAAAATTATCAGCTTCACAACTCTAGTACCTTTACCTCAGATCCTCATATTTAATTAAGTGTAGGAACGATGTGGTGCTCTAACCCTCCTATACACAACTGAAGGCACTGTTTAGAGAAAACTATCCCCACGTTCTACAGAACAGAGGGCAATGGTCAGAGTGAAACTACCCCCACGTTCTCCTTACTGTAGCGTGGAGCCGATGCCTTCCCAGTCTCCACGCATCGCTGCTGTTTTGGGGCTCCTTAAGTGTTCAACTTGCCGATCTCACCACTCCACGCCCAGCACACTGCTGACTCGGCGCTGGCGTGGGGAAACTTCAATTATCAACAATCCTCGGTCTAGGGACGCGGCGCTGGCGTGGAGTAATCTTCGATTTCCAAACAATCCCTAGTCAAGGGACGACTCCGCTGTTGGCGCCTAGCCCCTCGCTCGCGTTCCCGGGGTTTCCTCAGACGAGGCTGGGCTGCGCAGGCAAGCGCTGGGTTACTCACGCCTCCACCGCCGGCTTCTCCTCACCCCGCCCGGCGGCTCCACTGGGCATGCGCGTCGAGAGAGTGTCTCTCCACCGGAGATCGCGCTGTGCAGGGGACGCCTCTTCTTGTCTCCGCCCACCCGGAAACAGTCCGGGGACTCCGCTCCTCACCTTAGGATCTTCAGGCTTTATTCTGTCACGGCGCCACTCGCCTCACGCCGGTAATGGGCAGAACGGCCTGTCAGCTTGCCGCCTCCGCTCCTCAGCTCTCACACGCCGGCTCCTAAGCAGAGCGACTCCTTGCTCCACTGCCACAGGTACCAAGAGGGCACGGTGGGGGTGTAGCGCAGAGGGGGGTTCCCAGAAGTCGGTCAGCTACCGATTAACAGCTGAGCAAAGGGGAGGGGGCACCAGGATTAGCCCCACTTCAGTTGGGACTCGTGCTGAACAGTCTCTTTAGGATCCTTATGCTGGACCAATCTCTTTAGGATCCTTTTGCTGGGCAGAGGACTACACTCTTCAGGGCTGCAGTCTCCTTCTCCTGGTCACTTCCCTACTCTTCCAGTCAAGGGATTAGACAGGCGCCCAGGGTCTCCAGTATCCTTCAACAACGGGGTCAGGACAGATAACCCAGAGGGGATATTGAGGTGATTCAGTAAGGCAGCTTCCCTATCCAGGAGGTCAACCCTAAGTCTAACCTCTTCCCACCCTCAGCTACAGCCTGTCCTCCAGCTGACTCTCTAAGGTAGACAAAATGGCTGCCCCGCATTCCGCCTTATATAGGCTGCCCTTCAGTGGTCCAGAATGGACCAGAAGGTTCTGGAATGCCCTATGTTAGGCTATGGCCAAGTTCTGTGTGTGACAGTTAGGGCAGTTGGTGGCCACCATTTTAGGTGGTGCCAACTTTCCTGTCAGAACAGGCCTCTGGGCCTGAGGTAAAAGATTATGAGGGGGGGAGAAAGAACACCCATCCCCCTGGCCAACACCTACAAAAAGTCAGTAGACACAAAAATACTAAGGGGATGAGGGGCAAAGAGGGGACAAAATAAATAATAATGAGGAGGGACTGCGCAAAAAATCCAGACAGGTCTAACACTCTCCCTCTGAGGATTCTGCGGCATTTAATGCCTTAAATGAGAGGGCAGCTAAAAACCATGATGTTGAACTGCATGCTGACCCTATTGAGGTGGACTTCCTCTTTGACACTTTTTCAACAGCTGAAAAGACTGTAAAGACTCTTCCAATGCTGAAGGGAGTCCTGAAACATGCTGCGGACATCTTTAAGGAACCCACGAGGTCCAGGGTAGTCAACCCTAGAATTGAGAAGAAATATAGGCCGGCACCTGGCGACCCTACCTACATCAGGGGCAAGTTGCCGCTGGACTCTCTGGTCGTTTCTAATGCCCGCAAGAGGGCGAATTCGCAAACAACTGGTGAAGCTCCTCCCCCGGACAAAGAATCCAAGGTGCTGGAGGCATCAGGAAAGAGAGTAGCAGCTCAGGCGGCCAATATCTGGCGTATCTCTAACACGCAGGCACTCTTGGCCAGATACGACAGGGCACACTACGACACACTAAAGACCCTGTTGCAGCATCTACCCGACCAATATAAAGAGGCAGGGGAAATGCTTATCCAGGAAGGGAAGCTCATCTCCAACGCTTCCATTAAGTGTGCACTAGACGTTGCAGACACTGCAGCCAGGGCAATAAACACCAGTGTGATGTTGAGACGTCAGGCATGGCTCAGAATCTCCGGTTTTAAGCCGGAGATACAAACTACCATCCTCAACCAGCCGGTAAACCCTGACAGATTATTTGGTCCTGAGGTGGATACCACCCTGGAAAAAATAAAGAAGGATACCGAGACTGCTAAGTCCATGGGGGCCCTCCAGTCCCAACAGTTTTGTGGGAGCACTTTTCGTCGCTCAGGCAATAGAGGTGTTTCCAGGGGCCAGATGTCACAACAAACACAATTCAACAAAGGTGGGGCGCAATCCTCGTACACCAAGCAGAGTAGAGGAGGATACCAGGGCAACAGCACCAAGGGCAGAGGCAGGGGCAACAACAACTCCCGTTCCTCCGCCACCAACAAGCAGTGACTCCCTGTCACTGCCCCCCGACCATCCAACACCTGTCGGGGGGAGAATCCAGCAGTTCCTGCCAGTCTGGAAATCCATCACCACAGACAGGTGGGTCAGGAAGCTTATCCAGTTCGGTTATTGTTTGGAGCTAACATCCACTCCACCCAACATTCCACCAAAACACCGTCCTATGTCCACAGAGCATTTGCACTTATTGCAGCAGGAAGTTCTTGTCATGCTGCAAAAAGGCGCGATAGAGCTTGTGCCTGTGGAGGAAGAAGGCACAGTGGTTTACTCCCTGTACTTCTTAGTCCCAAAAAAGGACGGGTCCCTCAGACCTATTCTGGACCTCAGGCCCCTAAACCAGTACATTCTCTGCGAACACTTCCACATGCTAACCCTGCAGCAAGTTCTTCCGTTGCTCAATCAAGGAGACTTCCTCACAACCTTGGATCTCAAGGATGCTTACTTTCACATCCCACTCCATCCATCACACAGGAAATACCTCAGATTCACCATTCAAAATCGGCATTACCAATTCAAGGTCCTCCCTTTCGGAGTGACCACAGCCCCCAGAGTGTTCACGAAATGTCTGGCGACGGTGGCGGCGCACCTCAGGAGACAGAACGTCCATGTCTACCCTTATCTGGACGACTGGCTGGTTCAGGCAAAGTCGGCCCAGCAGTGCGCCACAGACATGTCCCACACCATTCACCTTCTTCACGGTCTGGGCTTCTCCCTGAACTATCCGAAGTCGCACCTTCAGCCAGCCCATGTGCGGCAGTATCTGGGCGCGACGATAGATACTCTGGCGGCCACGGCTCAGCCAAATTCAGTGAGGATCGACAACATCCAGTCGCTAATCTAAAAGTTCAGACCGCAACACTCCCTTCCAGCAAGAGTGTTCATGCAGTTGATAGGCATGATGGCCTCCTGCATCTTCATAGTCCCGCACGCGAGGTTACATATGCGTCCGCTCCAAGAATGCTTGGCACATCAGTGGACTCAGGCTCAAGGACAGTTGAACGACCTAGTGTTGGTGACCGGTCGGGCATAGAACTCTCTGCATTGGTGGAATCCACACAACCTTTCCAAGGGCCGACCGTTCCAGGAGCCTGTGCCACAGATTATCCGGACGACGGACGCATCTCTCCAGGGATGGGGAGCTCATGTACTCCACTACACGGTGCAGGGACTATGGACGACGCAGCAAAAGAAGATGCACATCAACTACCTAGAACTGATGGCAATCTTCATGGCACTGAAGTCCTTCAAAGTACATCTGTGCAACAAGGTCGTGTTGATCCGGACGGACAACATGACGGCCATGTACTACATCCAAAAGCAGGGAGGTACTCACTCTCCACAGTTGTCTCATCTGGCTCAGAGCATGTGGAAGTGGGCCATTCAGAGGATCATCTTCCTCATGGCGGAACACCTCCCGGGCAAGGACAATTTAGATTTTTCACAGCCTGCTGGGCAGAAAATCTGGATTTTATTAAAGACACGGAGGCTAAGATTATGCAATCTCCTTTATTGCTTAGCTCACAGCAGCAACAATGAAGGGTTCTAGAACTATAACAAACATTCCAGGTAGGTATATAGTCCATGTGCACGTAGTGGTCTTCCTTCTTTGTGCAGCGAACAAGATAACTTATATAAATAACTTAAAGAACATTGAAGGAATAAACTTGAAGCCATAGAACTTGAAGGCATCGCGGGAATCTTGTGGAGAAATTAATCTGCAAAATAGAAGTAACAAAGATAAGAGAAAAAATCACATCCCAGGGTGGGAGCAAGAGAGGCGGGATAATCTTAGCCTCCATGTCTTTAATAAAATCCAGATTTTCTGCCCAGCAGGCTGTGAAAAATCTAAATTTTATGGTATGACACGGAGGCCAATATTATGCAAGTTCAAAGTGTGTTCAAAACACTATCAATTACATTTGATACAGGTTTAAAATAACATCTTTTGAAAATGCATTTGTTTGACCAATCCGCAGCCTTAAGGATATCTTGCAGGCCACCACCTAAAATAAAAGCCTTTGAAGCTGAAGCGCCTCTAAGAGAGTGAGCGCCAAAAATTGAAATATCGATCCCAGCTTCTTTCATGACATCCTTAACCCATCTAGCTAAGGTGGGAGAAGAAACTGCTCTATGAGGATATCTATGGGAAATGATCAGTTGATCTACAGAACCTCTTAGACCTAAAGTCCTTCTCTCATACTCCAACAGACAACGTACCACACACAAGATTTCATTCTGAGGAAAAAAGGGATAAAAAACAAAAGTTGACATAGTTTTAGTACGTCTTTTAATGAAAAAACAAACACCTTCAGGTTGAAAAGCCCTACTAGAGAGATCTAAGGCCTTTACGTCTGAAGTACGTCTGAAGGAAACAAGGCACAGTAGAACAGTCAACTTGTAGGACAGTTTTTTTAATGAGAGAGAAGAGTTCTCGCCCCAAGAGGAAATAAGTCTGAGAACATCCCTCACGTCCCAGAGAGCGGAGTACTTAGGTTGAGGAGGATTTAAAACACGCATACTCCTCATGAGTTTTTTGGTCAAAAGGTTTTGGCCTACAGAGGTACCATCTTGCAAGCAGTGACCCGCTGCAATTGCCGATCTATAAACGTTAACGGTACGATAAGCTAGACCCGAAGCGAAAATCTCCGTCAAGAAGTTAGGAATTTGAACTACATCAGCTGAAACGGGATCGTAACCCCGTCGAAGGCACCAGCAAACCCATTTACGCCAAGCCAGTCTATAGGCTTTTCTGGTACCAGGGGCCCATGATTCTGACATGAGTCTGAAAGCGCCCTCCGAAAGTCCTGGGATCTGCCACTGTCTCCTGAAATCTTCCAGGCCATCAGGCTCAGGATGCCCTGAAGAACTAGTGGGTGGCACTCCCCGTGAGGTCCTGTCAGTAATTCTTCGAAAGTGGGGATGAGAATTGGAAAGTCCACACTCATTTCTAGAAGGATGGGGAACCAAGCTTGAGATTTCCAGAGGGGAGTTATTACTACTACAGATTCTCTGTTCCTCCGTATCTGAACGAGGAGGCGTGGGAGCATTGCAAAAGGAGGGAATGCATAGGGTCTCAGACCAAGCCAGTTCTGAAAAAATGCGTCTATTCCCAGGGCCAGTGGGTCCGGTCTCCAGCTGAAAAACTTGGGTAGTTGAGAATTGAGGCGGTCCGCAAAAAGGTCTATTCCGAAAGGACCCCAGCGAGATTGAAACACAAGGAAAACTTTCCTGTCTAGTCTCCAGTTGCTTGAATCTACAAAGTTCCTGGAGAACCAGTCTGCTACTCCATTGTTCAGTCCCGGAATATGTTCGGCAAGAACCGAGATGCCCTTGTTGAGGCAGTAGGTCCAAAAACTCTTGGCCAAATCCGAGAGGCCTTTCGAATGAGGGCCTCCCATTTTGTTCACGTACCTCACTGCGGATACGTTGTCCATGCGAAGCATGACTGAACATTTCATCAGGTCTTTGGTGAAGCTCTGGATAGCAAAGGACCCCGCGAGAAGTTCCAGGCAGTTGATGTGCAGGTTCTTCTCCTGTGAGGTCCAAAGTCCCCTGTTGAGGAATCGCCACACGTGGCGCCCCAACCCTCTAGGCTCGCGTCCGAGTGGATAATCAGGTCTGGTTCTTCTCCGAAGATTGCTCTGCCGTTCCAGGCTTCTGCATTCTTCAACCCCCAAATTATCTCTTTCCTGGAGTCTGTGTCCAGGCAAACCATTTGGAAATAGGATGAATTTACCCTGAGGGCTTTGGCCTTGAGTCTCTGTAGTGCCCGATAGTGTAGGGGAGCCGGATAAATCGCTTGGATAGTTGAGGACAGTAGGCCAAAAATCCTTGCTAAGGTCTTTAGAGGAAAGGTGCGAATTTTTAGTGCTTTCCTTAGTTCTTTCTGAGTTTCCTGAGTTTGTCTCCGGGCAGTTTCAACTCTGCTTGGAGAGTATCCACCGAAAACCCCTAGAACTGGGTGACCTGGGTTGGAGACGTAGAGGACTTCTTTGTGTTTATCACAAAGCCTAGGTGTTCCAGAAGATTTATTGCGAGGGTAGTGTGTTGTGAAGCAACTTCCCTGGATTCGGCCATTATTAAGATGTCGTCCAAGTATAGGATTAGTCTGACCCCTTTGTTCCTTAGCCATACTGCTACCGGGCGGAGTACCTTGGTGAAGCACCAAGGGGCCGATGAGAGACCGAAAGGGAGGCTGCAAAACTGCCAAAGTTTGCCCTCCCAGAAGAATTGGAGGAATTTCTGGTGAGGGGGCCAGATCGGGATTGTCAGATACGAGTCCTTGAGGTCCAGGCGAGTAAGCCAGTCGCCCTTTCTCAATACGTCTCTGAGAAGATTAATTCCCTCCATTTTGAAATGGCGGTAGATCACCCACTGGTTTAGTTCTTTGAGATTTATGACGGGTCTCATTTTTTTGTCTTTCTTTTCTACTAGAAACACGTTGCTGACAAAGCCAATCTCTTCTCCCTCCCGAATTGCACCCTTTAAGAAAAGGTCTTTGACCTCCTGGGATACTAGAGCGGAGTCTTTCTGTGAGAAACGTATTTCTTGTGGGGGAGTTGTTTGGAAAGGAGAGTCTGTAAACTCTATTTTGTATCCCCTCACGGTGTCTAGTACCCAAGGGTCCTGACTCACCATAGTCCAGATCCCAGAGAAAAGGGCTAGTCTCCCGCCCACCTTTATAGGGATATCTGAAAGGTCTTTGAAGGTTCTTACCGGTAGAGAAGCTTCTTCCTCTCCTTTCGCCTCTGAAGCCTCTTCCTGTGAATCTTTGTCTCTGGGGAAAGAAGGATGACTGGTACCCATATCCTGACTGAAAGGATCTTCCACCACGTCCTCCAAAGGGTCTTGATGAAGAATTTCCACGGCCGGGGAATCGACCCCGCATCCTCCAGGCCCGTGAAAAAACTCTATTGTTAAAAACTCTCTTGATATCTTTTTGGGACTTCTGGATGGAATTAAAGGCTCCCACATACTTTGCCATCTCCTTAATAAAGTCATCTCCGAAGAGAAGGCCTTGAGATGATGCACCCCCTTCGTTTGTGGCAAGCTCAATCAATTTCGGGTCGATCTTTAAGAGTATGCTCTTGCGTCTTTCATTAGAAAGTGCAGTATTGGCGTTGCCTAGGAGGCAGATTTCTCTTTGTGCCCATTGGCGTAGTTCTTTTGGGTCAATGGGATTATCTGATACATACGCCCCTTCCGCCAGCTCAAACATTTTAGTGAGTGGACCAGTGAGGTCTAGGAGCCTGTCTTGACAGGATTTTAGGCCCTTATCAAGTCCCCTTCTGGGGTCCTTGTGCCCGTCTTGGCAATGAAAGCCATAACTTTGTTATCTAGGTCAGGGGTGAAAGCGATTTTGTCGGGAAGGGAGGGTCGGGGACATTTGGATCTCAGGCGAGCCCTGACTTCTTTTGGCATTTCTTTATGGAGACAAAAAGAAAGATATTCCCCGATATGTTGTGAGGGGGTCCATTCTGGCGAGAGGGGGTGTTTAATAAGTAGAGGGTCGAACATGTGTTCCCCAAAGGGGTCAAGTATTCCCATTTTGGACCCAGAGGCCTCAGATGCCTCACCCAAACTCTCTCTGATTTCGCCTTCCTCTCCGTCTGAGTTAAAGTCTGAGGAACAAGAGAGGTTTAGGTCGTCTTGTGATCCGTCGTCACTATCAATGGGGATAGGAAAATTTGGGCCTTTAGACTGCCCATCTTGTGTGCCCAAGGCATCAATATTGTCACCGCCAGAGCGTGAGTTCTGTAAATTAGAGATAGAGCTCTTAGAATTTTTGGCACCATCAGGGGGGTTATTGTAGATTTGCCTTTTTCTTTGGATAGAAGTAGTATTTGAAGAGTCCCCTTGGGCTCTTTTCTGTTGCCAGTCTGGTTTTGCAAGTAATTCTAATTTTTTGTTTATGGTCTCGTCCAGAGACCCCATCACTTTGTCTAGGGCTTTGTTAATAAGTCCCTCTAATTTGTCTTCCATAGTGGAAGTTGAAGGATCTGAAGCCATAGTAAAGGGTAGATGTGGAAGCTGTGGTAGGTAAAGGCTAACTGTCAGAAGCGAGAATGTTAGTGACAAAATGGAGGTGAGTAGTCATGGAAACAGACTCGGGTGCCAAGGGGCTTTCCTTTAATGTAAGATAGTCCTTACTATGTTTCCTAGTTGTTAGGTATCATTTATAATGCACTTTCCTCTAAGGAAGAGGTAGTCCTATCTTTATTTCCATGTACTGTAAGTACTGTACACCTCCCGGGCAAGGACAATCAGATGGCGGATCTGCTCAGCAGGTACAGCCACCAAATGCACGAGTGGGAGATACATCCATCAGTACTCCGCCCGTACTTCCAGCAGTGGGTCATCCAGAGATAGACCTGTTTGCCACAAGGGAAAATGCAAAATGCCAAAGCTTTGCCGCCGGGTTCCCTCACCCACAGTCGCAGGGCAATGCGATATGGATGAACTGGTCAGGCAGATTTGCGTACGCTTTTCCCCCAGCACCTCTCATACCGCTGGTGGCACGAAAGCTAAAGCAACACTCAATGACGCTCATCCTGGTTGCTCCAACTTGGGCACGCCAACCATGGTACACCACGTTTCTAGAACTCTCCGTGGTACCGCATCAAAGGCTGCACCTCACACCCAGGCTCTTGACGCAGAACCATGGCGACATTCAGCATCCAGATCCGCAACAGCTCAATCTGGCGATCTGGCTCCTGAAGTCTTAGAGTTTGGCTACCTTAACTTGCCTCTGAATGCATGGATATCATACGGGAGGCAAGAAAGCCCACCACTAGGGCCTGCTATGCAGCAAAATGGAAGCGGTTTGTCATTTACTGTACAGAACATCACATCAACCCGCTAGATGCATCCATTCCCAACATCATCTGTTATTTGTTACATCTTTACAAATGCAATCTAGCATATGCTTCCATTCGGATACACTTATCCGCCAAAGCGGCTTATCTCCAAAACAGGCAGCATCTCTCTGTTTTTAGGGTGCCTGCCATTAAAGTCTTCCTAGAAGGGCTAAAGCGGGTCATCCCTCCCAGGACCCCGCCAGCTCCTGTATGGAACCTCAATGTGGTCCTCACCAGGTTGATGGGTCCACCTTTTGAGCCTCTACATTCATGTGAGATTCAGTTCTTAACGTGGAAAGTGGCTTTTCTCATTGCCATTACGTCTCTATGGCGTGTCAGTGAGCTACAGGCGCTCACAGTACAAGAGCCATTCATTCAAATTCACTCCAATAGGGTGGTGCTGCACACTAACCCTAAATTTCTTCCTAAAGTGGTTTTGCAGTTCCATGTCAATCAGACCATTGAACTGCCCGCGTTATTTCAAAACCCTGAGACAGTAGCCGACAGAATGCTCCACACTCTTGATGTCAAACGAGCGTTGATGTACTACATCGATAGGACTAAAGACTTTAGAAAGACGCAACAGCTCTTTGTTGCTTTTTCAGCCCAGCACAAAGGCAACCCCATTTCCAAAGCAGGGATAGCCAGGTGGATCGTTAAGTGTATTCAGATTTGCTATCACAAGGCCAAGCGCACCTTAACGGTCCCCCCCAGAGCCCACTCCACCCGCAAGTTGGGGACCTCCATGGCGTTCCTGGGTAATATTCCTTTGGAAGATATTTGTAGAGCAACCACATGGTCTACACCACACACATTTACTAAACATTACTGTGTAGATGTGCACTCCAAACAGCAGGCAGCTGTAGGACAGGCTGTTCTTAAAACACTTTTTCAGACTTCTGCAGCTGGCACAGGCGGCCGCCGTTAATGGAGGGACTGCTATGTATTCTATGCTATAGATATGAATTCAGCAGCCCACATGCCTCGAACTGAATATGCTACTTACCAGTATGCATCTGTTCTTGGCATGTAGGGCTGCTGACATTCATATCGCCCGTCCTCCTGCCCGGCGCCTGTAGCGGCTGCAGACATTTTACACTTACTATTAGCATGGCCATCGCTTACACTGTTACACTCCATCTTCGCCACAATGGCTAAAAACAATCTGAGGATGGAGTCGATGCCCATGCACACTGTAGTCCAGGGGAGGAGCCACCTATCTCGTGATACTTCGAAGACTCTTCCAGGACAACAATGTGCAATCATCCGGACACAACACTAGGCGGCGATCTATGCTATAGATATGAATGTCAGCAGCCCTACATGCCAAGAACAGATGCATACTGGTAAGTAGCATATTCATTACATTTCCATCCACCTTTTCCCTTCTGAACTGAAAATAAATAAAGCAAAAAAAAAATATCAGAAAAGAAGGCAGGATGGTGGCATCCTGACTTACCCGCTCCCCCCCTGCCCAGGCCATCTGTGGGGGAATGGGGGCAAAGAAAAAGGCAAACCCTGCCGAAACGCATCAGGTAAGCTGTAATGTGGATTACAATAAAATCATGATGGACTAGCTACTTGAAGTGAGCATGCTTCTTTGCTGTTCGATGACGGAGTTTGGGATTTTATAAAATATACATATATATTTCACACAATTGCCACCCTGTAGTTATGATTTAGTGTCTTCCATTGAAAAGGCTTTTTTTGATTTGCCTATAACTTTTTTACCATGTGGACGCATTTGAAAGAGATTTTGCTTTCTATTAACTCAGTCAGCCAACATTATACATTTTGCTAAGATCTGTTCATGGGAACAAAGTTAAAACTAGAGTTTTCCTATTTTAGCTCCCATAGAAAAATGTTGCTCTCATCTACAGTCTGAATGGATTTCCACTAAAATCAACATTAAAGTAGAATTGGACTCAGAAAGCATGCTTTGTTTGGTGTGGTGCTAATCTGTTCAGTAGCTTTTGAGATATTAAGACAGTTTCAAGGTGAGTTTGAAAGGGTAAACGCCTTTGTATAGCTCTGCTGTTTAGGGCTGGACTAGGAAACCAACAGCATCCCCAGCAAAAATGCTCAAACCAACCCTACTCCCTTTGCCTCCTTGTGCTCTCCCTCCATCCACCACCACTTCTTTCTCTCTCCTCCCCCTCTGATCATGTTCTCTCTACCTTCCTTCTCCTTACTCTTTTCCTCTCTTGAAGCCTTCCTCCATCTGCTGCATTTTGCCTTGGTGAGTTGGGAAAAGTGACAAAGGCACCAAGAGCGGTCCTTGGCTTTTGAAACCGGCCTCCAGCCGAAAAGGAAAATGCCAGGTGGAATAAAATGCCTGTCCAGCCCTGTAGCTGTTTTCAGCTTCTGTCAATCACATTTGAAGTTTTCCTCTAATCTGAATAGCTGGACAAAAGGGCTGCCATTTTATGTAGCAGAAAAAGCGTATGTTTTTGGAAGTCTCCATCAGACATGAATGGCGATTTTACACTCCATCTAACAGCAGTCCAGGTCTGCGCAAACAGTCACTCACTCAGACGAACACTCAAGAGCTACACTCTGAGTGGCTATTTGCACATACCTGGACTGGTGTTCAACTGTGTGCAGCTCTCGAGTGTGCATCTGAGTAAGTGGCTGGCTGTATCCGCAGACCTGGACTGGTGTTAGACAGTGTAACTTTCGAGTGTGCGTCTGAGTGAGTGGCTGTATCCGCAGACCTGGACTGATATTAGACAGAGTGCAGCTCTCGAGTGTGCATCTGAGTGAGTGGCTGATAAGCAGACCTGGACTGGTGTTAGACAGTGTTACATCCATCCTTTATTTCTTGTCGCTCACCTCTCTCCCTTCCTTCCTCTATTACATCATCTTGGCTCTGCCAGCCCTAGCATGCACTGTGTTTACTCTCCATTGACATTCCAGCTTCTGCATGATTTGTGTTATACTGGAATCTTGTCTGTTGCCCAGTTGCATCTCGAGCTGTTGATGGATGGACTTATATTACTGTGCTAGAAATAAATCAACTTCAAAATTGATTGGATATTGAACTTTATTCAACAATGGCAACAATGTGAAGAACCACTCTTGTCATTACATCCAGCACAGGTACAGAGTGTTTCTTGAAGCCATGGAGAAAATTAAAATTTCAATTTCTTTTGATATTACAACATTTACATCAATTTTGGAACCTACTTTATTGAGAAGCTTTGTCACTTTATATTTCCACATAATACTCTAAGTTGACTAAGTATATTTCAGTGTTTTGATAGCACCAGCGGCTGTTGTCTGTAATTGATGTGTTTTGATTGCACCAGCAGGAGAATTCAGTATTGTTCTATATGGGATTTATATTTTGAGTGATTTGATGGCACCAGCTGCAGTTTTATTATAAATTTAGTGCTCGGATTGCGCCTGCGGCAGAACAACGGTAACCATGTTCCTGCCATTCATGTGTGCTTAACGTGAATTTCCAATACACTAGGATTGCTTCTTTCTTTGTTTTAGCGGCGATACGATCTGTAAGTAATTCACATTACCTTGGTGAATTGCCCAGTATTTTACATTGCTGTGAGGAAATTAACTTTGTCATACCTTTGCTGTATCACCGTTATTATCATCGGCATCTTTTAAACGTTGTGCCTCATACGGCGCATGCTCCGTACTTCATCTGTGCCACTGTTTGTATTCATGGCGCTCACGCATCTGATATCATCGCGCTTACACAACGTTGTCTACAGCGCACAAACGTCATCAGCTGCCATTTTGGTTACCACGGTGTAGTATTGTTTTAACTATGTCTTTCTTTTAGAATTCTCCTTAATTCTATTTAGAATGGTTCTTGTTTAGTATTCTTTACATGATTTGTGTATCTTTGAAAATGCTTGTTTTGTTCATGTTAACTGGATCAGACAGTTGTCAGTTACACTGCTGATCTTCTACAAGGTGGATGCTCTAATAAATACCTTACTACTTCTACTTGGACTACTTGGATTATTATCTATATTTCATACTACAACACACGATAACCACATTACGCCGAGTTTTTGTTTCTTCCGCGTTTAAATTGTACGAAATTTACAGAAAATGAGTCGCATTAAAAGATTTACATATATATTCTTTATTTTTATATTTTTTTTGTGTTGTATTCACATTATTTTGAACAACAGTTGCACTATATTTAAGGTCAATAGTATATATGTATATCAAAGATTTTACTTACAGCCACAGTTCAAAATTGATAAACTTCATATATACTTACTTTTTGAAGAGAAGGATACATTATAGCATGTATACATACTAATTTGTACATATCAAAGTAGGGCCTAGAAGACATGATAACATGTAAGCAGTACGTTGTGATACACAATTTAAAATGCAGTTCGACCCACCAGCTAAATTTTGGCAATTAAAAGGGGATCCGCCAATGCCTTAGTCTAGGTGGAAGGAAGAATTTACTACATATATGAATGCAATAGATGGGTAACGAATGGGAGAGGAAAGGTAGAAAAATATATTTTTACATTGTCTAGGCTCTGAAGGGCAAGTAAGCTTAAGAACTGTACCACCAATTATTACTCCCAATGATGGAAGTGGTGATAATATCAATGTCCACACTGAAGCATTAATGAGAATGGAGAAAATGTTTAAACCAGTTACAAGCATTGCTTTAAACAGATTAACATTTTATACTAGAAAACAGAGAAGAAGAATCTTTTGATGATTTTTTGACATCCTTAAGAGCATTATCATTACATTGTAATTTTGGTCTTATATCTGACGAAATGATAAGTTCAATAATTGTACATGTACAATGTTCAAGAAAGTCTATGGGTTATGGGAGAAGCAATGTCTGAAGCAAAAGCGCTAGAACAATCTGAAGTGGATGGAGGTTGTCAAACAAAATTACAATTAAACTACGGAGGAGGAAATATGTGTTCTTAAACCCAAAAATTATCAGCATCAAACACGTTATATTCCTAATATTAAATTCAATGGAAACAAATTTAATTACACCCAAGCCCACAAAAGAAGTGACAATACTTTTAGTTATGGTGTATGTTATAGGTGCGGTAACAAATCTCACATTGCTTCTTTTTCAGGTTGTCCTGCAATAAATAAGGAATGCAAAATTGTGGCAGGGTAGGACATTTTAGTTGTGTGTGTGTAGAGATCATAAATGCAACAATTCACAAGCACGCAGTGCTGTCCTATGTGGTAAGCAGTAATGATAGTATGCAATCTTGTGATCAAACATCAGATATAAACAGAGGATTTGTGGTATCTATTATGGATGGTGTACCAGACAAAAAATTACAATCTCCTAATTGAGAATTTCAAATTTTGGGAGAAAAACTCATGCCGATGGCAGATTCTGGCTCTCCTTGGACAATCACAGCAGTATTTCTATGAAAAATTAGGTCACAAGATACAATATGACAAGTTACAACTAACTGTTATAATTGAAGAGAGCTTTGATGGAACAAAGATTGACATTGAGGGTTTCTTTCAAGTACAATTACATTTCAAAAGTAGATGTGCCGTTGTTAAATGAGTAGTTTCTTACCTGTAACTCCAGTTCTGTAGTAGGGCTATCTCGGTTATAGTCATAGTCTGTGAATAGTCCCAACAAGACTTTAGAAGGTAAGCTTAAGGCTCACTCGACCAGGGGCAAGGCGGCTACAGCGGCTTTGGTACGTAATGTTCCCATTGCAGACATCTGTAGGGCTGCCACTTGGAAGTCGGTCCATACTTTTGCTAAACTACTGCCTGGATTCGGATGCCAGAGCAGATGCTCAGGTTGGGCAGGCCTCGCTAAGAAATTTATTTGCACAGTAGTGGTTTTGTCAGTTTCTTCCACCGCTGGGATGGTTTGTTTGGGATGGGCTTGCCATTCTATTCACAGATTATGACTATACACAGAGATCCCCTACTACAGGAGTAGTTTCTTACCTGTAACTCCAGTTCTGTAGTAGGGGTATCTCTGTTATAGTCATAAGCGACCCACTCTCCTCTCCGGTGGATAAAATGATGATATCCTGAATGCTACAGGCCTGGTTTATACACCTTCAAAAAGAACTGAAAGTAACTTGCCTTTGGCTGTGCATCATGGGATACTGAAGGTCTCTAGAGGGTTCCTTAAAGGCACAGTATCCCTTTTCCAGACACATAATGACAGCCTGTGGGGCTTGTCTGTCCAACCCTTCCTCTCTATAATGAAAAAGGATTTTTGTGAAGAGAAGTTTATCTGTGTGTGAAACTTAGCAAAATATGTAAATTTCAATATTATTTGGCTATCCTTTTCACTTCAGGATGAAGTGATGCCCAGTGTAGCACTGTTAATTTCAGGCTGCATTATTGGTCTTTGATTTTCTTAAGTGTCTATGCAGGACTGCAGAAGAGGACAACTTAAGAGACTATTTCAATTGCTCCGTGGTCCACACACATGGGCAGGACTATTCACAGATTAGGACTATACACAAGAGATCCCCTACTACAGAACTATACATTACTGTAAAGGGGGTCAATGCTTTAGGATGGCACGACCAATATAAATTGGGTTTGACACTAAATCCAAGGTCAAGCGAACCGGTGTCATTATGTGATGATACATTGTTTAACAATATTGCTGTGGTCAATACAGAAAACAAATTGGATTATAGAGAAGAAAAACTAATTAGTAAATGGGACAAAGTATTTTGCAATAAATTGGGGAAACTGAAGTATTTCTCTCATAGAATTGTGGCGAAAGAAAATGTTGTTCCAGTAAAACAAAAAATAAGAGGAGTTCCAATTAATATAGGGAAGAACTCAAAGAAACGTTAAAAGAATTATCTGATGAAGGCGTTATTGAGGCCATTGAGTCTTCAGAATGGGTTTCACTGATTGTTCTTGTCCGTAAACCAGATCAAAAATTGAGAGTTTGTGTGGACTTGAGATCTTTAAATTCAAACATTGTAGCTGACTGTCACCCGCTACCTAATATCAATTAAGTTGTTTCTATGTTTGAGGGTGCCCAGATCTTTTCCCCGCTTGATTTACGATCAGCATACCATCAGATAGAACTTACAGAGGAGTCAAAGAAATATACAGCTTTCATCACACCATTTGGTTTGTACCAATATTCAAGGATGCCATTTGGTTTGGGGTCAGCTGCATCAGTGTTTCAAAGAGTAATGTTCCACATGTTCAGGGATGTTGATGAATTTGTAAAGTGCTTCCAGGATGATATTTTGATTTTTTTTCAAGGAATGAATCGGAGCATCTGATACACTTAGATGAAGTGTGTAAGAGATTAGAGAACCATGGCCTTACTTTAAAGGCACATAAATGCAAGTTGTTCAAAAGTTTGGTTGGGTACCTCGGACACACTTTGTCTGGAGACGTAGTTCCAAAGAAAACTAATGTAGATGCTATAATTAACTCTCCGTCACCTGCAAACAAGGTACAACTACTATCATTTGCAGGGATGTGCGAATACTATAGTAAATTTACGGAAGGATTTGCAACCAAAATGGAACCTCCTAGAGAGTTATTGAGACAGACTGTAAAATATGAATGGACAAAAGAACGACGGGAAGCTTTTGAAGGTATAAAGAAAGATATTGAGAATGCACCCACATTAAAACCTTTTTGTATGAAAAAAGAATGTATCATTACAGTGGATGCTAGCCTTTATGGTTTAGGGGGAGTTCTGTAACAAAAAGAAGGCAAAACTAATGGAATGTTGCTTTTGCCTCACCAACATTAAATGAATGTGAGCGGAAATATGCTGTAATAGAAAGAGAACTTCTGGTGTGTGTATGGGCAGCTGAACACTACAGATTGTATGTGTGGGGCAGTAAGTTTACTTTTAGAACTGACCATAAGCTGTTAGTCAATATATTATCCACGGGTGGAGGTTGGAATTCCACAGTCCGAATTGAAAAGTTGGCATCTAAATTGCCGGAATATAATTTTAATACAGAATATGTTCCTGGTAAGAAAAATTTAACTGCAGACTTTCTTTCTCAGTTGCCCTGTAATTACGATGAAGTAAAAGCCATCAAAGAATCTGATTTTGTAGTTACTATTAGCAATATTGTTTCTGACTAATTCCAGGAAATTTCAGAAGACAAGTGGAATGATTGTGAACAACTAGATGACAGATGGTGAGAGTTAAAAAGATATGTTTTAGACTGGTGGCCCAAAAAGAACATGGTAAGATCAGATTGGTTACCATTCTTTAATGTTTCAGAAGAACTAGAGTTTGAAGGATCTTTATTGTTCAAATCAGGGAAATGTGTCCCCCCCCCCAAGAGGCATGCAAGACATACTTAATTTAGCCCACAAATCACATCCCGGTATGTCACCCTTGAAGCGATTGCTTAGAAGTTTCTTTTGGTGGCCAGGAATGGATACATTCATAGATCGGATAGTCTGGGAATGTCATGAGTGTGTCGAGTGAAAAAATGCTACAACTACATGTTCCACCATCGAAAGCTGTGCAGTGGCCTGAAGCACTGTGGCAAAAAGTGGCTTTAATAACTTAAATAATTTACCTGAAGGTTCACGTTATGCATTGGTCATGATGGACTATCATTCTAAATGGCCAGAGGTTAAATTTGTTTCAAAAGCCACAAGTGCAGTAGTTTTAATTTTTTTAAAGAAGTCTTTGCGTTCGAAGGATGTCCTTCTATTCTAGTCATGGACAATGGTGTACAACTAATTTCTGAGCAAATGGAAAGTTTTCTCAAGGAGTGTAGTATCAAACACAAATGCACATTATATGAACCACACGGAAATGGGCAAGTGGAACGCTTTAATAGAGTTCTAAAGACTTTTGTTACCGATTCATTAAAGTTTGGTGGAAATTGGATGAACTCTGTGAGAAAAGTTATGGGTATATCGCATTACACCTCATTCTACACCAGAAATCAGTCCTTTCAAGTTACTTAAAGGTAGAGATCCTGCGTCTTGTGTATGTCCTTGGTGGTTTAGAAACAAATGTCAGTCCAAATTTATTGATAAGGAACGTGTACATGATACTGCAAAAAGAGTTAAATTTAGGCAGCACAAAACAATGAGATGGTACAATGATAGATGGAAAACCAACATGCACAATCTACAAGTAGGTGACTGGGTTAGACTTCTTAGGCCTGGTATTATGAATAAAGGTGCAAATTAATTTGGAAAACCTATTCAAATCAAAAAAGTGTTCAGTAATAGCGTAATTACTCAAGATGGTAAAGTTTGGAATGTTAAACAAGCATTGAAAATGCAATAGGTCTCGCAATAACGCGAGTCTGAACTATTTGCATTGTAAATGATTATGCCCTTTATTTTTGCGTTCTGGTTTTTGGAACATAAATAAAAGGCTTTGCCATTTACAAGGCCTATAGCTTAAATTTGCGTTAAAACGAGACCTATTGCATTGCAATGGTGGTGGTGCTGCTGAGTTTTCTCTGAATCTGCACCCACAATCTGCACCCGTGTGTGAGTGGCGTTGCCTGTGTGAGTGGCGTTGCGTGTGTGAGTGGCGTTGCGTGTGGCGTTGCGTGTGCGAGTGGCGTTGCGTGTGCGAGTGGCGTTGCGCGCGCGTGTGGCGTTGCGCGCGCGTGTGGCGTTGCGCGTGTCAGTGGCGTTGCGCGTGTCAGTGGCGTTGCGCATGTGAGTGGCGTTGCGCGTGTCAGTGGCGTTGCGCGTGTGAGTGGCGTTGCGTGTGTCAGTGGCGTTGCGCGTGTCAATGGCGTTGCGCGTGTCAGTGGCGTTGCGCGTGTAAGTGGCGTTGCGCGCGTCAGTGGCGTTGCGTGTGTGAGTGGTGTTGCGTGGGTGAGTGGCGTTGCGTGGGTGAGTGTGGTGTTGCGTGGATGATAGTGGGCTTGCGTGGGTGTGAGTGGCGTTGCGTGTCTGTAAGTGTTGCTGTGTGGGTGAAAGTGGCACAGAGCCTTTGATGTGACATTTCACCCAGTGTTTCCTCCTGAAATGTGAAAGGAAAATATAGAAGGTGTCTGTATTTTGTTGCAGAACTCAGAATCCCGAATCCAAATCTGGATTAAATGTCAGTTGAAATTATAAAGAAACTAAACAAAAAAGACATCTATCAAAATAAAACAAGATAAAATGTGTATTAACCTCATATCTTAAGTAGTTATGCAAGGAATAACCAGGCTTGTCCTGTAAAATGTACCAGGCTTGTCCTTGAAGACAAGGAGGGAAGGGAGCTGAAACCGCCTGGGCAAGCCAACCCGTATTCAATTACCGGGAAGAACAGTAAAACGGCGAATAGCACAAGAACCGCGTATGTCTTAATATTTTATGTTTCCACCGGGTGTGCACAAATTATCAAAGCGACGGACCCGCCAGAGCATTAGTCAGT
The DNA here is from genome assembly GCF_964261635.1 of Lissotriton helveticus. Lineage (NCBI taxonomy): Eukaryota > Metazoa > Chordata > Amphibia > Caudata > Salamandridae > Lissotriton > Lissotriton helveticus. The sequence continues at coordinate 22,783,496 of NC_136065.1, forward strand.
GCTTCTGCAATCATATTCTGGAGATTTACATTCTGTTCTCTCTCTGTGTGAGCCTCTTCATTGCTGCAGTCTGTCTAAGAAGGATGCTCTCGAGCCAATAATGTATGAGTGGCATCCCTAACACATCCGGTCCCCCGAGGCTACTGAGACCTTTGTGTGTGTCTGGCTTCCTTTAGGATACACTTCTTGCTGGAAGAGTATGGAGAAAGATAAGCGCAATACAGGTTTCAGCTCTTTCTTGAAGGATTACTGTCCAGAACAAATGCGCAATTCAGGGCATGAAAATGAATTTAATCTGTAAAATGTGTAACCATGGTATTACGGGCTGCTCCTGCTGACACTGCGGAACTTTTACACAAGGTTTATAAATCTGTCAAGTTTTGAAGACTGTGATTCAGCGTGCGGCATGGCGGGAAATAAACATGCACCTTACACGGAATGATGATTGATGCAAGACCTGAGTGTAAGATCACTTGGACTCGGCTTTGGGATTCACAGATATGCAGGGCAGTAGGGTGTGGGTGTATGTACGTCACCATTGCATCATAGGTTTTCCATCGTGGGATGTTACATTGCAAGTGAGTACATCAGGAGTTTTACTTCCAGGTTAGGATTTCAGTACTTCGCAGTCTTTTACCTCGCAGATAAGTTAAGTTTTAATGGCACAGAGCCTTTGATGTGGCCTGGCGCAGGAGAAATGCTGCTGCTAATTAAATACAAGAGCGGCCGGGAAGCAGCCAGGAAACACAAGTACGGCCGGCCACATAATTAGGGGAGGAGAAGCCGCACAGCACACGCTGGGAGAAGCCCTTTGATGTGCTGTGCGGCCGCGATGCGCGCTCTGTGCTGGGGGAGGGGGGAGGGCCATTAGGAACAGGAACAGATGGCCATGAAAGTGTATGGGCCAAATGCGCGTGCCTGTACGTGCACTCGAAGAAAACGCCACGGAAAAAAGCGGTGGTTTGACAATCCGTTTGAGCACTTGAATTCTCCCCCATTTCCCATTGCTTCGCAATGGTAAAGGACGAGACCTAAAAATAGCCAAATGTCCTAATAGTGATACTATTCAAAACAACAACTCTAGAATAATAAATCACTTTGATATTAGGGCATGTAATGAAATGAACAATTGCTTCAAGAGTCAAGATATCTGATCGTATGAGAAATTACATTTTTGTAATTGTGTTTAATATTAATAAGGGTAAAATGTTACATCTATCCTTTATTTCTTGTCGCTCACCTCCCTCCCTTCCTCTATTACATCATCTTGGCTCTGCCAGCCCTAGCATTCACTGTGTTTACTCTCCATTGACATTCCAGCTTCTGCATGATTTGTGTTATACTGGAATCTTGTCTTTTGCCCAGTTGCATCTGGAGCGGTCGATGGATGGACTTATATTGCTGTGCTGGAAATAAATCAACTTAAAAAATGATTGGATATTGAACTGTATTCAACACGGAGTGTAGCACTTGAGTGTGCGTCTAACATCAGTCCAGGTCAGCACATACAGCCACTCAGACGCACACTCAAGAAATATATTGAAGAGTCTCCGAGTTAGGAACCTTCTGATGGACATAAGCATTCAGCTAGGCAGTGGGTGTCCAACGCAGGCACATGTTTACCCAAACTGCCACAGAGATGCGCACTTGCGGCTACACAGGGAAATGAACACCGATATAGAGCCACAGGTACATTGAGCCATTAGGTGTACAAGGCAGGCCCAAGTTCATGTGCACCGCAAATCACTTAGAGCTATACTATACTCTGGGATATGAACTCTCCGATGGAAATAAAGGTATTGAGAGGTGGTGGGTGTCCAATCAATCAACCAGGATTTATGAAGTGCTGCCAGTCACCGGTGAGGGCATCCAGGCACAGAGCCTGGCTGTTGTAGATGGAAGTAGTTGAACGGCCAAGCCTCGAGTCTCTTTCGGAGTTCCTTAAGAGAGGGTGAGGTCCGGCGGTTGAGGGGGGGAGGCTGTTCCAGGACTTGACAGCGAGGTAGAAGGAGGAGCAGGCCCAGGTTTATGCACACTGCCACTCGCTCAGATATGCAGTAAGGACTATGCACAAGGATACAAACTCCCAAATGGAGGCAATGAGTGTCCAAAGCAGGTATATATGGAATTTCTTATGTAGTTTATTGGCGCAGTGTGATCATCCGTAACGTCACTGCTGAAGTCCTACTGTCGTACTGTCATGGCTTCTATCCCTCACGAGGATTTCAATGTTGTCATGTGTAAAGTCATATGTAATGAAGGAGGAAGGTTTAAGTTATGGTTTGCAATGCAAATGATAACTGGCAAATGTCAATTGTTTTATACATTTGAGTCAGACCTATAACTTAGTTTAACAGTTTTTTCAGGTTACATCTCTATTCACCAACATAAAAAAATACTGCTAAAAAGATTTATTGATAAATATACACAAAATGAGGAAAGGTATAAAGTTACAAAGGGTCTATTTTACATACATATTTACAATTACTTTACAAAACTAAGATGTGGCCAGTTAAACAGCATCTTTAAGCTTCCGGTTTGCTTGGGCGGTTCCAATCACGCATTCATTGACCTGGAAGACAAGTTACCAGTTAGATGAGGGAGTGATACAGAAATTTACGTCACAGAAAAGAGCCCGCTGCTGGGCAACAACAAAATTATTCTAACTCACACCTCGTCACTAGACCACTCATGACAGAATGTACTTACTTTACTTGCAAACCGAAGAGAGTTGAGGGACTCTGAGAAGTTCTCGTCCAGTGGAGAGACATTAACAAACATCAACCTTGACAAAAGGAAAAAGCAGACAGTCAGAGCCATATGTGAATGTCTTACTGCACAGCATTGGTATGTGCACGACCGATAGATTGCTGCCACACTTGGGGCTGAGCCATCAAAAATCAATCACACAAATAGCCCATTTAAATCTGTACCATACACAAAGCCATCCGGAACAAATGGCAGAGTCCCTTATTGATCAGCTCCCCGACAACCCCTGAACCAGGTAGCTCAACAGACCGATATTAGTCACCGAGCCACAGAACAGAGAATGGAGTCAGATCTCTGGATATCCAGGGCCCCAGTATGAGAACCCAACCACCTCTAGTTCAGAAAACTACTTTCTGCTACAGGATGGTTTCTTGCCGAAGACCTGCCAAACCAGTGACAGAAATACCGGATAAGCACTTTATTCGGAGTCAATTCACACTTATCGGTTAATGCAACGATTTTAGTTTTTACTATTGCCCAGAATGGGTGGAGGGCGACATGTTAAATGAATAACTTGTTATATCAATCTCCCTTGCTCAATTGGATCTGGCTATGGTGCTTTAGTAAATCAGTTTTTTAACTGCTCTATATACATCTTCCAGGCATATCAGAATAATAGAATCAGGATAATACACTAAAAGTAGGTAAACGTGACCGTTAAGCTGCATCAGACACACAGAATTAAAAAAAGAACGCCAAGGCAATACTCCTCCAACAGAACACTTGTGCATCCAAACAAACAAGTCACCCCTCCACCCCCTCCAAGGCATGCAGTTATGTAAGCAATAGGGTCATTAGACTCTAGCAGAAATCTATCTATGGTTAAATAGTTATATTACACATAAAACAGTGGCTACGTACAAGATCATTCTCCAGTCCCATTTCCCTCCCAACCATATTCAAATAGTCTCAATATTCCTAACCTAGAGGGGTATAGGACTTCCTACTCATCACCTGCCATGTGCTGTAGAAATAATATGCACACCACCATGAATATCCCTGTAAAGTTGTGTAGACAATGTCTCGAACGTCATGGTCTCCTAGAATCGGACACTAAATATTTCATGTACGCCTCAACCATTGCTCTCATTATCAACGTGATCACCAGGATTATCTGATTTAATTATCTCTAAACTCTGGAAGTAACATCTACCCATTCTACGGGTTTTAACTCCCAAATTGTGATGGCAGAGTTCACCCTGATTGGAAAGCCCACTATCTTGAGAAGTGTGGCTCACTGGTTAGAGGAGGCAGACCTGGAAGCAGAGGTCAGCCAGGGACCAGGGTTCAATTCCCGGCTCGGCGGGGTCTTGAGTCCTAAAATGTCCATGGACTCGATAATTCTCGCTCCAGTGCCTACTCGATTCACTGGTTCACACTCTGCGACTCTGGGCAATAGCTTGCTTAATCTCCACAACGGCCCCTCGCGGCGGGATGCCTGGCTTTCACCTTGCGGATACCCTGCCGGGGTTATCTCACAGGGGAATACCAGGACGGGTTCCCTAAGCAAGCGCTTAGAGACCGCTTGGTGATTTGCGCTATATAAAATTCCTGTACATTTACACATTTACATCTTTTTAAGACACTAGCACTCCTTTCTAGTACTACGCCAACATTGGGCATCGCCACCACCATATGCTTAACGTGCTACCCTCCTCCCATCCGTGTTGACCCAGTGTAGGAAAGTGCCCCTTTGTGCATGGTTATCCCCCCACTTTGTGCCTGATTTCTGATGCACTTTGACAGAATGTGCACTGGGTCTCTGCCTATCAGGTTCCTAGTGTCTGTTCTTTCCCCCAAACTGTACCCTTGTTTCCACAATTGGCACACCTCTGCCTTACATACAAGTCCCTTGTAAAAGGTTCCACTGGTACCAAGGTCCTTGTGACCAGAGTGTCTTTAAGGCCTGCAGCATGTAATGCACCAATCTCAGAGACCCCTCACCTAACACATATACACTGCCATTGCAAACTGTGTTGTGGTGCAGACAACATGTAAGAATCGACATGGCACACATCCGTATGTAGCATGCCTACAAACACTGCCTGTGGCATAGGTACACAGCCCTAAGGCAAGGTGCACTATACCACAGATGGGGGCATAGCCGCATGAGTAATATGCTCCTACTGTGTCTGTGCCATTCTCCAACACTGTCACTGCAGTGAAGCCATATGAGTACATGGGCAGCTTGTCATTATGAACTTCACAGCTCCAGGATGGCTCTACTGAATGCTAAGAAGTTTGGTATTAAACATCTCGGCATAATCAACCCAACTGATGCCAGTGATTGATTTATTACCAAATGTACTCAGAGGGCATCTTAGAGATGCCCCCTGAAGAACGACCAACTCCCTAGTGTACAGCTGACAGGTCTACACCAGCCTACCACACAAGCCTGCTTGGGGTGGAGGTACTTCACACCTGCCCCAAGCAGGAATAGCATTCAGGGTGGTGAGCCTCAAAGGCTTCCTACCTTTTGTTATGCTAGCCAGGGCCTTTTCAGCTGATGAAGATACCCACCCCCTTGACCAAGCCCCGCGTTTGCCAGCAAGGTCGGCAGGAAAGAAATTAGTCAGGAGAGGTGTGTCCCCTCTCAGCCAGGACCACCTCTAGGGTGCCCAAGCGGAAGTGACCCCCCTCCTTTGAAAATCCTCCATGTTGGATGGAAGGATTTTAGCCAATCAGGTTAGGGGATACCCTGTCCCCAAAGAGAGGGACATACAAAGGATGTAGTCACCCTAAAGGTAAGTAGCCCATTGGCTACTACCTGCCAGTACCTGTAACGCCCCTAAATTCTGTATTTAGGAGCACCCATGAACTTTGATCCTCAGATTCCTGCAACCTACGAGGAAGGACAAAGAAGCTGCTGTGCATCCAAGCCCGAAGAAGACCACTGAATTTTCTCCAGCATGACCCGGCCTGTCTCCCGCTTAAATACTCTGCACAGAAGAGGACACTTGTCCTGCAGCCAGCTACTTCCAGAAACCGGAGAAAGACTGCCTGCACTTCAACAAAGACAAGATCTCTCGAGGGCAGCAGCTCTGTTTACAGGAAACCAACTCCAAATACTCTGGATCCAGCTGGAACCACAACTCTTGCCCACTCTGCACCAGACACCCATGGCCAGAGTCTGAGTGGCTCACCTGCCCAGTGACGCCTCCCCAGCGATCGTGACTTTGAAATCATTTGTGGCTGACCTCTCCTGGACTCCACGAAGATGCCTGCAGATCATTAAAAAGGGTCCCCCTGACCGCAACATCTCTTGACATCCAGGGTATGTAGAGATTTCTCAGCAGAGAAAGACGGATTAGGAAAGAAAGGGCGTAATATAACAGGCTCATTAAGTTTGAGTTTGAGTTTTAAATTATTTATAAAGCGCGCGTTCACCGGAACGGTTCCATGGCGCTATGGTAGACCAAGTCCTCAGAGACAAGAAAAACGGAAGGGGGACTAATGATAATTTATTGGGGGAAGGCTTTGGCGAATAAAAATGTTTTTAAAGCCTTTCTAAAAAGTGAATATTGGGTAGTACATCTCAGATGGACTGGGAGGGAGTTCCAGAAAATGGGGGCAAGAGTGGAAAATTTGGAGCCTCCCCATTTTTTTTCGGTGGAATCGGGGAATAGTCAGCAGGTGTAGGGTAGAGGAGCGGAGTTCCCTGGTAGGGGCGTAAAGTTTGATCTCTGAAGAGATAAACGCAGGAGCTGAGCCTAACTGGGCCTGAAAGACAAGGCAGCCTACCTTGAATTGAATTAAGATGGAATGAAGAGGGAACCTTAGGTATGAACGTGGGATTAGTTCTTAGAAGGACATAGTCATTGGTAAATTTGAAATAAGGTTGTTTGATAGTGAAAGCCTGTATTTCACTTACTCTTAGAGCAGAGGTGAGGGCCAATAGGAGCGCTGTTTTCCATGAGAGATACTTTAAATCTGCTTTGTGAATGGGCTCAAATGGATGCTTCATTAGTTTGCAGCACCAAATTCAGCCTCCATTCTGGAGGAGGAGCCCTAATAAATGGAAAAGTTCTGAAAAGCCCTTTTAGGAACTGTTCAATCAGACTATTAGAACAAATGGATTCCACTCCTGTAGATAGAAATGGCCCCTAGATGTAGTTTAACAGAAGCAAACATGAGACCAGATTGAGACAATGATAAAAGATACGGTTGAATCTTATCTGGAGAACATGTTGAAGGATTTAGATCTTTGTTGCTACACCAGGAACAGAAAAGTTTCCATTTTAACGCATACGTTTTCAAAGTAGAAGGAGCTCTCGCTCTAGCCAGATTGTCTCTGCAGTCTGCAGTCTTGTGGTAAATTTATCTCCTTAAACTCCGTGAATCCAGAAACCATACAGGAAGTTGTAACTGGACTGGACGAGGATGAAGAATCTGGCCTCTGCTCATTGACCATAGGTTTGGGATTATTGGAAGACGGTACGGTTTGCGTTTAGATTGTAGGAGAAGCTCTGTGAACCAATGTTGACGTGGCCATTTCGGTGCAATGAGAATCATGCAGCATGGTTCCATCTTAAGCTTGCGCAGAAGTCTTAGAATCAACGGGAAAGGGGGAAATTCGCAAGCAAAAATCCCCGTCCATCTCATCATGAAGGCGTTCCCCCAAGAGCCCTTCTCCGGATCCCAAATTGCAAAGAATGGGCACTTCAGATTGTTCCTGGAGGCGAAGGGATGCAGATTTGGCTTGCCCCACTTTTGAAATACATTCTCTACAATTGTTTGTTCCAGCTCCCATCAGTGACAGGATTTTGATGTCCTGCTCAGAGTGTCTGCTAAGGTGTTGTGAGAGAGTAGCCATTCCAAAATGCTTTGAGCTTCTAGAGACATAATGTGAGACCGGGTACCTCCTTTCTTGTTTAGGTAATGCATGCAAGTGGTGTTGTCGGTTCTGATCAGAACCGTTGACCCTTGAAGTCTTGGGAGTAAAGACTGCAGTGCCAGGAAAATGACTTGAAACCCCAGAAAATTGATGTGCATCTTTGTCATTGCTGCAGACCACTTTCCTCTAATGCAGAGATCTTGAAGGTGCGCATCCCACCCTTCTAGGGAGGCATCTGTTGTGAGGATGAAATCCGGTACAGAAGGTTGAAAGGGGAGCCCGACAGACATTTTTGGAACGCCTCCACCAGGAAAGAGTTTCTCGCATTACTGGAGTTATTTGCACTAGGTTGTCGAACGATCCCAAGATTTGCAGCCACTGACTGTCCAGTTCCTCCTGAATTGGTCTCATTCTCAGACGGGTATGAGGTACCAGCAGAATTGCTGAGGATAGTAACCCCAGAAAAGATTTGATCATCCTTACGGAAGCAAACTTTCTTTTTAGGAGGTCTGACGCCAGAGAAACAAGTCAAGATTGCCTTTCTTTAGACAAGAATGCTTTGTCTCGGATGGTATCCAGCATTGCCCCCAGAAATTGAATCCTTTGTGAAGGATAGAGGACTGATTTTTGAATGTTCAGAGACAGTCCTAGAGAGTGAAAAACCTGCAGGCATTTGGATGTTGCGTGAGAAGCCTGCCGAAAGGAAGGAGCCTTTATTAGCCAATCGTCCAGATAAGGGAATAATTGGATGCCATGCAACCTGAGATGTGCTGCTACTTGAGCTAGGAATTTGGTAAAGACTCTCAGAGCTGAGCCTAAGCCGAATGGGAGTACTTTGAATTGGAAATGTACACCTGCCACAGTAAATAGGAGAAATATCCGGTGTTTGTGATGAATTTGGATGTGGAAGTACGCATCCTGGAGATCCAACGTTGTCAGGATGTCCGCATGATCCAAACGCGGAAGGATTTCCTGAAGCGTGACCATGCGGAAGTACTTCCTTTGAAGATATTTGTTCAGTTTCCTTAAATCCAGGATTGGCCTCCATGCCCCGGACTTTCTTTATTAGAAAAAAGCGAGAATAAAATCCCTTTCCCCACCTGAGAGTGAGGCACACTTTCTATCGCTCTTTTCGAAAGCATGGTTTTTAACTCCTTTCTGAGAAGAGCAAGATGCAGTGGATTTTACTTCAGAGGTGGATGAGGAGGGGGGGGGGGGGGGATAGGGGGGGGGTTGGGGGGGGATTGATAAACTCTAGGGTGTGACCGAATTTGATAATGTCCAAAACCCACTTGTCTGCGGTTATTTTCTTCCAATTATTTAGGTGCTGGGATATATTCAGAATTTTGTGGACTAGTTGTGGCATATCTGGTCCAGGTGTTGAAAGATTGTCACTGTTTTCTAGCAGAGTCTCTGCCTTGAGGTTGGCGTCTTCTGCCCTGTTGTCTATAAGCAGCCGCTGGGGGATTCCTATAGGACTGCTGCTGTTGGTATCCATATCTACCTTGACCGCCCTGGTATTGGTATTTGATATCGTCCACGAAATTAATATGAACCTCTGCCTCTCGCTCCTCGAAAAGGCGTTTTTCTGTATTGTAAGGTACCCAGTGCCCTGGCGGTATCTGTATCTTTTTTGATTTCTTGTAACGCCTCGTCTATGTGCTTCCCAAATAATAGGGCCCATCCAGAATATTTGTCTGGACCTCCGGGCGAAAGTTGGAGGATTTCAACCAACCCTGACGTCTAAGGGTTGCTGCTCCAGTAAGTTGGCGAAAATCTAAAGAAGCTACAGCAATAGGGATATCAATAATCTCTCACGCAGCCCTTTCGTCTTCCAGAAGTATTCTTCTCGCTTCCTGTTTCTTATCCTAAGGCAGATATTCGAGATAAGGGGAAATGTCAGACCATAATTGGCGGTCATATCTGCCTAAAATTGCCAATGAATTTGTAGCACGAACTGTAGGACCCGCCATGGTGGTAAAGCGTTTACCGATGTTGTCTAGGTGCCTCCCATCCTTACCTGGCGGCGCAGTTACTGGAATAGATGGATTACGAGATTTCCGTTGGGCCGCCTGTGAGATGACGGAGTCTGGCCTTGGTACCAGAGAGGCAAGCAGGAGCATCATCCGGTGCTTTATATTTTTTATCGATTCTAGGGAGAATCGCAGGTATTGAGAATGGAGTTTATTATCTTCGTCCCTACTTCCCAAATATGATCTATTATCGGGCTTGAACGAACCAAATTTCTACTTTGGTCTTTAAAATCATAAAGAAAACACTCTTTTCTGTACCGATACTGGAAGATGAAATCTAGCTGTTCCCCTTCCATGATAGTGTGAAAACCTCCTATATCCTCATGAGGGGAGTCAACCGCTTGAGAGACTGGCGAGGATGGTGTTGGAATTAACTACTCATCTCATTCATCCACAGTTGTGGGTGAGTTTGGTATGTCTCCCTCTTCAGCCACAGTGTCACCATCATCATCCTGAAGGAAATGAGTAGGTAAAACCACCTGAGGCACTGAGACAGGGGCAGCAGGACTCGCAACCTGCAAAGCTGTAGGCGCAGGGGGTTGTTCAGGAACCGGTACTGGTGGGAAGCGTGCATTATAGTCTCTCAACATTGCAGTGAGATCTTGCATCAAAGCCGCAGGCATTTGAACCATAGGTTCTTGATGAAAAGATTCCTGAGGACCTCTTAAGGATTCACAGGGCTCATAATATTCCTCATCATCTTTGTCCTCCTGATATTTAATTCGGAGCTGAGAAGGATCATGTGCTGCGCCAAAGGGTCCTTCATCATGACTCCTCCAGATAGTGTCTAGGAGGTAAGGGTGAGATATGGGAAACATCCTGATAGAATGGTCTTGAAGATGACAATTTAGAAAATAACACTGGCGTAATTTGCAAAGATGTAGGCCTTTTACGCTTCAGCGTCGATGAAATATACATGGACGGCGAGTCAGTATCCGTTGAGATTACCATTATAGAAGAGACTGTCGTAGTTGAAATCATTGAGGTAGTCGATGGAAAAACCATAGTCGACGATGTCGTCGTCGAGGGTGGGCTCCTCGACTTGTAGTATTGCCATCGACAGTGGGCTCGTCAACGGTAGTGTTGACGGGAAGCTGTATCGTCGTCAACGGCGGTGGCATTGTCAACGGCATGGATGTCGACAACGTAGGCGTCGACGAGATTGGCATAGTTAAAGGAGATGAAATAATAATAGACGGTGCTGTCGACGATGGGACTTTCTTTGTCGACGTTGAGGAATCACTTACCTTCTGAGGAGATTTCATCGTCGACGGAGCACTTTGACGTCGACGGAGGCTCAGAAAGGGATTTTTGCTGCTTTGAGGCAGTTTTCAGAGAAATGTTCACCTTTTCTCCCATTTTTACCTCAGAAGAGAATGAGGACTTCTCTTTTTTAGAGGAAGAGTGACCAATCTGCGAGGGTCTTACTCTGTCTCAGGGGGATCTCCAGATCTAGCCCTCTTATTGGCCCTGAGGGGTGGAAGCCTGAGGACTACCACATCCGATGAAGCCTTCAGCATTTCTAGCCAGACCAAAAGTCTTCCTTCTCTGTCCTTCAAGGTCTTGGCAGGAAAGGTTCTACAGATCCTGCAATCCTTGACCTTGTGAGTTGGATAAAGGCAGTAAATACATTCTTTATGTGGATCCTCAAAGTGTAATCTCTTCTTCCCACATAAAGAACAAGCTTTTCTTTGAAGAATCAGACAATTTCTCACAGAGATAGCTAAAGTTAAGGAAAAACTGAGCAGAGCTCAGGGAGACTCCCTGTCACACGAGGTGCGGTAGAAAATCTGAGGGTTTGCCTCTTTCTGGAAGGTTCTAAGAGGGTGCTGCAGCCTGATTGGCTGTGTTCCAAGGACTAAGATAGGCTAATGTAGTGACTTGGCTGTCCACAGTAGCCTCTTGTATAATGCTATTATGACTATATTATGTATGTTTTTATTGTACCGCGAGACTCCCACCTCATCTGCGATGATGATTTTAAGCATGTGAATCCATGAAAGATACTCCAATACTGGATAATAATACATATCGGTTATTCAGCGCCAAGAGGCCTACGGGTTAACATGCGCTTACAAATACACATCTAATGTGATCACCTAGGCATTGAGAGCCGAGTCAGTCCACTCAGCACTAAGGGAACCTGCCAAGTGTTGAACCTGCTGTTCCAGCCAAGTCGAGAGACACAGGGCCTCTTGACAACTGGTGCATGACCCAACCCGCCCTGCTTGATGCAGTACCACATGGCGGTGGTGTGGTCTGTAAACACTTGCACTAGCTTCCCCTTGACAAAGGGAAGAAATGTTTTCAACGCTATTCCGATCGCCCGGAGCTCCGATAGGTTGATATGGAATCTGAATACCACCTCAGACCAAATATCTCTGATCTCCACCTCTCATAGATGGGATCTCCCTGCAAAGAGTGACACATCCATCACTACTATCAAATCTGGTTGGGGAAGGGAGAGGAGTCTGCCCTTGACCCAATCGCAGTTCATTAGCTACCACTGCAGGTCCTTAGCAGTTCCGTCCGAGATCTGGACCATGTCGGAAAGATTCCTTTGATGCTGCGCCCACTAGAACTTCAGCTCCCACTGCAGAGGCCACATATTCCATCTGACATGATTCACCAACAGGTGCGTACTTGTGGTGGCAGTTACGGCAGAACTTGAATGGCGTGTTGTCCATCATCGAGCGTCCAGGGGCTCCCTGGTCGCGTGTTCGTCGGCGGTCGTCGAGGATCTCGATGAAAAACGCCTTCTCCTTGATGATTGTTCGTCGATGAAGTCCCCTGGAGTCTTCAGATGACTTCTCCTTGTGTTTTCTGTCTTTTCCTTTCTTCTTTCTCCAAAAATGTCTGGAGCCCAAACGGGAACGATCCAGACCCGACCGTGGAAAAAAAGAATCTGAAGATGGCACCCAAGAGTGGGAGCTTCCGCAGGAAGCATGCAGACGTCACCGGAAATACACCCAAGGGGGTGTGACGCCGACGCCCACCTGGGCTACAAAAAAAAAAAAAAAAAAACCCAAAGAAAAGACTACGAATCCGGACCCAACCACAAGACCGCGGAATAATGCACAGCATAGTGAATCCAGAAAGATTCACGCTGCAAAACCTGAATATCCTGGACTTGCTGCTCGAGAGGATAAACCCAAAACTACAGAAGGTCCGCCCTAGTCTGGTGGTGGACGTTGACAGTCTGAGGCGAGGTCACCTTCAACACCAGTCGCAGAGGTAGGGGGGGGGGAAGACTGAAATCCCTACCTGCGCAGATGAGCTGCAACCACGGCCATCACCTTGGTGAGCACCCGAGGGGTGCTGGTGAGGCAGAAAGAGCACAGTGAATTGAAAGTGCTTGTGGTCTACCTTGAAACGCAGGTAACGCCTGTGGCCCGGCAGGATGGGGATGTGAAAATATGCATCCTGCAAGTCCAGGGCTACCAGCCAATCTTCTTGCTCTAGGGCAGACAAGACCTGAGCCGAAGTGAACATCTTGGATTTTTCCTTTTTGAGGAAGAAATTGATGGTTCAGAGGTCTAGAATAGGTCGAAGACCTTCATTCTTTTTTGATATCTGAAAGTAGCGGGAATTACAACCACTGCCTACTTCGGATATCGGAACCCTTTCTATAACCCCCTGGGCTAGGAGAGCTGTAAATTCCTCTCGAAACAAGTTCAGATGATCCTCCGCCAGCCGTTCTTGAGACGGCAGCAAGTGAGGAGGGAAAGATTGGCAAGGAAGGATGTAACCCTTCCAAATGATCTGCAAGAACCATTTGTCCGATGTTATGAACTGTCAGTGGAAGAGATGTTGTATTCTCCCTTCAACTCGGCATCCAAGGTTTTGCAGAAACAAACTAGGAGGACATAATCCCTGCAGCTGCTAGGGGGTTGGTGGGGGATGACTTCTGGCTACCATTCCCACATGGTCGTAATGCACTGCCTTCAAGTCTACGCACAGCTTGGGAAGCCTGCGCAGGATGGTGGCCAGGATATGGTTGGCGCGGTGGCATGCTCCTTCTGTAGCCACGAAAAGGGCAAAAGGCAAACTGAGGGTAAGGTGTCACTGAGAGGCCTAAGGACTTAATCGTAGCCCTAGAGTCCTTGAAGCGCTCCAGCGCCGAGGTTGCCTACTCTCCATCGAAGGGCATGTCCATTAGTTTGGCCTGGACATCCCCCAAAAAGTCAGATGTTCTCAGCCAGGCATGGCACCTTAAGGCCACAATCTAGGAAACTGCTCGTCCTTGCGAGTCAGTCATATCCAAACCACACCTAATGGTGAACTTTGCTGCATCTCTCCCGTCCTTCAATGCTTGGGAGAGGATGGCCCTGGCCTCCTCCAGGACATGCAGCAACACTCATGCAACAGTTTACAATAGGAAATGGGAGTAAAGGCCCAAAAGGCATGCAGTGTTCACCGACCACAATGCCAGGCTAGCGGAAAAAAAAATTCTCAAGTGTTTACAGCGTCTTGGATTCCCTGTCCGGGGGAGGGGCAGGGACCGTGCCATGGGACATTAAGGCTTGAACTACCACACTCTCAGGAATAGGGTGTTGGCTGAGGAAACTAGGATCACCCAGGTCTGGGCGAAGGTACCAGGCAATTGCACTGTTCACATGAGCCCCTGTGCTAGGCTTGGACCAAGTTCCTAAAAGGACATCCATTAGTGCTTTGTTAAAGGGCAAAAGGGGTTCCGGGTGAAGAAGCCCCATGCTGAAGCACCTTATTCAAGAGGTTAGTCTTGACTGCTATAGAGAGAAGTACAACTTTAAGGACCTCCTCTGCCTCTTCACCACAATTGCATATGATGTTCCCTCCTTTATAACCACAGCAGGTGGGGAAAGCATGCCAGTATCTGAAGGTGTCCAGTCCACTGCTCTTTGCTAGTTTCTCATACAGTCCAAATTCTCATTATAGGTGTATAACTGGTGTTCTAAAGGGTCCAGTGACCCCCTCCAACTCATCTCCCAGGCCTATATGCTCCAATGAAGGCTCAGACAATGACCTAGAACCACTGGGCTCCACCGGCATCGAACAGTGCTGTTCCAACTCAAAGTTGTCAAGAATGAGAACGGGGCTGGCCCTGTAGATGAGTGCCAGGACCATTGACATTAGGACCGGCTCCGGAGAAGGACATGTTGGCACAAATGACGCTGATCCAGTTCTAGGAGACCCCTCCGGTGCCAAGGCAGGAACCTAATGGGACCTCCTCAACCCCACAGGGATCGAAGGAGTGCCGGAGAGGGTCGGCCCGCTCAAATACCCAGCATATGGCTGCTAATACTCTTATCGGAGTGGGATCGCTCAAGCTCCTGGAAACGGGGGAGGTGCAGAGTCAGACACCTCAACGGTTCCTCGCTCGTCTCTTCTAGCCTTGAGAGACTAGGCGTGGTTGAAGTCAGTTACAGACTTCTTCCTCTTATGCTTCTTCACAGAGTGTCCCGAGGACCTCGAGTGAGAAGAGGAGGCTTTGGGACTCCTGCAGCGGTCCCGCGACCTTTTTTTTTTCCTTAATTGGGACCAGGAACTCCTCGGAGTTGCACTAAACAGTGTCGACTGCTGGGCCACAAGCAGCTTTAGGGACTACTTCCTCGAAGCTTTCGGCACCATGGGCCGGCAGTCTGAGCACAACTTAGAGTCATAGTTGTGCTCGAGACACCATAAGCACACAAGTTGCGGGTAAGTAACAGACATGGCGCGGTGGCAGGCAACACAAGACTTCTGCCCTACCTTTCTAGACGACATCTCAACACACAAATAAAAAACCTTCGACATAACATTGAAAAATAGTATGTCAAAAAGAGAGGTGTAGCTCTTCAAATCAGAAGGAATAGCTTCTTACCTGTAACGCCAGTTCTGTAGTAGGGGTATCTCTGTTATAGTCATAATCTGTGAATAGTCCCACCCATGTGCGTGTACCCCGGAGCAATCAAAATAATCTCTTAAGTCATCTTCTTCTGCAGTCCTGCATAGACACTTAAGAGAAAACGAAAGACAATAATGCAGCCTGAAACCAACAAGGCTACATTGGCCAGCACTTCATCCTGAAGTGAAAAGGGATAGTCAAATAATATAGAAATTTACACATTACAGAATTTCACACAGAGAAACTCCCCTTCATAAAAATCCTTTATCATGATAGAGAGGAAGGGTTGGACAGACAAGCCCCTTAGGCTGCCATTATGTGTCTGGAAAAGGGATACCGTGCCTTTAAGGAACCCTCCAGAGACCCTCGGTATTCCCATGATGCACAGCCAAAGGCAAGTTACTTTCAGGTTTTTTTTGAAGGACACTTAGAGCCTGTAGCATCCAGGAAAAACATTGCTTCCACCGGGGAGGAGGGCGGCTCGCTTATGACTATAACCGAGATACCCCTACTACAGAACTAGAGTTACAGGTAAGAAACTATTCCTTCTGTAGTAGGAGATCTCTTTGTATAGTCCTAATCTGTGAGTAGAATGACAAGCCCATCCAAACAACCAAATCCAGCGGTGGAAGAAAACTAAAAGGAAAATCCTTACTGAGCAAATAAATTCCTCAGCGAAGCCTGCCCAACTTGCGCATCTGTCCTGGCATCAGAATCCAGGCAGTTATGCTTCGCAAATGTGTGGACAGACTTCCAAGTGGCAGCCCTGCAGATGTCTGCAATGGGAACGTTACATAGCAAAGCCGATGTAGCCGCTTTGCCCCTAGTCGAATGACCCTTAGGCTTACCCTGTAGAGTCTTGTTAGCCTTCTGGTAACATAGTTGTATACAGGGCACAATCCATCTAGAAATGGACTGTTTGCAGGTGGCAAGGCCAGTCCTGACTGAACCCTAATTCACAAACAACTGATCTGACCTACGAATGTCTTTGGTCTTATCCAAGTAGAATTTCAACACCCGCCTCACATCAAGTGAATGAAGGGACCTCTCCGCCGGAGAGGAAGGATGTTGAAATTTTTTTAGGTAACGTGATCATCTGGTTGACATGGAAATCAGATATCACTTTAGGGAGAAGCTTAGGGTGAGTCCTCATGACAACCTTAGTAGCATGAAATACAGTATAGTGCTCCTGACAACACAGAGCCTGAATCTCACTCACCCTGCGAGCCGATGTTATAGCCACAAGGAAAGCCGCCTTCCAGGACAAATGCTGTAGAGAAGCCTTATGAATAGGCTCAAAAGGCTCCTTCATCAACCTTGACAGCACCACATTCAGCTCCCAAGAAGGCGAAGGACGCCTAATAGGGGGAAACAACTTCTTCAAACTCTCCAAAAAATCTTCAATTACAGGTGAAGGGCATTTCCTATACGCAGTTAATGCTGCGAGGTGAACCTTAATAGAATGGAAATGAAGGCCAGATTTAGCTAAATGCAGGAGGTATGGAAGGATGACATCTTCCTTGTAGGAGTTAGGGTCAGCATTCTTGGACATGCACCAGATGCAGAACCTTTTCCACTTGTAGGCATAGGAGGTCCTGGTGGATGGCCTCTTAGCCTCCTTGAGAATTTCCATGCAGTTGTCAGACAAATTCAAGTGTCCATACTGTACTATCTCAGGAGCCATGCCGCCAAACTCAACGATGAGGTTGGGGTGCACCATCTGCCCCCCGAACTTCGTTAGAAGGTCTGGCCTACATGGAAGCCGCAGATGTGGTTGGAGAGACCGGTGGAGCAGGTCTGTGAACCACCACTGTCGAGCCCACTCTGGAGCAATGAGGATCATTCGCGCTCTGATTGAAATAGCTTGATGAGCACTGCCGGAATAAGGGGAATGGGTGGAAAAGCGTACAGAAAGCTGTTCGACCAGCTGATCCATAGTGCATTCCCCAGAGTCCCTGGTTGGTAAAACCTGGAGGTGAAGTCTCGTCATTTACTGTTTTCGGCGTTGGCGAACAGTGGAGTGCCCTATCTTGCGTAGATGTTTCCTAGCACCTCGTGGATTAGGACCCACTCGTGGTTTTCCTGAACGAGCCTGCTGAGCACGTCCGCCTGAGCATTCTGCACACCTGGAAGATAGGTAGCCGTTATCATCAGTCCTCTGGCTAGCAGCCAGTGCCAGATCGCTTGCGCTTCCTGAGACAGTGTGCACGAGCTCGAGCCCCCCTGCTTGTTGAAGTAATACATTCTGGTCGTATTATCCGTCTGTACAAGCAGGGAGTTGGTCCGGAAGGACGGATGAAAGGCCTTCAGCGCCAAATGAACAGCCGAGTTCCAGAAAATTGATATGGTACGTGGACTCCGCCTGTGACCACGTTCCCGTTCCTTGGATCTGCAGATGGTCCGAATGCGCCCCCCAGCCTTGGAGAGAATCATCAGTCACAATAGTCTGTATTGGAATGTCCTTGTGGAATGGAACCCCCTTGCAGAGATTCCCTGCTGAACACCACCACTTCAGGGTCTGCTGAGCGTGCTGAGACAGTGTGATCCTGTCCTCCCAGCTCCCTCTCTTCTGGTCCCATTGATCCACCAGACATTCCTGCAGCGGTCTCATGTGGAGGCGTGCATGTGGTGTGAGGAAGATGCAAGATGCCATCGACCCCAGGAGAGACAACACTGTCCTCACCGTCGTTGAAGGAACGGACATGAGGGTCTGAGCCTTCTGAAGGATCGATAAGCGTCGCTCCTCCGAAGGACACGCTTGTTCTGAGAATATAGATGGAGGCTCCCAAGTACTGCAGACACTGAACAGGAGTCAGGACAGACTTGGAAATGTTGATGTGCAGACCCAGTTGGTTCAACAGAACAGCCGTCCTGTTGAAATGCAATTGCGCTTTCTGGAAGGTGGAGGCTTTGATCAACCAGTCGTCCAGGTACGGGTAGACAAACAACTTGTTCTTCCTCAGGTGTGCCGCCACCACCGCCATGCATTTCGAAAACTTCCTGGGTGCAGACTTCAGACCAAACTGAAGTACAGGGTACCGATAGTGGTTGTCGTCGACTAGGAAACGCAAAAACTTCTGATGTTTCTGTGCAATGAGCACATGGAAGTACGCATCCTGCAGATCTATTGCGCAAATCCAGTCTCCTCGATGCAGCGGAGGATAAATCTGGTGCAAGGACAGCATGCAAAATTTCTCCCTGCGAATCCATTTGTTTGCTTGTCGCAAATCCAGAATGGGCCTGAACTCGTTTTTGTCCTTTTTGTTCACAAGATAGAACCTCGAGTATAGACCCTTTCCCCTTTGAGCCAGAGGGACGTTTTCTATCTCCCTTTTTCTCAACAGGGTATCGGCCGCAACAGGTACTGCGAGCGAACTGGTGGTATAGCTGGAGGAGGGCGTAGAAAACGTAGAATGTATCCATTGCAAACAATATTCACCACCCACTTGTTCTGAGTCATTTTTCTCCATTCTGCCGGGTAATTCTGAATGCTTCCCCCCACCGGAGTGGGTAACAGAAGAGGGTGAAGTAATCCCTCAGGGTTTAGACCCAGCCGGGCCCTTATTCCCCGATGCGGATTGCTGGTTGCCTCTGCCCCTCTGACGCTTCTGAAAGGGCTGCCTCTGGTATTGTTGCTTGATGCTGTTGTCCAGCTTGGCGACCCTGCCCTCGCTGGGAGGAGTAGCGCCTTTGGTATGGACGGAAAGACTTCCGCTGCTCCTTCGGCTTCTCCAATCCCACAGCCTTCAGCATTTCAACTTCCGTCTTTATGCGGGCCATTTCTTCATCCGCATGGGTCCGGAAGAGGGTGGGCCCCGAGAATCCACTGTTGCGCCGCCAGTTTCAGGGAGGTAAGTCGCAACCAGGAATGGTGTCTCAAGGTCACCCCGTGGCAGTACCCATGAGCTGCCAGGAGGGAGGTGTCTGCAGCTGCGTTGATGATTTGGTTGGAAACCATCATGCCTTCATTCAAGATTTCTTGAAAATCTTACCTTCTGTCCCTTGGGAGGAGCTCAATGAATTGTTGGAGTGACTACCATAGCGACCGGTCATAGCGACCCAAAAGCGCAGATGAACTTGCTGCTTTCATGGAAGGGGCCGCTGTACTGCAGACCTTCCTTCCTGATGAATCCATTTGGCGGCTCTCCTTGTCCGGAGGGACCGTAGACGAAGGAGCAGTAGAATGTTGCTTCTTGGCC
This sequence comes from Lissotriton helveticus, assembly GCF_964261635.1. Taxonomy (NCBI): domain Eukaryota; kingdom Metazoa; phylum Chordata; class Amphibia; order Caudata; family Salamandridae; genus Lissotriton; species Lissotriton helveticus. The sequence goes on from NC_136065.1 coordinate 22,803,197, forward strand.
GCTGCACAATGACAGAGTCCGGTGCAGGGTCTGTTCTCAGAAATGCCGGATCCGAATCCAGGGGCCTGTACTTCTTCTGAAGTCGAGATGGAGCAGACTTCACCGAAGCCGGCGTAAGGAACAGCTCCATGGCCGGTTCCTCCAACCCTGGCACCAACGGTAGTAACGGACGAGAGGTGCCTAGGCTGCAGTGTTTCGAATATGACGGAGGTGGACGGGGGTAGGCACCGTGAGTGCTATCCCTAGTTTCGCTGCTCCCCTCAGCAGCACGTCCAGGAACGTCACAATGTCATCCACTGGCGAAACTCGTTGCCGGAGAGTCCAACAAGGTAGGTGAATACCTCCTGTCACTGGAAGAGTCCGTGTACCTGGACCGTGACCTTTCTCTACGACAGCGATGTCGCGATCTGCACCCACCGCGAGAGCGGTGTCTCCCCAGTGATCTTGGTCTCCTGGGCGCTGCCGGAACCACCGGCACAGGCGGTTGGGGAAGAGGCGGAGGTTGAGCCAGAATCAAAGGCCTCGGTTGTGGAGGCGGAGGAGGCTGTGGCGGAGGAGGAGGCGGCGGTGGAGGTATTTGTGGAAGAGGCAGAGGAGGTGGAGTAGGTGTTCTAGGCCGTGAAGGAGAGTAGGTCCTAGAGTAGTCCGAGTCCGAAGACCGGAGTACTCTCCTCTTCTTACGAGCCGGAGGTGCTCTGGAGGTCGACTTCCCTGATGAAGAGCGCTGGCGCTGCCACGACCGGGTACTCTCCGATGTGGAAATGCTAGCCACAGAGGATCAACTTCCACTAGACACTGTTCTCGGCGAATTTCTCTTCGACGTCGAACTTACGCCACGACTTCGACTCCTTACTCGACATCGATCCTCTCCCCGACGCCGATCTTCTCCTTGACGTCGATCTTCGCGTCGCCGTTGACGGTGAACGGCGGTGTCGCCTCGACGGCGAGCGCCGATGCCTTCTGGACTCACGACGACGACGATGGTGTGTCGACGTCGTCTGCAAAGTGCTCGACGTCTACCTCGTCCGAGGTCTCGACGTCCTTCCCCTCGACGCAGAGCGTTGACGATGCTTCGACCCAGAGCCCTGGGTCGACGGGGAGCATATAGAAGTCATACCTCTCGACGCCGACGTAGCCATCGACGTCGACCGGGACCAGTGCCGTTTCTGGGCCTTCTCTTGACTGGGGAGCCCCCAGAGGCCGATGCACGAGCAGAGGAAGAAGATATAGTTCCTCCATGCCCAGAGGTCCCACCTGCATCCTGATATCTTCTCTGCTGCAGGCCTTGAAGACGGATCTTTTCCTGGTCACGCAGGGTCCTCCTAGAGACAGATTGACAAATATCACAGGAATATGTGCTGATGGAAGACAGAGTTTGCATACTCTGTGTGGGTCTGACTTGGCCTTCTTCCTACCACACTCTGGGCACTTGTCGAATAAAGCTGGCATTTTGACAGGAAAGAGGTGGACTAGCAGCTCAAAAATGCAGCAAATGGAAGTTAAAGGCCCAGATGTCGAATGAAACACAAATTAGGTCAAAAAAGCTCCAAAAAATGTAAGTAATACCAATAAAGGTAGAGCTCAATGCTCCAGGGTCCTGCTAGCAGGAGCTGGAAAAAAAGAACTGAAAGTAACTTGCCTTTGGCTGTGCATCATGGGATACCGAGGGTCTCTGGAAGGTTCCTTAAAGGCACGGTATCCCTTTTCCAGACACATAATGGCAGCCTTTGGGGCTGGTCTGTCCAACCCTTCCTCTCGAATACGATAACGGATTTTTGTGATGGGGAGTTTCTCTATGTGTGAAACTGTAAAATGTGTAAATTTCTATATTATTTGGCTATCCCTTTTCTCTTCAGGATGAAGTGCTGGCCAATGTAGCCTTGTTCGTTTCAGGCTGCATTATTTGACTTCAATTTTCTCTTAAGTGTCTATGCAGGACTGCAGAAGAAGACGACGACTTAAGAGACTATTTTGATTGCTCCGGTGTCCTCGCACATGGGCGGGGACTATTCACAGATTAGGACTATAACAGAGATCCCCTACTACAGAACTAACTGGCATAGCAAGAAAAGAACTGACGTCCGTTCGCCTCCATGGCACCTATATGGGTGACCGCAACATCAATTTTGGCGCTGACAATGCCACACAGAACCGAACTGGACCTACAGGCCCCATTATTTACAGATCTCCCTCCTGACCATTCACCTATGATTCTCAGTGGGGCCGCCATGTAATTTGAGAAATGTAGGGAATCCCAATCTTCTTTGTTTCATTCATTAGTTAAACTTGGAATCTTCCTCTGCCACACAAAACTGATCAAACCACCTTTTGAAGTTTGTCAATGGTTCTGAAATAAATGTAATAATCTGGGTTTAAAAGGCATTTTAACAGCTGTACTGCTGTCCAGCCGGAATATTTGCTTTTTACAATCCAAGATCTCTAATTTCGCGAAATAGCACCAGGATGTTGCTGGCATACCATATGCCCAAGATGAAATCCAGCCATGTTCTTCGATAGTTTATCAGGCTTCACCAACTGTGAAAGGCACTCCTCACTTTATTTACATCTTTTACCCCTGCAGCTCATGAATGGGCAGTATTTCAGATGTATCGAGAGTCATGTTATATCCAGGTAATGGCCTACATCTTTCCAATATAACCTGCATAGGTGGGATCCCTCTCCCGGGGTCTTTTAGAGATAATGTATTCTCACGTACTAAGTCTAAAAAAATAAAATAAAAAAACCACTGACCTTGGTCTAGGACTATGCTTATGGCTAGGGGTTCAAATAACGAAAACAAAAACGGAGAAACCAGGCCTCTGTCTAGTCACCCTCAGTTAGAAATGTTGATGGGACCAGTCAGCCAGGACCCTGGGAGTTGGTAAGTTTTCATGGGGCATCTCTAAGGTGCCTCTGCGTGCACTTATTAATAAATCCGGCATGGACATCAGTGCGTATTTATTAAGACGAGATGTTTGGTACCAAACATCTTGGGGTACAGTGAAGCCATCATGGAGTCCATGTACTCTTTATGGCTTCCCCATTCACTTACAATATCCAAGAACGGACTTCGATATTGCAGGGTTGTAGGAGAGTGGGGTCTGCAATCCTATGGTCACCCCAGATTTTTGCTTCACTGGTTTACGACTTTCCCTGGCTGTGGGCCTGCTAATCAGACCCACAGCCTAGCTGTTCTCTCTCTAAATTGACAAGCATGTACTTTAGGTGCATTTACCAATTGGTACTGGGCCACCTTATCAGTCCCTGTACCCAGGGCCTACCAGGGGCTGAAGCATGTATTATGCCACCCCTGGCTGGCCATCTAAATCTGACACAACTGGCTGCATGACAGCTGGGGCAAGGTGGTGTAAACACCCTTTGCTGTAGATATAGTATACCTATATCTAACCCTAAAATGGACACATATATTCCTATCAGTCACTCCTATGGAAGGCCTTATCAATCCTGAAGGCAGAGTGCTTGGAATTATGTGAGATGGTGCTCTGGCATGAGCTGAGCCCGTTTGCAGCTTGCGGAACCAAGTCCTAATAGCTGTTCCATGATAACGCTATACCATATACTCTTAAGTGCATTATCAACCTCGCGGTTAAATGCTAACTCTGGTATAACATTATCAAAACATGTCGAGTAAGGTGTCATACGAATTGGAATACTGCCCCCTCGCCAATTCTGGCGACGGGGGTAGCATTCCACCCTTCTAGAGGGACACGACATGTATGTAACTGTGAACCCCGGTTAAAGTTAACTCGAGCCTTGGCATCACAAAATGGATGCCACCACCACAGACACAAGTCTGACCTCCTGCTGTTGAGAGTCCTTCCAGCGAGGAAGGCTTGGACAAAGGGTTTCCTGCCTTGGGAGGTGCTAGCACCACCCCAGACAGGATTTTGTGTATTGGGTAGGATAGGCCTGAAAGGAATGAGATATGCCCTGGGCACACAAGGTATCCTGTGCATACACCGGTTCAAACCAGTTGCTGGGGCATCCCTGCCCCAGCTCTGGCGGGAAACCGGACAAAGGATAGGGGGTGTAGCCACCCCCCTTCCTGGTCCCACCCAGGGGAGGGACCTAGTCAGTAGTGCAGCCCCCTTTAGGAGAATAAAGGTAGGAGCTGGTCCCATTCCAAATTAGATTATACTGAACAATTCTACAAGAAGAAACTCTGGACTTCGACGTTCTGCTCCACAGAAGACTGAAGAATCTCCCTTGTGGACAAGGAGTGTCCACCCTGCAACTGCAGGCACCATCAAGCGTCGAGCGGCTTCACTTTGTCGTCTTCCTTCCAGGATCCAGACTTCAGAGCCCGACGAGACCCGGATTCCCAGACCTCTCCGACCTCAACTCACATCTGCAGCAAAGCTGAGACCCGTGGGTGCGACGAGACACGTGGGACCGGCCATCTTGGAAGAAACTGCACTTCGCTTCCAGCACGACTCCCGAGGTAAACTCGACCAAGTGCTTTGGGGATTGAGAAGCCCCAGCCCCGAGCAGCCCCTGCACCGAAGATCAGCCCTCCAGCTTCCTCGAGATCTGCGTGGGGCCCTTCTGCTTGTTTGCTGCTCGACGCATTGTCTGGTCACTTGCCGGCTGGCTAGTGGCCTCCTAGACGACGAACCTTTGAATCTTCACTGCTGGTCTGGTTGCTCCAGACTGGCCCTTGCTCCCTTCCAAAAGAGGGGCACCCCGGACTCTCCTAGTCCGCACCAGACGTCTTTTCCACTCACCGCGTGGGTTGCCTTTGCCAAGGCCTGTTGACTCCAATTCCGGATTCGACACCGCCGACAGCGAGAGCCTGCGTGGGACAGCTCGTGCCTCCATCCTGGTCGTCGAAGACACCTCCTGGTCCACGTGGCTGCAGAGTCAAGCGTCCACTCTTCACCTGATCGCGACGACAGCACCTGGTTCCTTCCTGGTTCCACACCGGTCACTGGCTAGTAACTTTGAACACTGTCCCCTCTGCTTTCAGGTCCTCTTCTTCACCGATCCACCTTTGGATCGCACCGGACATCTTCCTCGTGGTCGCCTGCAGCATCTTTTCTTCCAGGCTCCATAGACTTCAACGCGAGAACCCGACACACTTGGACACCTATGCACCCGCAGCCCGTGGGTGAGGTAACGAGAGCATTTCGGTGCTCAAGGGTAGTTTAACTGTCCTAGTGTCCAGTTCCACAGTCGTTTTAGTCCTACCTAGTCAGGAATGTCCGTACTCACCTTTAACTTGAACTGTACTGTCCATAGACGTTGTTACGCATCTCGCGTGTGAGTTCACACTCTGCACACGCGTCCCGTGGGCCTCCTATTACTTACCTAAGGTGAAGATAGCGTAGTCCTAGCGAACCTCCAGCCTCTGGACAGCTCCATTTCTTTTATCGACTTCCACATTCCAGTTACTTAGTATATGGTTTGTCGTGCCTCTAGGGCACCATTGTAATTTTGTGGATCTTGTCGTATTTTTCTTAAGAGATTGTCATGTGCTTAGCCCTCTGACCTCAAAGAGTTCAGAGGTGTTGTTATTAATAAATATACTGTTGATTTTCATAACAACCTGTGTGGTGTCCTTTCATCTGGTATTCAAGGGGTTATATTGTGGTAAAACAGCTGGCTTCACATGCCAAAAGAGTTTAGCCTAAGACTGCTTTGTCCATGCTACCATTAGGACAGCTGGTCTATAAGGTTGACTTACAACCAATCACCATAAGGGTTGTTTGTACTGATACAAGGTGATCACTAGAACTAGTAAGCATCATATATCAGGCCAACTTCTCACAAGGGTCATATCTGCTCAGGCAGATATGTCTACACATGGGATATAGTGCACCCTTCCTTTCGGCATTAAGGCCTGCTGCAGGGGTGGCTTACCTACATCTCATGCAGTGTCCGTAGGCATAGCATCCAGGGATGCGTGCCATGTCGACTCTTCGGTTTTGTCTGCACCAAGGCAATAGCAGTTTGCATGATCTTGGTGAGGGGTCCCTAGCGTGGCACAATTTGTGTTGCAGCCCTAGTGAACCATCTTCGGTCCCATGCCCTAGGTGCCAGGGGTACCACTTACTAGGGGCTTCCAGGGGGTCTGAAGTCATGCTAATTGTGGAACAATTGGTACAGTTTTGGTAAAGAGCTCTGGCACTGGCAACCTAGTTAGCAGGGACCCAATACACTTTCAGTCAAAATTACAAAAGGTATCAGGCACAACAGTGGGGGTAACCATGTCAAAAAGAGGCATTTTCCTACAGCTTGTTTTGAGTTGGCGCAGGAAGTCTCCGATCAATGGGGTACATACTTTGGTTAGAGCTAAACGCTGCCATGGAGGGCACCTTGTTAACAATTCTGTGACCTGGAATTTCCTTCAAAGCTCCTTTTAGGAGACCAGTTCTGAAGGACTGACTCCTGTACACATTTCTACCACCACCTTACATTTTAGGGAAGATCAGGACAGGCCAAAACAACTAAAAGCAGCCTTCAAGTAAGAGGTACCTTCTCTGCAGATCTGCCAAGCTACGACATGAGCATTGGTACAGAAGTTCACACAACACTAGTGCCTTGAGAGCCAGGTCCATTGGGAAGGCCACATTACCCACTCAGTGCTACAGAACTTTCCGCTCCAAGTACACTCCCCCACCCTCCACCTTTGGGAGCAACAGCTGCGGCATCTATCCTAAAGGAAAGGAATCTGCAATTGGATGCATTACTCAGAAGAACATGTTACTTTCCGTTGGGTACGCCTTTCCTGGTGGATACTTTATCTAACCGCAGTCCTCTACGCCCTCCCATTTCCCCATTCTGTGGAGGCGCCTTTAACATCCAAAATGGTCCCAAGTCAGAAAATCAGACTGTCTCAAATAATTTGTTCTGCACTCCATATCTGGTTCACAGAAGGATAAAGTTAAAAGAAAGTGATGTCAGCACACCGTGGTTGCGCTCATAAGCAGTTCTCATCTGTCACTTATGGGGAGGCATCAGGTAACCACGGTATCATAACTAGAGTGAGCTCCAGCTAGCCCTCGACCGGGGGTAAAACAATTGTGCTCATCTCCAAACCAAACTCTACAAATTGGATCATACAGAACAAACCCTAGGATGTTAGTGGAGTACTGCTCAGGTAAGCCCCTCTCAGCAGGGAAACTTCTCAGCTACTTGATGGCAAGTCCCTGAGTTTCATTCCATAATATCGATGCTGAAGCGTATCCCATTATTAGTTCCATACTTCCGATGTGTCTCTTTAAAGGTGTTGATGTGTTTCAGATTACTCTTGTCCGTAACACAGGGCAGAAGAGAGACAGAGAAGATTTCGATCTTTCTGCTCGTATCCAGAATGTAATTTCCTGGTCATTCCCTCGGTCTTTGATCTTTGGGAGGTTTGCCTACTCACGGAGTTGAGCCCTCCATCTAGGATTCATTGGAAGCAGCATCGGAGTCGGCATGGATGCCCAGAGACCCTGTTGCAGAGTTTGGATGGGTGTACTTGCCTCATCCACTTGGAAATGTAGGCCACATGTGGATGGGCGAAGGGGACTATAACACTCTTATTTCTCTTTTTATTGAGAATATATGTGAATGGTTGAAGTCCTTTTCGGTTCAACAATGTAGGCTTGGTTAGGTTCTGAAGTAACACCAATCTATACTCCCACACATCACTGATCTTACTCACCACCGTAAAAATGCCTTCCTTTTGCAGAAAGAAGACCGTTTCACACTACCTCTTAGCTCCCCTCCTTAGCCTGGCTGGAAGAGCTCTTCCCACATCAACTCAATCCACCTCTCTGATTTGTAAAATGTGACCAAATGAGGTTCTGTTGCATTACCTCCCCCCACCTACACACGTTTGCCTGGCATTTGATGCAACTTTGACTATAGTGTACTTTGTTCCTGCTGTCTGGGTTCCCAGCAACTGTGTTCTTCCCCTGAAAACATGACAACAGGTACTTCTGCCCCCTGTAATACCCTAGTAAATGTTACCCTAGGTACCTAGGGCCTGGAGGGAGAAGAGGGTCCCCCTGGCACCCCCTCACTAGGCAGCAGGCATGACCCTTTGAGGTGAAAAAATGTCCTGCTCAACATGGCACCCTGCCTGTGCCATGCCAGCTAGCACTGCCTAAGATATAGGCAAACCACCCCTCCAGCAGGCCTTACCAGCCCTAAGACAGGGTGCACTATATCCCAAGTGTGAGCATATCTGCAGGAGCAGATATGCCCCTACAGTATTAGGGTCTATTCCTTAATATTGTAAGTGCCAGGGAGGCCATACAGAGTATATTGGTTGGGGACATGACAACTAGAGTTCCACAACACCATGACCACCACAACACACTTCACTGAACCCAGGAGTGCTTGGTACCAAACAGCTCTTTTACTAAATCCACACTGATGCCATTGTGAGATTTCTTAAAACATGTACTCAGGAGGCACCTCAGAGGTGACACCAGAAAACCTACCAACCTCTGCAGCTAGCAGCAGATGACAGCCTCTGGTTAAACCCCCTCTTTGGGCAGAAAAACCGGCGGTAAAAACTGAAAGGAATAGGCGGTGTGCCCACATCTGCGAAATCCACCCACAAGGTGGGGGAGGCAAAGTGAAACTCAAATTTCAGTCTGCCATCTTGCAGATGGGGAGACCCCGCCAATCAAGCCAAGGTCTATGCACCCTCCTACAAGAGGGTGGCATAATACACAGTGCAGTAACCCCAGGTAAGGTGCCCATTGGCCCTACTTGCTACTCCCCTAAACCACCTCCTAAATTTAGTATTTAGGTGGCTCCCCTCGACCTAGAAAGTAGACTTGTGATGACCTAAGAAGAAAGAAGTCCCCCCGCAGATGCTAGAAGACGATAACTGCCTTGGCCTCAGCCTTACCGACCTATCTCCTGCTTCGACGACCATGCGACGAGCGCGGGCTAACCTCTCCTGCCCTCCACAACAGTGCCTGCAGTGTGAATCTAGAGGCTCCCCCAAACCATGACCGGCTACACCGCTTTCAGGTGATTAAATCCACCTAAGTGGAGCCGGTAATCAGACACTGAGTGCAACTTACCACTGATCCAGCCACTCTCAAACTGCCGAAAGTTGGTTTCTTGAACACTCACATTACTGCTATTTGAGCATCAGCTCCCCATCCTCTTGAGAAGGGGAAACAGCCTTTACAACTGGGCTAAGCCACACGTGCCATTTTCCCCCAAGAACAACCACATATATGCTTGGTTAGGGCATATATGGGGTCTAGATGCTGGAATGGGCTGGCCAAGGAACAAGAAGGATCGGTTGAGGAACCGGTGAGGTAAGTGGAGCTGGATTTTGAGGGGGTGGGTATGGTTTTTGGAGGGCGGGGCGCTCAGGTGTAAACTTTATCATACATATTGCTTTACCACAAAAATTGCATGGTAAAGGTATGCGTTGTTCAGATGCGTTCGCGATTAGGGCAGCGTTTTAGAAGCAAGCGTAGTTTAGCCATGAGTGCCTCCATCATACTACAGCCCATGGGAAGGTTTCGGTCTTTAAGGTCAGTGACTCAGCCTACATTGGTGACACCGGTCCTGGCAAGACACTGAAGCCATGGTTGTGGTCCTGGTAAACCTCCACACCCAATAGAATGTTGATGCTTCCTACTTTCACCTATATGAAATTATTTCCTCTGGTCATTACAAAATTACATATTTTTCTCATTACCACTTAACCGCATGCGTGCGGTCGATATTCTGCTGCTGCGCTGGGATTTACAAAAACCCATTATTCATGACGAGCTGGGCTCGTCATGAGCGTGCGAGGAGGCTACCTCATGACGAGCCCAGCTCGTCATGAGCGTCGAAGGGGTTAAAATGGTAAATACTGTGACCAAGGGAAAACATCACAATACAGCTTGGTGGCATTTCCTTTTAGAAATGCAGTTTAAGACTGATATTCAGGTGCATCTAAGTTAGCACTTATGCTCAGTTTTACCCTTCAAAAAGTCATGGACATCAGCAAAAGAAAGCAAGAAAAAAAAACAAGAGAGCAAGTAGGGTGTCCTGCAGCGCTTAACTTTGGGAATACTGTCATGTTCGAAGACATCATGCAACAAATGGCTGTCAGAGACATAGTCAAGGTAACTGAGGTTTCAGTCCTCACCACAGCCACGCGCTCCGATCGTGGAAGGTGGAGTCAGATGTGCTCCATAGTTTCAAAACTACTGCCCTCGCTCCTAAAAGATATGAGGCCGAGTACATCGATAACAACCAGGCTACGTGCCCGATCGTTGAAAGACACTGACCCTCTACAACAATGCCCTGGTTCCCAAGACAGGTTGTGAAACTAGAGGTTATTGCTCAAGCCAAGCTGCTATGCCAGACAGGTTCCAATAAGATTAGTACAACACATTTTCACCTCAAAATTCTGAGCACGCTAAAACATATATATTTATATTGCCATGCATGGTTCAATTGATAAGAGCACACGCTTCAACCAAAGAGTACCCAGCAGATTCAGCATCGCACACCTAGGCTGCCAGTTGGTTGTGCACATATTGGTTAAAGTTATTCTGGATGCTGCTTACATCTTTGAATTTCCGCCCAGGCTGTTCTGCAGCAAATACGTCAGCTTGCTGTTGCGGTAAGGTATGTGGGAATCCTGTGTGGTGAGAAAGGGACACACCGTAGAAAAAATGTAAGAAAGAAATGCAAATAAACATTTGTAAGCATTAAATCACCACACAAAGTCAACAAAGTCTCTTTACAACAAAACATATCACATTTGCAAAGCAGGAACCAGATATGAAGTAAGCAGGCAAGAACTTAATCCTAGAAGAGTAGATAAACTCACGAAAGGCACAAAACAACTGATGCTGAACTGCAGCATCATTCAGTAGCACCCATGAGAGCATCAAAGAGCATTACCTTATTGGAGAGGGAGGTGATGACCAGGCCTAGGTTGGACAGGCTGGTGTTTATAGACTGGGTTTCGCGCAGTCGGTCTCCCTTCGACAGAGACTTGTCAAGACGCTCGCTGCCAGCCAAGTCAATTAAACTCAAAATGGCTGCACAACAGGGAAAAAAGCCAACACCGATGCAAGTTAATAGATTAAAATGGTAATGGTCATTCAGTTAGAAGCACACAACATCAACGGATAGACTTTTGGAGGCTGCCAATCATGTAAAGTGGACACTGTGCTTCAAATCGATTCCTCTTCAGTCAATAAATAAATATCCATTGCCCAGGTGCTCAATGCCAGTGAACTTCTTAAATGCAAAATAAAAGCTTAAGCCTTATAATGGATCTCTAAGCATGAGGTGACAGCATTAAAGTACAGGGCTTGTCACAAAGAGTCAGTGTTCACCTAAAACCAGCCTTAAGTGAACCCAAAACAAAATGTTTGTTTACTCACATGCAGTCTTAACGTCTCTGGTCTCATTCTTCCCTTCTATTCTCAGCTGAAATACGCTGTGACTTCGGGATGACCGATCATTCAGTACTGTCTTAGCAACAGACCGATTCATTTTTGCAGTCCGCAATAGTTTGTGGACCTAAAAGAAACAGATAGGTAATGGGAATCAGGGCACAGCATAGGATATTCATAGTGCTCTTTTAGGCAGAACGGACTTAAGACTTGCCAGATCGAGAGGGTATCAAGCACAAGTAACACAAAACCTTAACTTGCAACTTAAAACCGCTCAGAGTACTGTACTTGTACTCAAAAAGTCACTTAGGTACCGAGGGCAGTACGGTTTACCTTTGCCTCTGTGGCTACCCAACATCCTAAATCAAGCCAGTAATACAGTGATTCAAAAAAGTAACGCCCTGGATTAGAACTGGTCTGGCCTTTTGGTAGTTCCTAGACCGAAGATATTGCAAATATATATAGGGCTGCCTGATTAGGGACTGAAAACCACCATGACACGATCAATTCAGCCAGAGCATTTCTGTATATTTATGGGGTTGAGGGAGGTTGAATCTTGATCAAACCGGGATATGCTCTATATTTTTTCCACAAATCCTCGCCTAATCGGTGTCCTTACCGTCTAACCCAGCACCAATGCCCACATTGCAGACCAGTAGATACAGTGACCAGGTACCCCTTACACCTATGGTCTTTGCCCCAGTGGAGTGAGACCTCAAACCTTACTAGGGCTGTTTCTCTGCCAGTGCATAGTAGATCTGTATGCAGAGGTCTATCCACCTCAAGAGAGTCCTCGTCTGCATAGCTTTCACTTTCTTTGCTCAGGAGAAACCCACAAAAAATTGACCACCACTTGATGATCCTTAAAACAATGGAACCTCTGTGAGAAAGTGCCATCTTTCTTGCAGTGGAATGTGCCCACTTTTTGCTGAACTGCTGATGTGCTTTGACTGAGTGTGCCCTGAGCTCCTGCCAACCAGGTGCCATGGGCCTGTGTTCCTTCCCTAAAAGCAGTGTTGAAACTAAAACCCAATTGGCATCTCTAGCCCCCTGTCAGCCTCTAGTAGATGGTACCTTAGGTACCCAGGGCATGGTGACCAGAGAAGACCCCTAAGGGCTGCAGCACTTATTGTGCCACCCTTAGGGGCCCTGTACCCTGACACCCACACCCTGCCTTTTCAGGCTGAGTGTCTAAGTACAGTACTAAACAAAGAGTCGACATGGCACACATCCCTGTGTGCCATGCCTACAAGACCCACTGCCCTGAAATACCTCAGTCACCCCTCTAGCTGGGTGCCCTATGCCAGGGGTGTGGGCACAGGTGCAGTGGTGTGGGCACAGGTGCACAAGCCCTATGCCCCTAAAGTACCCAGGACCATTCCTGGGCACTGTAAGTGCAGTGATGCCATTAAGAGTATATGGTGCTGGGAGGTCATCATTACGAACTCCACAGCACCATAATGGCTACACTGAACACGGACAAGTTTGATATCAAACTTCTCAGCACATTAAACCCGCACTGATGCCAGTGTGGGATTTAATGTAAAATGCACCAGAGGGCATCTGGTCTGAGAGGCTGCCTTACAGCAGACATGTTGCTGGACCCCTGGGTGGAGAGCCCCCGCGTTCCTGAGCCTGCAACAATGCACATCCTGGGCGAGGTGCTAGGTCTCCTCCTCCAGGATGGGCAGGGGGAAGCTTCAAAGGCCTGCCGCCTTTGTGAGCTTCCTCAGACCCTGTACTCAGCAACTGGCCTCCACCAGTTCTGACGCCCCACTGGCCTCCACCAGTTCTGACCCCCCACTCTGGCAGGTAGACTGGCAGGAAACCCTAGGTCAGGAAGGGGGGGGTGTGCCAGCCTGTGCCAACCCCATCCCTCAGGTGGGAGAGGTGAGGTGAAGCACGACCCAGGGCTTCGGCCATCTTGAAGATGGGGAGCCCTGCCCAGTCACAGCTAGGCCCCTGCCCCCCTCCCACAGGAGAGGAGCAGACATGGGTGTGTACCCACCCCAGGACAGGGACCTATTGGTCCCTGCCCTTGCCCTGCCTGTAACGCCCCTAAATTCAGTTTTTAGGGGCACCCTGAACCTTCCTTTCTCAGATCCCGATAAGAAAACAAGAAAGAAGACGACCCGTCGTGCAGCTGCTAACAGGACGACACCAACTGACTTGGCCCCAGCCCTACCGGCCTGTCAATCCTGGAACCTGCCTCTGCTAAATCCCAGCGACTCCTGCGGACAGCAACCTTGGAAAACCCGGAGGACCTGCCTGCCTTGACCCTCTCAAAGACTGGGACTTCCCTGAGCAGAGGCTCTGCTCCAACAACCATGCCCCTGGTGCCAGCCAGGAACAGCGAATCCAGCCCACTCTGCACCCGCCGAGCCCGGCCCGTGCCCGAGTGACCAGAGACCACGAGGACGTCCCCCCGGCAACTGGGACCCGAAGTCCAGTGCCCAAAGACCCTCCTCGATGACCCAGACGGTGCCTACAGCCTCAGAACCAGGGTCCCCTCCAACCGCGACCAGTCGAGAGTAAGATTTCCCGACACCCAATGACACCCCTGCACCCGGCGCCCCACGGCCCCCTGTGCCCTCCTTTGGGGTACTCACCTCTTCTCCAAGAACCCAACTTGCCTCTCGAAGTGGTGGCCGGACCTGAAGAATCTCCGTCCCCGAGCCTGCAGCCTTTGTTCACCTTGTAACTGTCCCATTGGATAACAGAGCACCCGATGGCTCAAAAGCACGCTGCACCCAGCCGCCCGAGTGCCCCTGGAAGTGTAACTACTACCCTACTCTACTTCCCCACTTGCCCTGAGTAAGTGACCAGGAGCTCAGCATCCACAGCCGCATGGCCTGCCTGCTTGCAGCCACCAACCAAAGGCCCCCTACCCTCCCATTGGATTGCATTGGCCCTAATCTCTCTGCACCTGGCTGCCCCGGTGCCGCTGAGGGTGTAACAACTGTACCTTTCCGACCCTGGGAGACCCCCGAGTCTATGCCCAGAACCGTAACCTCACCAGTCGAGTACTCACCTGAAAGCCGATAACTCACTTTCCTTCCATAGGCTAACATTGACTGGTTTTCACAGAAATTTCTTCTGTCGATTTTTGAAACTTTAAAATATTCCTCTAAAATCAGCCGAATAACGATTTCTGAAATACTCACCTGGGATCAGGAGAGAAGCCAGTGCTGTACTTCCTAGTTCAGCATCGAACCGCAAAAGTAATCTTAACTGTACTTACAAGTTGCCTGCATTTTCTTCCATAGGAAACCATTGACTGATTTTCTCTGAAATGTCTTCTAAGTGTCGATTTTTGCAAATTACAAATATTCTTTAAAAATCATACCAACTACTGAAACGAAATTACTTGCCTGTCCTAGGTAGAGGTCTCAGTGCTGAACCTAGGAGTTCCGTACTGGATTACAAAAGTAAGTAGAACCTACTTTACCTGCGACTTGAATTTCCTTCCATAGGATAACATGGCTAGTTTTGCTCTGAAAAGTTTCTAAGTGTCAACTTTGAAAATACATTTATATCCTTTACAAATTACAACTGTAACCAAAACGCTTTTACTTAACTGTTTACTGCTTAGGTCCCGGGACTGAATCCAGGATCCAGCCTGTGGTTAGAAAAGTAATCCTGAAAGTAATCAACTGCATTTATGTAGAAAAACCCATTGAGCTCATTGTTAAATTGTGTTTAGAATTGTGTTGCCTATTGCAACCCCAGTAACTAGTGTATTTACCAAATCTATTGCTATTCTGCAAAGTAATTACCTAAAGTCACTCATATTGAGAAAAGTATATTTTGATACCTGTTGGTTCTAAAATAAAACAACTATATCTTTGGATATAAAAACAATTCGCCTAGAGTTCAGTTCTTGAGTGTGTGAAACCTTTTGCTGACAGTGTCTAAAACAAATGCTTTACACTGTCCTCTGATACTGCCTTACTGCTCGACCAAGCTACCACTTTAGGGAGTAAGGTCAGATCGGACTTCAACCTCGGTTATACCTCTGGGGATTTGGGACTCTATACACACTGTACCCGACTTTGGTCCAGTATATATAGAGCCACTTTCTTACAACCTCTCATCCTTTTTCGAGAGTGAGCAAGGAACGCTGGCAGAGAGAGATTGATTACCCGACATGAAAAGAAGTCACAGCTTTCAGTAAGAAGGCTGACCAACTCTTCAGCACCAATGTGTCTGGAAAAAAAATGGAAATGGATTTACAGATGGCGCAGGTTTCAGGAACATGTGAAGAAGGTAGACAGAGAATACAAACTCCGACTTGGCCTTCTTCCTGCCACATTCAGGGCACTTGTCAAATGAAGATGGCATTTTGGCAAGAAAAATGTGGGCTAACTGCCCGAAAAAAGACAGCAAAAGGAAGGAAAAGGACAAAGGACAAAGACGTAGAGTAAAACACTCAAACTAACTAAAAGCCTTGAACTCTCACTCTACAATTGCCCCAATGAATAGAAGCCTCTGTGGTGCAATCAGGTGGGACTGTGGCTCATTTATTGTAAACCCCAATGCTGGAAATTTTGCCATCCTGCAGAGCTGGTCCACAGCAGACTGTGGTGAGCCCACCTTCGACAGTTGTCTAGGTACACAGGAATACAGCAACTCCTGACCTCCGAACATTGGCAGCAACAATTTTCATCATTTTTGTGATCAAAGGGGCCCTGCAGAGGCCGAAAGTGAACACAGCAAGCTGAAAATGCTCATGTCCCACGCTGAATTACAGGAAATACTCATGTGACTGCAGGCAAGGAATAAGGAAATACGCATTCCTGCAAGTCCAAGGACACAATCCAATCTCTTGTGGCCAGGGCACAGAGGATCTGAGTCAATGTGAGTATTTTGAACTTGTCCTTTCACTGGAAGGTGTTCAATGGACAGAGATCCCACAGCCCAAACGCTTTTTGGGACAAGGATGTAGCAACAACAACTTCCACCTTTTTCAGAGTCCAGTACTCTCTCTAGGACACTTGGAGTGCAAAAGGTGTACCCTCCGGTAACAGGATGGGCAGATACTCTCTATAGATTCATTCTGGTGTGGAAGGGACATTGGGTAGGGAAGAGAGAGAAGTTAGGACGCAGCCTTTTTGAAAAACTTGGAAGACACATCTGTCGGAAGCGATAGATTGCCAACTTGGGAGAAGTGCCCAACGTGGTCCCGGTCCCTCCCCACTAGCTGGACATGCACCACTAAATGCAAACTGAAGAGGTTTGTTACCCACTGGAGCAGGGGGAGAGGAGTTGGAGGATTGGTGCCTGCATAGGGTCTGCCAAATCCACATCTATGGCCAAGAAAAGACTGTGTTGTCTTCTGTATCACCGAGTGGGGAGGCGGTCTCTGTTAACACGCCACCCTCTGAGATAAACCAAAAATTGGTGGGTGAAGATTCTTCCATAGTTCAGTAATTCCAAGGCATGCACTGCAGCTCTGCTGTCTTCAGAGCAGATTTTGCTTTTTCTCCAGAGAGGTAAGACCCATCAAAGGACATTCGGTAATGAGATCTGTAGATCACTGGAGATCAAAGTGGTTACTTACCTGTAGGTATATAGTGACAGTAAACAAAACAAATGTAAGCAATGGGTGGGCGTAAAAACCACTGGAAGTTATCAGCATGCTCTTTTGCATGGTTAGACCCCACTTTCGGCCTGGTTTTGAGCTGGTTTAAATTGTAGTGCACATGGTTCCTGCCAACCAGGTCCCATGTGCCAATGCTTCTTCCCTGCAAATAACCCCCCAATTGGTACTTCAACCCTTGTAAGTCCCTAGTAAATGGTACCTTGGGTACCCAGGTGCTGGGAGCGGAAGAGCGTCCCTTGGGATACACCCCCTCACCCTCAACTGGGACCATGCCACTGCCCTTGCAGCTAGCATGCCCCTGTAAGGGAGAAAACAACAAAGTTGACGTGGCACCCTGCCAGCCAACGTTGCCTGAAGGCATGGGTAAGTCACCCAGGGCTCGCAGCCCTAAGGCAGGGTACACTATAGCACAGGTGTGGGCATATCTGCAGGAGCAGATATGCCCCATCAATATTGGGGGGCATTCCCTAATATTGTAAGTGCCAAGACGTGTGCTATAGTGTAAAACCCTGCCTTAGTGCTAAGAGGCCTGCTACAGGGGCGACTTACCTATGCCTTCAGGCAGTGTTGGCTGGCATGGCGCCCAGGTAGGGTGCCATGTCGACTGTTTACTCCCTCACAGGGGTATGTAAGCTGCATGGGCAGTGGCATGGAACCGGGGGGGGGGTGGGGGGGTGGTGGGGGGGGGGGGGGGAGGTCCCAGGCTCCAGGTTCCCAGGGTACCATTTTCTAGGGACTTACAGGGGGTAGAAGTACCAATTGGTGATTTGTTTTCTTAGAAGAAGCACGGGCACAGGAGACCTGGGTGGCAGGGGCCCTGTGCAATGCAGTCGAAACGACATCAAAACCAGGGAAAAAGTGGGGGCTAACCATGCAAAAAAGGCACCCTCACATGGAGCTTCATTCCAGGAAAGACAAGCAGACCTACAATTTCATTGCAACTTTTTTTCCTAAATGCTTGATAGTTCAGATGCTGTTTAAATCACTTTCCCCCTTCAGTTATTCATATAAGTTTTGAAAATCCTAGTGACAATTCAGGGGGGGAAAGGGCACTGGTTTCATCACCAAAGAGACCCCAATGGCTACCAACACTCCCTCCTCTACCCAAGTCTCACAAAAGACCAAATACCAAAATGTCTGTGCGATCTAAAGTCCTTAACATAATGTTGTTTCCTCACAGGTGGGGGCCACTACAAATTTGGGACCAACACACCCAGCAGCATGTACTGACAATTAAAGAAACTTGCCGCTCACAGAATTCTTACCTCCTCTTCAGATGAGACGCCGACGTATCGAAGGTTCGTAACATGTAGCTCATCGCTGTTTGGGCTCACACGCTTAATGTCATACTCCTGGTTCTTCTCTGGCTTGTTCACAAGTAGGTCTCGTATGGTCTCATTATATATCTCCAGGAAGTTTGCCGTAAAGGTGTACTGCAAAGGAGAGCAGGCGAAGTCAGGGCAGATCAGTTTAAAGCAAAGGAAAAAAAACACAAAGAAGCTCCCATGCATGCTGTGGAATATCAGATAAGTGCTACGTAAACAAATGATAGACCGAATGCTGAATGAATCATACATTCACCTCCAGTCAAGAGATCTGGGTTGAATCCATCATTCTTTTGCTCACCAGTTTGGACCCAGCCATATATGCAAACCAGTCTTGAATCTGTTCCTCGTGGCAACAGTCCAGCTTGAACTGCCATATCAGGTCCTCCCTGGACCGGAAACAAGCATCCCGGGACCGGTTCCGGGGTAACACCCCTCATCAGCCAGGCTAACTCTCAGAAGGCATGAGGAAGAATTCAAGCATGTATATCCAGGGCCACTGGAATTAGGAGATTGTACGGCTGCTGCGATTTTTGCCTAGTTATAAATTTGCCCCACTTGACACATAATCCATCATCTGCCGCATAATCTGTAGATTTTAACCCCCAAAAATAGTTTCTAGCTCATATGGTTCAAAAGTTACTACAAATTTGAAGACCCTTATTGCTGCACAGTGGAAAGACCTCTGAAAGGCTGGACTAGTCACTTATCTGTTGCTTATTGCTATATTTAGGAGTAAATTGGTACTATTGTGATGCAGCCAATGCCCAGCGAGTGTTACCAAGTTTAAAAGTAATGAGGTAATAGTTACAAAATGTGCTTCATTAGGACACACAATTTGCCTTTTCTTGATGCATAATTTACTCAACCCTGCCGCATAATTTGGCAGTTTCTCTATGCATAATTCCAATGGCCCTGTGTCCATCTATGGAAGATTTAATGACGCAGAAGTGGCACAGCTAGCAGGCCCTAATCATGGCTTTATTGCTTGAGGAGAGCCATACGTACATGCCAGCCCTTTAATTTCAGCTCTTCCGCACTCTGGAATATCTGCCTTACAGCTCGAGGGATCATTCCCATGGTTTCATAGTTCACATCTTCTGGCCCCTCCATAGTATAAGTCTTCCCACTGCCAGTCTGTCCGTAGGCAAATATGCACACGTGGTACCCATCCAGTGCCGACTATATTGGGGAAAGAAAGAAAAATAAAACAAGTTGACATACCTCAAAATAAAGAAGTGGAAAAACCATGGACCTTGCCAAAGCATGAATTGAAGCAGTCTACATAGCTGCCAGGTCAGTGCTGGGCCGGGTCCAGTGTTGCAGTCAGCGCCTTCTGCACACGCAGCTATATACATTGATAGGCAGCGCTGTGTGCGCATCCATCAGCAGAAGGGAAACAGTCAATGAATAGAAGACAGACTTTTGAAAAGGGGCAATATGACCACATAGCATTACATACATTTGTAATCCGCATGTTCACCACCTGGGACATCTGGTTGGTGACATCGCACTTATTGATCTTGAGAGTATTAAAGACTGAGTGGCCATGCCAGGGTTCAAATCTACAGCCATAATGTCAAGCACAGATTCCCAACCACTGTAGAGTATGTGGAGACAGCTATACTCTGGCCTCCTTTCGAATGTACTTCAAAAACCTACAAGTATGCCTCTTCTGGACACCCTCTAGCACCAGATAACTAGTGCTCCCCCACCCCACATACCTGGACGAGTAGCGAAATCTCATGAAAAACTTCATCCTGACAGGAGGCGGGGGAGAAGACTCGATCGAAAGAGAAGTCATACTTGTGTGCCTCCTTTTTCTCACGACCTGTATGAGACTTAATAGGAAAAACAAACCGGGAATCAAAGCACCTTCATTGCTCCTTGACCCACATAATGCAAACCTGCCCTGCCTTCCCCCCTCTAATTCTAGTATGGGCATCAAAGGCTATGTTGCACCCTCACCCACGACCACACTTCCTACTCCTGGGCACTTAAAACAGCAATGATTCGTACAGCTTCTGAGTCTAGGCTGTTTTGGAATATGTCCACCCTTACAGCTCACAACTTTACTGCTTCTCCACCCGGTCTCATCCTTCCAAAAGACTATATCTCACTTCAGTATCAGACTCCAAAACCAGCCAGACCCAAGTTTGCCTCACATCCACAGCCACCCAAGCCTCGCAAACGCCTTTCAGCCACCCTCCACGTCTAGAGCCCCACCCCTCTCACCTCTTCAGTCTTGCACAGGACCACAGTGCGGTCATCTTGCTGTGGGAACTCTATGTGATCCATTTTATAGGTGCTTTCGGACTTCAGCAGGGGACGGACTCTGCAGAATACGCGGATGTTGCCCTGTGGAGCGAAAGGTTAACGCCAGTGGTCAGATGGGCATATGATCCTTTTCACTCTTGTAATGGGCTGTACAGTACTGCCAATGCAGTCCTCTCAATGCATCACTTGTCTTTAGCACTTTAGGGAGGCTAAATTACCCACATACTCCCTGCGCCAAAGTTCTGATGGTAGTTCAGGAGTTCATTTTTACTGTCTCAAAGGACCAGAGTCAATCTGGTCAGAATATGATGGGTAGGGCCAGGTCCTTGCTCTGGCAGTGACCCTACAGGACCATGTGGGTCTCCTTGCTTCATGCACTGCAAGGCCACACCCAAGGTAGAACTAAACAATATAAATAAACAACATCACATATCTTCTATGAAGACAGTCACTTCAAAAAAATCCCAATCTAGATTTTATAGTTAAGTGAGTTTTCAGGACAAATTACACTACATTAAAAAACAGCTGCAGAGTTTACATCAAGAGTTTCACACCCACACACCAAACCTTTGCCCTCAATAAACCCTGCCTTCCCCAGTAAGAGACCACCCTTACCTTCAACTCCTGGATGATGTTATGGAGTCGCCTGCGCTCCATTTCCAAACTGTGCAGGCGCTCCTCCTTGTTGGTCCCCTCTTCCTTCAGCACAGCTACCTCTGCCTGCAGACTTCGGACCAGCTCACGCTTGCCGGAAAGTTCATCCTCTGTGACCTTTAAGTTTATCTGTAAAGGACAGTGGCAGTCATATGAGTCGCTAGAAACGGCTTGAAGTGGCTAAGTGAAGGCGGATAACTTAGCGGACTGTGTGCATACCTCCCTAGAGTTTAAAAGCTCTGAAAGGTTCCTCCTGTCCTCCTGAAGCTCTGAGATGGTGCACGACTGAGTAGACAGCTGACCCTCCTGAGTGCTCACCACCGTCCTCAGTGCTGCTGCCTCCTGCGACGCCTGCGTGAGCTTCTGCTGCGTCATAAGCAGCTCCGCGCCTATAGAGCTGCAAGTATGCGAAACATGATGACAAGCTGGAGAGTTGAGGGACAAAATTAAAGGGCACAACCTTCCCACTTATGGAAAACGTGACACCAGCAAGGAAAGCCCCAGTGTCAAAATGAATGGCTCAGGAATCCAAGGAGCAGTGCTCCACCTACAGGGAGATGTGTCCAAGTGTCTATCTAGTATGTGCTACTTTTCAGGAGTCCAACTAACGCCCTTATTTCCTCCTAGTCCACCCCTCATGAATAAGGCCATTCAACAGTTCTTTCACTACAGCGCAGCAACTAACCAAGAATAGGAGCTAATTACATGTAGAAATCTCAAAATGTGCATTTCCTCCTAGAACGAGGGGCTGTGAGAGAACAGGACATGACCCAGTGCAGAGACAGAAGAGAATGGAGGGAGGTCAGCACTCTAGTGGCTGGCCAGGAGGGCAACAACCAGAAGCTGGTGCACGATGTGGTAAATTAAGAAAAATGCATGGAGAGGGAGGGGGGCAAATGACATAGAAGATGGAGAGGAGGTGTTTCGCAGTGGAGTCGGGAAGAAGTCGGAACTCAGACGGAGATGCGAGTGAGATGCAGATTTGTGAAGCTGCGGCCCAGAGGTGCTGGAGTGGAATGGGGTAGAGGCAGCCAGAGAAAGAAGATGCAGTGCTTGAAGGCCTGACAGAGCTCCCAGGCCGCAGGGGCAGGCGTGTCTCTATCCAGCGGCCTTCAGGAGGGAGGTGCTGCAGTACCGTTGGGCTCGATCTCGGCGCAGGCTCCTGGTCGCAACAAAGTGACCCCGCTGCTGTTCACGGGGTGGCTAGATGGGCTGTGGGGCACTTGAGATTACCACAGAGAGGGCGTGGTGAAATCTCAGAGGGGACATACAACTTGCAAGAGTGAGCAGGTTGGGGAGCAAAGGTCACGGCCGAAGACTAGAGAGAGAAGCCACAGTTTTATCATGGTGGTAGCACCAGGAGTAGTCCCCATAGTTTCGGTACGGAGTCTTTGTTCTGTCCTGTACCTTGTTAAGGAACCAGTGGGAAACCATGAGATGTCACTGAGGATAAGAGCTGGGAGAAGAGAAATCTGGGCATCCGGAGCTTAGAGCCTTTTCTGGCTAACAAGACACTAAATGGGAAGAACATTTTTCAATCAATAGCTCTGAAATCGCTTCCTGACTGATGTGGGGTTTGATATTTAAGAGATGCCGTTAGGCGGGAGATTTAACAGGGCTGCAAACATCTTTCCTTCACTGCTTTCACAACAATCTTATCAATCTCTGCTAATCTTCCTTTGCTTTTTAAAAAAGAAAATAAACTTTTGAAAGGTTGGAAAATGGATCATTCCTTATTGAACTATTGCAGTGAAAGGAGCAGTAGACCTTCCCCCCACTTTCTTAAGTTTCTAAATTAGATGTACCACAAGGTCTTATATTTCTGCCTATGTAAAATATACTTTCACACTAAGCAGATCACACAAGGGCTTTAAAGGAGCATTCTGGCTCCTTTGGGGATCCACACTGTGGTTTTCAAATGTGAAGCTTAGCTGGGAAGCAAAGTGCAGACAAAGTAAGGGTGAATTAAGAAAGTTCCTACAAGATTCTGCTTCAATGTTGGGAAGGGTGCCAAGATTTTGCTGTGCAAACAGGTTTAAACTTATTGGAAATTAATGTGGATTAGCCTTACCAGCCTGTGTGCTGGTCAAAGAAAGCAGCTGCTCTCAACCCATTGTCTATTTTCATAGCCCAGAGGTGAAAAGCGGCAGCCCCTCGACCACAGCTCAATTCTTACCTGCAGCGGGCAGTCAACTCCTTGTTCACTGCCTCCTGATGGTTCAACTGGTGCTGCATCTGCTCCACATTCTGGCACAGGCGCGTCTTCTCCCCCGCCACAGCTTGTAGTTTACTCTTATAGTTTGCTACTTGGTCTCGCAAGTCATCCATTTTTCCCTTCATATCCCAGGCAGCACGCTGCTTTTTCGCTCCGCCAGCAGCAGGTTGTGCATCTAAGCTCAACAAGAAAACATCAGTACAGCTAAATGGAGAGAAGGGCCAAAAGGAGTGATTGAGAGCAAGGGAACGAAGTTCAGACAGACCCAAGAGATCTAGAGATCTGACAACACAGGTACAATAAGGAGGTCGCTGGAGTCCCAGAAACTGAAGAAAACGTGAGTGAAGCCAAAGCCTTTTGGGGGAAACACGAAGGGAATCCAACTCAAATGTTGGAATATCTGAGTTAGGGTAAAGACTAAGATAGCTACCAGCAGATGCGAGACAGCAGAGTCTAGAATCAGACTGCAGATAAAAGGAGAGGGGTGGAAATAAAACTCAAGCTATTGCATGATTACATAAAATAGAGTCCATCATACTGCACAGGTCTTCACCTGGATGATCACTCACCTGTCTGTGGCACAGATGATGTATTCTGTAAAGGCTTCCGAACAGCAGCTACCAAAAAAAAGTATATAGTAATATGACCACATGTCCATTCAAAGTAAATCCACACATTCCTGGCCATTAAAAGAGTGTACTGTACCTGGAGCTCCTGATGCAGAGGCCTTGGAAGCTCCTCTCGCAGGAGCAAGAGACCGTCTTCCTGTAGGAGGAAGATAATGGTGTTTAGAAGAGGCACATATCTATAATATCGAAACCTCCTCCACACCTGAATTATAAAGAGACTCAATGTTTTGCAGAATCACGTTTTCAACAAATGGATCTAAAGGCCTGACTGCAGCACACAAGAACATTATTTACATTTCTTCTGAAATGATGCTATAAAAGCTGAAGATCTGATAAGTGGTGGCTGCTCAACACAAACTATGTTTAGCTGCCATGGTTTGTAGTAAAAACCACAGAAGGAACAGGAAAAAGGTGGAAAAAGTAGCATAGGTAAGGATCTGCATGGGAGAGAAATTTAGGATTAGGTTAAAGTATTAGGTAACATAATATACGAAAGATGACGCAAGGCAAGGGGTAGGGGCTAGGATTTTTTTTATAAATTAGTTAAGTGATAGGGCTAAGTTAACAAAGGGTTTGTGTTGGTTTGGGGTCTGGGAAAGGCATGGGGTCATGGAAAGTTTAGGTTTTAGTGTTGTGCTAACATTAGGTTTAGAATAACGCAACGGTTTAAGAGATGAAGAAAGAAGGTCGTGCAGGACGTGAATGACAGGGGAGGAGGCATGGCAAAGTAAACCTCCCCCTTTCACCACCATAAAAGGTCAGTGAAAATAATGCAGGAGAAGACGTTAAGAAATTAATACAGAAAGGGATTGGATTGGGGTTAATGTTGGTCTATGCACAATGCAACAATTAAAAAGGCATCTTTTTTCCATTGACATACACGTAAGTCACAACGTAACATCTTTTGTTAAATCTAAATCTTTGTATTCTAAATTTACATACTAATTGCTACCACAATGCATCGCAAATGTTCACCAAATCTAGGCTTCTGAATAATCCACAGTCAGAAGCAACTCTCACAATACAATGCAGCTCAATATGCTCTCCTACAGATGTTGTGCCAAGCCAGCTTTTGAAGCAAAAATATTCTGTCCTTAAAAAATAACCCTCAGAAATCGGGGATTCTGTTCTCCTGAAAAAGTGCAATGATTAGTAGCAAAAGGATGCTGCCTTTTGATCCACAAAGTCCACACTACAGAGCATGAGAGGCGCATAGGCCATAACCGCCAGCTTATAGCGACCGAATCGCTAACTAGGCGAGAAATTGCAAAAGGCCGGCAATTTCAATTTAACAAGCAGACACAGCCTCCTCATGGTGGTTGCTTCCTTGTTCTTATGCAGAGAGAGACTGTTTAGGTTTTCTTTTCCTGTGGGCAAGAGCATTCAGATTGTTCTCTTGCTATGCGCCATCTATCTCCCCGACAGACTCCTCAATTCCCAGACATTACAAACTCTACTCTCGTTGGAATGGTGCATAAAGAAAAGGAAGAACCCCCTGATTGGAAGTGCTCGGCACTACACACTGGCACAATATTCTGCCTGTGATTGGAGCACTGTGTGCTCCATTTGGGCAATCTGCAGTGCATGACTGAAGTAACTCACCCAGTTGAAATTAGAGGACTCCCCAAACTATTAGTTTTCTTCCTGTCCCACACTGTAACTCAGTATACATTAGAATTAAAAACCTGCAGTAGCTTGTAAAGATGTAACATGTACTCTTGTCCAGATAACAAACACCAACCCCCTTGAGTGAACCAAACACCACAGGATTCACCTCTGCATGAACAGGGCAAACAGCAAATTCCTCAATTTGTCAACTTTTTTGGGGGGAAGTTTCCTTTGACAGCTGAAAATCAACAGGTATTTGCCCTCCATTTCCCCATCTCTGCTGTGGGAATTGCTCTGCAGAGTATACTACATGCAGGGCATTGGCAGTATGTGGCAAGGTAGACTAAATTATGTAGCAAGAAAAGGCAAATTATGGGGCATAATGTGTCATATTTTGTTTTGGTCATTTTTACGCATGTTAACACTGTCTGGGAAGTAGTTTCACTTTATTAGTGCCAGTCTGACCCCTAAAACAGCAACAAACAGAAATGTGACCAGTCAACCTTTACAAAGGGCCTTTCACTCTGCAGCAAAAACATATTGCTGCATATTCTTTTAGTATCTTTTCATCCATTTGAGCTATAAACATTTTTTTGTTCAAATCCGTGATGAGGGATCACGTGGCAAGTGCGGCAATCTATATTTATGCAGAAAACACTGCAGCCACAAAATTGAATAATTCCAGTGACCCTGGCTATGCACCATCCTTCCTTTGAACCACTGTAATAGTAGTGAGAAGAATTCTTCTCGATTGCCTTACTTTCCCTCTGGTGTGCCTGGTTTCTCATGAGGACTCCGTTTAAAGCACGCTTCTCCAACCAGTAACTTGTGAGCTACTGGTAGCTCTCCAGCTATCTATAAATACCTCTCCTGTGTCCAGTCCAGCCTCCTAAAATAGGAGCTTTTGAATGACTGAATGAATATACGTATACCAAAATTAAAAAGCACGTATTAGAGACCAAAATGTGTGCATTTTCCAAAGTGATAAGTTGATGTTTAAATTTACAAAACATTTATTGCCGATATTGGAGTGTTAAATCCTGTGTAATTGAGGATATTTATTACTAATATTACCACCTTGGTGCCAGGGACATTTAAGCTGTGGCTATTATGCATTATCCACGTAATGGCATTCCAGGCTGCGTGGTGCGCAGAGGTGATCACTGCAGATAACTTTACATAGGGTTGTCACCAACGTAATATTGTCTGATGTGGTCATTGTTACAACACTAATAATATTAATAGCTCGGAAATAATTTTATTCATCATAATTAGCTCTTATTACAGAAAAGGTGGAAGAGCCCTGATTTAAGGTGCTGGCTGGTGTCAAAGTTTGACCCAGGTCTCAGAATCACTATCTGAGCTGAGAAGAAAAAGTTACTTACCTGTCTTCGGTAACACATTTTCTGGTAGAGAATCTATCTAGCTGCAGATTCCTTACCTTTGGATTTCCCAGGCGTCAGGCTGTGTCCGGAAACTTTTGCTGAGCAATTCCACTTGGGCACGCTGTCGGGTGGCTCCATTTGGCTCAGTGTTACGTTGACGTCGTTAGTGTCAGTTATGACTTCGCAGTACCTATAAAGGTGCCACCCAGGTGTGCGGACATTAGTACTTTTGTTTTTTTTCCCAGGCCAGAAGTGCAGAGCAACGAAGTAACTTACGTAGTCATGTGCAAAACTAGGGCCCTGAAAAGGGAAGTAATCCTAGCCTTACAACATTAGTCCGCAAAGCGGGGAGGTATGGGTGGGGCTGTAAGGAATATGCAGCTAGATGGTCTCTACCAGATAACGTGTTACTGGCGGTAAGTAACATGTTCATATGATAGAGACTTCTAGCTGCAGATTCCTTACCTTTGAATTAGATACTCAAGCCATACCATCCTGGTGGTGGGTTGCGAACCTATACCTTAAACTAGGAAGTCCTGCAGAACCGAACAGGCAAAATGCCTGTCCCTGCGGATCAGACTGTCTAGGCAGTAGCGTTTGGCAAATGTGTGCCAAGATGCCCACGTTGCTGCCAGACAGATGTCCAGGACTGCAACACCCCGAGCCAAGGCCGTAGTCGCAGCCTTTCCCCTGGTGGAATGGGCCTTTAATCCCTCAGGGGGCTGCTTATTTGCCAGGGCATAGCAGATCTTAATGCGAGAACGACTCCGTGAGAGATGGTCCTTTTCTGCACTGCCCTTCTCTTGTTAGCTCCCACATACCCCACAAAGAGTTGGTCGTCCACCCGGAACGCTTTTGTGCGGTCAAGGTAGAACGACAACGCTCTCTTTGGGTCCAGTCGGTGAACACGCTATTCCTCTTTAAGAGGGATGTGGGGGAGCAAAGAAGGTGGGCAACGTGCTGGATTGACCCAGATGGAATGGGGTCAAGACCTTTGGCAAAAAGGAAGCCCAGGTGCGAAGCACCACTTTGTCTGGAAAACACATCAGATAAGGAGGAGTGAAAGACCACGCCTGCAACTTACTCACCCTCCGGGAAGATGTAATCTATACTAATATAATAAAGAGAGAGCCCAAACCTTTGGAGGCGGGTAATCTCAGGAACCACAGCACCAATCACAACACCCAATACAGCGTTGGAAAGGGCAGTTGCAGCAGAAGGACAGAGGCTATGCAGACGCCCACCATATACATTTAAAAGGTAAAAGAACCGTGCCAGCAAAGTAGTCCCTTGTGGGCGTGTCTGCGTTGTGCTGTGGGCGTGACAAACGCTGGGCGCGTGTGGTAGGTTCCGCCCTTCATGCCATGTCTCATATCGTGTGCTGGATTCCTGAGGAAAAAAAAAGCGAGCGTTGTGCCCAATATTTCATTGGGTTTTTCCCCAGGTTCTGTACATTCCAGCTCCGGGTGTCCACCCTGCTCCCTTTAAATACCCCTGCACCCCATAATCATAACCCACCCTTACTCCTTAAAAAACCCAACACCAACCCATCTTAACCCTATAAATATACCCTGCACCCCAAAACCCAAACCTAGCCCTGAACCCTAAAAATACCCCTGTACCCCAAAACCCAAACCTAGCCCTGAACCCTAAAAATACCCCTGTACCCCAAACCTAGCCCTGAACCCTAAAAATAACCCTGTACCCCAAAACCTACCCCTGAACCCTAAAAATAACCCTGTACCCCAAAACTTACCCCTGAACCATAAAAATAACCCTGTACCCCAAAACCTACCCCTGAACCATAAAAATAACCCTCTACCCCAAAACCTAGCCCTGAACCCTAAAAATACCCCTGTACCCTAAAACTCAAACCTAGCCCTGAACCCTAAAAATACCCGTACCCCCAAACCTAGCCCTGAACCCTAAAAATACCCCGTACCCCAAAACCCATACCTATCCCTAAACCCTAAAACTACCCCTGTACCCCATAACCCAAAACTATATCTGAACCCCTAAAATATCCAAACACCCCAAAACCTATAGCTCAGTACCCCAAAACATATACCCCTATACCCATACTTACCTTATCCAAACATTTAAAAAAACCATGTTTTTACCATTCATGCATTTACAACGAATTTCGTTGTAAATGTATGTGTGGTAAAGCATATAAAATGTAATGCCATGCGTTATAATGGCATTGCGGAGTCATGGTACTTTCGTAATGAAAGTATGCGGAAAAAAAGTTGCGGAATAGTGGGTGTTTCCCCTCCCCCGGTAAGTACATTGGTGGCATGGCGGCCCACATCTCCAGCAACACACTCATTTTTTCACCACCGATTTGAAAAATACACAGGTCTCTCTCATTGATGGCCAGCACCAACATACACTTTTAGGCACACCTCCCGCCACAAGTTCTAGAATTGCGAACTTTAGAGCTGGGGAGCTACGTTCGAATCTCGGCATCAGCTCAACATCCTGTGATTCCAGGCAAATCGCTTTGTCTCCCCGTGCCTACCACAAATGAATGTGTTCTTCTGTAATGTAAATTGTGCTCATGCCATGTTGTCGAGTTCGCGCTATATAATATTGCAAGGAAAAATAAAGTAGGGAAACTCGAGTTCACACACTACTGAACGCGCACTCTTAAGTGCATTAGCAGTGCACTGTGAATCGGAGCGTTTCAGAGGCCTGTCACAGATAAGAAATGCTATCAAAACGAAATCCTACAAAACAATATACTACTGGCCGGCAGCAATTCATACCCGGACAACGTCGGGATGGGCTGCTAGTCACCAATAAAAAGGATGTTTTGATGGTCAACAGCTGGAGGGGACAGTTATGTAAAGCCTCGAAAAAAGCACACATTAGGTAGGAGAGGGCCAAATTAAGGCCCCATTGTGACATAACAAAGGGTGTGGGTAGAAACGAGTGAGCCAGCTCTTTTAGAAACCTATGCACGATTGGAGACTTAAAGAGATAGGGCTTGTTTGGCAGCTGCAAAAAAGCAGAGAGAGCAGAAAGGCAAACCTTGAGAGTTCCCAAAGCAGAGCCCAGCTGGGCAAGGATCAAAATGGATGAAAGAACAGAGGAAAGAGAAGCAGAGTGAGGGTCAATAGACCCTTCTGTACAGTATAATACAAATGTCTGCCAATGGCAGGTGTATACAGTCTTAGAGGAGGGCCGCCAGGCTGCCAGAATAATGTTACATACTCCGGGAGGAAGGTCAAAAGCTATCAACTGCCGCTGCTCAATCTCCACGCATGGAGGCACAGAGTTAACAGGTTCGGGTAGAGAACCCTCCCCAGCTGTTGCGACAGAAGATCCTCCCGAAGGGGCAGTGTTATCGGAGGATCAATGCTCATCTTCAGAAGCTCTGGATACCAAACTCTCCTCACTCAGTCTGGAGCCACAAGAATGACGTGAGCCTGGTCGCTCCTGATCTTAATCAGAACCCTGTGCAGGAGTGGTATGGGTGGAAAGGCGTACAGCAGGCCTGAGCTCCACTCAACAAGAAGCGTCACCGAGCAATAGCCGCCTTGGAAACTCCAGCACGCAGTACTGCTGATACTGCACGTTCTCTTCGGAGGCCCACAAATCTAACAAAGGTTCGCCCCACTGCTGAAAGACTTTGTGCCACCTCCGACTGGAAATAGCATTTGTGATACACTAGGCATCAAAGGCTGAAGTTAATCGACCCTGGCGTTCAGAGAACCTGCCGGTTGTTGAACAAACAGGGTTATGACCTTCTATTCCAGCAACGTTCAGAGACGCAGGGCCTTTCGACAAAGGGTCCACGACCCAACCCCACTTGTTGCAGTTCCACAAGGCGGTGGTGTCGGCTGTGAACACCTGCAACAGCTTCCCCTTGACAGAGGGAAGAAATGCTTTCAATGACAGTCAAGTGAATCTCCTAGAGATCCGTCTCCCCCGAGTGCCACCTCTCCCAGATGACCACCCCATCTCAGAAGTGACGCATCTGTCACAAATGAGATCTGGTTAGGGGAAGGGAGAGGGTCTGCAGTTTACCCAATCGCAGTTCGTCAACCACCACTGCAGATCTTTCACAGTTCCTTCTGAGATCTGAAGCACATCTGTGAGATTTCCCTGATGCTGTGCCCACTGGAACTTAAAGTACCACTGCAGAGCCCGCTTACACCACTTGTCCACGTTGTCTGAAGGTGGGAGACGACAGCCTGGGGCGAGGGCGCCTTCAACAGCCAGTAGTCGAGGTAGGGGAAGACTGACACCCCTAACCTGCTATTATTGGTAGGGCCAAAGGGGCGCACGGTAAACGGAAAGTGCTCAGAGCCTACCTTGAACCACAGACAACGGCTATGGCCCAGCAGGATGGGGATGTAAAAATACGCATACTGCAGGTCCAACGCGATCATCCAGTCTTCTTGGTCTAGGGCAGACAAGACCTGAGCTAGAGTGAGTATCTTGAATTTCTCCTTCTTGAGAAAGATATGGACAGTACGAAGATCTAAAATGGGTCGCAACCATTTGTTGTTCTTCGGAATCAGAAAGTAGCGGGAACAACAGCCATGGCCTACTTCTGAACCCGGGACCGTTTCTATAGCTCCCTTGACTAAGAGAACTGTAACTTTCACCTGCAGCAATTTTAAATGATCTTCCGTCAGCCGTTCCTGATTTGGCAAAATGGGAGGACAAAAAGAAAGAAAAAGGCAGAGAATAGCCCTCCTGAATGATCTGCAAGACCCACTTGTCCAATGTTATGGATCTCCAGTGGGGGAAGATAATGGATTTTCCCGCAAACTGGAGTGGTGTGGTCTTGCAGCGTCAGACTAGGAGTGCTTGGAGGCTGCGGCTGCAGATGTCTTCTGGTGTCCAATCCTAGGTCGGAATGAACAGAGTCCACGTCCCCGCACACCTTGGGAAGCCTGCGCAGGACAGTGGCTGGGATAGGGCTGACGTGTTAGGAAACCCCTTTCGTTGCCACGAAAGGTAGACTGGCCACAAGGAGAAGAGGAGAGACCCAAAGCTCTGGGCATAGCTCACGAGTCCTTGAACCTCACTAGGGCTGAATCTGCCTTTTCCCTAAAAGGCGTGTTCCATCAAAGGGCATGTCCATTAAATTTGCCTTGACATCACCTGAGAAACCAATTGTCTTAAGCCAGGCATGGAGCCTCAAGGCCACTGTCGTGGAAATCGATCTGCCCGGCGAATCAGTTGTGTCAAGGCCACACTTTATGGTAAATTTTGCGGCATCTCTCCCGTCCTTAACTGTCCAAGGACCTCGGCTGCCCTCTTGACGACCATGGCATAAGATGCCCTCTCCCCGTGGCAGAGACAGCATGCCAGTATCTGTAGAAGAATCCAGTCCACTGGCTTTCCCAAGCTCCTCATAGCAGTCCCACTGCTATGCAGAGTAATCCTGGTGTTCCAGAATGTCCACAGACACTTCCCATTCCTCTCCAAAGCCTAACACGTCCACAAAGTGTTCAGGCGACAACATAGAACCCCTGGGTTCAATCAACGGAGTCGAGCGACGTCGTTCCAACTCAGTGTTGTCGGGAGAAGGATGGGGCGGTCACTGCGGCACCAACTTCGGGGGAGGTCACGGTGGCACGACCGGCGTCGACCCAGATCGGATCTCCAAGGCCCCAATGGCGCCAGAGTTGACAGCGTAGAATCAGACGGGCCCCTTCTGACCCCGCAGGGTACGAAGGCTCACCAGATGGGTCGGCCTGCTCAAATACCCGGTGCATGGCCTTGTAGAACTCTCATCTGAGCGGGGGTCGCTCCGGCTCCTGGAAAAGGAGAGAGACGCAAATTCAACCCTGGCCCTGTAGAACCGTGCCTAGAGCGTCCATGCTCCTTTCTCGACGCACGACAGTCGAGGTGAAGATGAAGTCCACCTGGACGACAGCTTCTTCTTGAGCCTCTTCCCAGACTGTCCAGACGACCTAGAGTGGGACGACGAGGACTTTGTGCTCTGAGAGCAGTCCCGCAACCTCCTCTTCCTTGACTGGGACCGGGCCCTCCACGGAGTCTCGCTTGATGGGGTCTGCTGTCTTGCCGCAAGGAGCTTCAAAGCCCACTCCCATAAGGTCTTATGAGCCATGGCCTGACAGTACGAGCACGACTTTGGATCGTGGTCGCGCTCAAGACACCAGAGGCAGACGAGGTTGCCCCGGACGGCTTAAACCCAGTCTTCCTTAAAGACATCCTCACACACAATGAAAAAAAAAATCTGGAATTCGACAAAAAGTAGAGAAAAAAAGCCTCTCAAAAAGTAACAGAGGGATAGATCTTCCTGAATCGGCGCTTAACTGGCATGACAAGAACTAATGTCCGCGCAACTCGGTGACGCCTTTATAGGTACTGCAACATCATAACTGATGCTAATGACGACGTCAACAAGAGCCACCTGACAGCACGCGCAAGGAGATTGCTCAGCAAAAGTTTCCAGATCCAGCCTGATGCCTGGGAAATTCAAAGGCAAGGAATCAGCAGCTATAAGTCTCTGTCAGATCACAGTGTTCAAAAATAAAACCAAACAACTGGGGGCAGATTTGCTAACACTTTGTGGAGGGTTTGCGCTAACCAGCCTGAAGTGAAAAGTACTGCTAAAGTAATGCAAAGTAGCACTTCATGTTTCTTCGTGCTGCTTCATGTGAGGGGCATGTTACCAAAATGGTTACTCACCGGTAGGAGTAGTTTTGCTGCTTATACAGTTTCCTCGATTCAAATGATGTGCATTATTCCACCACACAGTGGTGTGGTCCGAAATATTGTGTTTCCCTCTCCTTTTACTTCTTTGTGGCCTCCTGATGCTTGAACTTCCTTTTCTTCTGTTGTCACATGTGAATGCAGAAAGCTTTTCCAACTGCAAACTGCTCCTACAGGTAAGTAACCATTTTGTTTTGCAGCATGAAACCTTTCTGGATTCAACTGCTGAGAATTGATTGTATTGGGGGGGGGATAAATGTGTTTGCAAACAGGCGCTTTAGAACCTTCTGTCCCACCTTTGGATGTCCTCTGGCTAGGAACTCTACACAGTAGTGTTTTGGGGAAGTATGTATGGGGAACCATGTTGCTGCCCTGCCCCTATCCTCCTCTTTACTGGTGTTTCGTGCGGGGGGACCAAAGTGAGTCCCTTGCTTTGGGTCCCTGACTGTTAGACCTGTCTGCTTCTGAGAGTCCCCTCACACTATGATTTATTTTGTTCCCCCGTGCCTCCTAAAATTTGTCGCTTTTTCTTTGTCTACCAGGACCTTTTTGTGTGTTGTCCCATGGGGCTAGATGCTCTTTGATGCCCAGTTGCTCACCAAGTTCCTGGCACCTATGTACAAGGCGCATGACGGAACCGGTAGCATAACCAACTGGGGTTGTCAACCCTAAAATGGTGGACACCATTGTCCCCTATGAGAGTGACTCCCATTGGAGCCCCTCTGACCTCTGACCCTTTGAAGGTTTTGGCGCACTTTGTGTAACTTGCAAACCTGACAGGAATCCCCTCAGGAGTTATAAGTACACAAAATGGCTGCCTTAGGAAGCCCAGTAGGTGGCTCCTAATGACCAAAAAGATACCTTGAAAGGGCCATGTCATTGACATAGCCAGGGAAGGTTCTAGAACCTTCTGGCTCGTGCTGGCATCCTAGGGCACTGGCTATAAAAGGCCCAGTCCCTGGCGGCCATGTTGGAGAGGAGAGGAGTGGAGAAGAATGATCAAAGAACACCAGAAGAAGAGGACTTGACCCCAGATTGACACCTGCCCTGTTAACCCCCTGAGGCAGCTGATAGTTCAGGCAGAAGAGCAGCAGAGGTTGCTGGCGTGGACCCTGACTGGCATTCCAGTCAGAAGCGTGAGCAGTGTCCTCTAGCCTTCAGCGCCTGGTCAGCGAGTGCCCAATTGCCCCTCAGAGACTTTGGCCATAGTTAGAGCCTCCCCGCCCCCCAGTGGTGAGATCGCAACCGCAACTCTTAAAGTGCCACCTTCAACTTAAGTGCCTCCTGGCGGGTGTTCGGACGTCTCCGAACCCACCGCCGTCGACGCGGTTTGTGGATAGAAGGTGAGGTGCTGCGCTGGGGCGGGGAAAGGCTGGCCTTCATTTGGGCGAGATTACGGTCTCTGCCCTGCCCGAGTGACTTGGGAGCTGGTGTGTGGGCGGGAACCCCCCCCGTGAGTGAGCTCGGAGGGAGGATCGCGGAGCCCCTGGAACCCTTCGCCCTTGGGAGAAGTGCCATACTGACTGGAGCGCTTACCGGCGCCGCCGAAGTGAGGTGGGCCATCTCTACCCCTGAAGTTGCCGCGTTGTTGTGGAACTGTGATGCGGTCTCGTTTTGAACTGTGCGCGCAGGTGTTTTGGCCCCTCCGGCAGTCCGTTCGACGGTCCCAAGACTCGTGAACTGGAGCCGCCTTCGGAAACCCCGCCTGCGCTGACAGAAGCGCACAGACTCCTCCGGCAGCAGTAGCATTGAACCGGCTGACCGCGGAGTGTAATTGCCGTAGTCATTTTATGCCTTTATCTTCCAGATATACGCGCAATGAGTTGTGAGTGCAACTAAGGGATTATCACGCGTATCTTGTGCCCAGAGAGCCCGAACCCGTGAACACTTCAAAAACTGTAAGAGCACGCATTCCGCATTGAATGACAAACATAATGTGTTTACCCTGAAAGTGATTAATTGGTGGCAGCGATACCAGAATGACCCTGTGATATTTATGTGAAACGATCAGTATCTAACCTTCTAGGAAACTGTCCAGTCATTGCTGATATTTATTCCAGTCATTGCTGATATTTATTCCAGTCATTGCTGATATTTATTCCAGTCATTGCTGATATTTATTCTAATGTATTGAATCCTGATGTTTATCCAGTATATTTATTTATTAGAGTCCAACTATTTATTCCTGAGAAACCAGTACACAACTAATCAAACCCATGTAAGAAATGTGAATGTGATTACCTAAGTGAACTTCCTTCAAACCCAGAGAACTTTTACATAAACGAAACGTATTTTTCTATAAAAGTGGTGTGGTGTCCTTTTTGTGTGGTGTGCAGGGAGTTATTATTGGGTCAGAGCCGGCTTAACACTACAGCCTTCACTTGCCTCGTCACTTGAGCCAAGCTACCCCCTTTGTGCTGGGCTTGCCCATCGCAGGTCCAACATAAAATTGGTGCTCAGCGGGTGGGATTGCGAGCCGTGCTTGTTTTGAACCCCATAATAATTCAGTGTGCACCACAGGTACACACCCGGAGTTTTCTCCTAGCGGCCCTCAAATTCAACGTTTTGCTTTTTCCAAATTCTTTCCTGGAGGTGGGTGGAAGTGACCCTCAAAGTTCTTATCCTGGGCACCTACTTCGGGGTGGTGGTCCACACTTTTCACTGACAAGATGGAATTCGAAATGTCAGAGCTGGAGACCTATACTGTGGCCCAGCTCAAGGATTTCTGTCAGGAGAGGGGAGTGTTTGTCAGGCGAGGGTCCAAAAGAGAGGTGCTCCGTACTAGTCTGCGAGCATGGGTGGAAGCACACACGGAGGGAACGGTGGAGGAGGAGGAATCGGACAGAGGTACTGGGGGTGGGGGAGATGTCAATCAGCCCCAAGGCAACCTCACGGGAGGGCAGCAGTGTATCATCGAGAGGGTTGTCAGAAACCGAGTTAGCTGACAGGAGAGAGGAAAGACTGTTAAGGTGGGAAATAGCAAAAGTGGAGTTGGAAGAAAGGAGGGAGGGGAGGAGGTTGAAACATGAGTCCAAGCTGGAGATGGAAAGGAAAAGGATGGAACACGAGTTCAAGCTACGAGAACTCGAATTCCAGGCCCCTAACATCACTCCGAAGGGTGTCGAGTCAAAGGAATTTGCCAGGGAGCCCAGGACCCATTTACCCAAGGACGTAGTCGCCAGTTATACCGCTGGAGACGACATAGCCAAGTGGCTGGCAGCCTATGAGGTCTCCTTAAGAGCCCATGGGATCCATGAGAAGCATTGGGGTGGTGGATTATACCGGTACATGCCTCCGACAGGTAGGGATGCCCTATTGGCCCTAGACCGGGAGGAACAGGTTAATTACCCCGCCATGAAGGTAGACTCACCAGGAAGTTTGGGTTGACCCCCGAGAAATACCGGCAAAGGTTTAGGGGCAGCCACAAGCTGAGCTCACAAAATTGGGTTGACTTCCTGGATTTTGCCAAGAAAGCCCTGGAAGGGTGGGTCCAAGGTAGTGAGGTGGAGGACTATCAAGGGTTGTATGACTTAATCCTCAAGGAGCATCTACTCGAGAAATGTCTTCCCGAGCTGAGGCAACACCTGGTAGACAGCAAACTTACTTGCCCCCGTAAGCTTGCTGAGGAGGCGGACATTTGGGCGAGTACCCGAGTGTCCACGAAGCGGACTGGAGGAGATTCTCAGAAGTCCGGACAGGGCGCTCCCCAGAGGAAAGAGGGGGGAGATAATAAGAAAGAGTTCTCCAAAGGTCCCCAAAATAACTTTAAGGGGAAAAACACCTTTTCCAACTCTAAGGCTAACCCGCAGAAGAACCCTAACCCTGGCCAGAGTCAGCAGCCAAGGGTTGTCCACTGCTTTGAGTGCGGTGGTATTGGACGTTACAAAGGAGACCCGAGATGCCCAAAGACACCACCCCCTCCCACTGGAGGGAAGGCCCCGGGAGTCGCTAGTGTAGCGCTCGGGGAGGAGATGTCCTTAAGTAAGGGAAGGGAGTGGGCGGGAGTCACCTTAGTGTCCCTGGGTGATCGGGAGATGGTTCCAAAGATCCAGGTGCCCGCGAATACTACCAAGTATGGGCAGTGGATCACCATCAATGGCCATAGAGGGGAAGCTCTGAGAGATACAGGAGCCAGTATGACTATGGTAAGGAGTCATCTGGTGTCCTCGGAGCAGGTGATGCCAGGCGTACTTCATCCAGCCGCAATGGCTGACGGCAGAATGGGTCACTATCCTGTGGCCGAGGTTCCCTTTGAGTGGGCAGGGGTTGCAGGTCCACTTCGAGTCGCCGTAAGCCCCGCCGTGCCAGTCGATTGTTTGCTGGGCAATGATATGGAGCACAATGCTTGGAAGGAGGTGGAATACCGGGCTCATTCTGAGATGCTGGGTACACCTGATTGGGCCTGTGTGAGTACCAGGTCGGCGACTGCTCGAGTGGAGAAGTCGCAGGGGTCGGAGTCTGGAACAATGGCCCGCCCCGTAGCTGCTGATGAGGGAGCATGTCGAGGACAGGAGGAGCCTGCCTCGACGTCCGTGCCCCGTGAGGCGGATAGGCCACCTGCGGAGGTGGACCCGGAGTCCACGGAGAAGGACATGGTTCCGTTGGAGAACTTACCTATCCCCGCTGATTGGCGAGTGGAGGGAGGTCCGTCCAGGGAGGAACTGACCAAGGGACAAAGGGAATGTCCCTCCCTCGAGGGTCTGAGGCAACAGGCTGAAGCCCAAGCAGCGGGTAACGAGTCTGGGAACCATCATGTTTACTGGGAGGATGGCCTTCTCTACAGTGAACCCAGAGCGCCAGTGCATGGTTTGTCACGGGCCCTGGTAGTCCCACAGTGTTACCGAGCCTTCCTGTTAGAGTTGGCTCATGAGATTCCCTTGGCAGGACACTTGGGTCAGGACAAGACCTTTGCCAGGCTTGTCCCCCACTTTTATTGGCCTCGAATGAGGGTGGCGTCCGACGCATACTGTCGGTCGTGTGTGTTATGCCAAGCCAGTGGGAAAACAGGGATGAAGCTGAAAGCTCCCCATGAACCACTTCCCGTCGTTGGCACCCCCTTTGAAAGGGTGGGCATCGACATTGCTGGGCCCCTAGATCCACCAACAACCTCCGGTCACAGGTTTATCCTGGTACTGGTGGATCATGCCACAAGGTATCCAGAGGCAATTCCTCTGAGAACCATCACTGCACCGGTGGTGGCAAAGGCCCTGATGGGGATCTTTACCCGAGTGGGTTTCCCCAAGGAAGTTGTGTCTGATAGGGGGACCAACTTCATGTCAGCATACATGCGGGCAATGTGGGTGATGGAGCCGGGAGAGCTGAGCGCTCTTCAGGACCGTTGGACAGGCCCCTATGAGGTATTGGAAAAGATGGGCAAGTCTACCTACCTGGTGGACGTCAAGACCCCACGGCATCCCCATAGGGTGCTGCATGCCAATCGCCTCAAGCCCCACTATGAGAGGCCCGAAGTCATGTTAATCATGGTGACTGATGGATCGGAGGAAGAGGACACTGAGCCTCTCCCCGACCTGTTTGCGTCTCAAGAGAAGGATGGGTCAGTGGGGGAGTGAAACTCTCACCATCCCTAACTCTGGAGCAGCAGGAGGAATGTCGCCAGGTCTTGGGGTCATTCTCTCCTCTGTTCTCCCTTGTCCCGGGTAAGACCCATCTGTGTGTTCATGACGTGGACACCGGTGACAGCCCACCTATGAAGTCTAAGTCTTACCGGCTGTCGGACAAGGTGAAGGCCAGCATCCGAAGCGAAGTAGATAAGATGCTGGAGCTCGGAGTCATTGAACCTTCGAATAGCCCTTGGTCTAGCCCGGAGGTTTTAGTTCCCAAAGCTGCACCACGCCAGAATTGCGATTCTGCGTGGACTATCGAGGACTCAATTCGGTCACGAAGACCGATGCTCATCCGATCCCTCGGGCGGATGAACTAATTGACCGGTTGGGAGCTGCCCAATATCTGAGTACCATTGACCTCACAGCAGGGTACTGGCAGATTCCCATGACTGATGGAGCAAAGGAAAGGTCAGCCTTCTCCACACCTGATGGACACTACCAGTTCTGTGTGATGTCCTTTGGGCTCAAGAACGCTCCTGCAACATTCCAGCGACTGGTGAACACGATCCTCACTGGGAAGGAATCCTTCTCTGCTGCTTACCTGGACGACATTGCCGTCTTCAGTAGCAGGTGGGAGGATCACTTGCAGCACCTGCAAGACGTTCTCCAGGTCCTGGAACAAGCTGGTCTGACGATCAAGGCCAGCAAGTGTTAGATTGGGCAGGGGTCGGTGGTGTACTTAGGTCACTTGGTGGGCCGGGGAACGGTGCAACCCCTTCAGGCAAAGATTGAGGCAATCGTGGCCTGGGAACCCCCCAAGACCCAGACTGAGGTCCGAGCCTTCCTGGGCCTCACAGGTTACTACAGACGGTTCGTGAAGGGGTATGGCACTATCGTGGCTCCCCTTATTGAACTCACGGCCAAGAAGCAACCCAGGAGAGTCATCTGGACCAAGGCTTGCCAACGAGCCTTCGACATCCTGAAACAAGCATTGTGCAACGCTCTAATTTTGAAGGCTCCAGATTTCTCAAAGGAATTCATTGTCCAGACAGACGCATCCGACATTGGCATTGGGGCGGTGCTATCGCAACTCAATGAAGAGGGTCTGGATCAACCCGTGGTCTTCCTGTCACGGAGACTACTTCCCCGGGAACAGAGATGGAATGGAGTACCATTGAGCGGGAAGCCTTTGCGTGGTCTGGGCACTGAAGAAGCTGCGACCATGCCCGTTTGGTTCGCACTTCCTGGTTCAGACAGACCACCGACCCCTTCGTTGGCTCATGCAGATGAAGGGGGAAAACCCAAAACTGTTGAGGTGGTCTATCTCCCTACAGGGAATGGACTTTCGGGTGGAACATCGGCCCGGAGCTGACCACGCCAATGCAGACGGTCTCTCCAGGTATTTCCGCCTTAGTGTTGAGAACTCCCAAGGGGTTGGGTAGCTCTCCCCACTTTCAGCTGGGG
The DNA here is from genome assembly GCF_964261635.1 of Lissotriton helveticus. Classification (NCBI taxonomy): domain Eukaryota; kingdom Metazoa; phylum Chordata; class Amphibia; order Caudata; family Salamandridae; genus Lissotriton; species Lissotriton helveticus. The sequence continues at coordinate 22,844,000 of NC_136065.1, forward strand.
GGGACGCGTGTTGGACCTGTCTGCTTCTGAGAGTCCCCTCACACTAGGATTTATTTTGTTCCCCCGTGCCTCCTAAAATTTGTCGCTTTTTCTTTGTCTACCAGGACCTTTTTGTGTGTTGTCCCATGGGGCTAGATGCTCTTTGATGCCCAGTTGCTCACCAAGTTCCTGGCACCTATGTACAAGGCGCCTGACGGAACCGGTAGCATAACCAACTGGGGTTGTCAACCCTAAAATGGTGGACACCATTGTCCCCTATGAGAGTGACTCCCATTGGAGCCCCTCTGACCTCTGACCCTTTGAAGGTTTTGGCGCACTTTGTGTAACCTGCAAACCTGACAGGAATCCCCTCAGGAGTTACAAGTACACAAAATGGCTGCCTTAGGAAGCCCAGTACGGTGGCTCCTAATGACCAAAAAGATACCTTGAAAGGGCCATGTCATTGACATAGCCAGGGAAGGTTCTAGAACCTTCTGGCTCGTGCTGGCATCCTAGGGCACTGGCTATAAAAGGCCCAGTCCCTGGCGGCCATGTTGGAGAGGAGAGGAGTGGAGAAGAATGATCAAAGAACACCAGAAGAAGAGGACTTGACCCCAGATTGACACCTGCCCTGTTAACCCCCTGAGGCAGCTGATAGTTCAGGCAGAAGAGCAGCAGAGGTTGCTGGCGTGGACCCTGACTGGCGTTCCAGTCAGAAGCGTGAGCAGTATCCTCTAGCCTTCAGCGCCTGGTCAGCGAGTGCCCAATTGCCCCTCAGAGACTTTGGCCATAGTTAGAGCCTCCCCGCCCCCCAGTGGTGAGATCGCAACCGCAACTCTTAAAGTGCCACCTTCAACTTAAGTGCCTCCTGGCGGGTGTTCGGACGTCTCCGAACCCACCGCCGTCGACGCGCTGTTTGTGGATAGAAGGTGAGGTGCTGCGCTGGGGCGGGGAAAGGCTGGCCTTCATTTGGGCGAGATTACGGTCTCTGCCCTGCCCGAGTGACTTGGGAGCTGGTGTGTGGGCGGGAACCCCCCCCCCCCGTGAGTGAGCTCGGAGGGACGTTCGCAGAGCCCCTGGAACCCCCCTTCGCCCTTGGGAGAAGTGCCATACTGACTGGAGTGCTTACCGGCGCCGCCGAAGTGAGGTGGGCCGTCTCTACCCCTGAAGTTGCCGCGTTGTTGTGGAACTGTGATGCGGTCTCGTTTTGAACTGTGCGCGCAGGTGTTTTGGCCCCTCCGGCAGTCCGTTCGACGGTCCCAAGACTCGTGAACTGGAGCCGCCTTTGGAAACCCCGCCTGCGCTGACAGAAGCGCACAGACTCCTCCGGCAGCAGTAGCATTGAACCGGCTGACCGCGGAGTGTAATTGCCGTAGTCATTTTATGCCTTTATCTTCCAGATATACGCGCAATGAGTTGTGAGTGCAACTAAGGGATTATCACGCGTATCTTGAGCCCGAACCCGTGAACACTTCAAAAACTGTAAGAGCACGCATTCCGCATTGAATGACAAACATAATGTGTTTACCCTGAAAGTGATTAATTGGTGGCAGCGATACCAGAATGACCCTGTGATATTTATGTGAAACGATCAGTATCTAACCTGCTAGGAAACTGTCCAGTCATTACTGATATTTATTCCAGTCATTGCTGATATTTATTCCAGTCATTGCTGATATTTATTCCAGTCATTGCTGATATTTATTCCAGTCATTGCTGATATTTATTCTAATGTATTGAATCCTGATGTTTATCCAGTATATTTATTTATTAGAGTCCAACTATTTATTCCTGAGAAACCAGTACACAGCTAATCAAACCCATGTAAGAAATGTGAATGTGATTACCTAAGTGAACTTCCTTCAAACCCAGAGAACTTTTACATAAACTAAACGTATTTTTCTATAACAGTGGTGTGGTGTCCTTCTTTTTGTGTGGTGTGCAGGGAGTTATTATTGGGTCAGAACCGGCTTAACACTACAGCCTTCACTTGCCTCGTCACTTGAGCCAAGCTACCCCCTTTGTGCTGGGCTTGCCCATCGCAGGTCCAACACTGACCTTCAAACTGCCCATCTGCCTCGCCTCCGGCCGTGATAAAGTTGTGATGCTGCCATCTGGGTGTAGGGGCCTGTGGGGCCCAATGTTCAATGGGTGTGCTTGTTTGGAATGCAACCTACATGACATGGCAACTATATTAAAAGGTGCCTCGAAATTGCAATGCTCCATTGAACCTGTAATCTTTGTTGTGCCCAAACAGATGCTACCCCGTGAATGACATGTTGATCACAGATGCCTACACCTGTCTTGAAGCCAGGCATGCCTCATTGTTGTAACCGTGCACATTTGCCTGCATCGAGCGCCAATATTAGGTAAGAGTTTGTGATAATCTTGCTTTCCTGTAGGACTTTCTTTGCCCTCTTCTTTGTATTGTTCTGGGAAATGCTGCATCAGTTGTTCGATTTCCTCCCATTGTTGATGACCATATTGATAGAGAAGGGCACTAGAGTTCACAAACCTCCACTAATTGGCGATACCTTATCCCCCATCTTCCTACCGACCATCTCCACCCTGTTACTTTTTCTGTCTGAGATGAACCTGTAGACCTGAGGGGTTGTTTTCTGGTTTCCTGGCTGTTGAGGCAATGATGCAGTCACTCTAGCCTCAACCAACTTTGCCGTTCTCTTCGTTGCCTTCACCTTTCCATCACAGTCGGTAGCTTTTCTTCAAGGAATCCTCGATGGCATCATCAGATGGATCGAAATCCTACGTTCTGCTTCCAGACCCATCAGCAGAAAAAAGAATCTGAGGAATGCAGCCACACACAGGAACTTCCAGGGCACACATTTTACATCAGAGGGACAAGCGCAGCACAAAAAGGTGGGAGAAGACTATGCCTGCAGTAAAAGCAGATAACTCTGGACCAGACTACTGGCTGACAGAATAATGCACAGAATGTGAATCTAGAAAAGGTTTAAGCTGCAAAAATGGACATTCCCATTCAATCACCTATTGAGTTTGACTAAATTCCCATCTACTAGAAGAGGTAGACAGGACTTTGCGACAAAAATTAACATCTACTCATTTGAGAAAAACTCTTGCCAAATTTGCAAGATACAGGTCACAAGCAAAATGGAAAAAGCATGACATTTTGCACTAGAACTGGGTTTCGGGCACTCCACTCGACGGAATCAGCCCTGTTACTTGCCACTGAAACCATCAGGAAATACATGGACGAGGGACAGATGGCGGCCTTAATCCTGTTGGAATTAAGTGCTTTCTTTGACACTGTTGCCCACCATACTTTGCTGCAGTGTCTGAGGAAAGGAGGGGTGTCAGGGAGTGCACTGAGCTGGATGAAATCCTTTTTGTCCGAGCGCAGTTTTCAGGGGAGTCAGGGATCCCACTACTCCAAGGTCATCAAGCTGAAACAGGGAGTGCCGCAGGGATCAACCCTGAGCCCGACCCTGTTCAATCTCTAGGTTACACCTTTAGCGGAGATTGCTGATGGTTTTGGGATTAAGGGTTGTGTCCTATGCAGATGACACGCAACTGGTGGTCTCCCTGACACAGGCACAGGATACGGCAGCCTCCAATTTCGTGGCATGCATGCAAGATCTTGCATCATGGATGGCTAATAACTGCCTGAAATTGAATGGCAATAAGACCGAGGTGCTTGTGGTGGGGAGAGCCCCTTCAGTGTGGTCATCGGCATGGTGACCCCAGAGTCTGGGGCCCACCCCTACGCCCTGCGCCCGGGCAAAGAACTTGGGGGCTTGGCTGGACAGTAAGCTCTCCTTCGAATATCATACCAGGCGGGTAGCAGGTGCCTGTTTCGGAGTCCTGAGGGGCCTTCAGAAAACCCTAGATATGCTGCCTACTGCAGCCAGAAAGACTATGGTGCATGCCCTGGTAACATTGCGCCTGGATTATAGTAATATACTGTATCTGGGTGCAACGTCTAAATGCAGTCAAAGACTTCAAGTCATACAGAACGCAGCTGCTCGGCTGGTTCTTATGCTCCCAAGGAGGGCCTCCTCTAAGATGGCGTTGGCTTCCCTGCACTGGCTACCGATAAGGGAGAGAGTCCTGTTCAAGGCACTGTGCGTCTGCCATCGTATCATTCAGGGGACGTGCCCATCCTATTTGTCTGATTTACTTACTCCCTACTCCCCAACACACCAACTGAGATCATTGGGGACGGGCCAGGTGCGTGTCCCTGCCATTAAGAGAGCTAGGATGGGCGGCCGCTCCTTTCACTTTTTGGCTGCACAGCAATGGAACAAGCTCCCCGTGAGCCTCCGGCTGAAGGGCTTGCAAGGTACCTTCTGGAAAAATCTGAAAACGTATCTCTTCCCATCTGGATAGTCACGCGGGGTTAGGTTAAGGTGTAGTGTTCGAGGTACGTTTTGCACCGCAGCACGGGGACACACTGGCCGAGTGTAACCATGCGCTCTATAATGTGTTTTATTATTATTATAGAAATGCACCCTCCCCGCCCACAAAACCTATGCTTCACATCATTTGCACACCCTTGCACTATGGTGCCTGGGTGTGTGCTTTGACCCCTGGTAGCCTAAAGGGCCTCAACCCAGAGAGGAAACCAGAGCTGAAAAAAATAATTTAAACCCCAGTAACAATATGGCACGTGTAACACATGTATTCCAGCATGATCAACACCATGCTACCATTTTAATGACTACATTAATTCCCCAATTTGTCAACTACTTGGCGATCTTAAGTCAATCCTTACTAAAAAAGCAGCGCAGACCGAGAAAACAGTGCCAATCAAATTCTGAAGCGCAACCATCAACAAACATGCTCTGTTGTACCATCAAGAAAAACAGATACCAGCAAGAGTGAAAGTAAAGGCAACTGGACCTCTTTCAAAGCAACCCAGCATGGTCTGCATGTGCGTCTCATGGTTGCTTGGCTCGTAAGCCGAAGACCGTAGGCACTAAACCTGCATGATCAATTCAGATTGCAGAAGACACAACCAACCTCAAAGAACAAAGATAGAAATATATCACAAGTGCAGGGACACTGAAGCTTTAGGTTTGATGATTTGGGGCTTGAGAAGGTAAGATCTCACATAATACCACTAAGCATGCGATGCCTGAAATAATCTGGTTTCCACGCCATAGTTTGGATGGGACTTTACTCACCCTTTACATAGTTTCGAGGCACAGCAGCCACTGCCTTGGGCCGTGTACAGGCAATGCTTGCTGGACCCCGGCGCTGCGACACCTGGTCCGGCGACGACAAACGCAACCGTTTCTGAAGGAGAGAAATAATAGGATTAAAAACTAGAGTGATCACCTCCCCTCTACCCGTTCATATGGTTTCTGTGCCACCAGCTTTTCTTCCTAGTCCATTCATGTAGGGGGAGGGGCAAGGAAGGGGTCCTTTTCTTCATTTCCCATGTCAACCAAGTTGTTGACTTCCACCATAACTGTAAAATCTCGCCTTCATTTCATTTGAAAAGGTGCGCCTTCCCCCCCCTAAAACACTGCAGTCCCTACTCACCACTTCCGTCTCGGGCATGTTCTCATTGCTGTGCATGCTTTTGGCCTTCAGTGTGCTGCGAACAGGCAGGCGCGACTCAGACTTCATGACTGCCAGTGGCTTGTTCTCACCCACATTCATCTGAGGGAAGTGAAATGAAAAGAATATGTCAGACAACTATGTCAACTTCAAGAACAGAGTTCATTGGACCTAAAAAATATACCAGACAAACACCACTATTACCCGATGCCACCAAAACAATGAACCTACTACAACCGGATGAAAGACGTCAAACTACTGGCTATTTTAAAGCAGATATTTTGTTTCAATCTCGGACTTCAACTGGTGCGCAGAGGGACGGGGCACACTATCCTGAGGGTCAGCACCGGAGGCTGCTTGTAAAGGTCGGTTTGGTTTTCACCAGCATGGTTTCCCAAGCCAAACAGCACCATTTACAACAATGTAGTCAAGACATTAGCAGCACCTGGCCTGTGGTGTGGTACTTAGTGTAGGTAAGCAGAAGAGCGTACGTTTTTTTGTCCCGCTTAAAACAACCCAATATACCCATAAAAGCACTTAGCAAGGAGATGTCACTGTATGTGAACAGGACCCACAAGGCAGGAGACGACAAAGGTCAAAGGTTCAAACGCATGCGTTAGAAGTGCTGGGTTGAAGTGTCCAAGATGTTTCCCAAAAGGGTCCAAGGTGTAGTCTGTGAGGGAATGTCACCACATAAGCCCTGCACTGAATTCTCCACGTTATTAACTTGCATTGCTTGGTGTTTCCTATCCCTGGGACCTTCCTTCCCAACCTACCCAAGCACAAGCTCCCATTTTAACGCTTTTTCCCCCACCCAGCAGCTTTACTTTAGCTGGCCACGTCCCCTTCTAAAACTCCCTTATGGTTTGGTATCAGTTGTGTTTTCTTTCAAAGTTGTAGCCTTCCTCATTGCTGCCTACTTAGAAACAAAATGTAAATCACCCCAAACACCCAGCTGCCTGCCTCTGACCCTGGCCTGTTCGCACCCCTACTACTGGAGGCCACTGACATTTGGCCTCCAGGGAAAAGGAGCAGCAGGCAGCCAACACGTAGATTTTTGTGTTTTTTGGTCAAGCAAAGGTTCAAATTATCAACATCGCAGAGCAGATTGGAGTAGGTTAAAGGCGAGTGACTGCTACAGAGACAGAATTTGTTCTTTGTCCCTAGGTATCCCGAACCTCAAAAAGTGGGAAAACAGATCACTAGTCACCGATTCAGTTTGATTAGTTTCTCCTCCCTGCGCCCCTCACAGCCCACAGTAGCTCCACAGTGTCCCTCTTTGCTATTAGGACCCCAAGGGAGCAAAGGGTGAGATTAGCTCTAGAAATGTATATCCTTTGGGATGCCTAATGTTGGAAGCTGGCTCTTTACATGGTGCACCTCATGTTGTTCCACTATATAAAAGAGTCCTGGCGAATCCCAGAGGAATTACAGAGTCACAAATGACAACGAATGCTCTCTTTTTTGGTAGTGTGGACTCGCAGTTAGGCACATCAGAGGGCAGTGCTAAGCATCTATTGCATACACAACACAAAGGCAGTAAATGACACACTCAAAAGAAATAAGACACCAATTTATAAAAAGAACATGTACTTTTATATAAATTTAGATACCAAGATAATCGTGCAAGTACTTTGATTTATGAATTTTTACAGTTTTCAAAAATGGACAGTGCAATTTCTGGATCAATGTAATCTAGGGAGGAAAAACATGTATTGCTTTCGGGCACTTCTCAGCAACTTATGGGACGGTTCCTCTGAACTAAACGCAAGTATGGTGCAAGGTCTAAGGCCACAACAACAGGTCACCTTGGGGAGTTCTGGGGGTGTCCGGGTGCAGAGGTGTGTCACAGCGTCAACTGTATCAACAAAAGAGAAGGGGGACCAGGAGCCAGTTACAGTCCAGCGTCCGTGCTCCTAATGCGAACGTTTAATCAACAAAAAGGGGACACTGTTCCCGAGGAGGGAACAGTGTCCCCTTTTGTTATTAAACAGCGTCAACTCTCCCATTCACTTCAATGAGAGAACAGTCTGGTTAAAAAAATAGGCTGCAAGTTGGGACTGGGGGGCCAGTCCGAAAGAACCCACAGGGGGCTCGACCCTTGAAATCCTCAGGCAACCCCGTGGTCCAATTCTCCTTGGGCTGTGGGTCTCGGGTGCAGTGGTGTCTTTTGGGGTCAGATTCCAGTGCAGGAGTCTCTCACAGTTGAAGGGGTCTGTAGAAAGATGCTGCAGGCGGCGACTGGTAGTCCAGTGCGGGCAAACCCAAGCATGAGCTTAACTCTTGTAGGTCTGGGGACCCCACTGGCATCATTACCTCCCTTGGACTTGAGCTCTGGAGCACGGGTGCATAGGTGCTTTGAGGAGTCAGGTGGCGCGGTCACTGACTCACGTCTTGGTCTTTTTACTGCAGGAGGGACAAACAATATAGCTGAGCCACTCACAAAGTGGGTCTCACGGTCCCCGAAGTTTCTCGATGTGCAGGTTGGTCTTCCTCAGCATTGGCGTCCAGACTGGGCACAATGAGCATTGGCTGCTGCAAGGGGTGTTGTACCTGGATATTGGTCCTGTGCGGCTACGGTTGGTCCTGGTGTAATCCCACTCCGTGGGAAGACAGATTGGACCTTCAGAGGCACTGGGTCCTCTTCCTGGGGAGCAGCAACTTGGTGGACCACACCTTGCGTTTTTGGTGCCTGCGGATTCAGGGTAGTAGCTCATCTACTCCAAGGACGTTTCTTCAGGCAATCTGTGATGGACTGGCAGCCCTGCAGGTTTATTGGAGGCTGCACAGCAGCAGGACCAGGGCTCGAGTCGGGGGTACACGCATGTACACGGCGTCCCCCCACTTTTTACCGGGTGGACTCCGTCCCCCCCTGTCACGAAGTTGGGCACCACAGAAATATGCTGAACTTGTCCTGGTGTCATTTTCAGACACCAGGACCCCTTCAGCAGTACCTGCACGTTGCCGGCTTTCCATTCCCAGCAGCAACGTGCCGGCAGCGAGGGAGCCTTTTTTCACCTCCAGCTGGGCTGAAGTTAAGGGGCCATTCGGCCTCCTTTTGTTTGTATATGCTGACTGGGGGCCGCCTGGAACCATACATTTAAATGTAAATGCCACAGAGGGAAACAAAGGCTCACAGCTTGCCTTCTCTTCACAGGTACTGGAGAGGCAGCTTTTGCCTTTGTTCTGTCCCTGTATATAAATGTAGACACTGCAAGGCTGTCAGATGGGGTAGTCTGTCCCAGTATTTACACAAATAATTTAAATAGCACTATTTTATTTCTTTTATAGCGCTACGTCGTGACGTCATGAGGTAATTTGCAGATTGTCTTACTTGGTCAGTCCCCCCACTTCCTTGTATAGGACGTATCTGCTTCTTCCGCGATTGTTAGGGGCAGCAGTCAGGCTGGCAGGGTTGGCACCAAGCCAGCCATTGTTCCTCGGTTCTCATGACAGGACTCTTTGTCCACTCCATCTCTTGGTCCATGGAAATCTGAAGTCTTGGCATCAGGGGGTCCCCTAAATATTCAATTTAGGGGCATTAAGAGGAGTGGGGGTAGTAGCCAATAGGCTACCTACCCCTTGGGTCACTACACCCTCTAGATTACCATTTCCTCTGGGAAGTGGGTATCACCCTGTCCCAGAATTCCCAATTCCACAACACGGCGAAATTTCTAAAGTTGCGTTTAGTTCAGACTAGGCCACCTAAAGGTGTGCCCAAACTGGTCAATGCAACACTCCTACTGCATAGCTAATTTTCTCGTCTGTCCGGGTGCAAAGGGGCTCTGGACAAAGGGGGTCAAATTCCTCTCCTGTGAGAGAAGCCAGATTTGCTTTTCAAAGACGGTGGGCTCTTTGATGCCCCCTGCCTTGGAATGCTAATGTAACAGCCTTTCCAGTGGGAGGAGGTGAGTACACCTCTCCTCAGAGCAGGCATTGTTCCTGACCTCCTGAGAGCGAAGGCTCTCACCCCTAGGGTCACAAACTAAAGCGTGGAAGCAGGCTGGACTGAACCAGTCAGCTAGTACACTAGAGGGCTGGGAGGTTTCAGGGGGTACCTCTAAGGTACCCTCTGGGTGCATGTACTAATAAATCCATCACTGGAAGCAGTGTGGGTTTTTTAATACGAGGTTTTTAATATCAAACATCATAGGTTTCAGTGAAACCATTGTGCAGCTGGGGAACCTGTTTTGACCAGTAACCAGTACATACCTTAAGATGGCTTCCCTGCTTATTTGCAATATCTAGCAGTATGAGTAGATATCACAGAGGCATATCTGCTCATCCAGATCTGTCTTCACATAAAATATAAGGCACCCTGCCATAGGGCTCAAGGTCAGCTGTAGGGGTGACTCGCATATATGATGCAGTGGCTTAGGCGTGATACATGTATGTCACATCGTGTTTTCACTCATTGTTTGCACCATGTCACGCTGCCTGCATTGGCAGTCTGTGCGGAATTTGTGGGCGAGTCCCTTAGGGTGGCATAAGATATGCTGCAGCCCTCAGGGCCCCTCTTTAGTACCCCTGCCCTAGGTACCTGAAGTACTATTTACTAGGGACTTCCAGGGGTGCTAAAGTACTTGTCTGATTGTGCTATAATTGGCCAACACCTTGTTTTAGGGAAGGAGCACGGGCACGAGGTCTGGTTAGCAGGTCTCAGTGCACTGTCAGAGTCGAAAATCAGCATCTAGTAGCTAAAAAAGGAGAAAAGTGTGTGTGTGTGTGTGTGGGGGGGGGGGTCCTCCTGGGCCCCTAGGCAGTGTACATAACAGTACTTTTTCTGCCTTTGCAAGCATTTAATCGTGAAGAGTCTGCTCCCATGACAGTACGCCCTGTCTAGGTCCCTGAGCTAGGTAGGCCTTTTCCCCCCCAAGAGGCTTCAAGGCAGTGTTGACAGTCAAACACACTTTTGAATGTTTTATATATAGCCAAACTGGCTCTGGTCGACTTTTCTGACAAACCTCTTCATTATAAGGACGTAGAGGCTGGTAGCCTAGCCTAGTCTAAAGGACACGTAAGAACTTGACGAAGTTGTGCTTGTACTCCTGGAAGTGGGGCCAAGGCATAATTCATCTGTAACTGTACAATGTCTTGTCAACCTGCCACATTAAGTCCCCCACCGTAGAAATGCTAATGAAGTCTGCTCCCCTAAATCTCTTCAGCCAACTTGCATCATTCAGTAGGATGCCTACTCTGAGTGCTTCCACAGTGACTAACCTTATGCAGGCAAGGAGCAGCTGCAACACTCCGGAAGAAGGCATCTAGAACCCCTTAGAGGGTAACATGTAATATTTAGGCATGAGTATCAGTCTTAATATGGTACCTGGTCCTATTAGCAATATCATATCTGTACACAGTCTTTGGCTTCTATGCAAAAGCTGGAGGGCACCGCTCCAACATGTGTTCAAGGAAAGTCGGTTTGTCCACATTAACCTCCATTGCCAGGTACCAAAAGACACCTCTATAGGGATGCTCGGAGGACGGGGTCTACCAGTTATTTAAATGCAGGATAGTGAAACCTGACCAGTTTATCCAGTAGATTCCCATCCAAACGAAAGGAGGGGGTCAAGCAATTCAGGGACTGAGATCATTGGATCAGCTGTGCAAAAGAGAATACCATGCTCAGCTAACATGTTTTTTATTCTCCGTCCCATCTCTCAACACAAAGCAAAGATACTTATTTCATTTATCTGAGCAAATTAGTCCTCCAAACTAGACCGGTATCCATGTGGCCGCAAATATGAACCAGTCCAAGCTGTGCTTCACTCTCCAGAAACAAGCGCAGTGTGGACTGTGCTAATTCCATGGATCTCTCTCATAGGACACCGGAAGATCGAACCCTAGATATCCTCGTGGGTGATCAGTCGCGCTTTAATAAATCCTGCTGTCTTGTTCTCCCACTCATCATTAAAGAAGTCTTAACTATGCGTACGGATGGTGGTGCTTACAATTGCAAAAAGCCTAACTT